>NW_024504898.1:1507304-2107304 GCF_017590055.1 Onychostruthus taczanowskii
GCGGCGGGGGTGGCGGCGGGGCCGCGGGATCCGTCCGCGCTCGCTGCCCCCGTGTAGTTCTCGAGTCGTCTGTCCTCGGCGGCGGTCCGCGGGTGACATGCAGTCCCTCATCTCTCCGGTGACCAAGGCTATCCTGGTGGCTTTGTTCATCTTCGCCATCCTGCTGATCCTCTACGTGATTCTGTGGTACATCTGCCGCGATGTGGATTGCGACCATGGGATCTGAGCGGCGCCGCGGGGCCAGGGCTTAGGAGCCGGGATTCACCCCGCGGGGCCGGGAGCGGCAGCGGGAGCCCCTCCGGGCGGCAGCCGCCGCCACCGCGGCCGAGCAGGGGAAGAGAAGGGGAAGGAAAGAAAAGAAGAAAAAAAGAAAAAAAAAAAAAAAAGCGAGCGAAGGATTGAGCCGAAAGAGCCCGGAGGACAACTGCGATCAAGAAACCAACCTGAGCTTGACCTTCAGAGACCAGGGTGACCCGGTGAGTCTACGCTCTCCGCGGCGCGGGGGATGCGCGGGTGCGGCGGGGCTGCTTCCCTCCCCTCCCGCTCCGCTCCCCTCCCGCTCCGCTCCCCTCCCCTCGCACACACACACACAAACACACACGCACTCGCACACGCACGCACATGGATGTGGCACAGGCGCCGCGTACACACACACCCGTGGATGTGCGTGCCTGAGCGCCTGCTGCACGCAGGCATGCGTGTCCCTTGGGGACAAGCAGGACCAGTCCTGCTGGCCGGGATAAATTGTGCCTGTCCCCGTCCCCGTGTCCCCCCGTTTTAAATTTTTCGAGGGGACAACGCGCAAAAGGCAGCGCGCCCGCGGGAGCGGCCGGCGCGGTGCGGGTGCCGGAGGGCGGCCGCCGCGCTGCCTTTGCGGCCCCACATTGGTATGCAGGCGGTGGCTGCGCCGCCAGGCAGACCTAAAAGGTGAGCCCAGGGGGTGGGGGAAAGTCAATGCTTCATCAGTCCAGGGGCAAATCGGGAAGTTACAGAAAATTAAGGGAAGATGTCAGGTATCCGGCTGGTGCCAGCAGGCAGACTTCGGGGAGGGGATGTGAAACAGGATGAGTTTCTCCTTTCTAGGGCCAGGTTGATGGAAGGAAGTGGGGGAGATGACAGAAAAATGTGCATGGGAAGTTCTGGATGGTAGCATTCCGTGTCTGGTCTCACTGACACTGCATTTCGTACGTGCTACGCTCTGTAAAAGGGTTAACACTCAACGGGTTTACCACATGCTCGAGCTGGGCAATTTCAGAAAATGTTGATCAAAAGTACACAATTGACGAACATGTACATGCTGACTTGTTGGGACACAAGAGGGGATGTATCCTGCCCAGCCGTTTTCCCACCTGAGAGAATTTGTTGTTGGCTATTTCTGCTCTTACTGTTTGGTTGTACTGAATACCCTGTGCTGAAGCGGAGAGACAGCAACACATTGTGTTTGAAGTGGAAAAGACCTGCTGGAAGAAAAATGGTCCCGAACACTTGGGCTGTAACTGTTTCTGTCCTTGACAGGCAAGCTGTCAGGAACAGGAGCAAACTCCAGCTGCGTGCGTTATCCCTGGTGGGATGTATTCGGGTGCCGCAGGGTGTGGGTGCCTGTGAACAGTGGGGAAGAGGTGAAACATCAAATTCACATTTCAAGCAGGGGAACAGGGACCCAGCCAACTGTAAAGTGTAATTGTGTGATTCGGGGTGATTTGACATTGAGTGTTGGTGACCGAAAGCTCACCTCTGCAACAGGGGTCTGTATGCGGAGGGAACTGTTCGGAAGGTGATTCTCTTGGCATTTTGGTTTGTGCTTCTGTTCAGACTGTATTTTGATGGGCTTTTGATCAAACATGACATTACCGTTAACACACGCTACTGATGTGATTATAACAGCAGTGACATCAATGTTTCTTTGCCCTGCAACTACAGTAGCAATGCATTTGTTTACTTCCCCCATGCACGCTCTGAAATGTCTGTTACTCAACAGCTCTGAACAGCAAGGGAAGAGGGAGGAGGAGGGGGAAACTTACAGACATTTAAAAATGGCTATAGCTCTGTTTCCCTTATCTATGTAATGATGTGGAAATAAAACAACCTCCAAGTCTTCATCTTTTTTTTTTTTTTTCCCCCTCCAGTCAGTACACTTTTTTTTACCAAAGTGGCAAAAATCTCTTCACACTCTGACATGTCAGGTTGTGTCACATGTTCCCTTCCGAATTAACAGCAGAGCGCACCTTCTGCCCCTCTCCCAGCTGGCAGGAGCTAGCGGGTGGGACAGTTATAGAGGCTTTGCCATTTAGTGTTAATTATTTCACAGTAAACCAAACTGTTATTTATAGAACTGTATGAAATGTGGCAAATTAATGTGGTTTTCAGAAATCTTTAAATATCAAGAGATATGTGTGTGGATGATTAAATATCTGAAGTGTTGATATGACCAAACATTTTGTGCAACCCATCATAACTGACATTAATCAACTTAATAATTGTAGAAACCATGAAACAGTCCCTTCAGTTATTGTCTGATTGTTAGTGTTCCCAGCTGGCTCATTATTCGTTTAAGCATATTGTTTTTAGGAGACAAGATGTAGAATTTTTTTAAAATACCTGTTTTATTCTAAATAAGGTGAATATATATGTATTTATATATAAATATACATATAAGATTTGCATACAATCTAATGGGTGTTTTCCAGCCTGACAGAACTGAAAAATAAGCAGAGCAATGATTAGCAGTATTGAATTTGATTTGCAGTTGTAGTCACAGATGTGTTGGCTTTAGTTCAATATTCTGTGGGTTCATTATCGTGTATTAGCAAATGTAAAACCCTAAAGATCTGAAACACACCTTTTCCTATTGCTGCAATGCCTCATAGAAGGGAATGATATCCTGGCCTTGCCCGGCTGTGTGTGGAATTTTGCAGTTGGTTTTGACAGAGTCAGAAATATCTTGGCAGATTAGCATGTGAATTTGTAACAGCATGATGTTGCTAAAGCTGAGGTATTAAAACAGTAAAAAGGGTAGATTTGATTACCGCGGAATACCTAGAGACCTTATTTTTGTAATTATTTACTTGTTTGCTCAGAAGTTTGGTGGTGATTATATTTCTCTTTGGTGTTTGTACTCGTGTCCCAATTCAACAATTTTCCCCATCTTGCTCTCTCTTAATGTATGGGAGTGTTTCAGAGGTGAGCTCTGAAATATCACCTGTGACTGAGATGCAGTGCATCAGGTAGATATAGATCACCTGTAAGTGTTTTTTGCAATAAGACAGGTTGAAACATCATGAGTAGTGCTTTTGTTTGAAGCAAAGGCAAGTTGTTGTTGTGTTTTTTTTTACTTAAGCCAAGAGAATTTTTTTACCCTGTTACAAAAATTAGTAATTTCATGGTCTGAAAGTATGTTTTTAGTCCAAAAGCTATTTAATAGACTGTTCAAAAACTGTGTTAAATGATATTTCAAGTCTTTGCCTTTTTTTTTTGTGTGGAATAGGACTGTGAAGTTTCCACTGCTTCATCAGCAGAAGTGTAATGAATTTTATGGATTAATTCCTACTGCAAGGTACCGTGCTATATCATGGTTCTAGGGATCTTGTCACATCAAACTTAAACATGTAGTATGTTTCTGGATAAGTCATTCTTTACTCAATTCCTAGTCAGGCAAATTCCCTGCAGATTTATTAAATATTTTCTGTATGTGGCAGGTAAGAAGAGTAACTGGGCAATAAAAATCACAGATTAGCTTGGCTTATTTTCTATTCCTTATAAAATGGCTTAATAAGAATCGGTGTCTTTCTGGTGTGCCCTCTGTGCATCTTATACCACTTCCCTGAAACAGGCTTAAAATGAGCATTGAAGATGATTCCAGCATAGGAGGGTCTCCGCTGAGATGAAAGGTTAGCTGAGGTCCAGGGATGGACAGTGCTGCATCCTCGAGATGTCCTTGTGTCATCCAAGTGCTCAGCTGTACTTTTTCCCCTTCAGGTGCGTGTAAAGCAGAGAGCTTTCAGGCTGCTGTAAGGCAGGACACATAGCTTTGCAGTTCCAGCCCCATTTGTTGGAGGGTCCAGTCTAGGACTGATTTTCTACTGTCTGTTCTATGCAAGGTGATGATTTTGTAGTTGTTCCTCGCAGTCTTAAAATCTGTGAGCCTTAGATTATTGGGAATGTGACATGCATTTGGCCCAGTTTGTGTGTTTATAAGCAGCTCAGAGGTGGGATGGTTTGGATTAATTGTATAATTGATGTCACAGGTGTAACACTTGAAACTGGCAGGGCCCTTTAAATGACAGATTTGGGGGCAGTATTAGGGAATACAGTGTCAGTGTAACAAGTGTATTAAACCTGCAGTGTGAGCAGGCCATATCTTGCTTCTTGCTTGGCTAGAGTGACAGTCTTGCTTTGGTAATGTTCATACAAACTCTGTGTGTAAGGAGTTATTGAAAAGGTGGTGTAAGGGAGTCATGAAAAGCAGGCTTTTCTGCTCCTCACCTAAAGATCCATCTCTGCTCCGAGTACGATGAGCCTGACTGCTCCCTCCCTGCTGCGTGGCACATCAGGGCTGCAATTGGACACTCAAACATACAGGAAAGTTCCACTGCTGTTTCTCAATGGATGACTTTTCCCCCAGTTTTTCTTTGATGCATGAGTGTTTTCTCCTTTTCCTTCTAAGCATTAATCCTCTGAACTGTGACTTAGTGCGTAATGCGGTTTGTAGACAAACTGCATGGATTGATTTTCCTGAAGTGGGCTGACCAAATGATGAGTGTATTGGAAAGCAGCACACACTTGCTTATTTGTTGTTCTACATTAAGCTAGTTTTTCTGATGAAATATCCTAATATCTATTAAAATATCTTAAAAAAATTACTGGTTACTTTTAATATGCATTGCTGGTATGGTATATGTAGTTGCATAGCAGCATCTGCTCTTCTTAGAGGCATTCTGATAACTTTTAAAATTTGACCTGAATGAGAAAATGTCAGCTTTAGCTTGGAGAGGCTCATAACACTGTCTGCTGTTGAGAATTGCATTCTTATTTTGAATGTTTTGATATATTACTTTGGAATACTAAAGATATTTACTGATGTTTTCACAAGTCATTAAATCATATGTAAAGGACACCAATAAGGTGACATTCAGACATTCTGTATTTCATTGTAGAGCATAGTTTGAATGTGGATTACAGTTGCGAAAAAGATGTGGAAAAAAATGCTTGTGACTGATGAAGAAAGACAAAGGTTTGGGAAAAGAAAGAGTGTTATATCAAGGCAGTAGAAGAGAGACTCCAGTGTGTTCAAATTTTAAGAAGTGGCACGAATGTGAAGGAAAATGAGAAGCTTAGAGCATGAAAATTGCCACTTTCCTGTACGGAAACTGTATGTACATATAAATATACATGCATACATATGCCTGTATATATGTATATACATTTGCACAATCTGTGTCATCAAATTAGAAATTTGCAACTCTAGAGGAAGTTGAGAATCTTTACATTAACTTTTTTTTTTTCCTTTTTCCTTGTAACTTGACTCTATTAATGCCCAGTTGGAATTTACTTGAAAACCAGATAGTTTTGCAGATGTTTTCTTGAGGACTTGATGATCACAGATGAGTGATGTTGAATATTGGGGTTATAAATGAATCATTTTATAAAGAAAATGCTACTGCTCCGTTCACTTTGGAAAAAAAAAATCTGGTTATGTGGGCTGGAAGAAATACATTAATAACAAATAGATTTTATGTCTTGTGTTTTCCATTGACCTCAAAGAGACAAAGTCGCTACTTAACAGGGAAAAATCCTATTAAGCAATTAACCTATTATGACCAAGAAATATATGTGAGAAAAGAATATCTCAGAGAAAAGATAGCAGAACTGTAATATTTTGGCTCAAACCAGTAATAGCCAACATCTTCTTGCAAAAGTACAAGTGTACAACTCTTTGATGTAATAAATCTTCTGTATTTATGTTTTTAAGTGCAAAAGATGAAAGAATTCTCCTGAAGTAACGAGTGTTAAAACTTATTCACAGTGAAACCTGCTGCAGGATTATGATGCTTTTTGGGTATTATGATATTTTATGTAACACCTGAGTAAGAAAATGTTTTGGTTTGCATGAAATACGGCAATGTATTACCAAGGGCTAGGGGGAAGAAAGTGCGTTTTGTATGAATAGCCTCTTCTGTATTAATTGCATATTGGGGTAAAGCTGAACTCATGGAGAAAATTTTATTTTCTATTGCTGTCCATTTCAGTGGTGAGTTTTGACTGTTGTGAACCCTATTAAATGGATACCCAACAAAGTCATTGTGATACCTACAGCAAAAATTAAACAAGGTCTTCATTAAGTTGTGCTCTTCACAGACACTGTATATGACATAGTTAGGTAATCTGCACTGTGTGTTTCTTACATAGTTCTTATGATTAATGCACTCCTGAACATACTATCATCACCTCCCTTGTGAGATATGTGTATATAAATGGGCTTAAAAATGAGTTTGCCACTAATCTCCATTCTAATGACTTGTTTTTATTTTCTACTGCATCACCATTCTGACACGCTTAAGAGGTACAATAGCTGAGTGGGAGTTTAATGAAGTCTTGGTATCAGTGAAGATAAAAGGGGGACACTGGGCACACAGAAGGACATCAGTATGTGTTTCTAGTGACTGATACAGCATAATTGGCTGCAGTGACCATGAAACAGTGAAGTTTAAGATCCTTAGGTCAGTGTGGAGGGAGCACGGCAAGCTCTATACCCTGCTTGTCAGGCTAGAGATCAGGGATCTGCTAGGTAGAGTACTGTGGGATAAAGCCCTGGGGGGAAGAGGGGCCCAATAAAACGGGTTGATGCTCAAGGATTGCGTCTTCCAAGACCAAGAACAATGTATCCCAAGAACAAAGTCAGGCAAAAATGCCAGGTGGCCTATGTGGATTAACAAGGAGTCCCTGGCCAAACTCAGACACAAAAAGGAAGCCTGCAGAGAATGGAAGCAATGATAGATAGCTTGAGAGGAGTACAGTGAGATTGCCCGAGCAGCTGGGGATAGGGTTTGGTAAGGTAAAGCCCCGACAGAATTAAATCTGGATGGGAATATCAAGGGCAACAAAAAACTGCTTCAATAGGTATGTGGGTTATAAAAGGAAGACTAAGGAAAATGTGGCTTCTCTCCAGAAGGTGGTTTCCCAGGACATGGGAAAACTGAGGAACCCTGTAAGTGTTTTGTTAGGTACATGAGTTGGCAATGTGCTCATGTCCTTGCTTCCTCTGAGGGCTTCCTTTTTGTGTTTGAATTTGTTCAGAAGCTCCTTCCACTAGGTCAGATTACACAAAGCCTCATCCAGCCTCACCTTGAATACTTCAAGGAATGGGGTATCCACAGTTTCTCTGGACAAGCAGTTGGTTTTTCTGGACAAGTAGTCTTTTTTTTTACCATCTGCACAGTAAAGAATTTATTCCTAAAATCTAATCGAAACCTTTCTAAATCTAAACATCTCTAAATCTAAACCTCTTTCAGTTTTAAGGCTTTTCCTATCACTGCATGCTCTTGTAAAAAGTCCTTCTCCAGCTTTCTTGTAGCCCCCTTTAGGTACTGGAAAACTGCTATAAACTCTCCCCAGAACCTTCTCCAGGCTGAAAAGTCCATCTCTCAGTCTGTTATAGCAGAGGTGATATGCTCCCCGTTCCCTGGTTATATGCTCCTGTGTCCCCTCCTCTGGACCTGCTCCAGCAGGTCCATGTCTTTTCTGCACTGAAGCCTCCAGAGCTGGAGTTGAGTAGTCTTTGTCTGTGGAGGTTTTTAAGACCCCTTGAGCAACATCGTCTGACCTCAAAGCTGGCCCAACTTTCTGAAACCTTCTGAGGTACCTTCCAACTTGAACTATCCTAGGATTGTATGATCCTATCAAGCATGTATTCTTGAGTCTTCTATGGGAATGAGCACTGGCTCTTTGTGTTATGCACTCTTACCTTAACTCTTAATATGTGCTAGACAGGTAAACCAAAAGGATAGAGGCACAGAACTGGGACTGAAACTGAGTGGGAATCTGTTCCCAGTAATCCTAATCATTCCTTGCATTTCACATCTACAGTTCCTATCCTATGCAATACTCCTGGATATGGTGAGGTGTGGAGCTGAAGTGGAACCTGGCAGTGCACCACTAGAGCAGAATGATCACTGTGCTCATATGTGGAGGATGAAGCCTTCACAGATCACAGTGGCCTGAAGGTTGAAGACAAAAATTGCAATATACTTATAGCCTGCTTAATTCTAACACCTCTGTGGGGACTCCAGCACATTTCTAGGAACTAGAAATGAATTCGGTTACATCGCTCTGACTACAATATAATCATTCTGGGCATACTCTTGTGTAGTGTAATTTTTTCTGTAATCTGGTCCAGTTTTTATCTTTATGTTTGTCTTCAGCTTTACAAAGCCTGTCACATTAACTGTCATAGCCACACAGGTATTTGGTACTGTAGGATTTTCAGGTACTGCCTGGCTTAAATGTGAACTGTGGCTTTGAAGAAAAAAGCAATCTCATGGGAATGGCATGCTTCAACACCAAACCTGTCATCTCATACCTAGGCTACTCACAGCTTATATTTAGGTGGAAAGCAGATTACTAACTAGAGAAAAAGGCACTTAATGCAAAAGGCCATTGTACCTTTCCTTCCCAGGTAGAAAAAGCCTTTTCCTCAGTGCTCCAAGCTGTGCTGCAGTACCTGCCTGTCTGACTGGATGGTGGGCAGACTCAGGGAAGCTGCACAAGGTGATGGTGGGTCCCCTTTATGCTGACATTTCATCATACACCTAAGTGTACTCCAAATTTGCAAGACTGAGCTATCAAGAGTAATTATTTTCAGTGCGAGTCCAAGGTAAATGAGAGCTGCAGTGCATCTGTTGTCAGGGGTTTAAACAGTGATTCTCTCATGTTGGTATACAGGCTCACTGCCACCCCCCACCTTATTAAACACATGAAAAGCCACATTTCTATACCTCAGTTGTTGTTTTTTTGCTTGGAGATGTATCAAAAAATGATGAAAACATTTTGAGCCTAGGAAAAAAACTTACATATTTGAATGCATAAACTGCTATTTTTGAGAATTCTGAAGTGACGTTAATTTTTTCTCTCATGTGGGCTTACAAGCCTGGAGAGATTTTAAATTAAAAGTGGAAGAGAAAACTTGCTTTTTACTTGAGTTCATGAAAGCTCTCTTAGTTCTAAAACTAAATTATGTATGAAGCTGTAAGGTTCTGTATTGTCTATTAAATTCATACTACAGTTCCCTTTTTAAAATTTTACACAGTATTCAGGTGAATAGGTAGTATATGTAATCTGTTTATTTCAGACTTCTATGAACCTGCTGCTGACTTTAGGAATTAAGTGTTTTGACTGTTCCTGCCCCAGGAACAAGACATTGACACCAAATTAATTTAGTTTGAGACTGCATGTTGGAAGTGCTGTGAATTCCAAGGATAAACATGTAATGGTATTATGAAATAGTATTATCTATACTATTTCTATTACTACTATACTATCTATTATATTATCCATTTCCCACAATCAGCTAAGGGTTTCTTCTCTTTTTGGCCACACAAACAAGGTCAGCTGGAAGGAGGGTAGAGCACAACAGACAAAGCTGGGACTGGCTTGGAAGACACTGCAGCCACTAACTATTGTGAGTCATTCTCTTTTATTCACGAAGGCAAAATCCTATGGGCATGTGGGATGATACATAAAGGAAAGCAGAATTTTGCTTGCTGTGGAGGAGCTGTTCATTTGTTACAAACATTCAGCTGACTTCAGTGGAGTGGTGCCAATTTCTGTTAGCACAGGCGTTGGTTCTGAGGATACATATAGGCGTTAATAAACAGTTGGAGTCCTTCTTCAGGCTGCAGAAAGTAGCAACCAAGTAAGGGATGCAGCTGGGATGGCATCCAGCCACCTTTGTCACTCTTCAGCCTGTGTAGCCACGTACCTTTTTTAAGCTGATTTGGCAGTGATTGATATAATACACAGAACTTAAAACCAGTAGCATCGATTAATGTGTAATATGTGTTCTATACAAAATGCTGCTAAATTAAAAGGCAAACTGTTATCTTGTGAAATAGAAGTTCATGATATATGGTTGAGAAGTATAGCTATGTAACGTGTGCCTTTGGTTCAGCAGATTTCTTGAAAGTAAGTGAAAGAATCAGCACTCCTGAGAACCTCTGTATGAACCAAAATGGAGTCACTCTTGGATAAACTTATGGATATTCTGCTATTATTTTATGAATGTCAGCTAGGCAATCTAGACTTCTTGTGGTCCTCTGGACTAGAGAAATGAAATGGCTCTTGTGATAACTGTAAAAATAACTTAAAGCCTCTTGAAATTCAGCAAGGTAGGGGGGGGTTCACTGAAAGGCAGCATCCTGGATGGGATGTACCACTGGTAGATGCGCCATGTGGGTGGGAAAAGTTTTGCAGGATACCTTGCTAGTAGCTGGAAGAAAAGATTAATATACAGTATAGCATGGGTTGATGGATGGATGGATGGATGCAGGGATGGCTGGATGGATCTATGTCAGGCAAATCCTCTGGGGAGTGACATTCCCAGGTGCATTCCTCATGTGGAGAGGCACTTTGAAGACAGAAGAGTCTACCCTGACAGAGGCTGGCAAGGAGTGGACCTGCAGGGCTGTGGCATCAGGACATGCTGTATTGTGGCAGTCACTCTTTGGTGCAGTCTAGGAAACAAGCTCAGATGCACAATACAATGTTTAGAGTGATGTGCCTTATCAAACAACATGATGTTGTGACCCAGCATGTGCATTTAGCTATCTGTTTATTGGATATTTAATTAAATGACATTCTGGTCTGTGTAGTAAAATGCATTTCTTAATTTGCCATTTTTTAGATAGCTGTTGTTTGAATTAAGCTCATGAATAACCTTTCTTTTGTAGTCCTGGGAGTTCTTCACTAGAACTGTAACTTCATTTCTTTTTGACCTACATTTGTATGAGTAGAGCAGTTGCTTAAACTGTGAAATCCATTTATTTTTCTCTTACCATTTCAGTTAGCAGGTAGTTGCAGAGCTCTTTTGTGGTGAGAGTGTAATGTTGCTTTCATAACTGGCTGGATGGTGTCTACTGCTTGATTTCAGTTCCAACACAATCTCCGTACGCTTTTTTATCCTAACATGCAGCCCTATAGCCACCTATCAGCCTCATCCTCCTCCCCTCAGAGCTGTTCTGCTAGAAACCTGTGCTGGATTTCCTTTCTCCTGTGTGGGCAGCAGGTTTTGTGCCCTGATAGGGGACAGACTGAAAAATGCAAAATTATCATCACCTCTGAGCATCACAAGAGAGGAGAATAAGCACTTTCAAAGCAGAAAGTGACTACATTTTTCATTCCCTTGCTGTAATAGTAGCAGATGGTACTTGTGGACCAGAATAATTTGTCCTTTGAATAATGGTCCTTGCTAAGGAAAGCTTAATTTTGTTTTTTCCTGTGTGTGAAAAGTCAATTTTTAAAAAATTTAAACCCGCATGTAAATCCTTCTACTTTCCTGCATTTTGTTGGTTTCTTTTTTACCAGTTATAATGGTTCTGGTTTTCAAAGCATTCTGTGTAATATCTGTTACATTAAGGTTTGCACCAAGAGGATTTATTATCAGGAATTAAAAGAGGTGGTATACAAACACATATACGTGCACACATTTATTACCAGTGATGCTTGAATTGCAAGTGGTCACTCCATTTGCCTATTACCACCAAACTCATGTTGATTTCCTTGTTTTGCTTAACTTTAGGTCACAGTTCATTACAGTTTGTTACACAGTTTATGAGCTGGGTCGGTGCCCCAGAAATGAAGGGTGAAACCACTTGGTTTGCAAAAGCAGCTCCTGGAACTACTGACAGTGTGAAGTTTCTCTGGCCTTTCATTACACTTATGCCAACAGGAGCGAGAATGGAAATAAACCCCTTTGCAAATTAAAGGCGCTTCCGAATTAACTTTCTGGATGGGCTTCATCTCTGGTCGAGATGGTGGTCCACTCAGGTCTGTCTCCTTTTCTGCTCAGCACCTTGGGTAAAGGATTCTCTCTTTCAGGCTTTCACATGTGGAATGCCCTTATTTTGGTGCTGTAGCAGCATAGAAACTCTGTGGTGTTATAACCAACGCAGAGATTTGGAAAGTCACTTGATTTTCCCCTGACTTGAACTTGCTCAGCTCTTAGTTTTTTGAATGTGTGTATATCTACGATCTATCTATCTATCATCTATCTATCTATCTATCTATCTATCTATCTATCTATCTATCTATCTTTATATGAATTTTATTATTTGGTATAAAATGCAAATGATAAAATCTTAATATATAGTTTTTATATTAAAAAGAAATCTAAAGGCATATGTGTACAGAAGCCTATATCAGGAAATTAAGAGTACTTAAGGAGAGGAGAAAGGAGGAGTTAGTTTTAGATTGCTTGAAATCTAAAATGCAATATAATATTGCTTTATTACTTAGTCAAGGACAAAATGAATAAATAAAAGTAAAGACTAAACAATATTTTTCCTTTAAGAAAGGTTTTCTGTCTCAGGGAGTTAACCAAAGCATAAAAGTATTTCTGTAAACATCTCACAAAAAAAAAAATATCCACTTTTGCGCAGTTAGCACTATTGCAAGTTTTTTTCTGTTTATATTTGAGGGTGGTTTATGCCTTTTTCACTGTGCAAGACCTACTGGAAAAAGCCTAGTCAGTCATAGAGAAAATTATTGATTTTTCTGTACGTTTAAGTGCACTGGTGTGGAAAGGATGGTCTTACACTTCTAAAATATTTTTCAAATGTAAACAGCAGTCGACTTTGACCAGCCTGCATTTGAGTTTGCTCAAGACCCAGCACCCTGGAGGCAGAAAACTGTAGCAGTAGGAATAATACAATATCCCTGTAAAAATAGAACAAAAACTGTAATAACAGAAATAATATCCAGCCTCTGTACTGTACATACAAAAGCTACGTACACCGTGATGTCCAAACACTTTACAGAAAGGATGGATGTTAGTCCCCCTGCTATAAAGGAGAGGAAACTGAGGCTGAGGAGGCTGGGGACACTTCCTTGAATTTTCTACTTGGACCATGGAAGAGCTAGGCTTATAAACTGACTCTGTAATCCCAGTCCAGTGAGCTGCCCTGAAACTGCTCTGAAACAGGATAATGATGTTGGTGATTACTGTGTTTTGATCTGAGAATGTAGTGGTAATGTATTGCATATCATACACTATCATTTTATGCAATTTTCCAAGCATTTATAAGTAATTCAAACTTCAGGTTGGATGTGGCATATCAAAGTTTGCCATATCCCCTTGTCTTTTTGCATCAAAGGAATACTGGAGACAGTGCTGACATGTTATAGCCATTAAATAAAAAGTGAGATTTTTTAATGAATGACATTTGAGTACCAGAGTTTGGCTTATAACGGTAAAGTAAGAGCTTTGCTAATAAATCTGGTTAGAGCACTGCCATCCCAAGGAGTTTATTGACACTGTAAACCTTTGTCATTTTAAAGGAAGACTAAAGGCTGTTTTTGACAAGATGAAAGAGGGTTGTTTGGTAGAGAGGGCAGGGTTCTTTACTGTGAACATTCCTCTTAAATAATATGTCATTATTTTTAACGACATATTATATATGTCAGCTTACACTGAAGTGGGAGCTGCCACTTCCAGCAAAAGGAAGCATCATCCTAGACTCCAACTGAGAAACCAAAGCAACTCCAAACTGCAGATTTGGTTATATTACAGTGTAAAACTAGAAATGTTTGAAGATGCCTTTGACCTTCAAGCTCTTTTGTTAAATATGGGAACAAAAAATGATGTTGCTAAATGTTTAAAGTTGCATGAACGATTGCATTTTGAAGTGGATTGCTAAATGTTTAAAATTGCATGAATGAACACATTTTGAAATGGATGTGGTACAGACAAAGTCTGGAAACACTTAGGAAGGATTCAGAAGGTAGAACTGCCTAATCAATTAAGAAAGAACCCAGCATAAGCAATGACTGTCCGTGGTACATTGGCTAAAACCAACATGGTTTCTTGTTAGGGACTCAGAAACGGAAACAAAACCCATTCCATGAGATGACACTTAAACTACTGTTGGCTCTTTTAAACTTGGAGAGATGTGTTACGGGCAGGAATGCAAACTTCCCTGGAAAGCATGTGAGAGATAATGCAAAAGAAACCAACATGGAGAGTCCTGTTAGTGGGTGAAAATGCAATGCCTCCTGTGACTGGAGATTTGGAAGTAATGAAATATCAGTCAATCGATTATAAGGCTCGCTGGGAAAGAAATGCCATTTTCAGTGAAAGCAAAAGATATGTTCTGTTTAAACTGTCTGGATGTTATTAATACAGCATAATTGCTTTTTTAGGTATTGTAATAATTTTTGCAGCAAAGAAATGTAGAGAAAAGTCCTGCAGGGATCATTAATTAGTTTAATCTGTTGAAATGTACAGTGCTCCACTGCCCTCTTTTGCCATGCACCTGGAAGAGCAGCAGCTGCAGTAACAGGTGCCACCATAGCAGTGGGTACCTTTTTCTTTCAGGGCATGTGCCTTTTGAAGGGGCTCACAGACCAGTGGCAGCACACAAATAATCCTTTGGGAATCTTCTCTTTCATGTTACAAAAGGAAAAATACTTTGAATATGACCTCTTCATTTACACCCCTAAGGACCAAATATTCATTCTTCAGTCCTGTCGATTTTCCAGTAAAATCTTAATTCATACTTACAGTTTGATCCCAAGCAAATTTCTTCAGAAGGTACTGTTATGCAAAACATCTAACAGAGATGCTGAAGAAATGGAGTTAAAAACTTAGCCCTTACCCAGGTCTTACCCTCCACATGCATTCTGCTGAGAACCAAATCAATCTGCTTAATATCTCTTTTGTAAAAGTATTTTGCAAAGGAGGAAACCAGCATAAACGTTTACTATCTGTCTTGCTTAGCATGTTTTAAAAATTCTGTGCTAGCCCTTCAAAATCTTCCTGTTAGTTCAGAGGGTGCACTTGAATAATTATGTTTATAGTTGTCTTTCTGTTTTTCACAGTTGACAGTACCCTCTAGCAGCTTGAAAATTATTTTGGTTTTCCTACCATTTTCACACTGAAATCTGTGTAGAAAAGGAATAGCCTTGGGCTATTGGTGCCTTACTGTCATGCCAAGATATATATTCTTTTTTGATTTTGCACAAGCATCACTGACAGTGAAAATAGAGATCTTGGACCAGTTTTTATCTCTCAGGCTTCCTGCAAAGTTTGTAAAGAATAATAATGAACAAATTAATCCATCCTAAACTGGCTAAACTTGTTTGTCTGCATTTTTACAGCAAGCACTTTCATTTCTGTATTTTGTGGGGAAATGAGCCTCTTATGCATTCATTATTTGTAGAAAAATATAGGTGGAAACATACAGAAGTGTATGACATAGAAAATCTTTATGCTTGTGTGTTGCATTACATTCTCTAACACCAGTTTTTTGGAAATTATTAGACTCTCAGTTGCAAAATCTGGCTTATAGCATCTAACCAAGGTTTGCTTTTAATGTGAAGAGGTAATAAATAGTCTGAGGATTTTATTTCTGTACTTGTCTATGACAACTCATTTGTTGCTGTTGAAAATAATCACTCAAATGTATTGATATTTCCACCAGTAAAGTGCTGCAGTAGGGTACCCACTGCAGGATTCAAGTCTGGGAGCAGGGGAGATGAATAGAAGAAATGGAGAAGACTGTAGGGAGGCAAAAGAACATTGCACAGAGAGAGATGTTTCAAGCGGGCAGGAAATCTAGAGATTCAGAATGCACCTTAAGAGCATGCAGGAATGCTAGGATAGAGGGAAGTGGACACTAGTGAGCCCCTTTCTCTCCCTGATTAGATCTACATTTGGCCCCAGTGAATTTTGAGATTATATGGCTTTAGCAACATACCTACTTTCCTCCAGCAGTCTCTAAGGAGACTGAAGAAGAGGAGAGCTCAGGCTGCAGCCCAGCTGAGTCCTGGACATAGCAGGCAGGGCTTGTAACACAGCTGCCTGACAGATCTGTGAAAGTTATCTTGCACTTGGCAGCTTTGTGATACCAAACGTGTTGAGATAATAAACCTCACAGAATTCACAACAATCTGTGATATGCTTTCTCTGGCCTTGCCTTGCCTTGCTTTGCCTTCCATTTCTTGGCTTGGCTTGGCTGGGTTTGGCTTCCTTTCTCTTGCCTTCCCCATCTCTGTTTATCTACAGGTGGCAATTCCTTACTGACACAGACTTTCTCAAGGTCTTTGAAATGCTTGAGTTCAGTTGCAAAGGTTCCTGCTTTGATTATTTTAGGAAAAACCTTTTTTCAAACCAAAAGCCCAGAAAGCTAAATTACACTTTCAGAGTACTCATCTGACCCACTGCCAAGCAATATTTCTTCTAAGTCTTAATTTTATTCTTTTTAAGAAGAAGATAAAATGTGTCAAGAATGAGCACCATGACACAACAACAGCATTGCAAACCTGTAATAGAAGGCCTTAACTACCAATGCATGGGATTAATGGAATGCATCTACATTCGTGTTTTGATTTGGATCAAGAGCATGTATTTCAAATGAGACTGCTGGTTATTGCCATTTTGCAGACCTTGGATCACATCGCACACAGATCTCCCAGTGAGTGCAAGAGGCCTTCTCTTTGAGCAGCACACAGTGCAGTCTAGAAGCTCTCCTGATGTGCTCCAGCTGTTGTTTACTAGTGATACTGGTCACACATAGCTGCCTGAAAAATACGGATGTCTTTTGGAAGCTACAGAACTTTCCAGAAGCTCCAGCTTTAAGTGCTTCAGCCTCTATCAACCTCTGATCTTACTGCACAGTGTTGGTTAGGATTGAACCACAAAAGTGATTTTTCCCATGTTTTGTAGGATTTTCAGCTGTATGAAGCAATCATTGGTGGAGTCCAGAAACTACATCTGTAAACTCAGTCTCATGCCATTTGGGCAGCTTGTGTACCAGCAACTGAAGCTCTCCATCATGGGTATTTAGTATTTGATGACTCTTCTTTATCTAGCAACATCCTGTACTCAATAATATTTTTTAGTTCTAGAAGTGTATAACAATAGCTGTAAAATCTAATTTAATTATGGCTAGTATCAGGAAAATACTAAACTGTTCAAATGCTGTGGTTTTATAATTTGAGAATTTGTGTCATTTTAGATAAAGATAATTCTACAGTTCTGTTCTTTATGAGCCCATAGCTCTGATCTATTAAGCAGTTACATACTTGGCCCTCTGGGTTGCTGTTACTCTGCCAAGTGATTATTACTATTATTGTACTATAAATGCACAATATTTTGTGGGTGCAGCTGTGAAAAGATGCAAAGGACAGTAGGTGTTTATATCCCGTTGAACTTCAAAGGAAGCTGATTCCAAAAAAGTCAGGATTTTTTAGGTATTCCAATAAAATGGACAGTAAAAGGATAGCAATATACACCAAATTATTGAGCATTCAAATGGGATGTTTACAGGGGCTGTCAAAAAGAAGTGGGATAATCGTGCACCAACAGAACTGCATACAAATTCTATCAATTAATTAAAAAATTAGGTAAAAAGACCTGCTCTGATCTTTAGGTCAGAATAATGGTCTGGTCCTCTATTAAGAATTTTGGATATTTGTAATCAGTTAAGAAACAGCTGAAGAAAAACACCTGTGTAGGTAGCTAAAGAGCTAATAAATCTGTAAAGAGACAATAAATATGTAGGGAAGAAAGGATGCGATTCTTTAATATATTGAAGCAAGGAATCCCACCGTTGCCATTCAGTAAGTTGCCTGTTTAGCTATGTTAATTACTGATACAAATGGTAGAAAAGGATGTCTTTGAATATCTGAAGTATGAGCAAACGAGCGAATGTGAGCACACATGAATTTAAAAGTATAAAATCAAACCGGATAATGCCACCTTTCTGAGGGGGAAAAATAAAATAAAATAAATTCTACATTGTGTCTCTCAAAGCACAGTGTTGAAAAAGAGAAGACTGATTTTGGTACAGTAAACGCTTGCACTAACATTAACAAACAGCTTACTGGAGGACTGCGTTAAAGGTGGCAGGTGTTAGGAGTTAGACAGGAACGTTTGCAGTGAGACAGATGAAAAAAAAAATTCAAGGCACAGTTTATTTCATATCTCATGAGTGGTCTGCCTTGACTACAGATTCCTTTGGCCAGAAGCATCCTTGGTCTTGTAGTAGACTTCTCTTGGGTTGCAGGGTGATAATAATAATTGATTGAAAAATCAAGCATGTGCTCTGCAAATTTCACTTTCCGCATTTGCAAAACAATGCTGTGCAGGATTTAGTTCAGGTTCATTTCCTGTAATGTACAGGGACCTATTCCACTGGACCTATTTTGTGGGTTTCATAAATAATTATTTTTAGGATGGCCACTCTTCCTTGGATCTTCTGTCTTGAGTGGCAGCAAGAGAAGTCTCCATCATCTAATTTAATTACCTTGGATCACCATCTCTATAAAGGTCTGTCATTCTCCATCAGATGATCACCATTAATTAAAGCTTATTTTTCTCTACTCTCCCTTCTCCCTAGAGGAACACCAATGAATGCCAACTTTTATTCTCAAATCCATAAAGGTCCACTGCCTCTGGTAAGGTCTTAATGTCTACCCTTTGATGTGAGAATTTGATCCTAAGAAGTATCCAAAGAAAGATTCACTTCATAAAGGAGCTTTTCTGGGAGTTACTGATGAACTGCTGTGATTTTTTTTTTTTTCATTCAGTCATTACTTCATTACTTCTGAAGCCCAGTGATTTTGCTGAATGTGTGACATTCATTAAAAAGCAACGTGCTAATCATACTCCTGTTTTATGTTAGGTGTTCCTTTTTTATTACTGTGCTGCCTGACATTTTGCTTGACATTTTAGAAGATGGATAGAAATTTTTGACTTTCAGTCTTTATCATGCTGAATGCATGTGAGTGTTCTGTCTTTTCCATCAAAAAAAAATCAGGCAGCATATTGCTGTCCCTGTGATGAGGGAGATCCTGGGGCTCTGTAGAGGTTTACTGGAGTCACTGGATCTCTGTGAAAACTCTGGTTCCATCTTTTCAATTTTCTTAGAATCATCTTTGAGTTTTTGAAGGTTGTGATAATCCAAATGTAGCTTCAGAGCAGTATGAGAAACCTCAGTATGTATGGATCCCATCAAAGATCCAATAAACAAAAAATCCAAACAAATAAAAAATGAGACAGCAATATAAAAATATAATTAAAATGGCTTGAATGACTAACCTCTGTGTTGGTGAAAACACATGAATAATTTAACCGAAAAATTGCTGTAAATACTGTGACAGTGATGACAACTCTCACGTTTGTGTTTGATTAGATTCTGTTCTTAGAATCATCAACTTCGACTTTCTAATTTCATCTGATTCCATTAGCCTCCCCATACTTTTAGGAAAAATGTGTGTCTAACAATCAGGATTGGAGAAAAAAGCCATCCTGAAAGGTTCACAGACTCAGTAACAGATTAGAAAAACAATTCCTGAAATGCTAATTTTACAGAATGCTCTTTGAGTCTGAAGATACTATTTTGAGCCAGACATCTGTTAAAATGCTCCAGAAGTCAGGTTCACCCAAGCCTCACATTCAGGTGGTGCTTTGGGGTGGACTCTCCTGCCCAGCTGGGGCTGGTGATGGGAAGCAGGATCTGGGGAGAGCCTCCAGAGGGAGATGCTGCCCAGCAAACATGCCACCAGGGTGTAAAGAGGAGCCTGCTCCATGGCTCTTCCTTGGCTTCCCTGGGCTCCTGGGGCTTGGGTGCAAGCCAAGCACTGCTTGAATTCACGGCCCTGAGCACTTGGCTCTGGAAGCCCTGGTTTACCAGCGTAGGTCGCTGGAGAATTTTATCTCCCATGCTTGTTCTTGCTACTCCAAGTGCTGCTTGCAAGGAAGTTGACAATTTAATGAGATGCTTGGCATTAAAAAGGTCTCTGTGCTGTATCCAAGTGCTTACTTTTATGAAAACCCATGGTTAGTTGGCACTTTGAAGTCGGTGAGTATCTGGATCAAACTTATGGGCAATGCTAGGGCTTCCCAGAGGAAGGGCATCTCTGGAGCACCTGGGCAGAGCAAGAGCAGGAGATGCCCCAGCACCAGTGGAGGCCCACTGAGGAGCATCTTACACTTTTGGGGGCTGTGTGGTTTTGGAACTTTTGCAATTCGGCCTATACCTGTTACTTTTCAGTGCTTGCTCAGGCACAGACTGTGTGTTGAACTTTGTCTGGAAGTCAGCAATATTACTGTACTACTCAGCAGTTTGGAAACACACTGAAAATCCCACCATTAGCTTTTCAGTGTGAGCGTGTCCCTGCTCTCTACATGGGCTCAGATAAGCTTGTTAAGTGATGGAGGCTGACATTTGCTCCTGGAGAGAGAGGCCTTTATTTGGAAAAGTTATCAGACATTAGAATGATTCATCTGCTACTTGAGGCCAACTGTTTAGCTTTCCTTCAAGTCAAATTAAACACTTGCTGTTGGCATGAAAAACAGGGAAGGCAGGCAGAGTAAGAGAAAGGACAACTTATAATTAAAATCAGGCTTGATCTTATACCATACTTCATTATACCACTGAAGAAAATGGCTGGTTTTACTTCCAAATATTTAGACACTCCAAGCAATATTCATCCATAGCAACGCAGCTTTAGACTAACCAAGAGCTAGTATTAGGGTAGGAAGATTAGCTAAGTAGTTTTAAATGATCTTAAATGACAACATAATCTTTGAAAAAAATATAGTGTGGGCCTTAAAAAAATTGACATTGGCATAGTCATGAAGTGGCAGCTGACCTGCAAGTGTGGTGTTGCTTAGCAATACTTCACCATCAGGCAAATTGAGAAAGTGGGCTAGAATGATTTACACCGGGGAAGAGATAAATGCTAATTTTCTCTAGAAGATTCAGGTTACTGTGGTTATTAAGAAGGATATTAGATCATAAACACCTCTCCACCTCTTCTTCCATTTATTGTTTCTTAAGATGTTGAAAAGACAGGATGAGAATGTTGGAGTTGTTCAGCCTGGAGAAAAAGCTCTGGGGAAACCTTATAGCACCTTCCAATACCTAAAGAAGGCCTACAAAAGAGCTGAGAAAGGACTTTCTACAAGGGCTTGTAGTAGTGATAGGACAAGGAGGGATGGCTTTAGACTGAAAGAGGGCAGGTTTAGATTAGATATCCAGAATAAATTCTTTGCTATAAGGGTAGTAAGGCACTGAAACAGGTTGCCCAGTGAAATTGAGAATGTCTCATTTCTGGAAGTGTCCAAGGCCACATTGGATGGTGGCCTGAACAACCTGGTATAGTGGAAGGTGTTCATGGCCATGGCAGGAGGGCTGGAACTAGATGATCTTTAAGGTCCTTCCAACTCAAACCATTCTGTGATTCTTTGATTTTGAGAAAGATCATCAATTAAAAAAATCTGTGAGAATGCAAGTGCATTTGCTTTCAGAACAGTAATTTCAGAAATGATTGATACAAACAATACAGTTGGAGGGAAAGAATAATTAGTAACACAAAGGAAATTTTATTTTAATGCTTCTGTAAACATTTTCATAGCCACTTAGATTTCTGGATCAGTTGCCAGAGTCTTGACCCTGCCAGAGTCCCTGCAGGTGGGATGCTGAACCTGCCTGAACTCCAGCTGCTGCCAGAGGCTGTGCCAGCTCAGCTGAGCTCACCACAGGACCCAGATATGAGTTAGCTGGTGGTCTGGCTTGAGACAGATGAGGCAGAAAAAGAAAGTATTTTGAATTTGGAAACTTGGTGGCAAAGTTTGAGAGTTTAATAAAGATAAGAAGCTTCTTTCTTCTCTCCTCATGTTTTCACATGCAATCCACTTTTTATGCATCCATAGCAGTAGGTAAGGAAAGGAGAAGCATTTTGCTTCACCTTGGTTGCCTAGTCCAGACAGATCTGTTACTTTGTGTGAGACTAAAGTGAATGCTTTGTCTGTCAGACTTTCTTGTTATACTGTAGGAGACACAGGATGCAGTGATGTCTTCTAGTGTACTGTGAGGGTGACAGGAAAGCTTTGCACAATACGTGACAGAGGTGCTGGGCTCTCTCTTGCTTTACCTTTAAATTTTTCCTGTGTCTTAAAAAACCACAAGAAGGATAGATGAGGTTCCATCTACACGCCCCCAAAACTGCTGGTTTTACTGCTGGTGGTAGACAGGCAGTTTTAGGAGCTATAGGTGTAGCAAATCTGTTTGTATAAAACACATAGATTCTCTTTATACCTTGCCACTATGATTTGCACAAAGCCTCAACCCAGACTGAGGTCTCATTTCCAAAGGTTTCTGTATGAAATTAATGTTGCACTCTAACTGAGCTTGTAGCACCCCAGAAATACATCCACCGAACTGAGAGGTGCAGCATGTTTGCACCATGTGACACATGAGCTGCACAGTACAAAGATCTCGAAAACTGAGGCATGGTATACGTTAGAGTAGATGGTATATTCTGAACTGTAATACATACATTGTGTGATGGATTTCCATGAAAAGTATTACCACATTATTATGTGGTAGCTGCCCATAGAAAATAAACACAATAGCTTTTCATTTGCTGGCTCCTTTAGTACATGGTCAAAGAGAGAAAAGGATTTCATACTGCTATTGCTTAAGCTGGAACTCTGACGTTTCTATAGCAGATGAAAAATTATTTTCTAGGCACATTTCTGAGTTCATCTAAACTGAGAGGTAGCTGTTATCTTTCTGTAATATCAGAATGTTTGTTTGAGAAATAGTTATTCCTCTCCTTAAAGTGACATGAAGTATGTGAGAGCAGGATGCAGAGGGTCAAATACAGATTCTTTTGTGCAATAAATAACTCCCAAGTCATAACTCATCTTTTTATATAAGTATCCAGAAAGTTTTCAGCACATTTTTGTCTTGATCTTTTAGCACAAACAATAGTACTTCTGCTTGCTAGGCAACTGATTTTTGCCCATCACTTGAGAAGTTAAAATGAAATAGCAGTGATTTTTTACCACTGTTTCAGATGACTGCAGAAAGAAAAGGTATTTAATCAAATGCATAGCTTCAAGGAATTATTAACTGCTACTATGAAAATAACAGAAAACATTTCAGAATCCCTAACCATGACAAATGTTTTTTTGCCAGTGTACCGTTTTAATGATAATTTCAAGAGGAGACAATCAGAACTGCAATCCAGAGAGCAGTTTCAGGCAAGAAGCAGTGGGAGAGTGTCACAGTTCCTTTCAGATCAGAAATGTAAGCAACATACACATGTCATATTCCCATCTTCATACAGACTTTGCTTTTGCAGGGTACTGTGCAACTTCACTTTCTTGGATGAACTGTGCAAAACTACATCAGTGTATCTGCCTAACAAATGCTCCCTGAAGAACGTGAAGATCCTGAACGTGTTTGCAAGGGTGCCCCATTAGCTTGGACATATCAACCGTGCCCTCAGTGCCCAATTCATGGCCATAACCTCCTGCTCCCTCCTGCTCTCAGCTCGAGCACTGGGCAGGCTGGGTGAGGCTGCAGAAGCGGGCATCTGGCTCTGGGGTCTGTGCCACAGTGTCCCTTCGTCAAGACATCAGCCATCACACACGATCGTTAACTGCGTGCCCTTCTCCAGCCTGGAAGAGGCACCTGTGGAGCAAGACTGAACTTAAACTGAAGTGAGAAGATGGACAACAAAGTGTAATGTTCCTGAGTTTGCCAAAAATATTTTACTTACCAAACAACACAGCTTTCATGGGCTGAGAGACCTTTAGCAGAGCGGAACTGTGCAGCAGGAAATCTGGGCTCATTTCGCTGTACATATCAGGCTGTGGCCAACACCAAAGTAGCTGTGCTGACATGTGAAAAGTCATCTGATGAAAGGCCACTGCCAAACAGGCCCAACTCGGAGGAGGAATAGCCTTAATACATTCTTTTTCTTGGTTTTGGTTCCAGAAGATGTCTGTGTCTCATGACTGTAATAATACTCAATCATCATGCTATAATGAAGGGCTTTTCATGTAATCATCTGTAGAACTGATTACTTTGGTCTATACTCTTATCATGCTGAGCTTCCTGGCAAAATTCCCACTGACATCAGTAAGAGAAGGATTGGAACTTTCCTCAGCAGTTTACCACTTTTGTTTGACAATACCATGCTTTTCAGACACTTCACAGTGGAGATTAAGCATTTAGACTCTTAATTCCTGAAATATTAAAAAGGCGCTGTAGAGATAACACACTTGTTCTTAGAAGTCTAAGTTTGTTCTGGTCATTATTGCTTCTAGGAGTACAGCACCAAAGCAAGGCATGAACAAGTATAGAAAAGCTTTTATCCAAGATGCTGAAAATGATAGACTATCAAGGTGTCAAAAATAGGAAGGAAGATAGGAGATTCTATATTGTGGATGATATAGAAACATTTACTTGCTTTTTCTTGCCATAAAAAGTAACCAATTAAGCAACCCAAACCACTAAAATTTTAAAAGGTAATGCACCCACAGATTTATTAATTATTTTTAAAAGATATACTTCATGCTTTTCAGCCAAGTTTTGTTATTAACTCTGAAGGGACTAGGATGCCCAGGAGATTATAGGATCTGAAAAAGGATTGGACATTTATAGGGATAGCCAGAACACACATGATATGAACTCTATAAGCTCGTTTGTAGAGGTTAAGAGCTTGTTTTTCAAAATATTGAATGTATGTAATTCATTTTGACTTGAGTGGGAGTTCAGGGCATGCAGCAGTGCCAGAGAAGAGACCTTAATTTCCTGTCACAAGGGCCAAGTGTCTCTATATTTGGATATTCTTGCTTTTCATAATTTGCACCGCAGTAGCAATTAAGGGATAACATTACAGGCAACGATCCCATTGTACTAGAAATAACAGTTGTTCATTACTCCAGAGGCCTTCAGCTCTAAAGCCAAGGCAATTATCGGAGACAGTTTATTGAAAAGAAAAGTGAAGAGCAAATCCCTGCAGAGCCCATCTTTAGGCACCACATGCAGGTGCCTGGGTGTGGAGGCTGCTCTGTGGAAATCCTTTGCTTGCCCAACACACAGGCAGGCCACTTGAAGAAGTGGCAGAGGTGCCCCAGAGTTGCACAAGGAGGCACTGGTAGCATTCCCTCTGGGGTCTGTGTAGGTCAGGGCTGGGGAGCCCAGCCTGTGCAGGGCAGGGACAGGATGAACTGGGCTGTGGAACTGTGCCTCTTGCTGTGGGGTGAGACATGTCATCACCAAGCATTATTTTCTCCTCCTTCCAGCAAAGCTTTTGATGCAGTTGCCTGTCAGAGGGAGAACAGGAGGTTATTGTGGGCTGCAGCTTGGCTTTTCAATGAACTGGGCATTTGTGAGTGTGGTCAGGACAGCTGGTGGTCCCCTCCCAGTGAAGCTGGTGTGTCTGCTGTGAGGCTGTCACAGGAGACATCCTGCCTGATTACCCAGTTTCCAGACATGGAGGAGCAGAGTAAGGGTTACAGAGACAGGTCAAGGAGTGCAGGAGAACTTCTCTACCTTTCAATAAGCATCACCTTCATGGGTAGGTAACAGAGGTGCACCTGTGCTGTGGTTTGCCATAAGATGTGTATGTTTCCATAGCATTTTACCATGTTTCTTAAGGATCATGCTTCACAAATACTTTCAAAAGGTCCAATCTCAACTAAGGAGTTGCAGGAATATTCTAAATTTGGTGGATGACATATGGAATTTTATGGCTATGTCTGCACTAGCTCAGCAGAAGCAGACTGGAGGAAAAGGGATCTGGTGCTCCAGGGGTTTTTGCCTTGGACCAAGTCCATGGCATGGCCTGAACACCTGCATACCCAGGAGTGTCTTGTGAAGGGCCCCTTCTTCCACAGCCCAGATGCCTCTGGGATGCAAGCCAGGCAGGCTGCTGGGACAGGCAGGATCTGCCTCCAGAAGATCTGAACTAACAGACTCCTGCAGGTGTACCACCCACTACCTGCACTCCCACAGGCATCAATTTTGTGGTCAGAAATAGACATAAAAGTTGAGGTTATGTGCAGCACTTTAGCTGGCCAATTTCTTCTGTGAACTGATGCACTGAGCTGTTTTTCCAGAAGCACGACATTCTGAAGCCCAGTGTAAAACCCAGGGCTATGCTGCTTCTAATCTTAGCTCTCCTCTGAAATGCACATCTCTCTTTGTCCATCATTTTATCTGCTTATTTGCCTTGCCTGGGTTTTATGAGGATTCAATTTTGCACATTAGTCCTAAGATGTGAAGGCTTCTATATAGGCATTGAAAGAAAAATAAATTGAAAAAAAAATCACATACACTAGTAAAATTGCTTTATCATGATCATATTTATTGTTTTATCATCATATAAAGAAAAAAAATGAAAGGAAAGAAAGAAAAAAGAAGGAAAGACAGACTTCATGATCAGGATATTGTTAAAGAGAAGTGGAGCTGTAAGGTGTCAAAACTTAGCCAGTATGCAGACATTTCCACAGTGCTTAGAATCTCCTCCACAACATTCTTGTTTAACATCAAAATACTCTGTTTTGTGAGTTGAAAGTTAAATTTTCCTATTCCTTTCATGTTGACTTTGTAATTGTATTGGAATAATGAATTAAATGCTATGTTTCTACTAAATGCTGCAGATATTGATATACGTAGGGCAGTGTTTTGACAGTATCTATATAGAATACCTAAAAAAATCATAATTTTTCAGAATTTTTCTCTTGAGAAGAATTTAATTTTTATAGTTCTGATTCAGCATGAAAGCAAATGTTGAAATATTAATGTTTCCTCAAGTGTGGAAATTCTTTCTGGTTGTAATTATAATTATCCTAAATACTTTTGTTTCTTAAGCCAAATAGAGCAATAGCAGGTAGAATATGCTGGCTTACATGTTGTAATCTATTGAAATTCACATCTTATGCTTTTTATTTGAGCAATTTTCCTTAATTTTTATTTTCTTACTGTGTATGCAACTTATGCAAGACACATTTATTCTTAAATAGCTGTTAGTAATTTAAATATTTTGCTCTGTTGTTTCTAACATCAGACATTTCAGCAATGGGATCTTAGCAAAGCATAAAATGTCTTTGACTCCTTATGACAACATTTGTTTGATCTGTTCACTTCTTGCTTAGGTTATGAAATTAGAGAAGAATAGGCTATTGATAACCAAAGAAAACTATGTATGGAAAGTTTAAGATTTTTCCAGTAAACCACTCAAGTATGAGCTTAATTTTTTTTTTTTTTTTAATATACTAGACTTCTTTTCTTAGGTATTGCCTTTTTTTTTATCACTATGTCTAGAGATACTCATATTCCCAGGTGACACCTGAGAGGATTTAAGGGGAAGAACACACCATCTGGAACATTTTTTCACTTTATACATTTACAGCATGATTTAGCTATACCCATCAGCTCTGCAGCTTGGCTTGGGCTGTGCAAGTTGACTGGTGTTTTTCTAGCTGCTGTCCCATAGGATTTATGGTTCTGCAGTCCAAATCCACCTTCCAGATCCCTGCAATCCCACTGACAATTCATGACATTGTACGAGGTTAGTTCAGGATATAATTTGCAGTCATGTGGAATCATTTGATGCCTTTATTTCCTTTTTTTCTTTTTTTTTAACCTAGGGTCACTTTCTAGAACAAAATCATGGCTTAATTACAGGGGCCTTGTGGTCAGTAAAAAAATGTGAGACTCAAAGGCAGTGTTGCAGTGACTAGTGATAAAGCAGAAGAGTCACAGTTTGGATAATAGATTTTCTAGAGCATTGACATTTCATTTGTCACTAGTTTTTTTCCACTCTTGGGAAACCAACCTCAAAAGCAGACTGGCCACTCTTAAGGCTGAAAAAGCTCCCAAGAATTAAGAAGACGAAGGATTGGCTCCTGGCTTGCTCACAGAAACTACTGGACGCCTACTACAAGGCCTTTTTGTTAGATTGATGGAGGGAAACATTTTGTGTTGGAAGGTCATTCTGGCTGCTGCTTTATTTTCTATTTGTCGTTTGTTTTTACAGACCTGAAAAAGTGCTGGGTATTTCCAGCCAGCCCTCTCTCCCTATGCTCCTTTCTACAGTATTCCTGAATATTCTGTGCAGCTCTGCCCTTTCATTTTGCAGCTGGGTGTCACGTCCAAAGAGAATCAAAGCCCACTGAGATGCAGTCCATGGACTTGGTGGGCTTTGATTCTTGCCCTTCATGCATTATCAGAGAAAATTCTCAGCCTAAGGAATTTATATAACTGTTGAAAAGATACTAACAGCTGCAAATTGGCTTCTCCTGGCCATAGAAACGTAGACTCACGTTGAACATTTCCAAGGATCACAACTAGTACTAGGCCTGGAGATGGTTGGCAATATGGACCATAAGACCATGCAGCCTCTCTCTCCTTCCTCAGCCTAGACTGTATCCACTAGGATTTTGTCATTCTGTGACAGAGAAAGGGACAGCTGAAGTTGAAACTTTATTTTAAACCTTTAACTTCTCATGTCACTTGACTATACCCTTGAAGGAAAATGATTTATGACACTGGCTTTGCCTCCTTGCTCTACTAGGAGATGAAGTGATGCCTGACAGGGATATCCATCTTCATTGCTGATATTTTGATTGAAATTGGTGGGTGCTAAAGATGCAAGAGACAGTGACTGTGCCTTTCAAAATATTAGGAGGTGAAGAAATATGCTTGAGGAACTGGCAGATTATCAGAGGGGGAAAAAAATTTAAAAAAAAAATTCTGTTAGAAAACCAGTGTTTGTTTGCTGACTCTACTAATTAGTCCATAGGGGTTTTGCCATGTAATTGTTACTGATCTTAACAGATACATTTCTTTCTAGGCACACAACAGGCCTTATTTCTTAGTTTGAATATTTTCAATTGGTTTATTCCATAGGCAAATAAAAAAGGACACTGAAAAATAGGCAAAGCCTAAGATTTTGCAAATCCACTAAGTATCACAAAATACAGGAGGATTTCTCCTGCTTCCAAGACTGCTGGAGCTGGGTGGCAATTGGGAGTGCTTGGTATTCGTATTCTGGTAGTGACCCTCCTCCCTTAACAGCCAGATCCTCAGAAGAGTCACAGCACTGAGACATGAGAGCGTGGGTTTGGGTTGCTCTGCAGAAAGGTCAGAGGCAGCAGCCTCAAGCTGCAAGTGCAGGTATAAGGCAACAAAGAAAAATAAACAGAAGCTTTGCAAAGAATGGACTGAAGCAAGAAAACAATATAATAAATAAATGTAACACACTTTTTTCTCATTTCCAAACTCTGTCTAGGAGGGCTGGTAAATAAAACTAGTCAATCTGTGGAGTGATTCCTAGACACGAAAATGAGTTAATGTGCAGCAGAGTGTGGAGCTGGTGTGCACCGTCTCTACCTGCTCGTTTGTTTTCCCCGGACACAAATATTTCCTATCATCACCAATGATAATTTCTGGACAGAGACACTGGACAGAGGTGACAAAATCACTCCGCACTTCAAATGAATGTGGTTTTTAGTCACCAATAATTTATGTTAGATTTTTACTGGTGGCTAGAAGTTATCAAGAAATGTATCTTCTGGGTAGTGAAACCTACTTTTCTCTCGTAAATGCAGAACAAACCTGAGAGAGAACAAACCTCAGTAGTGTGCCACTGGTGCATAGTAAATGCAGTTGAAGGTAATATGATTTCTATTTGCAGGCACAATGCTAATACTGAAAGAAGAGCAAAGTTCCCCTTTGTGCAGAGGGCCTGAATGCACCAAAAATCACCTCCTCAGCACTCAAAATTATGTACTTCTTGTCCCTCAATAAAGGTGTGAATGAATTTCAGTCAAAGGACACAAACCAGTCACATAAAACCACATTCAGTTGGTTTTATTTTCTACTGGAATCACTGCAGTTTGTATAAATGTAAACTCGTTGGTCTGAGAGCAAAAAAAACTCAACCAACATCCAAGCTCAAGTATGTGTACTAAGTGGGCCCATCACCCAGTGCGATGATCAGAGAAATTATTAAGGGGGAATATCTGAAACTATCAGTCTAGTGTGTAGTAAAACGCCAAAGATAGTAGATTGCAGTTGATTGGTCTGTGTAAGCAAGAAAATAGCAGGGAACAGATTCTTCCTATATGGAAAACCACTTTTTTTTTTTTTTTCTGGAAAAAATCCTGAAGCATCTATACATACATTCAACAGGTGTGCTTATTTTAACCTATGATATAGTTATCAGCTTGTGTACAATGTCAATGTCATCAAGTCTTTGCTTGTAGAAAATTATATCGATTGGGGTTTTTTGTCTTTTTAGAAAACCCATTGCAATACATACTGTGAGCATAGGGAATGACACAGCAAAAACAAGAGAGAAGTAATCAGCATGGTTTCCCCCTCCCTGGCAGGAATAAATCATTATAACTATAAATCACACTAGTTATTACAGGGCTCAAACAGCCCTGAAAATTCCAAGTAGCAGAAGCAGATAATTAAAGAGGAAAAGTTGAGACCAAGCCTTCTATTTAAACTGTTTCAAGAACTCATTGCAAATTCTTTTCTTTCTTTTCTCACCTTTTCTTTTTAAGTGGCAAACAAATGCAATTGAAAAAACAAAGTGCACCAAAAATATTACTTACAAATTGTCCTTTGCAGCATAATGGCCTAATTGGTGAAGGGGTGATGCAGTCCCAGAGTATGGAGAATGGCACAGATGGAGAGCAGTTGTGTGTGCTGATGAGAGGGCAGATGCTCTCAAAGGCATTTTGCAGCATTAGATATCCTGGCTCATCTCCATCGGCAGTGCCGATCTCATCACTCCCAGCATGTGAAGAGATTTCACCCTCTAATGCCAGGGCTGCATGGCTGTAATGAGGTGCACCAGTGCTGGAGACAGCATGAGAGCCCAGGAGCAAAATTTTATGAAAACATCCAGAGCAGTTGTCATCTGTATTTTCATATGACCTTGCAGTTCAAAATGGGGTAGACAGCAGCCTGGCATGACTAGCTGATTCTGTGCAGGCCTTAACAAGAACATCCCTTGTCGGTGGTTCACTTATTACTCATCCTTTAGTCTCTGCCTAGTTTACACTTGCAGTTTTGCTCTATAAATATATGAATTACTCTTTATATCAACACCTCTTTCCGTGTTGAAGTCTCAGTTACAGTATACACTCCATTGTACAGTTTGAACAGGGGGTGTCTAAATAAAAGTTGACAGATTGTGTTGAATTGTGAATTCCCTCTGAAGAGACATAGAAGACCTTTTACAGTAAACAGGAAATGAGTAAGACAAAAAGGCAGTTTATGAAATAAATTGTTTAAAGATAGACTGAGAATTTTTCTTTCCTGCCTTGTACAGAAGTAAAAGGCTATGCAATGAAATCAGAAGGTGGTAAATTATAAAATATTAAAATATTTGATGACATGATATATATAATCATATAAATACAATGCAGCAGACCTAGAAGAGACAATAAAATTTAAAACTATTTTTGAGTATCACCTACATATCAAATACATATAAAGAGAATTGGCAACAGGACAAAAAAAAAGGATATAAAATCTTCAGAATCTTAGCATAACAACCATTACTAAATAGCAGTATAATAGGTAAAGAAGGAAAGTAGAGATTACCACGTAGGAGGTTGTTTGCTGAGATTTTAAACTTCCTCTGAGATATCTGATCCTGGCTGCTGTAACAGATATATACAAATCTGTGCTGATCTTCCTTCTCATCCGTGTGGCTCTTCAGTGCCTGATCCTGTCCCTGAGCTACAGATCATGCATTCTTCTATATGCATTTCTGAAGCTGAGTAAAATTTTTTCATAATCTCATGATTTAAACAAACTTTTTTGATTAGGAGCAGGAACAGTTAATAATAAAATAGAGAAAAAAAAAATCAACCTGCAGGTAAAAAAGAGGCCATTTCTTTGAGTCTGATTACGGGCAAATTTGTGCACTTTTCTGTAAACAAACTGTATTTTGATGAAGCAGTAAAGTTCTCTTTCACTTCATACTCTTCATATGAATTTAACAACAAGAAAGAACCAGATCCTTGATTGCTATTAATGACATATTGTAAACAGTCATATTGTCAACATTGTCAACACGACATATTGTCAACAGTTGCAAGACAATGCAAAACAAAGGCGTAATTGATATCGTGACTAACAAAAAACAAGGGAAGCCAGATATGAAATCTTGGCTTCTCCTTGAGAAAAAAGACAAAAACAACCCAACAAACCAACTAAAACACAGTGAATTGGCTGTCAATAGTCTCATAATTAAGAAGCAAAACCCCAATAAAAGGCAGGCTGGCCAGAAGTGAAATGGATGCACGTCCCAACATGCAAGTTGCAGGAAACCCCCTTGTTTTGCAATTAGAAACCCAGCTAGTGAAACTATGAGCATAAAGCCACTCATCCTGTACATAATGTATGGTTTTTGTTGCTTATTCTTCTTTAATCTGAAACAGTAGTAAAGGCTTCTGCATTTATACTTTTGATGGATAAAAACTTGTTTCCTAGGGTTTGCAATTTGACTGTATGGTTGTCAGGAGAATTGGGACTCCATTGCTAGTTTTTTGTAGCTAGTCAGTATTATAACCAATATAACTCCTTTATTTAAAGTAGTATCAATGCTGTAATGTGATTTATATACAAAAATCCCTACTCTTTTGAGTAAAGAAGTTACAGCATAAACCAATACCTTTAAACACTTCTCTGTTCACTCCTGGGTGCAAGAAATGCCCTTTGCCATTCACAGGCTTAATACAATTTGAAAATGTTATTTTGCTCACTGTACATATAAATGTGCATATGCATTTACAGTGTATATGTATATACTTTTTTTATTACTAAAGCAGTCTAAACTCACTTTAGTAATCTAGACATTAGATAAATCCACTTTAAAATGAAGTGAGGGGTAGGAAAACATCTTCTAGCTGGGATTATGGGATAAAATGTTCTGTATTGCTGAAGCAGTTTTATCCTATACTTATCAATTAATAGTTAGAGTGACAGCTCTGACTGGGTGGTGATATTTTTGCAAGTTTCTAGAAAACAAATAGCCTAGTTTTAAGTAGGTTTAAAGATTGCAAGTCATCTCTTTAATTGTTGGTTGGTTTGGATTAAGGCCTTTTACTTGATGAAAAAATACTTGTTGTAAAACTGTTTTAAAGCTTCTTATGCATGTAAAATACCTATGTCATTTTATAATATAATGCTGGTACTTAAACACATGCTCTTAGACATACAAACACACACAAAAAAATCCCCAAACTCAGACCCTAAGAATTTAACATATATACAAGCAGCAACAGCTGAGTCCTTTAGGTTAGCCTTATTGTCATTAAATACTGAATGTAAATGGCTGATATTACTGAAACAGCAGCAGCAGATTAGAAAGTAATATGAAGCCAAGACTAATCCAGAATCTGAAATGCATCATTTCTAACCACTGCACCTCATGGGAATCTGAATTTCATCTATCAGGCTCGAGCAATTTCAGCACTCAGGGAAGCCAGAGGACTAAGAATTACCCACTTTGTTACATATTTGAGAACATCTAGCGAGAGATTTTAAAAAATGGCCAATGTTTCATTCTGTACTGTCTCAGCAGACTGGGATGTGATGGTGATGTTGAATTAAACTGCCGTCTTAATAGACTTTAAAATTAAATTATCATAAGTAATGGATTACATATAATCAAAATAGTTTATGGCCTCTAAAAAATATGAAGACTAATATCATATATAAAATTGGAATCAGACGCAGAATCATAGAATATTTCAAGTTGGAAGGGCCTGAAAGGATTATTGATTACAGGTCCCTGCTCTTTGCAGGACTGCCCAAAAATAAACCATGTGACTAAGAGCATTGTCCAGATGCTTCCTGAACTCTGGCAGGCTTGGTGCCATGACTACTTCCCTGGGGAGCATGTTCCAGTGATCAATCAAAACTGAAAGTGTGTTCCTAACAGCTGTCAGGATGAGCCTTTGGCTTTTTTCATCCTTTAAATTATTTTTATAAGCAGAATGAATTTTCTTTGATAATTTCTAGGGCATACATTCTAGGGGTCAAACTACAATTCTGGAACATTTTGCACTTCCTCACAGACAAATATTGGAGAAAGTGCAAGGTGTGAACCCTGCTGAATCTTCTCTGCAGTTGTTCTTAAGGCAGTTTGGCATTGACCACACTATGATTTGCTTTTACACTAAGAAAAATGAGATGCAGAATGAAAAATAAAGCTCATTGTTTACTGAGACTTGGATCATCTCAAGGACAAGGAATGAGAAATGTCTCCTCAGCCATCAGATGTCTCCTCTTACCTTGTCTATGCTATATGTGAATTTGTCCTCAAGAATAGCAGGACTTACTTATTCGTTTAACTTTTCCCTTCAAATTTAAAATGTTGAGTCTGTTAATTTCTTGGCCATGTAAACTTTTCACACAGTTCCTTTGTGTTTGGTAAAGTAATGTAGTGCTATAGAATAGCCGAAGTCCAAAGCAGTAGTGCACAAGCCAAACATAAACAAGTTACATAACACTGCAATCATTCATTTATTAAAGTAAGTGGAAATTTCAATGCATACATAATCTTTTTGGACAACTGACAGGCAGGTGTGATCAAGAGAACAGAGAATCCACTGATTGTAGGAAGATAGAGAGACAGGTTTGTCTGGGTGATTAGAAAGTAAAGTGAGATGGAATTGAGAAAAATGGGAGAGGGCATTGGCTGTCCCAGGACAAGGAGAAGTAACAGTGCAGAGATTGCTGAAAGGGTTAGAGGAACAAGCTGCAGCAGTAATAAGTGTCTAGGGAGATTAAGGAGACAGGACCCATTGACAAAGAGTAGTGCGAAGTATTTGAGCCAGAGGGAAGGGATAAAAAGAAGAGTAAAAGGGGCTTAAAGAACTGCCAGACCATTTCCTACTCTCAATAATCCCCGTGTATTTGATATAGAAGGGAGAAAGATAACATTAGGCCCTGCACATGTCCCAGCTGAGGTCACGGTTGCATCCCTCCTGTTTGTGATCCACCTCTCAGCATGCCTCTGCCTGGGGTCAGGGATAGCAGTGAGCTGGACCATTTTTTAGCAAAGTTAAACCAAAATGAATCAACCTCTAAGCGCTCTCACAGTACCTATCTTCTGTCACCTGCATGTCTTCCTTTGCATCATGTTTTGGCCTGATCTTCCCTCCAGCCTGTTTTACACATCTCTTTACCCACCTCTGCATTTGCTCTCTCATGTGCCACAGTCTTAGAGACAGGCAGCTGGAAACACCCCAGTCAGTCTTTAGAAACATCAACAAAAATAAGAATGCTCCTTGCGTGCTTGGGGGAGCACTGAGGTCAGAACCTGCCCCCAAGGAGCCAAGTGCAAAAGCAGTGTGGGTCCTAAAGACAACATGTGAATCCAGTCTAAGAAGTCAATTGTCAGTTGTTGAAGTCAATTGTTGAAACAGGAATACATGTGGAAAAGTATCTTCATACTGATGTGAGGCACATACAGACAGACGGGGAACAAAGCCAGGTCACTTCAAGCTGTATGAAAAGCTCAAAACAGGTAAGAATTGCCCTCTTCTGGCAGCAGCAGGTGCCTCCACTGACTGTCTAAAACATCAGTCACAGTCCCAACTTCACATACATGTGCATGGGGCACAATCCTTGCCACTTTGGTCAATTATGTCCAACTCTGAAGATCTTGACATTCAAACTCCATCTCTCAGCTTCCTTGACCTAGTCACCCATCTATCATCAGTGTGAGGACACCCTGCTTGTGGCATGGAGTCACCTGCTTCTCTATAGCTGATATGACCAAAACCAAGACTCTCATGTCCTCAAAGGATTCAATCCCACTGCTTCCTGAAGGTGACTGGCGAGCTGCAACAGCAGTGAGTGTAATATTCAAAAAATGCCCACAAACAGCACAGATGAGACCAGTGCACTCTGCTTTCAAACCTTCAATACCAACAGTAGCAGTGTTGTCATAGTCCTGTTTGGGTAAGGGGATGGGCAGGATTACATGTACCTGAACGCTGGTCTGCTATGTTTTTCCCACAAACCTTGCCTTGAGCAATATTATGTGGCACTCAAGTATTCTTGCAAGCAGATGCAACAAAAATACAGGTGCAGATCAACTCACGATGCCCAGTTTTTAAGGAGTGATTCTGCTTTATTATTTCCTTCATATTAGAATGGTGCTAGCCACACTTCTGATGAAAGACGTGTTTGTCTTACAGTATTGCTAAGGAAGAGATCAAAGACACGTGGTGGACCTGGGTGTTATGGAAAACTCTTGCTTTGGACCATAACAATCTTTCTGTCCATTTGCTGAATCCTAACAAAATACTCTTAGCTATGGGTTGAGCAGTGTTGCATAGGGAATGGCACAGGTGCTTGCAGACATCTCTATACAAACACTGAAACAATCACATGGCAGTTATTGACACTAGATATTTTTAACACAAATGAACTAACTGTCAACAAAGACATTTCTATAGTGGGCATAATTAATTTTTTTTTATTTAATAGCATTATTTTCTTGGTGATGGAATATTGCCAGAACACCCTGCTTGTTTAAATGTCTGAAATTCCTCTGCTCCTCTCCTGTCCTGACTAACAGAAACACTATGCCATTATAATGCAACAGCTTTTCCCTCACCCCATCTGAGGCAGTAAGGAATGTATTAGCCAGAGTTGGATGTTCAATGGAACCTTGACACCCTGTTCTTCTTTTGCTGGGATTTTCTGATAAAAATCAATTCCTTTGTTTCACTCTCTGTGGGGTTTTGTTTCTATTCTTCTGTTTCACATATATGCTGGTTCTTATCACCTGAGTGCTTATCATCCCGTGTGCACAGGATTTTGTCAAAGTGCTTTTGAAACTTCACCTATGTTAATCAATCAGTTAATCTACTTGCAGACATTTTCCAGTATATCCAGGAATTCCATAAGAACTGATTTCCACTGCTGAAATAATCCTGGTTACATCTAGAATTTCCATATGATTTATGCTTCTTTTAGCCAAGTCAAGTTGCCATGTACAGTGTGAAGCCTGTTAATATCCCTGCTCAATTCTAAATATATGGAGTATTTTTAAGTGTTTTATGATAGGTTTTAACAAAAGCTTGTGTATTTTTGTTAGCAGCTCACCTGCTTTATATGTATGTCTCCATGCAAGTTTTGTGGGTAAACACATGTTTGGAGATTTAAAAAAAATATTTTTATTTTTGTAATTACTTTTTTTCTGCATACCTTCTTCAAACTCTTTGGCTTCTGAGTCTTGACTGAGAGGCAGGGGGGATGCTTAGAACTTACCTGATATGGAGAAGGCATAAGAGGGAAGGGGAATGCAAACCACACCAAACTACTCATGCTTCAGGCTTTTCAGACCAGATAGATTCTGAAAGTGTGACATACACTGAATACTTAGATTCACAAATACAACAGTTGCTGCAGACATGATTGATTAAAAAAACAAACCAAACATCTCAGCAGGAACAATAAGCACACTATGCTTCTTGCATAATAGCTGAGTGGTTTGAGAATTTTGTGGAAGAGGGGAAGTTGGCCCTATTCCAAGACTCCACTGTACTTATTAGTCCATATTTCATCCTGTTCTTCCCTAGTCTAAAAAGCGTAGATTTTTCAGGGAATGTGGATTCGAACACTGTTGCCTCATTCCCATGAACTTCAATGCTAGGCTGAAAAACCCTCAGATTTCTTTTCTTTATTGTGTTCTTGGGTGTCACCTCCTTATAGCCACACTGGCAAAGGCAATTCTTTTCCCAATGAGACCATTTTCTTGAAAACTGAAATATCTGAAAAAGGCTGAGAGGGACCAAAAGCCATCCCCATTCATGGGGAAATGCTGTAGCATGGTTCTGTCACAGGTAAGGTTGATCTTAGAACAATCTACTGTGTATCTTCCTTAGTGTTACTGAAGAACAGTAGGCATGTCCCATCAGATGACTGCCCACAGCAGAGGAGCCTGCTCTCAGTCCCCCGGACTGTGCAGCTTTCAGACATCTCTCCCTTTGGCAAAGTTTCCTTCTAAGTAACTGACCCTTCCCCAGCTACTACAAAGGCTGCCTAAGAGCTTACTGCTCCATACAGGCCTGCTATGCTCATGTGCCCAATATTATGTCTAGTTTGAGGGAACGTAAAATTACTCTTCTTGTATAGAGAAGAAAAAAAAAGGCATATGTCAAAAAAAACCCAAACCAAAACAAAACCAAAAAGGCAGCCTGCCAAAATTGTCTGCAGGTGCAGAAACCCCTACGATGAATTCCAGATGTAATCCCAACTGACTGTTTCCCAGCACCCTACTGAACCTGAAAGCTCCTCAGGCATTTAACTATATTCACCCACACATGTTAAGAAGATCCTGTTCTGGGAAGATAGGCACTTATCTCTTGCCTCAAGTCCCAGTACAATCCAGCTTAGGAAGACAGGCATTTAAATCCCTTTTAGAAGCCTGAAAAATTAGCAGCAGTCAGAATTATGTCTGACTTTTTCCGACATGGGCCATCAGCTTCCACATAGGTGCATAAGGCTGAGATCATGACTTGCACAGGAGTGCCAGTGTGCATTTTACCATTAGAGAGGGACTGATGTGTCACTGACATTTTACAAGACTACCCCAACTATTACACCACACTTGGGTAGAAAGCATCAACCTCTGCTACTGTGCGTGGATACCAGGAGTTGTTGGCTCCAGTTCTCATCTCAAGAGAAGAAAAGAACAAGGGGAGCAAACTTAACGCTTGGAAAAGATGTGTCATACAGAAGACAAGAAAAACAAAGCATAACCTTTTAACTCTCCACCCTGTGCCAGAGAGTATCTGGACTGCTAGGCCAATCTTGGGTTTGCTTTTGTCTTCTCTGATGTGGCCCTGTGCCTCATGTGTTCCAGGCTGCAACACCTACCATCCACACTACCTGGTTGTTGGTTATGCCATTCTGCTGGGAAGTTGGAGCTCAGGGCTTAATTAGAGTCTAAAAACATCACCCACTTCCTTTCTTACAAGTTTTTGCAACTTTGTGCAAAATGTGGGTGGAAGCACCGTGATCGCACTAACGTCAGTCCTGCAGTAGGGATAGAGAGGCTGGATCCTGTGTCGATGGAGTGTTAGGAGTGTTTCAGATGAGTTTCCAAGAGGACATCAGTACTCTAGCTGCAGGCTGGCTTTGCCCACTGGCACTGTGAGTTCAGTTGCAGCCAGTGGAAAGAAGGAGGCACTCTAAGTGCCTCAAAGAAAGCTGTCATTTTCTGCAGGTCTTCAGAAGTGCCTCTCTCTGTGTCCTCTGCCCATACAGCAAAGCTGAGGAATTAGGTTGCTCCTTTCGTCCCTTCCAGGGCTAAGACACCTAAAATTTCATTCAATAATGTCTCAGTGAGGTATCTAAAGTAGATGGATGAGATTCCAGCCTGAATACTTGGGGCTTTGGAGTAAATGATTGCAAGAAAAACCAAAGTGTCAATAATAAGATGCAAGCTGTTGAAAACCAAAGAAAAGAAAGTATTGATTAAAATAAGGATGCATTAGAAGACTATTTGAAAAGAATCAAAGACTACAGCCTGTTGTAATTATTTTCATTCCTCCTCCATGGCCCATTAGCTTTAGGAAAAAATAATATATTGTTGGAAAAAAATTTCTAATATTTTATGTGACACTGTACTCATGAGCCGTGGAGGGCTGAAAATAATTTGTAACACGCTGAGAAAAAGTAGTGGGTCCAATAAGACTGTAATGTTAACCCATCAGTTTTCCCTCACTTAGTCTAATTCCTTGGATAGCATTGTCTGAAAAAAGAGGAGTATTTATTGCAGTACCTTGAATATGCATAAATTGATTTTATTATACTAGAAAACCTGAGAAAGTATGGTTTATTTATATACAGATTGTGTAAATACACTGTAGGCAAGTTTCACAGTTTAATGTTGAAAGGGCTTTCATTAATGGTGTAGTTCTGAGAAAAGGATGTAAAGCAACATAAAAGAGTCAGGATTTGATTTTTACTGAGATAAGTTGAAAGAATAATTCACCTTTAGTAAATGTATTTCTTCTTTCATGTTGTTTTATGTGTTGCTCTTTCTAGTATTCCATGCATGGTTGCAAAAAAATATACATTAAGAATGAATCCCTCATTGATGTGACTTAATGATGTCTATAATTTATGTTTGCCTAATTCTCTGTGTTAATAAAAAAAAATCACCAGAGATCCATAAAATTAAATGGCTGGTTTTGTCCCGGAGCAACTACACACTATGCTTTTACTTTAGGTGTATTTCTGACAGAAGACACGAAGTCAGTTCTTCTGAGCAATGTAATCTGATACTGAAAAAGTATGTTGTTAATTGTATAATTTTTTAGAAAGTATGGAGTGGGTTTTTTTAAAGGCTAGGAGATTGCATTTCAAATACACTTCCAGAACTTTGTATGGCTTCCCATCTTTCTCAGAGACAAAAAGTTACCTAAAGATTTGAAACTGAATATATGGGCCAACGTTTCCTATTGTGCAATGATTATTTTAGTTTGTATCGATACTGAGGCTCATCTGCATTTTTGAAAACCCCCCGGTTCTGTGAATGAAAACCACGGCATCAGGACCAGGCGCTCTATTTCCTGTAGCCGAAACCAGCCACCTACCACAAGAACTGGTAGACAGGACCCGCTTCTCTGTCCCGAGTACTCAGACTAAGGCTGAGCATTGAAAACTGACAACACTATATAGATATAGCATGCGATATACCAGTTGTAAAGAAAGTATTAGTCAGACAGGTGTAAAATTCCGGCTCCTGAGGTAGGAAAGCTCCGTACATTGAGCTACATTTGGAGAAATCGGTACCTGCAACTGAGACCCCGAGAGGAGTGAGCTTGAGGGATGCCCGAGGTGAGAGGGGCCGTACCCAGACCCAGCGACGCCGTGGGAATCCGCAGCAGCCCCTCATTTGTGCACAGTGAAGGGAAATGCTGAGACAACCCGATGAGCCCTTTCAGCCACGGGGTCCCGAAGCAACGCCGTGTGCCTCGCTCCGCCTAGGCACTGACTGGCTTGTAGCTGTCACAGATGTGGCAGCGACAGTCCCTGCGCCCCAACCCCGGCGGCCTCACCGGGCCGGCTGTCACGCCGCTACCGCCTCCCCCCTCGCTGCAGTGTCGCGCATGCCGCCCCTCTCCGTCTCCCCCTGCCCAGCTGCTCGGGCGTCCCGGCGGGGGCTGAGCCGCCGCGTTGTCGCTGTTGCCGCCGCCGCCGAGGCCGGTCCGCCCGCCGCCGCCCCTTCTCTTCCCTTCCCTTCCCCCGCCACCGCACATGCCCAGAAGGGCGGGAGCCGCGGCGAGCCCGAGCGCTGCTGTGACAGCTGCGGCGCTTTCCCTTCCGTGGGTGGGTGGGGGCCGCGCCGCGCCCCCCGGCCCGGCCCGGCCCGGCCCGGCGGAAACACTGCGCCGGCCGCCTGCTCGCCCAGTACCTTCCCCGCCGCGCCCCGAGCCCGCTGCCGCCGCGGGGCGGGAGGCGGCCATGTCGCTATTGTCTGCGCTGGTGCCCTTGCTCCGGGTGTACTGCATCGGCCTCCGCGTCATCCTGCACCAGCTGCGCCGCCGCTTCCAGCCGCGGTGCGCCCCGGCCTCAGGTGAGCACCGCAGCCGGCGCCGCGGGGCGGGGCGGCTGCGGGCCGGGGGGCGGTAGCCCCCGCCGCGGAGAGGGGAAAGTTTGCCGCGCCTCCCCCCACCCATCACGGGCAGGCGGCAGTTCGGGGCCCTGGGGCCGAGAGCGCGCGGCCCAGCCGGGAGCGGCCGGACAGGGGAGGGAAGGAGAGAACAGGGCAGGGCAGCCGCGACCTTGGCTGTAGCGAGGGGCGCTCGGGCCGTGCCCCATCCCCCGAAGCGGGGTAGGGGCTGAGGCACGGCGGCGGCCCCGGCACGGGCGCCGCCGCCGGACTCCTCCCCTGCTCCCCTTCGCCGGCCGAGCAGGACCCGCCGATGCCCGAGGGCAGCGGTCCCGGGGGGGCTGCGACTGGCGGGGGCCCCGGACGCGGGGCGGGGCGGGGGGCCGGGCCCGGGACGGGCGCCTGGCTGCACGCCGGCCTGACTTGTGGCCTCGCGAGGCGGTGTGGGGGTTCCTTGGTCCGGGGGTCCCTGCTTCTCTTCTTGCTCTCTTTGGCTGTCTGACAGTGTCTCCTGAGACCTCGGCTCAGAGCCGCGCGGGCGCTCCCTCCCTCAGCCCAGGTAGGTGCTTGGAAGGCGGGTAGCGGCGAGCAGCCTCCCCCGGCCCGGGCGCTCCTGCCGCCGCCGCCCGCTGTGCCCCCACCCCACCGGGGCGCCCGGGACCGCCGCTTTCGGCTTCTCTGTCCCAGCTGCTCCAGGAGCGGAACGTACCTGTGCTCCAAAAGCTTAGTCTTTGATACCGGCTGACGCTCGCTGACAGCCTTTAAGCTGGCAAGTGAGTGACACTTGTAGTTTTTTCTAAGGGACTTCAGATTAGTCATTGGTTTAAGGAGTTAAATTTTTGCACTTTTCTGATTTGGATCAACAGTGTGTTCAGTGCTGACTTAGGGGAAACTTTGAGTTTATCAGAAAAAAAACAATGATCTGCTTGTATTTCTCTTGAAGACTAAAATGTTTCTGAGTTTATAAACTTAGAGCAAACTATGAGTTCAGGCAGATGTGTAGGCTATCATCGGAGCTGACCATACAGTTGCATTGTAGACCATGCCTTTGACTTTCTCTCCTTTTCAGCAAGTAAGCCTTTGTGGCCCTGTAGCTAGTTTTAACCAGAGGAACCATAAAAAAAGTAGTATTGAGAGGGCCTAGTGTTTCAGTAAGGAGTTCAGGCAGATGATGATATTGGCATAGACAATACCTGAAGTACTGGGAAGGAGATGGAATAAGTACACCGCACAATAGAAGCTTATTTGTTCATCTTATCACATGTCGCATCCTTGGGTAGTGTTTGGGTGCTTTTTATTCATTCCTGATTCTTCTGTTGGGATTCCCTTCCTCATTCTCAAAAAGCAGCAATGATACCCTCAAACAAACGAGAAGACCCTGGTGACAAAAAGGGCAGATGCGCATATGGTTTGAAGTCATCTGAACATTTTTCTAGCATTAGTATTTCTTGGCAGAGGAAATTTGGGTATTTTGCCTAGGGTGTGTAACACTTTCCAAATCTTTTTTTGAACCACAGAGAAACAGCATGATGAAAATGTGACCCAGTGTTTTGTTGCACTCTGCTCTTTGCTGCTAGTGAAAAAAAAAGCGTTGAATTTGGAAATGCCAGAAGAAGGCAATGGAGATGCAACCCAGGAAATGTCACTTACCAAGAGGGACCAAGGCAGATTTGACAGATGTGAAAAGTTTTCTTTGAGCCCTGACTTGTGATTTTTTTTCTCAAGGACAAGCGGTTTCCTCCTCAGCTAGTTGTTTGCACGCAGTTCCCTCTTGGCAGTTACCTGCTGCCTTGGTTTCACTCACTGTGTCCAGCCATTGCTTAAAGAAGTGATTCACCTTAACAAGAGCCTTTTTACCCAGATGAACCTCTTTTCCATACTAACTTCAAAATAGTGATGTCAGTGTAACAAAAAGCAAAAGTGTTGTTAGAACAATCTTGGATCAGTAAACTACAGTTCCTGTAGGAAAACCCTGGGTACCTTTTTCAGATGGTAATCTAGAAAGGTGTGTATGTTTAAAATTTTCTGTATCTTTTCTAAGGGGTATCCATAACTCTCACAAGTACAGGTGTTTTATTGTTGGAGTGCTTTCCTCAGGAGAGCTTGGAGTGGCAAAGGGGAGCTGGGAAGGACAGGACTGGGAGGCAGAGATAGCCATTCCTCTCGTCCTGTCTTCCTTGGCCCCAGTTTCTATATCAGAGTTCCCACTCTGTGCAACAGCACTGCAGATCTCACTTGAAGATGTAAAAGAGAGAGATGTCTGCTGGCTTATCCTTTAGCTCTGTGGATGAGTGAAAGGTTCTGGTCTGAATGCACCCCTTCTGCCTCTGAATTTTCCAAGAAAAGCTTGCTTTCTTACCCTTGTTGTGAAGATGGACTCAGGATTTTAATCCAAGTAAACGAAACTAGTTTCACTTTTATTTTTCCTTACCCTAACTCAAGAGTTGCATGCTCTTGGCACATGTGCTTTTAAAAGTGACCCACATGTTCTTTCACATCCTACTGGAGTTTGTCTGATTTTTAGAGATGGAATTCAAGACATTTTTTTGGGGAAAGAGTTTGAGCTCTGAAATCTAGGTTCAGTGCAAAAACCTGGTAATTGTTGTGACTTGCAAACTGAAAAAATAATAACATTCTCTATTCAAGTGAATGTCCCCCACCTCAACACAGAGTAGGGAAGTTGAGCTGAAATTCTGATCGTGAAGCTCAGGGAAGGAAAATATAGAGCTGAGACTACAAACAGGGTGTGCAGTCAGCGATTGCTTCGCTAACTAAAATGAGTATAGAGGAAAGTGCAGAAATAAAGGGGAACTTAAGTTAAACTTAAAAATACTTCTCCAAGTACTAATTGCATAAACAGTATAACTGCTAATATGTAGTTTTAGTGTTCAGTGGTTTAAACTATTAATGGTTTTCTTAGAAATTACTGTTTGGACTTCTTAATCTTAGTTAATTGGAGGGAGGAAAAAAGCCCTGAATGACTAAAGTTCCTGATTAAAACAGCTTTTTAAAAACACAAATCTAATCAGTGGATTGATAAAAGATAAACCAATATTAATTGTGACACCAGGATATTACCAGTGGGAATGTGATCACCAAAAGTCATCCTACCAATAAGAAAAATGGTTCATATAATTAAAAGCTTCTCAAGGAATTTGGCATTTTTCTCCTGCATTTTTTTCTTCTACTATACATTTTTCACTTAAATTTAGTAGAGGAAACCTAAATCCTGAGTGTTACGTAGTAGTTTGGAAGTCTTTGTAGTTAAATTTGGAACCTGTAATGTGTAGAAAACTGTATCTGAAGAAGGTGGTTATGTGGATTAAGTTAAGGAGATCATAAAGGTGACTGCTGTTCTTCTTAAAAGTGGTTGAAATTTTTAATTATATAGGTGTCATTATTCATACATTTTTTTAATTCCCTCAATTTTTAGTTACTCAGTATCCACATTTGTACCAAGTTTCCTTACAGTTACTTAAGAAGTGTTGATTTAGGATCATGCATCTCTTAATTTTGATTAATATTTTGAGGTCTCTTACTTTATGTGACTAAAGCATAGTGGGAGTCTGAGCACTTCCTGCTCAAAGCTGTGTGAGCTCCAGATAGTAAATCATCCAGAGGTGGGTAAGGAAATGACCAGGTAGAAAGGATTGATGTCAGGCAAAAATGCAGTTACATCAAGCAGTTAAACCCTCTCCCCACGCATGCCCCTAAAAGAGTCTTATTAAGTTAGTTTCGGAATGAGGAGTCACTTTATGTTTGCCCCTCTGGTGACTGAGGCAAAGGTTGTGGGACAGGGATACCCACAGGGTGCCATTGCTGTGCATGCACAGGGAGGCAGAACTAAGGTTGCAGTGTGTCTGCACCCCACGTTTCCTCACATCCCAGTTTCACAATCCAAGTGACTGTCGTGTGGTCTTTGAACCAATTTTCTTTGCCAGTGGGGAAACTGAGCCCTGCCTGCAAGGGTAGCACAGCTGCCTTCCACGACACAAGCCACCACTAGCATTGATATTTTGGCCCAAGGCCTGCCCTGGAGAGGGAAGTCATGTGTTTATGTTAGGAGAATGAGACAGGGAGTCTGAGAGGTGTAAGGAGACAGCACAGCCTGCCCCAAGAACAGCAGGGATGAGGTGCTAGGGCCAGAAAGTCTGGACTCTTCCTCCTCCTGTGGCAGCAGAGTTTGCTGCAAAGCCAGAGGGGATCCTCTCTGCAGGCTCTTAGAAACCTCTGTCCTAGTACTGGTTGGTGGTGTTGTATGGAGGAGGCAAGGGAAAGAAACAGCAGCTTCTCCGAAGGTGCTCTCCTGTGGATGAGAATTCAGGGTTGCTGTTGTTTTTGCCAGGACTAGACTATGAACACTGTTTTTCTGAAAGTGAAGTTTACCTCTTCCTGGAGTAAAAAGAGAGGTGTGGGGCTTGGGTTTGTGTTCATAATGCTAGTTATGCTGTATAACACTCGATGAGAGGCAGGCATGATGAGCAATTTATATTTGAGCTGCTACTAAAGGCTGTGTTATACTGGCATATCCTTAGCTGTGGCAATGCTACTCTGGGCCACTATTGCCAAGTGCCTGATACATCACAAAGTGAAGGCAAAGCTGTGACATACATAAGAATGAAGAGTGGGGTGAGTCTGTAACACTCCTATACTCTGAAATAACTTCTGCTTTGTCAGTTGGTGATGAACTTTTTATGATCCAAGGTGTGTCACACTAATTTTGAACATTAAAGATGCATCAACTCTTTTATTTCAGTGTCTTCTTCCTAACTTTCAAGAATTGCCAGGTAAACTGCAGGGGAAGCTGTAAGATTTTAATGAAATGCCATAAGCCTCTGTGCTTCCTCGAGACACCATGTGATGGGTTGAAACGGAGGAATCTAAAAGCTATGATAATATGTATCAATATGATATGTCAGTGAGCTATCTGATAGCATGGCAGGGTTACCTCATTACACATTACACCACTTGGTCTTTCAAAATCATCTGTTTTTGTGGGATTGCATACCTTGGTGCTGTTGATATGCACATGTTTGGAATTAGGCAGCATTACCATGTTGAATCAATAGTTTATCCTGGCAACTTAAAGGCACTGAATGAATCACAGTAGAAGGCATGCTAGTAGGTAGAACTTTGCCCCTCCCTCAGGAAAAAATGCAAAGTGTCTACACCCAAAAGTAAATCTTCAGAACAAATCCAATAAAATGCCTGCCCTGCATCTCTCATTCTGCTTCTAAACAAACAATTGTGTTTAGATAAGCATGTTTAGTATCAGTTAACCTGTCTTTGGTTTTCCATTCAAGGCATTCAGAAAATGTTGCAAAATACCAGCTGTAGTTTAGAGAGAAAACCGTCTTTTCTTGTGAATGTTCTCTAACAGCAGGAAGCACCCTAGAGAAGCTTGCACACATGCTTTTTTTTTTTTTTTTTTTTTTTTTTTTTTTTTTTTTTTTTTTTTTTTTAACCTTTTTAGTATTCCCTTGTAGCAATATGAAAAAGATTGTTTCTTCCTGCCCTAACCAGCCAGTCTTACCACCTGAGGATTTCTGGGCTTGGGCACAGGTGCAGCTCCTGAGCAGCAGAGAAGTAGCAGTGCTGTTGTTTTCAGTCTGACGCTCCTTATGTTCCTCTCCTGTTCTCTTTCTCTGGATTTTTGTGAAGGAAGCTGCATCCTTGTCTAACTAATGTCTTCCTTCTCAGTGCTGGCCAAGGCCCTGGAAAAGGGCTTGTTGCTGTCACAGTGGAGTGGAAGAAATAGAGAAGTGTCACTGCAATTGTGCTGTGCTGTGACTAGGCTTTTTGGTGTAGTGAGATCAGCTCTGGTGGCTGCCAGCTGCCAGCACTGTTCACAGAGGCATTGTAGGCCTCAAGTAGCACTTGCATGTGAAGTGTTTTCCTGTGCAGATATCAAGGTACAGAATGCCAAGTCTTGCCTTATCGCCGTACTCATCTCTAGTGTCATCCCCTCCCAACTTCTGTAGCCTTTTGAAGAAAATGCTGCAAAATTATTTTCCAGCTGATGTGGATAATAACAATTATTAGTGCTTCCCTGTCTGCTTTTCCTGTGATTATAATGTACTGTTATTCCAGGAACCACGAATGTGAGCTAGTACTTCAGGAGATGACTTTGATTTCAGAAAGAGAAGGTCAGGAAAGGTGTCAGACGTGTATTGTTGATCTGCATGTAGGTTCAAGCTCCTTTTCCTTTTATTTCAGTCAGAAAACATCTTTACATTTGAGAGGAGCAGATTATTGCCATAATTTGCATCACAGATTTTTTTATGATTTTTTAAAGCAAAAGCTGGAACAGTTAAATCAGGCTTATAAAACTTCTTTCAAAATAAACAAACAAGAAAACCTTTGCTCCTTCAGTATCAGGTTTCAGTTGAAATAAATGTTAACAGCAAAGTTCAGTAATTCTTTGGCAAGAGGATGTTGGTCTAGTTCTAACTTAAGAGGCAGGAAAATGCTATAGCAGATGACCAGTTCTTGTGACAGTAATTTGTCAAGTCTGTGGTGGTACTTATGCTTTCTCTACCCAGAATTATGTAATTCCAGAAAAAAAAAAAATTACTCGGGTCTTCTAGCTCAGTTTCACAGCAGAATGAGATATATTAAAACCCCTTTTAATTTTTCACTAACGAGTGGGCTTCTTATAGGTCACACTTGCCGCAAATTTCATCTTTAATTTTGCAAATGTAATTACTGAGTAAGTTTCTTGATACATTCACAGAAACGCTGATTTCACATAGTTGAGTGTGGTCAAACTTGTGCTTTCTCATTGTATCTTTATCTTACTGCCTTTATCAGGTACTCATTAATGAGTGAAGGATCAAAAGGTGGGACGGTGGCCAAGAAGCAATGGAGAATAAAAGTTTAGAAGGTTCCCCATCAGACCTAAAGTTAGTGGCTCACCCGAGAGCAAAGAGTAAAGTGTGGAAGTACTTTGGGTTTGATACCAATGCAGAAGGATGCATATTACAGTGGAAGAAGATCTACTGCCGTATTTGCATGGCACAGATTGCCTATTCAGGAAACACATCCAACCTTTCCTACCACCTTGAGAAAAATCACCCCGATGAATTCTGTGAGTTTGTGAAAAGCAACACTGAGCAAATGAGGGAAGCCTTTGCCACAGCATTTTCAAAAATCAAGCCGGAGTCATCGCAGCAGGTTGTTCAAGATAGCCTCATCATGAAGACCTACCAGAACTACGAAAACAAAAAACATCAGGAACTGACGTCTGCAGTCATCAGCTTAATTTGCGAGGGCATGTATCCAGCTTCCATCGTCGATGAGCCTACCTTCAAGGCCCTCTTGCGAACAGCAGACCCCAGGTATGAACTTCCAAGCCGGAAGTACTTCTGTACAAAAGCAATTCCTGAAAAGTACAGTGCTATTAGAGAAATTGTGCTGAAAGAGCTCACTGAGGTTCTCTGGTGTGGCATATCCACAGACATGTGGAGGAGTGAAAACCAGAACAGGTCGTATGTAACTGTGGCAGTTCACTTTCTCAGCAGCAGTCCTGCCAACTGCCTGGCTGTGAACTCGCGCTGTTTGAAAACGTTCGAAGTACCGGAGGATAACACTGCAGAGACCATTACACGAGTCCTTTATGAAACATTCATTGAGTGGGGGATCAATACAAAAGTCTTTGGTGCTACAACAGATTACAGTAAAGACATTGTAAAAGCTTGCTCTCTCTTAGACATTCCCGTACAGATGCCTTGTTTGGGGCACACTTTTAATGCAGGAATACAACAAGCTTTTCAGCTCCCCAAACTCTGCAACCTTCTTGCCAGGTGTCGAAAGCTGGTGGAGTATTTTCAGCAGTCTACGGTCGCAATGTACATGCTGAGTGAAAAGCAGAAGCAGCAGAATATTCTCCACTGCATGCTGGTAAGCGACCGTGTTTCCTGGTGGGGAAGCACGCTCGCTATGCTGCAGCGCCTCAAGGAGCAGCAGTTTGTCATTGCGGCTGTTCTCGTGGAGGACAGCAACAACCACCACCTCATGCTGGAATCCAGTGAGTGGAATACAATTGAAGGGCTGGTGGAGCTGCTCCAGCCTTTCAAGCAGGTTGCAGAGATGATGTCTGCTTCAAAGTACCCGACGATAAGTATGGTAAAGCCACTTCTCCACATGCTTCTGAATACCACTCTGAACATCAAAGAGAATGATTTGAAAGAAATCAGCATGGCAAAGGAGGTGATTGCTAAAGAGTTGTCAACCACCTACCAGCACACACCTGAGATAGACATGTTTCTCAATGTTGCAACTTTCTTGGATCCCCGCTACAAGAAACTGCCTTTTCTTTCAGCCTTTGAAAGGCAGCAGGTGGAAAACAGAGTGGTGGAAGAAGCAAAAAGCCTGCTGGAGAAAGTAAAAGAAAATAGTTTTAGAACTGAGGAGAAATTCTTCACTGTTTCAGAAGAGCCCCCTATGAAAAAAATCATCATCTCCTCTACTCCTCCTCCTACCAGTGTCATCAACAACATGCTCGCAGAGATCTTTTGCCAGACAGGAGGTGTGGAAGACCAGGAGGAATGGCATGCTCAAATCGTTGAGGAGTTGAGCAACTTCAAGTCACAAAAGGTCCTGGGTTTGAATGAAGACCCCTTGAAGTGGTGGTCTGACAGACTAGCACTCTTTCCAGTTTTACCAAAGGTTCTTCAAAAATACTGGTGTATTCTGGCCACAAGGGTCTTCCCTGAACGCCTTTTTGGTTCTTCTGCTAATGTTGTGAGTGCAAAGAGAAACCGGTTAGCTCCAGCTCATGTGGATGAGCAGATTTTTTTGTATGAAAACAGTCGTAATGGGTCTGAGGCAGAGCCGGAGGACGAAGATGAAGGAGAGTGGGGTTTGGAACAGGAACAGATTTTTAATTTAAATGACTCTGTAAACATAAACAACAGTTTCTTTAATATTCGAGACAGTGGGTTTGTTTAACAGGACTGCTGCGGTACATTTAATGACAAAGAGAAGAGGTATTTGTCTTAAGTTACCAAAAATTCTTCTGTTGTATGCTATGAATGCTGTAAATATTGAACAGTTGTAACAAATTTGATTTAGCTTCCATTGTCTGTGTTTTTTCCACTGTCTTAAAACATGAATGACTTGTGATCAAACAGCACTGAAATGAATGAGGAAATAAATTCTACAAAGACCGTGATTTCTGACTGTGGCCCAGATTTCAGAAAGCACTTATCCATGTGCTTCCTTTCCACTTGTTTCAGTGGGAGATAAACACATGCTTATGTGCTTTCTATCATAAAATTATTTTCCTGAGTTAGGAACCTTGAGGAAGTTTTTTTTAAATTTATGCCTCCATTTGTAAATCCTGTGTGACTCAGGATGCTAGCTTTAAATTCTGGATTTTAAAATGTTTTTAAAATCCATAGATCTGAGCAGTTAATATTTTTAGAATATATTGTTGCTATGGAATGAAAAAAGATCTTGAGCCTAATTTTCACTACCTCATGTCTTAGGTCTGGTCTATGCTAGTAAAGTTCAGCTGGTATAATTATGTTGGTTAGGGGACTAATGTGTTATTATTTTAACTGATACTGTGCTGGCATAGGCTGTAGTGTGGATGCATTTATACCAGGATAATTTATTTTCCTTTCCAGTGCAGTGTAAATGGTATGAACACTTAAACTGGTATTGCTGTGTCCACGTTAGTTCAGTTTTACCATTTAACTGCAGCTAAATGGCAAAATTGTTTTTTTGTTTTGCGTTGTGTCTAAGCAAGACCTGATTGTAGTCTCTTGTATTTTTGCAAAGTGGGAACCAAGTGTGGGGTCAAGGCAGTGCTGTGTTACCTTCACCTTGTGCCGATGCCATGGCTGATGCCACATAGTGTGTAGCAGGCAAGGCATCAGCCCTTTGGTAAGGGAGGGAGGGGGAGAGGGCAGGGAGACGTCTGCAGGCTACTGGTCTAATGGTTTGTCTATGTATAAACTCCTTAACCTCTTCACTTAATGGGGACTTTGCCCAGGGTAGCTTGAAAATTTTGTTGGCAAGAAAAGCAAAATAAAAAGCTTTAATATTATGTAAATATATTTAAAAGAAGGGGACCCCTGAATTTCCTCACATGTATTTAGTGAATCTTTAAAATTTTTTTTTGTTATGTTAGCACTTAAAAACTTTTTTCACCTGTCTCTTTTTAATTCATTTTGTAGAGTGGACTTCAGTCCTATCCAGTGTAATGTTTGAGTACTGTTTCCGATTAGTTGTGTATTGTAACTATTCCCTTTTGTGTCTCTGAGCATAAGTGTTTTAAGCCCCTTGGAGAACTTGACAGACAAGAAAAAAGAAAGGAAACCAACCTGAGAAACCCCCCCCCCCACCATCTCTTATGAAATACTGCAGGTCATAAACAGGATCAGAGTTCACGCTAGACACAAAATAGGATGCACCAGGTTCTTTTTCTGAGCTGCAGTGGAGAACTCTTGGCATTTTCCAGTTACAATCAAGGTTTGCTTGGGGTTTTATTTCTTTTACTGGTGTTTCACCCCCCCCCCCTCGCTATTATTCTACAACTATGTTGAGCAATATCTGTGTGTTACTGTTCTGGAGGAAGAAAGTTGGGGGTTTTTCATCACAATGACGCCTGTGGACATGGGGTTGTAAAAAGAGCACAGACAGCAGGAACATACAAAAATGGGAATGGCGATGGAATTGAATCTATTGCCAAATGGTTTGTTTATGGTTTGGTTTAATAATTTTTGTAAGTTTGAGGCCTCTGTGTTCTTTGTAGGTGGTGGGAAGGGATGGGTGAGTGAGGAGAAATGGCAGAGGTTAGGCTGAAGGAACAGTGGAGTAAGTACTTGCAACTACGTAAACAAAAATGTTTAAGCCTGGGAAAAATGCAGTTAGCAAGTGGTGTAGCCTGTGTTTGGCTGTTAGTAAGCCTGGGGTTTCACTTTCCATCCCCCTGAAAACTGATTTGCACTTGTACAAAGTACATGCACTGTGCATCCTGTTGAATGTTGCTACTCTCCATGTCCACTAAAGAGGTGTATATGTTTGCCCAAGGCACAAAACTCAGGCTTGGTCTAAAATTTCACAAGTAACTGAGCTATCTGTGAGGGCAACAAAATCAAATTATGGAAGAGAGTGAGATACCTGATCTCCTGTGACACCCCAGCAGTCTGCCAGGAAGAGCTCTTGGTTTTTGTGGCCGTGACTTGCAGGAGCTATTACCACCACTGCAAGCCCTCCCTCCAGGACCTGCACAAATGCTGGTGTGAAGTGTGTGGATCTTGTATTAGATGAGCATAATTTAAAGCTGTGCCCTCACAATCAAGGCAAAGCCCAGAGCACCCTTAGTCTGCGCTTGGCGTTCCCCTGTTGGCAGCATTGTATCCTTCTTCATCCTAGGGCTGAAAATAAACAGTGACGCTTACAAGAAGTTTTACTGAGATCAGTGCAATGCACTACTCTCTTCCTTCCAGCTTCTTTTTATTTTTTGGTATCCAAAATAAAATTGTAGTTGGTTCAATTGATGTGTCTCAGCATTCTTTGAAAAAAAGGAGAAGAAAAGCAAAACCATTGTTAGTCTTACCCATTGTCTGTGAGATTTTTTATTTAATGTTCTAAACCTGGAATATTGTTAAATAAACCAGAAAAATAAGTTAGTTACTAGATTATTTGTCTGATGTGTGGTCATATCTACAGCACTTTATGACTTTGAACTCTTCCGCAATAGGGGGAGGTTGTATTCTGAGGATTTAAAGCTATGCATTTATTTTCCTTTTGATCCTGTAAGTTATTTTTTAAAAATGCTGTACAAATCTTTTGGATTAAAAAAAATGAGGATGAAAAATGTTGGAAGCTTAGATGGTTTCTCTCACTTAAATATGTGTGGTGTTTTTCATTTATTGACAAGATTTTCTGTTGTTTAGTTGGGTGGAGAAGGAAAATTGCAGAGCTGTTTTAAATATTGCTACAACTTGAGTTAACCCTCATGTTGCTGCTAAGGGTGGGCCCAGAACAATTTCCTAATAATGCTATTAAGTCAATTTTATGTTTGTGTTTCTTAACAGCTTTTTTGAATCCACAGCCTGATGTTTCCTTTTCCCTTCAGTACAGCTGAGACATCTTTTTGGAGGGGCAATAGAGGAACAAACTTCAGCTTTTGAGTACTTTCATGCTGAAAAAGTGAATTTTTGAACAGGCTCTCAAAGTATGTATTCTGCGTCAAAAGAAGAATTGCCCTTGTCACCAACTAGGTATTGCCAATTCAGGATTAAAACTCAGTGGGCTAGGTGAGGTTTCTTGGGGTAGCAATATAACTAAAGGGAGTTTTGGGTTTCTGACCAACTCTTGCACAAATTTCACCTCCCTCTGCCATCAGGGATTATGAGAAGACAAAAGAAAAAATCCTGAATCATACTAAAGTTGAAAAGGTGAATTTTTCCAGCAAACAATGTCTGAAGTGCTTTGCTTTAAAGGAGAGCAATAAAGTTCTGTATTATTTATGGAAAGGGTGTATGGTTTTAAGTTTCTGTTGCAGTAGTCTTTTAGATTAATTTCAAGCATTTTCTTTAACCAATGTCCTGGTGTCCAATTAGCTTTACAGGAGCATTTGTAAGCAGGCAGGAATATTAAAAGCAAAAGAAACACAAATTGATTATTTGTAATATTTTATAGGACTTCTGAAAACTTAAAAGTGACGTCTAGTTCTTGATTTTTGTCTAGCTTAAAAAGAAGGGGCTGCCTGAGGACATTTCTGAAGGAGGGGAAATGCATGTGTATGAACACAGAAGTAGTGTATTTTACATACTCCGTGACAACTGGATAAAGGAAGCTTCATGCTGGAAAAATTACATTTTATTGTCTGCACACCATCCTCCTTTTGACAGTCTCAATTTCTGAGTGTCCTTCTGAAGATCTGGTGATCCTGCTTTTGGTGGTGTTATTTAGTCTAGACTGTCTTTTTAGTTCTGCTGAAAGGACCCTTGTGATCTCTTAAGTTTTGTGGCTTTTTTTTCCCTTTGGACCAGACTATGTGGTCTGTCTTGCCTTATCTCCTCCAAATTAATGTTCTGCTAAATTCAAAGCATTTTTAGGGAACATAGGGAAATTATGGAAATTGCTTTTGCTTTTTTAGTAACATTTGGTGCTGTAGAGAGAATTTGAAGATACAGCTTCATTTTATGTCTGCCTTAAGAGCACATCAGTAAAGCATGTCTTAATGATACTATTTAAACTAATTTCAAAACATCTCTTCAGTTGCAGTTTATAATGTTGTTGTTTTTATGTACGAAAGAATTTCCTTTAGATTGAACAATAAAAATAAATATATATTTACTGTTGTTGCAGTTGCCCCTTCAGTGGCCCTGCAGTTGGGTTAAAATGCCACAAAGGAGCTGAGTTTAACATTAAAAACATGGAAAAAATTAAAACCTAACCACTGTCTTTGAGCTTACCACGTGTTTTAAAAACACAATTGGATTTATATGTTTTTAAAAATTCAAAGGCTGTTGCAGCAAATATTTTCAAATAAGTGTCCCTCAGAACCTGGAATTGTTAAAATATTAAGATTTTTTGAGCATTTCTGCTGACATTTCCACACTGAGTGGTATTGATTTCTCTTGCTGCCAGAAGATCACAGAAGTGATGCTGCCATCTGCAGTGCTTTGCAATGATGATCAGATGTAACTTGTTTTCAGGTTTTGAAAAGACTATTGCCTGCTGCACATGTGTGCTAGTTTCCTTGCATCGCAATTACTTATTTCCAGTGACTTGAGTTTGCCAAATCATCCGTCCTGTTTTCTCTCCCTGGTCCTGCCTTGGCAGAATGCTGGGTGGAACCAGTAGGGAGGCAAACTCCAGCTTCTTCTCTTCTAGAGAGACTTGTTTGAGAGCAGATAAAATTCAGTTTAAAAAGAGTTTAAACTAGGTTCTTATTCCAGGTCCATGGGGGCTACGTCACCTGTGCCATGATGTGAAAAGGCGGGGCTGGTGCTTCCTGTCCCCACAGTGTTGTACACTTGGACACATGGCTCAATGGGATCAAAATTGCCCATGTAAGAGGAATATGCTGTGGATTTGAGGTCAGCACAGCTAGGAAACTACACTCAGAGCCCAAGGCATAATAAGCATGTCAGGGTAGAAATAGTATCTGTGCTGCTTGCCTTACATAGGGGTTTAAGGTAAATACTGTAATAAGATATTGGTTTGTGCTCTAGGCTGAAGATCTGCCTGGGAAATTTTGTGATTATTCAAATAGCCATGTGTTTAATACTGACATAGAAAAGAGTGTTCTATGATATTTAAATAAATATTTTATATAGACAGTAAAGCTTCCATTCCTATTTGATAGATATTTTGAGGGTAACATTTACAATGGTTTTCCTGGAATAAATGCCGTGGTCAGAAGTACACCAAGATTCAGCTATCAGAAGCAGTAGGGCAGTCCTGTTTGTAAGTATAAGAGACAGGAGGGGATATTTTCATTTAAGTGAGAAATGTCCTTTTTTTAACACTCTTAGGAAGGAGATAATTAAAATGGATCTGTAAATGTTTGGATAAATTATGGATATATCTTGGAAAAATTTGGATATATCTGTAGAGAATTAATCCCTTTGTTTTGCTTAGTTCACTGAAAATATGGCTGTATTTGTCCATAGCTGCATGTGCATGATGTCATGTTCAACAGTGCTTGCCCAAACAATGCAGAATAAGGTTATTTTTAAAAAGGCAGTTTCTTTGATTACATACAATTTTCTGTCCATTGTCCCCAAATACTTGCAGTTAGGAATGAAAAACTCACTCATTTTTTATTTCTCCAGTGGATACTGCTTTGCTTTTAAATTTGAGACATTTTGTGTGTCACTGTGTCTACAGATACTGCAGTTGAAAGGGTTTCATTCTCCCTTTCTTTCTTTTTGCTTTTTTTGTTTGCCTTTTTTCTCATGAGTCATTAGTTAGGTTTACAGTGATAGGAATTTGCAGTCATAACAAGGAAGATGTCAAGTCAGCATCAGGAGAGCTCATGCCAGAAACATCCCCTCCCATATTGTAAATGCAGTGCTCCAAGGGAAACTTTCATCTTCTCAAAAACGACCTTCTGGTGTGTGTGTGTGAGAGAAAAATGAAGTGCTTTTGCCAGCAATGCACAGTTCTGTGTTATGGGTGTTAGTGCAGTTTGGTGTGAGTCTGTGCTCTGGGATGCACTCAGTGCTTTGGCACCAAATAAAAGTTTCTTGAGCACACAGCAAAACTTATATAAACAGAAGGAATGCAATAACAAATGTGGAAAATGCAATTGCTTTACTTATGGGAACAGATAGGAAGTGGGTCCATCTAGGCAAAACACTGAAATTTTATCAGGAGTCTCCAACTCCTGTCCAAAAATCTTGATAGCATTTAGAAATGCTAAATGACTGACCTTCCTGTAGTCTGACTTTTAAGAACGCTGTAAAACAATTGTTTTACACACTTCTTGGTGTTCACATGCTGCTGGCAATGAGCTCTGTTAACTTCAAAAAACTCCTGCACTCCCAAATGGCCAGGGAAGAGTTCTCATTAATGAGCTATTGGAGAAGAAGGGAGATTAAAGCTGTGACCTGGCCTCCAGCCTGTGGGAATGTGGGCTGAAGGGACTGTTTCTGGATGATATTTTCACACATTGATCTACATAAGATAAGCATTCACATGAAGTCCAAGAACTTGCCACTGATCATAAATCTGTCTGGTCCCAAGGGAGTGAGCACTGTGGTGAGAAAGCCAATCTTGTTGATGAGTGGAGCATGTATCCCTTTTGTCCCTCATTCTAAGCCCCACTTTATTTCCTGCACAGGCAGCAAGTATGTTGGTGCTGCTCTTTGCTGTGTTATTATTTGCTGTGTGCCTCTTGTATTCCAAGTGTAAGAATAGGAGAATGTGACATGCATGTTTTCAAGCCTTGGTGAATTGCAGGCAGAAGTTCACCTGCAGTGTTCATGATTTGCTGCCTGGTTTGAATGAGCAGTGGGTTGAGCATAATACAGTGTTTATTTACCCCGTGGTCTTGAGAGCATGAGACTGGCATTGCTGCTCACAGATTCCTGTGTACCTGCTCAGAGAAGTGAAGTGAGAAAAGCACAACCTTGTGTGTGTTGTATCTGAAGGTATGACTCAACACCCAAGTGGGCTTAAAGTGCTCACATGAACAAGTTCTGCTGTAGTCTTGTATACAAACCACCTTGTGCATGCTCTGCCCACACCACCCCACCTCCCCTTTATCAATGTTCACGAAGATTTCACAGTTCTTTTTAGATAGATAAATTCAGAGATAATATATGAAACTATTTGTCAGTTGTTAAGACCATTGCAATATGCTTTTTGTGCCTTTTTTGGCAATGCATGCTAGAGCTGATGGAAGATAACATTCTTATTTTATCCCAGAGACAGCTCTTCCCTGCAGTGAGGGGATCAGCTCAGTGTGCAAAGTTGATCTGTTGGCTGCACTTCTGCCTTGTCTCTTGGCTGTTTAGGAAAGTTGCTGTGCTCCGCAGCGGGAAAAACAGATTCCTCCAGAGTGTTTTCCCTGTGTTCTTGTGTTGCTGGGGCTGCTTTCTGGTCTGCACATGCCTGAAGGAAGGGGATGGGCCAGGGCTTTTGCCGTGGTTCTGCTTCTTCCCTGGGCTGATTGGCCACCCCTAGAAGAAAATTGTGCAGAAGGTGACACTGCCAGGTGATGAGTTCACAAACACCAGGACTACAAAATGATTAGTACATTTTATATTTATATTTAGGCTAAGATTAAAATGATACAAAATGTGGCCTTAAAAGGAGTCTGCAGAGTCTATGCACTAACTCATTGACTTAGGTGTCTAAATACAGATTTAGGGACCTTGTCTCCAAAAGCAATCCATTTTGCATGCTCTGCCTTCAGACCCTCTAAAAATGCTGGCATCACAAGTGTGTCTCTTATAATGTCTTTCAAATATTTTGGGGTGGACTGCGTATGAGATGCAAACCACAGTAAAATTTTATATTTTACATGTGTTCATTTTGTCTTCCATTGTGCTTCCAAGGTTAGTATCCATGGAATTATTCTATCTAAAAAAGCTATTGGAACACTTTTAAGTCTCAAATGTAGGTGAGCTTCATAAGTAATTCTCCCCCACAATTCATATGCTGGAAGGCTTAATTATTCTGTTGTTGGAGGAGGCAATTGTAACCACATTTTGCCCAAATATGGGAGAATGTGAAGTGTAAATATTTACATTTTTAGGTAAAATTCTGAGTAAAAGGCTTAAATGTAAGCGCCTCATTTTGTGCCCTTATCTGCATCATAGCAATATAGAAGCAGACCCATCGTATTTCGGTGAGAGTACAAGTGAAAGAACAACCCTCTTTTACTTAGTCATTATTCTGCTTGTAAGATGTTTCAGTTTCAATGATTTAGTTGTTAAAAGCATGAAATCAACACTTCCAGTAGGTGTGAATGAGCATTTCTATTGCGTGGATCTTCCTTCCTCAGTAAACAGGAACTTAGGTTCCTTTGTTAATTTAGAACAAAGGAAAGGAGGCGAATGGGGGTACACTATTATAGGTGGAAGGTTGGGTGTTTGCTTTTTGCTTGTGCAGCTGAAGCAGTGATGGATTTCAGAGCCAAGTGATGGATTCCATCTGTGCATTTGAGTCTAACGATGGGCAGATGGTATCTTTGCAAAGGATATATGGTCTTTGTCTTCAAGTCAGCACTCTGCCAAGCAATGTCTGGTTGTGCAAATTCAAGCTTCTGCAGTCTTTTAATCGCTGCAGTTTTGGGGGCTATTTGGCCTAAGATCTTGTTTAGATAGAGCAAACTCTGTTCGCTTTAGCATCTCTGGTGCTAATGATCAGATGGTGCAACTCAAGAAAATGAGCTAGAAAATGTAATTGTTCCTTTGCATCATGAAAAGAGTTGTTTAACCAAATTCCACTCATCCACACTTCAGCTGAAGGCAGTGGAGGTTGTAGAAACTCAGCTGAGGAATGTAAGAGCTTTACTGACAGGGCAGTTGGGTGGATTAAGGTCTTGAGTTATGTAGGACCTTGTGTGGACTCCACCTGTGAGTCTGCCTGTGGAGGTCAAGTTGCACAGCCTTGTTGGTTTGGTTTAGATATGAGTGCTGAAGCAGCCTCCTAACATTTTGCATGGCTGGAAGGCAGGTGGAAGTAAGTAGACCCCATGATGTTATTTTTTAGAGATTTTTTTTTAGTAGCTAAGTAATAAGTCAGTTTTCTTAGACCATGTAGGTACTGTGCCACCACAAGTGTTTTACTTGGAGCTCCCTTGCGCAGTGCTGGAGTAATGTTGAAGTTCCATGGGCACTGATGTGTGATTCTTGATTCAACTCAGTCATGGTAAAACTTTTAATGCATTGAACAATGAATTCTTAGGAAATACTTCAATACCCATGTCACTAAGATTATGTGTGCCTCGCCTTACAGACTGGGCAAGGATTGAGATTTGTGCAGTTAAGAGTAAAAACTGTTACATGTCCACACACACACATGTAGTCCTGTCTTGATATTTGCAGAAACTGTTGCCTGCCAGTTTCAAGCTTTCTATCCTCAAAGTTTCTAAATTACAGAGAGTGATTTTGGGTTTGTGGCTTTGTCATACTGTATGAATTACTGCATTAAAGCTGCAGATGTAGTGGAATAAAGCAAGATTCAAATGGGCATATTGCCAGCAAGGAAGGAATATATTTGAGAGCTGCAGTTCCCAAAGCAGATAACCAAAAAAAGCAAGGAAGTTTTGCTTCACATCAGGATTGCTTTTAAGAAAAAAGAAAGTTACATAGTTTTGTAATAAAATAATGAGATTTGTTTTTATTTAATCATATCTGTGCTCTGCTAGGAGAGTTTGATACTTCACAGAACATTAAATGGGCACAAAAACGACATCCCTCATCCTACCCAAAACATTCTCTGAGATGTATAAAGCTGGGTTAGAGTGCTTGGCTCTGATACACTTCTCCTTTTTGTTGTGTGCCTGTTTTCTGCCAGACTATGCTTTCCAGGTCATGGATATTTTGCTGTCTGAGGGAATGCCTAACCATGATTGCTAACATTGCTCAATATTTTAAATTATCCTGGAGAGGTAAAGAAAAAAAAAAAAGGAAAGTTGGACCAAAAAAAATGCACTGAACTTGTTTCTGAAGGAGGAGTTTGAGGCAACGGTTAAAACCTGTATTTTTCTTCTTGTTGTCGCACTGGTAACACTGGTAAGTGGTTGATATAACTAAACACGTGGTCTGCACTGAGTTACCTTCAGATGTGAACTTCACTGGCATGAGGAAACGTACAAACCAGGGGCTGAAGTTAATGAACCTTATGAGTGTTCAGTGAATTTGGGATTAAGCTTTTATCTGCTATCCTGTGGGCAAGAGTTTGATTGCCAGCTCCAGCTGCCCAGGTGCGATGTGCTGCAGCAGGAGGCAGGTGATGCTCCATGTTAGCCATTTGTACCCAAACTGCTGATTAGGGCCCCCAGGCTGCATTCCTTACAAAGCCAACACACAGGGTGTACTGTGTTCTAGGAAGGTTATTTTAAAAACAGAAACAGATACTTCTGTATGACAGTATTTTTGACAAGTATGTCAACCAGTCCTGATTAAGGAAATTACAAAGGAGATGGAGTCAGACCTCATTCTTTAAAAAAAGTTCAGTGGTACCACTGCAAATGGCTTACGAAATCTGCAACAGTCTAAGAATGGCACAGAATGAAAGGACTTCGTAAACAAAACGTTACTGGCACTATACTTTCTGCAGACCAGGACTGACTCAGTGATGAAGCTTATAATTTTTTTACTGGATGTATCCCAGTGAACAGAGTGCCTGCAGAGCAGTAGCTGTTGTCTTTCTGGCAACTGGATATAACCTAGAACTAACTAGATAACTGACTGGTAACTAGACTGGGACATTTGTGCTATGAAACGCTTCTTATAGCTGAGGTACAAGGACTTTTCTTGGCATATTTTTCCAAAATAACATCTTGTTAATGAATAAAATCATCCAGGTGAATACAGATATCACCTAGTCTGCTGGCTGGAGTGTTTTCATGCTAATTAACACCACTGCCTATATATGCCAGTCTTACTTGTGCAGTCCTAGCTGGAATCACCGCATTTCATGGTGTACCATTTTAACATTAAATACTGTGCTGAAAATTAGTAGGAAAAAGGTCAAGAAATGCAAAATCCATGTTCTCTTGATGATGCTGTACTTCCTAATTATATGATACAGATATTTGAAGTGCAACTAATTTGAATCAGAAGCAAGTGTCAAGAGCTGCAAATGCTGCCATTAGTAGTGCTTAGTAGGTGCTGGCAGAGTTCTTTGCACTTGTTTGTAGGCATTATTCTTCCTGTGGTCCTCATGGGTTCTTTTTCCGAGGCAATCTGTTAAAGACATTATGTGTAGTCATCCAGCACTCCAAGGAGGAAAGGGATATTTGACGATGCAAAAAAGAGGATGTAAAACAACAAAATAGGTGGGCAATGTTGAAGCCTGGACTTCAGCTTAAACCTGACCCTCCTAGGGTTGTACTATAGTGGCATATGAACTAACTAGTTTATGCTCTAATATAATTATGTTTAGTAGGATTTTTGCTATTAACTGTGTCTTCTATCCATCTCTTCCACATCAATTTTCAGAGTGAACATTTACTCATTAATGCTAGTCATAAAGTATTCTAGTGAGGCACAAGTGAAAACCATGATTTTTTTTCCCAGTATTCTAATCCAATTATCAAAGTATTTGTTTTCTTCCCTAAAGAAGAAAAAACGTAGACATACAACATATGTATACAGAAAATTATTGCAATTTAGCAATTAAGTCCACTTTTTTCAGTCCAGATTCTTCCAAGCTGCCGCCCTTGGCTGTAAAGAACAAAGTCATCTTTGCAAGTTTGGTCTGGCTGATGGCTGGTACGTGGTTTTGCTGTGGGTTGTGGGGACAGGGACTGAGGCTGGGTGGCTCTCTGGGCAGCATGTGTCTGGCTGTTCTGCCAGCACCCTCTCTGTAGGCATGGTCTATTCCTTGCACAGGCATCAGGGTCCATGTCAGAGTGGCTTTGCAGTGTGCTCCTCTGGCTTGGCTCATGGCAGCTTGGAGGGGAGATGCTGAGACCTCTTCTTCCTGCCCAGTCTCTGACATTTTTAACTCCACAAAGGGCTGAGTAAATAAAGGGCTGCCAAAGTGCCTGTGCTCCCTAGAGAAATGTCACTGCTGTGGCAGGAGTGTAGGTGATGTCATCCTGGTGAGTTGTTCTGGATTCTGTTCTGGATTTGTCCCTCTTTGTTCTGACAGTGCTCCCATGTGCCTCATGTTTGACTGCAACTACTGGTTTTTAACTTGAACACTTCTCTCCTCCAGGATAAACCTGCATGGGGCTGGCTGTGCTGGTGCACTCCATGCTGGGCAAAGCACTGTCCTGTAAAGTTACCACAAAGATTAGCAGGACAGCACTTGCAGAACACCTTATTCAGTCAGATAATATTTTCTGTTTCCCCAAGCAAAACAGGGAATGCTGGTAGCTCCCTGAAGCAGAGATTGGGCTTTGCTGGGACAGCAGCACTAGTCACAGACTGCATGAGGACACAGACACATTGGCCACATGTCTTAGCATGCCTTGGGAGGGAGGTAGTACTGTGCTGAAATGAAAGTGGTGTGACCCTCAGCACTGCTGGATTTTCTGTCTGGATAGTTGCAAAGCTTCAAGTACAATAACAAAAGAAATGCTGATGTAAGTACTACAGAAGCTGCTGGTGCAGCTTGCAGAGTTGGCAGGGGCTCACTTTTCTCTTGCAAGGAACTGTTCACCTTTTACCTTCTGTATCACCAGGATTTTTTTCTGGGAGAGATGCTAGCTGGTGGCTAGCACCAGAGAACCGAGTGTGAGTGGGCTGGCTGTTTACTCCGTGTGTTACAGGGGGCTGATGGAGATGTAAGGCTGGAGTCTGGAATAGAAATTGCATTTTAGGGTCATATCCTTCAAATCACCTAGCAGTCAGCGCACAGTGTAACACATGCGTTTCAAATGCCTTGTATATTTATGGAAAAAGGCCTAGAGAGAAAAGTATTGGAAAGAGCAGAGAGCTGCCAGACAACCCAGTGCAAGCTCTTGGGCTTTTATTCCTCAAGTTTTTTTTTTTTTTTACTTCCCTTGATATGTTTACATTGCTAAGTTCCTTTATGTTTCTTAAAAAGAAAGCTTCATTCAAATTATTTTAATTATTTAGCACCCAACAGAAATTAAACACAGCTATAACTTCTTGCTGTTAAGTGTGGGGTGGAATGAAAGTGCTGTTTATTGGCTTAAAATCATAGGATAATTTAGGTTGGAAGAGAACTACAAGATCATAAAGTCCAAACATAAGCTCAGCACCATCACGTTTACCAGCAAACCATGTCTCTAAGTGCCACATCCCCATGTTTTTTGAGCAATTCTCTGGGCATCCTGTTCCAATGCTTTTGCCATTTCAATGAAGAAGCTGTTCCTAATATGTAATCTAAGCCTCCCCTGGCAAAATGTCAGGCCATTTTATTTGGTCCTGTCACTGTTACCTGGCTAGACCTACCTTTGAGAAGTAGCTCCAGGTATCAGCTTTACTGGAAACTGATGATCAGCTTGGCTTGATGAAAATAAGACTATAAGATCTGTTATAGTAAAGAAAGTGGTTTTGTTTTTTTTATTCTCAGAAAGAAATCGTGCCTTGAAAAATATTGCACACCAAATTGGCTGTTGCAGGGCCATAACATTTGAGCTAAATCCTCTAGTCAGGTGGACAAAAAAGCAGGCATGAAGCCTGTTTATGATACCAGGGATGCCTAAAAAGTTCTGGTAGTTCTGGCTGATGTCCTGAGAAGGACTGCCAGAGTGCACTGTGATGTATCAGCCTGTTTGAACACCTGGTTGAACAGTGAGGTTGTAAAGTGCCTCTGCAGAAGGACTGCCAGTATAATTCCTGTAGCTGTCACCTCCCTTCTTAGAAGCAGAATGGTTGGAAGGTGTTCGTCAACACAGATGCATATTTTTATATGAAAGGACTTAATCCCTTAAAATTTTGGTAAGATATTTATAGAAGGTAATTAAATGTAGGAACAAAAATAGGATGTTTGTGTCATGCTCCTGGAGCATTATCAATAATGGGACTTGTCTTGTGAGTAGTTGCACATTTCTTCAAAGGAGCATGTGATGCTCTCTAATTGAAATATTAATAGCAGATAATGACACTGTGGAATGATGGCCTCTTAAATGGAGACATACTTTAACAGCTTTTAATCTGTGTGGTAACTGCATATTAAAAATCGTTGACAATTTTGATGAAGACCAATTATAGAGCATGCACAGTAGCTGTTCTTCTAAGGTAACTATTTCCCTAAGTCTCGTGAATCTGCTCTAGATTGATGGGCTATAAAATTTAATTCAAAATTAAATTTTTCACTGAAGAATAAAAACATCTAATTAAAAAAAATTCAAAACAAATAGCTGTCTTTATTGCAAAGTAGTTGTTTTACTTGAAAACTTCAGTGCATATTTTATGAGAAACAAGAAAGATGAAAATTGAAAGAAAATCCATGAGTGTGAGATCACTCCAGCATGTGTTGAGAAAGAGGATTTTGAAATCAGTTTTTTTCTAGTAAAGAACTGTTATGAAACAATTAGGAAATTTCATATGTAGTGTAGTCTAGACCCTTCTCTACTTGCACATTCATGCTCAATTTGAAAACCCTGACCTGTTTGTGTTATCAAAGAAGAGAAAAATGAATGGAATTCCATATTTGGAACACAAACATTGTAGCTGTCTTGAAGACAAAATATGTGCAAGCTCTTTGTACTTGCTCATTCCAAGTTAGAACTGGTTTTTAGGTAGTTTTAAGTACAAAATTGAGCTTCATCCAGAGGCTCAGGGGCTTCAGTAGAACTATCTTTAAAAAAATAAACCAAAAAAATCCACAAAGTTCTGTTCCATCAGGGATTTTTCCTGCTGGAGGTTGGGTGATGGCCCTGGGAGGGTGGCAGCAGGGGTTGGGCAGCCTGGTGCAGCTGGGGCATCGAGCTCGGGCAGTGCCCTGCAAAGGCAGCACCGCTGGGGCTGTGCAGCTGTGAGTGTCCCCCTCGCTGGCCTGCTCTGCTTCCACACAGGCCACGTGAGCCCTGCTTTCCTTGGAGCCCCTGCTTTGGCTGTACAACAAGAGGCACCTCTAGGAGTGACAATCCAGGCAGCTTCTGCCCCTGCCCTGACTCTTCACCAGGTGTCAGCCAGACAAAGACATAAATGGGCTGGCCAGGAGTGGGTTTGGAGGATGTGGAAACAGGGCAGAGAGGGAGAGGAAGGGATGTTGAGAGTATTTTCCATGGTTTTATTAAGTCAGTAGCATCTGAGGTTAACCTCACATTAATGTCAATGCTGTAATGGCTTCTGATTCGCTTCAAAAATTTTTAATAATATGGAAATGTGTTTTTTAGCATTTTGTATTTTAGTAAATTGCAGGTATCTCAGGGAAATTTTTAGTACTGATTGGCTGATGGGCTATGTTTCCTGTTAACTAGATTTTTCCCAATATTCTCTAATCACCTTGTACCTCTCTTCCTGATTCTAATTACTAGAGTTTTGTATATGATAGCAAGCACTTCAGTTCACAAGTGATTGCAGTGTTTTGAAGTGAACTACTCCAGAGACTTTCAATTACCTTTCAAATTCTGTATACCAACTCATGACTTCTGCTTACTTATTTGATGGAAATACTGTCACCCTGAAGCCGTGGGAAGCAGAGGAGACTGTTTGAGTGGCAGCAGAGCATTTTTGTCACCTGGAAGAGGCAGATCAGAATGTGACCTTCAGCTGGATGCTCTTAAGCTTGATTGGGATATGGAAATTACATTCTCTGTCTCTGGGAAGAGAGGAGATGCAGTTTAAACTACTCTTAATGATCTTTCCAATGTTTTTTTTCTTCACACACACCCACCCACCCCTCACATTCCCAGAATATAATATAATATAGTAAGGGAATATTTAAAGAATCGACTTTCCCAATGTATTGGTTGCCCAACTGTATCTCTCCATCTGTGCTGTGAGCAAGATGGAATGATTAATTCAATCTTTTAATAGCATGTGGTCAGAATAAGAGATGTTGGAATTCACAAGCAGTAAAAGTAGAAGCTGTAAAGATGATATTGAGGATTGTGATACAATATATCCTGTACTATCTAGGAATATGATAACACAGTCAATACTGCCCCGAAAATAAAAATTAAAATATTTTGTCTTTTGAAAGGTATAGGTCATAGTGCAAAGTATAAATTGTTTTCTGTTGTCTTTTTAATTCTTCTGGTGAGATGCTAAAATGCAGGTGGCAATATTTTGCTTTTGGTTCGGATTTCTAGTTTGGCCATAAGCAGATCAGTCTTTCCAGTTTGACCATAAGTAATGAGATCACTCTTTGCTTCAGTTTCTGCATATGAAAGTGCTGATGAATCATAGAATCGTTGAATAATTTAGGTTGGAAAATTCCAACAGTTAACCCACGCTGCCAAGTCCATGGCCAAACCATGTCCCTAAGTGACACATCTACATGTTGTTTAAATACCTCCAGGGGTGGTGACTCAACCACCCCCTGGACAGCCTGTTCAAATGTTTGATAACCCTTTTAGGGAAGGGGAAGAAATTTTTTCCTAGTATCTGATCTAAACCTCCTCTGGAACAGCTTAAGGCCATTTCCTCTTGTCTTGACACTTATTACATGGGACAAAAGATCTAACCTCTCCTTGCTAAAATGCCTTTCAGATAGTTATAGAAAGCAATAAGGTCACCCCTGAGCCTCCTTTTCTCCAGGCTAAGAACCCCCAGCCCCCTCAGGTGCTCTGCGTCTGACTTGTGCTTCAGACTCTTCACCAGCTCCATTGCCCTTCTCTGGCAATAATCCAGCCCCTCAATGTCTTTCTTGTCGTGAGGGGCTCAGAACCAAGCACAGGTTTCCAGGTGTGGCCTCACCAGTGCTGAGCACAGGGGATAATGGTCCTCCTGGCCACACTATTGCTGACACAGGCCAGGATGCTCACTGGCATTCCTGGCCAGCTGGACACACACTGGCTCACGTTTAGATGCTGTCAACCAGGACCCCCAGGTCCTTTTCTGCTGGGCAGCTTTCCAGCCACTCTACCCCCAGCCTGTAGCACTGCATGGGGTTGTTGTGACCCAAACTCAGGACCTAGAAGCTGGTCTTTTTGAATCTCATACCCTTTGCCTTGGTCCATCAATCCAGCTGGTAAAGCTCTCCCTATGTGGAGCCTTTCTGCCCTCCATCAGTTTGACACTCCTGCCCAACTTGGTGTCATCTGAAAACTGGCTGAAGGCACTCGATCACTTCATCCAGACCATTGATAAAGATGTTAAACAGGACTGATGCCAAGTCTGAGCCCTGGGGAACCTCACTTGTTACCGAGCTACCAGCTGGATGTAGCTCCATTTACCACCACACTCTCCATGGCCATCCAGCGAGGATTTTACATAGCAAGCACTATGTCTGTCCAAGCAGCCAGTTTCTCCAGGAGAGTGCTGAGTTTCAGCATTCTGAGTTTCAGCAGAAACTGAATATATGACTTCCACATTTTCTGAGCTTTGGGCACTTAAAATGTTCTCCAGACTTGAGGGTTTATGATGGAACGTTTCTTCCATGCAAGGTGTGGGAACTTGTCTGCATAGGTTTATTTCTATAGCATTTGGGATTAAATCAAGAATAACAGCTGTTCTTTTCTCCTTCTCCTTCTCCTTCTCCTTCTCCTTCTCCTTCCCCTTCTCCTTCTCCTTCTCCTTTTCCTTCTCCTCCTTTTCTTTTTTTTCTTTTTCCTTTTCTTAAGTCTCTTTGTTGTGAAATAACCATCATTTACAGTTTTCTGAAATGAGATTTCTGCTCTGCAGTCAGTTATGACATTTACTCTGTAACGGAGTGGCGGCAGCATCATGCTCTGCTGATTCATATTTTCTCCAGCATTTCAAACTCACTGCCATTACCCTGCTTTTTGGTCAAAACTGTAACCCAAATGCTAATTCTTTATAGTTAGACATGAAATTTTAAAACCTTAAGAATTCTGTGCCATTTCATGCAGATAACTGTCAAGTTTCTTTAGATCTATGGGATGTGGTCTTTCCAAGGGAAGACCTTTTCTGAGATTATTCACATTTCATTTTGGTTGTTATTTATGCCTTCTTCACTGGATTTATGAACATGATTTGGAGAAATCTACATTTATTTGGGACTTTAGTGAGCGGGAATAGTGTCTTTAAATGTCAAATGTTTGATTAAAATGAAACTTTCACTGTAGGGAAATAGCACTCAGAAACAGGGAATTGCACTTGGGAAGGCTTTTGTATGCTTGGGGGTATGTCTGAGAGCAAGGACTTGAAATGGTTTCTTACATCCTGAGGGATATAAAGCATTGTCAGATGCAGCTGCATCTACTCGTTAGCTGTTCGGGAAATCTTGGAGCCTAGACAATCTTTGGTTCCTGGTAGAGAATGAAAAAATAATTCTAATGTCTCAAACTATTGCAGGATGGGAAAATGCATTCTACAGCTACTAGACTATGCAGAGCTATTTCCATTGCCCCTATTTAAATATCCTGGGATAAGCTTCTCTTTTTCATCTCTCATTTCACAACAGGAAAAAAGTATAATTACATGGTGACATGACTTGAAGAGCATTGGGAAGTTTTACATAAAATGACATTGCCCAAGGTATTGCAGAATTACATTTGCCCAGAGGGAGGGAGTATGGGAATAAGCATCAGTAAATCTGTTCAAAAGATAATCAGATACTTTTTCTTGATTTAAAGATACACCTGTATATAACTTCCCTATCTTTAGTGTGACTGGAGTGAAAGAGAAGAAAGCCAAAGAGTAATACTTAATAAGTAAATATATAAAAGGAATGAAAGATAAGCAGAGCAGAGAATACAAATGGAAAAATCTCCTTCTCTATTCTTGTGATAGTATTTTCCCATGTAAAAAAAAATGATATGGGTAAATGGAGCCTTTAAATATATGCATATGTAGGGAAGATTAGCTTTTTCTTAGAGCTAGCATCGTGTTTCTTCTCACGATATTTTTAACAAATCCAGTAATCTTTCATATGCAGGCTGTGTCTGTTCAGTATAGTGTAAGGAATTAGTGGGATTTCTTCACATTATTGCAACAACCATTCTGCACTTATTTCACAAAACCCAACATTACATTTTTGTGAATTGCCTTTTATGGGACTGCTCACATATGGATGGATCACTGTCGCTGAGCTGGGTTTGTGCTGTGCCTTGCCAGTGACAATGCTGTCCCCCACACCTCTCCAGTCTAGCCTCATGGCAGCAGAGCCCTCCATTCCAAGCGAAGGCAATGCTTCATGGTCTCATCCAAGTCCCCAGCTGGCATCTGTCCCAACACAAAATGATTGCCCAGTGAAGCAAAACATGCCATGTGTGGTGTAATGCCAGTGGGTAGTCAGGTGCCAGATATTTTTGCACAAGTTTGTCAAATGTACTATTAGCCTTTATCTGAAATAATCCTTAAGACTAGCGTTTATCCAGAAAAACAAGCAAACAAACAAACAAACAAACACTGTCTTAAGCCAGAAATAGCAAGAATATGTAAGACAAGAACTAGTGTGTGATGGCAGAAATTGCTTGATGTCTGTTGGGAACTTGCAGAGCCATAATTTCACTAATATAATTTGTACTTGTCGATGTAAGGCAACTTTTCCATCTCTTGGTTACTTCTCTATCAGCCCATGCCCCTCCCAGGGATCAAGTACTCTCCTTTTCTACACATTTGGTTGGGAACTTTCCTCCCAAGAGCAGATTGTGGGCATACTTGGATTCCTGATTAAATTTTAGCAGATTTTAATGGTGCACTGTGGCATTTTCCATCCAACTGATTTGTATAATGGTGTTCAATCAATCTATTTGGCACTCATTAAAAAAAAAATAAAATTCAAATATCTTATCTTCAGATGAATTTTGGCAAAAGGAACAAAGTACTCAGGAACTCTGGCCAGAATTGAGATTCAGGACTTGGGAACTGCACGCTCTCATCTACTTTCGCTTTCTTTTACCTTAGGGCAGCTTCATATTTGTAAGGATCAAATTTCCTAATATCTCTGTCAAAATCAGCCTGAACTTGTATTGTAAAAAACTCATATATATGCTTCATCAAACCATTTTTCAATGCAGCCTTATTTCCCATTGTCTGAGAGAAAGGCAATTCTGAAATAAGACAAATTCCCAAATTAAAAGTCCTCTTTACTTTTTTTCCATTCTCATCCTCCTCTTTCTTGGGGGAGAGGTGGCTACATCCAGCTTTTTTGCTGTGTATGATCAATGGTCCTGATGCAGAAGGTCTGCATGGGGTTTCCTGGAGAAAGAGGTTCTCCATCGACAGAGTGAAGACAGCATAAATCAGTTTGGAATATTGCCGTCTATATAATTTTTGAAAACTCCAACTATCATTTTCCCCATGCAGCCCTTCTGCCAAGTCTAGCAGCATCACAGAGTCCAAGACTAACATTACTGACCATCCTATTAGAAAAATAAAGCAAAAACACTCAAGCTCCGGTCGAAAGATGTATGAAAATGCGTCTTCCCTTGGCTCTTGTAACCAGGCAGGACTTCTTCACTTGCAAACACACCAGTCATATGCTCTGAAAAACAGGGCACTGAAAATGTATGTGCAAGTGGAGAGGAAATACTTTTTTGATTACTTTGGCAGGCTTACTTTTCTAGCAGGCTGTGGATCAGTACCTTGACTTACCCCACCAAACCATGGTTGATTTGCATCTGTAAGGAGCAGTGCCAGTGTCCTCACTGGGGCCCTTTTTTGGCTTTGAGGACAATATCAACATGCAGAGATTTATGATTCAGGTGTATTAAATTGCTTAGAGCTGTATCTCTTTCACCTGAATACCTGGAGGTGGGGGGAAGGTGAAGAGAGGGGAAAGGAGAATGAAGCACTTGAAAATGACCTAATCTTGACCAAAAAACTTTTTCCTCTGTCTTATTTGAAAGTCTAACACTTCCTTCTGCTTCCCCTTCCACACCCTGCTTTCTACACACGCTTCTCTCTTTATCTGCATTTATGCTGTCTTTCCAAGAATCACTAGAAGAAATGCAGATAGGTGTGTCATGCAAATGAAATTTTTAGCGTAGCTTTCCACTTCCCACTGTTAGAGAGATGTCTTTCCACAGGTCTTGTATTTTTGAGTGCCAAAAACTCTTGCTCTGAGCAGCTGCCTTATTTAGGGTATTGTTGTTTTTCTTTAGTAAAAAATATTTCTTTCAGGACTGCAATGCTGGCATCATAACTTTCATCTTACTATTGCACCAGTTTATCTTGCATATTTTCTAATATGTGGGGGCTTTTTTAGCTGTAGTTAGGTCTTGTTGTGGATACTTATGCTCCAAACTTGTGATATTGAACTCTAATAACGCCTGTTGCTCTCTAATACCCCCCAAGGCTCCACAGTGTGTTCATAAGTTGAAAAAACAATAGGAAAATGAGCTGTTCTGCTTGTTTGTAGTATGACTTCTGCATGTGTTAAATGAGATGTCTAGGAACAAGTCCTGTAATGGATTTTGGGAGCTTGTATCTCAGCCTTCTGTGAAGGGCTTGTCATCTTGCCTGCAAATGTTATCACTTCATCCCTGTAAGCAAGCTGGCATGCTTATCAAAAAGCTAAACAAATGTTATAAATTTAGAGCAGCCTTAAGTTTGGTTGGTTTTTTTTTTAAGTTGTTTTCATTGGCAATTGAAAAAAAAAATCATTAGTCTGGCTCAGCAGATGTTTGCTGCTAACTCTGAAGAAATGTCACTTGTTCCTGTGTTGACAATGTCAGGAAGGGATGAGTAAACATGTTATCTCCTTAGCTGGCTGAGCACTCTGCTTCTCTAGTTGGTGTGTCTGCCAGCTCCTCTCCTTTTGTGTCATTTGCTGCCTTGCTGCACTCTGGCCATTTGTCCAGCATCCTGGATATGTGGTGCCTTGTCTGGAGTTACACCACTGGCTGGGCTCCCAGGCAGCCCAGACAAATTGCTGCTGCTGTGTGGGAGCTCTGTGTGTTGTGGAAATGTCCACTTCATGGGGCACAGGCTGAGTGTGCATTCCCCTGAAATACAGGGATGGAACTTCTGTGAGTTTCCAGAATTGGTAAAATTGTTTGTTGTTTCACTGGCATGCAGCATTTCAGGCTCTGTGTGCCTTGTGCATTGGTTAAACACGAAACTTATGTGTGCCAAGGGTTTTGCTGTGGTTTTGTGAGCAGTTTTTACCAGTCCTATTCCCTGTCAGTGGCTGCGTGGGAGCTTTATTAAATTAGGTCTTCCCCTGGCTGCTGATTCTTAGAGCCATCTGACTGCTGCTGTTCCATTAATAGCACCTTGAGATACCTATGAGTAGGGTGAGGGACACATTTCCATGATTTGGTTTCTCCTGCTGTTCTGGTTCTTCAACACCTTTCTCTTCCCATGAGTAACTCCAGGGCCAGCCTCTCCGATACCTCCATTTCCTCATGGTTCTTAACAAAAGCTGGGAGGCTTTTCGCCTGTCCGATGCAGAACTCCAGCTGTGTTTGGAAACAGACACTGTCCCTGGGCAGATAAGTCTCCCTTAGACCATGCATCCAGCCATCCGAGGTGTGCTGGATCCATTGGCCGTGTGCCTGTGGAGCTGCATGTGTGCATGGCAGTTGTTCATCAGCAGAAGGCCCGGTGGCCTCAACTGCTGAAACCAGCAGGATGCCTTTGCACAGAAGGACTAGTCGGGCTGGTTGCCACCTACCTGGTTTCCAGCCTTAAAGGCCTTCAATCTTGATTGCATATTGATGTTCATTAGGAAAGTGATTGGAAGCAGAAAAGATTTTGGTGTGCAAATTTGGGAAGACAGTTTGCATTTGAAAAATCATCTGCACAGGCTTAGGACAGGCTTGAGGCGCACACAGTTTGTCTGGCTTATCTGTCAGGATTTGAGTACCTAAATTGTCTTCTTTAGGATAGTCCTGGAATGATATTTGAATCCAGACCCTGTTTGCCTGGTTTCTGCCAAACCAGAATTTTACGGAGATGCCTCTGTAAGGCACACAAAAAGGGCTGTTGCTAAAAGCTGCATGTCCCCCAGCAGTTTACTGGGTCTCTCAGAGTGGAAAATGAATTATTTTTTCTACATCTGCTTAATGGCTATAATCTCAACACTGACACAGTATAAATCAGAGAAAAAGTCAGAATATTTTGCAATAGGAAAAACTACTCAATAGTTCTGTGGTACAGTGAGCTATATGGTTTCTTTAATCCACCTAGAAGAACTTGATTGTGCCTTGTCCTGTGGTGTTAGATGAGGACTGGAAATTACAGTTTGCCTTCTTTTCTCATTCAGTGTTGCTATTCAGGAATGGCTCCAAACTTGGATCTTGTTATTCAGTCATGAAACTAAATATTCATTGTTAGTTCTTTTCTTTTTATTTTTTTTTCCATCTGTGCTTCTGCCAGTTACCTTCAGGGCTAATATTTGCATGTAAATTATTCAGTTATAGCAGGAATGAAAAAAAAAAAAAAACCCAAAAAACTGTTGAGATTTGTCTGTAGAGATCTCTCCAGCACAACTACCACCAAAGTTCCTGCACTGTGTGGCCAGTTCAGGAGGTGTGGGCAGGTCCCAGCATGGCACCTCACAGGTGGACACTGGTCAACTTTTTGGATGCCTTCAGCTGTGCTCAGGTCTTGCCTGATAAGTACAGGTGACTGATTCAGACAATCTAAATTCTACCCTTGGCCTTCAAGGTCTTAAAATGAAGGTTAATGAGGAAATTAATATAAAGAAATTATATTTTATTGTCCACATGATGTGCCACAATGACCCATAATGTGCCACAATGCAGATGCTGGATCAGTAAGGTAGAAAATCGAACTTTGTAAAAATTTGATGCAATTTACTTTAAATAAACTTCTAATACTTTTTTCTTCTTTTTTCCCTTGGCTGTAAGCACCATGTGCTGTAAAGCTTTCAGAATACCAAAACAAGCTACTCTCAAGGGAAGATCTTCTTCTGAGGTTTGCATTGTTAGTGTTCACATGGTGTGTTTCTACAAAAAAAGAGAAAGGTTGCTGCTTTTGTTTTGATTTGGCTACTTCAATGACTCCCATCCCTGCTCCAGAGCTGAGATTTTGCTGGCAGGAACTGGTCATTGATATGGAATTGGTCATTGATATGGGTCTGCAGACTTATTTGTGTGTGGTTTTGGCAGTTGCAGGGGCACCCTGACAGCCCTTTTTTAAAGTCCCTTGAAAATGAGCATTTTTTAAAATTACAGAATTGCCTTACGTTCTTTGTAGTATTGAATTTGTGTTAGGATGTCTATATACATGGAATTAATTTCTGATTAAGGACAAGTATATTTAAAAGGAAAATATTTTTAAATAGCCTTATATCAGGACATAATAAATCTGCCTTATTTTCCTGTTTTAGGGTAATCCACTTGCAAAGTAAACAGGCTTATATGTTGTCCAAATTCGCTGGAATGCAGACAGAACCTGCAGCTTGAGAAAAGCTTCTCTCAACCACTGTTGTGATAAAGGAGCACCTAAGGACTGCAGGCTGGTGTCTTTGAACACAAAGGGAAATTAACAGCTACTGCTTGGTCAGGGGATTTCATTAGCACAGGGCTGTACCGTTCTCATGTCTCATGGAGATATCACTGGCATTATTCCACTGAACTTGAGATCAGTATCTGCCTCCTTACCAGGAGCAGAGGGAGAGAGAGAACTGGGGTGGTTTAAACAAGTTGCAAGTGCCAGAGGGAACTTCTCTGGGCATTGCAAAGCTGGTGGGTCTCCACTGCCTCCTGCCTGGGGGGGCTGTGAGGCTCCAGCTGCACTCACCTCGATCTCCCATACAAAATAAACCAGTATCTGCTGAAAATCAGGCTGAGCCCAGGTCTGCTTTGAAAATTTCATGCTGGGTTTCATCATATAAGTGGTGTTTTAACACTGAAAGTTGGGTGTACTGCAAATTCCACGTGAAGTTGGAGTTCTAGAGGGAACAGGGCACTAATAAACTGCCTTTTACTGGAGTTCCCCCTGGATACACACAGAGCCTGTATTTGATCTTGACCACTTTTGTTGAAATAAATACTAGCTGTGTCTCATTTAAATGGAGGTTAATTTCACATTAAGACATCTGACTTGATGGAAACTGCACATATTTTTAACATTAATAACAATTAAGAATTAATTGAGGAGTTTATTTTCTTCCTGCCCCACTCCCCTCCCTGACGTATTTCAGTTTTTCCCTTTGCATTTCCCGTCTTGACTGAAGTGAGTGGATAGACTGAGTTGTGCCATGCAGTGTTGTGTCTATACAAAACCATGTTATGTGGAAGCTGTACCTCTTGGAAATAAAAAAGATAATGACCACTTATCTGTGTGTCTGCAGCCCTCATTTCTCCCTCCGTCTCTGCTTTCTTAGGTCCTTGGATCTAGCTGCTACAAGCAGGCCTGTTTTAAACCTCTCTGTAATATAGGATCACACAGAATGCATTTTGTCAGTGGAGTCTTTAAGTGGCCATTAGGACCAAAAAATTGTCCTTTTCTTTGCAGTCACCATGGGCAGGGTAGGACTTGACTTCTTTCATCTGCTAAATCAGGTCCTCTGATAAGAACCACTTTTTTACAGTGATACCGGTTAATGCTTTGCTCTTCTGACTTTGCATTTTCACTTCATGTCATTGCCCCTTCCCCAGTCCTGACCTTTTCTCCTTTCCTTTCATTAATTTTCTTCTACGTGAATTTCGCATTAAAATGTCACTTCTTATTCAGTAGATGGTGCAGTAATGGAAATGAGTGACAGCACCTGTATGCAACACGTGAAATCCAAATGTCAGGTAGCAATGTGGTGAGAGGCCAGGAAGCAAGGGAGGCAGGGGGAGGCAGAAGAGGAAGAGAAGGTACTCAGGCCCAAAAGAGTGCATTTTCTCTTGCATTTTCTCTTGACAAGATTTGGACCTGTGGGCATTTTGTTAAGGGTTTAAGATCAGAAGTATTTTTGGTGGAAATTGCAGGGCTGCTTATAGCTAAATTGAAGCCACTTAAGAAGGTTCCTGGGTAAGTCTTATTTATCTTGAATTATATATGTTAGGACACCTATGTGCACACATATCATTGTAATTGGAGTTTACCTTCAAAGGACTGCAAACAATTTCTGTTCTTCATGGATGGGAAGAACCAAGCTGTTACTTGAAGAGAACAGAAATTCATGTTGAATCATGATGGAAAGAACTATGTGTTTCAGAAAAGGTGAAATGTGGATCCTTTTTGAAGTTGCTATGAAGAAAGAAGCTTGTATCAGTGCTAGTACTGTTTCATAACTATGTAAATATGAGATGGTGTTGTGCAAGAAAGTAATCCCCTAAAAACCTGGAAATCAAAATAGAAAGTCCTTTGATAGATGAAACTTGGCATCCTTTAAACATTTTTTATCTATAGTGTTGCCTACGGACACTGCACCAGAGCAAAATGAAGTATTCAATACTACTTTTCCTGTGCAAATACCTCACAGCTTTGACTCCAAAGGAAATTAGAAATTCTCCTTGGTCACCTAAGGACTACATGGTGCTTCACATGAGACATTCTCCACCTGAAAAAAAAATTGTAGTTGATATTAGACCTAATTCACACCTTTCCCAAGCAGTTAAATGATAATGCCTTTGCTCTGTTTTGGCTGCAGGACTCCCTGCATGGTGGAGGGGTATGCTGTGCATCCTGCACCCAGTGTGAGAGCTTGTAGCTGGAATGGCAGCTGCTCTGCAAGGGCCTCCCAGATGCTTCTTGGCTCGCTTGGCAGGCTGAGGGCTGCCTGGGGAGGCAGGAGACACAGGCGTGTCTAAGCCATCCCTCTAGCAGAGGGAGTTTGGGAGCATTCCCTGCCTGCCAGGCTGTGTGTGGGTCAAGGAGCACTTGGAGTGGAGGCTGACAGCGGGTATTGGGGATGCTGGCTTCTGTGGGACAGGGGTGGTGTAGGTGGGAAAAGCAGATGGGGGCTTTCATGCAAGAAAATTGCTTCCTCCTATCTTTGGGGCTCAGGGCCTTGTGATTTCAGAAGAGAAAGCACTCAGTTATGCAGGGAAATTAGGTCAGCTGGTGTACTTTTGATGGCTCACCTTTGACTGAGATCTTTCCTCCATGTTACTGACAGAGGCTGGTCTTTTGTCAGTCAACAAATTTTCAGGGTATCATGCTGCCAAATGAATTTTTTTCCCTGTGCACTTTGAGTAAGCCATCCCTGAGCTGACGTAACTGCAGCCACCTTGCTCAGTAACAAAGTTATGGTGGAAAATTTAAAGGTCAGATGACTGCAGGATGATGAAATGCATGCAAATAGAAATGAGAAAATTTCTGGAGTGGTTGTTTGCCTTTCGTGTCATCAACCTCAGTCTTTAGTGAACTGTTAACAATGGAAAATTATAGTGCAGTAAATAATGGTGGATGTTCCATAGTTTTTATTTCCATACAGGGTTTACTTCTGAGATTGTTTACTGGCCTGGCTTGAGTCTGTTAAGTGTACACTCTTTAAAATACATCTTAACTTCTTAATTGTGTTGGTATTATGAACTAACCTTGTGTTATTTTTTTTTTTCTCATATAGTTTTCCCTACACAAAATGGAAAGGTTGCTATAGTGACTGGAGGCACTAAAGGAATTGGTTACCAAACTGTGAAGCATTTGGCAAGACTTGGCATGCATGTGATAATAGGTAAAGTCATTATTTTCTTAATATACTTTTTGTTTCATAAAGTCTTTTTTTTTTTTTCCTTTTAAGGTGTATTTTCTTTCCAGCATCAGGGAAATGTAGGAAAATATTTTGCTAGTGTTCAGCACAAATAAAGATTGATTTATGTTTTGCTTTGCAAGATCATAAAAATGTAGTGGATGGGATTTTTTCTGTCGGATTTGGAAGAGTTGTACTACTTTAGATAAGAAGCAAACAATAAAAAAACCTTAAAAAGATGAGTATTACAAAAATATTTTGGTTCCTTGTTACTGGGGATGGGTCATGCATCAGCGTTAGGGTGTACGTGTTCATTAAGAGGAAAACAAATTAAAGAGTTGAAGAAGTATTACAATACAGTGGGTAGTACAGTGAAGTAGTATTACAGCATAGTTTAGTGGGGGATGATCTGTGTTATAAGGACAGAGGAAGCCCTTATAACTTCATCCATGTAAAAATTGCACATTTACTTCTCAGTTTGTCACTGTAAGAGGCTTCTGTAGGCAAGACAAGAAAATAAATACCTAGAGATTCAGTCGTGTCAGTCTGAGATGGACTGGGCAATTCACCTTCTGGAGCTGCCTGTTTCTCTCTCTGGATAATAAAGTCTTGGTAAGGTGGGTGAGTTAGAGTGAGACATTTGAAGTTAGGTGAATTTCTCTATGAACTCAAAAACTGTCCTGTGTGCACCATTTCTTCTTTCTACCACAGACACTATTTAGGAGACTTCCTATTTTTTAAAGCTTTCTCTACTACATTTTTATATTTATGCACTAATATGTCTACTAAATCAGAATGTAGTATAATGAATAGTTATATGTTTAAAATGCTACATTTTCTCATTTCATCTTTCCTTAACTAGATTTTTACCTAAACCACTGTAACTTTTATTTCAGAGAGTCACTGAAGATTGCTGTTTCATTGTGCACTATGAAGCTGGTAATGCCATTTTGTTCAGCTTTTATGGAGATTTTTCTCTCTCTAAGGTTCTGTACACATGTCATTCCCAGTCCAAACAATGAACGAGAACACAGTAGCCGTGTACTTTTAATGTAGTGCAGTCAGTAACATAATGGAGTTGTCCTGGAATCATACAGGTGTAACGTGGAACACCATTTACTCATACATGTTTTAATAGATGTGTCAAACCCAAGCGTCTGCAAAGTGCAAGTAGATGCTTCTTTATGTAGCTAAATGCTAGATGTTACTAATGTAGCTAGATGTAGCTAATGATGTCAGCATTAATATTTCACTAAAATTGCTTTTCATCTTTAACATGGACTGCAAAAATGTACTCAGAGGGAAAACAAAAAGGGTTATTTTCTTCTCTTTGCATGGGGTCACAAAAGCATAGAACATTCTTTTTTTCAAGATTTATTTTGTATCACTTAAAGTTTAGGGTATTCCATGTAACAAAATTCAGTGGAAGAGTTTTGGGAACGGCAGGGTGAGGTTTAGGTGCACATTCTGTAAATAAGCTGAATTTATTTCAGCTCACAGTCACTCCCTCATAAATCTCATTCACTCACCCTCACACCAATAGTCTCATAAGCACCAAGATGTGTGAGCTCATGTGATCTTGTGAGCATCACCCAAGTATGGAAAAAGGTCGTGCCAGCTGACAGTGCTTATCCTGTCCCTGTGGTTCTTCTTGATCAGAAGTGACAGGCTAGTTCATGGTCAGATCTGCCACAGAAGTTGTGCAGTCTCCTTCTATGGACGTATTAACAATTGATCTGGATGTTCCCTGTGTTACTTGTTCTGGGTGAAGCTGCGTTAGCAGAGGGATTGGACAGAGCTCCCTTCCAGCCACTACTATTCAGTGATCTTTTATATTGCTCAGCAGCTCTCAGTACATTTTTCCTGGTCTGCAATATATAGGCTCTGTCCATTGCCCATTTTTTAGGCTGGGCTAACAGGAAAAGTAATTGTATGGGTATTATGCTGTAACCTGGAGATGTTATCCTCCTGATGGCAGAGTGCATGGTCATCTGCTGCCAGTGTTCTGTGCTGTGGCCTTGACATGCATGGCACAGGAACAGTGTCCTCAAAACATGTCTTTTGTTTGTCAATAAAGGGCATTCTTTTAACACTTTGCTCTTTCTTTTGGTGCCTACAAACACACACACTTCCATTCACTCCACAATTGTATCAATCTTTCTATTTTCATTACGAATCCCTGCAAATGTGAATTAATGAAATTAATTATAGGAAACATTCGATGAGTAAGTCTTCCAGCTGATTCATTTCTTCCAAGCAAACTCTGACCTAAACACTGAGCCCTATGAGTCACAGCCATCTTCTTTGCCTGTGAAACTCTTCAGACCAAAGCAGTCCTGTCAGTGGAATGGATAGTCCCAGGCTCTTTTCCAGCTGCAAGATCACAACAGTCTCAAAAGCTCATTAAATGCAATGACCTTCCATCCTTGCTCGTAACTGTTGGGCCCAAGTGTCCAGAGTATGTTTGATATATCTGCTGGCACATTGACATGCATTAGCACATTCTGCTTCAGGCCACACAAGGCTCAAATAAGAGAGCAAGCATGCTCAAGCTTTCTCCTCTAGAAATGTTTTCACCCTATGTTTGTATATAGGCATGAAATTCTATGAAAAAGGTGTGGATCTTAAGTGAATTTGGGCTTGCAAGAGAGACTCACATGTAGCTTGCAGTCAATCATGCTCAATCACTGAATGCTTGTTTGCCATTATAGGAGCTGTAGCAATAAAGGATGATATCTCTGCAGCAGGCAAATGAGTCAAGCCTGAATGTCTGATGTGAAAAATGATTCACCATTTGTGATGGATGTGATTTTGATTCAGTTTGACATTTTAGAGGAGTAAATATTTGAAACAACCTACTTTTGAATCCAATCCACCAATGGAATGAGGAAGGCAAATAAGTAGAAAGTATGTTACCTTGTGTAGCTTGAGTAGGCACAGTATGAAAAGGCAGTATGTTCACTCAGAGCCTTTACAGCAAGTGGTTTCATAGTTCTTTTAAACCTCCTTCCTATCCAGTCCCAGCACTGGTGCACAAGACTCCATCCTCCACTGATGGTTTCCCTCTGCAGGTGCTGCTCACCCTGCCCTCAGCCTCTCCCTGGGAAAGAGGTTTTGACGAATGCTAAAACGATGAATGTAATTTTCTGTATGTTTGTTTGATAGATTTCATTGTGGCTTTCTGCTAGGCTGCTTTTCTTGGTAGCTTTGCTCACAGTCAGCAGGGCTTTTACTTCAGGAAAATCTCATGGCAAGCACCAAACCCCTGGTGGGGAAAACTGATGGCTGTGATGAATCTTCACAATCAGGCCATACAGGGAACTCCTGCTCTCTGCTGTGGAATCTACTAGTTGATCAATAAACTTGCAATTTAATTTTCACAGAGACAAAGTAAATGACACACTGTATTCAACAGTGACTGATATAGAAGGTAGTGTTTTGTATGCACTTAAAAATAAATATGCTCTTCACAATGAGGACATTGGAAATCAGGATATCCTGGACATTTCTATGACCTCCCCCAGCCCAGGGCATAAAACCCAGTGCATTCAGCTCTGGTTCAAGGTGTTTGCCACAGTTTTGTGAGTCTCAATTTAGAGTGATAAAAAGGCATAAACTATTCATATTCCTTCCATCCTTGTTCACAGATGTTTAATTGTATAAGGATTCTGTGTGTGTATGTTAAAATTGTTGACTCAAAAAGGAAAGCCTTAATTTGATTTACTTTCTTTTTTTTTCCCTCAGTGCATTAATAAAAGAAGGCTGAGATAATGTGTGATAATATATAATGTAGAAGTTTTGATAATTCTATCTGAAATCAGTGAATGAAAATCAAAAGATTTGCACTTTTACAATGTTACATTTATGCTTGGTATAAAACACCAGGTTCAGGGCAGTGTAATCAATCTCTAACGTCTGAGTATATCAGTGTCATAAGTTTCTAAGACAGGCTCACACTTTGAAGGAAGCAATCTCATTATACTTATATATATGTATATATATTCAGGTGACTTATTTGAGCTTTGCAATTTTGGCTTGGGCCCTGCAATTTTGGCATAAATAAATGTACTTCCATCACCAGATTCAGCACTTCTGTGTGACCTCGGTAAGCTCTGCAGGAGACTAAGCAAGAGATATTTCTGTCACCTCTTTCATTCCCATTAGTTTCCAATTTTCAAGCTGGATTCTCTCCACCATGAATCAGAATTCTTATATTGCATAATACTACAAAGTGGCTTTCTAGGGATAATTAAATCCTATCAAGATGGTGCAATAGTTCATTTTCAAAGACAGGTTGATTTAATTTCAATTACTGAAAATTTCTATGGGTGACTTTAATAGTCCTTTTTAATATACATAGATCTATGAGATGCTTGGGTTATATATTTTTTCTTGAAAAGTACTTATCTTCCTAATTTCAGCCAGGTTTTTTTAAGTCTGAATGAGTTCTAGAGCTAGTCTTGAAGTGTCAAAATTTTACCAACCTATAAAAAGTGGGTGATGATTTCTTTTTTCTGTATGAACATAAAGATTCCTTTATAATTGTAATTCAGTTCAGGTTTTATCATATCAGTGCACTGTAATAAGGGTTATAAAAATCTCTGTTTACAGTACTGTTAATTATGCACCATACATGTGCACACAACCACACACAGTCTTCCAAATATGTATGAATTTTGTCAAACACTTTAGTACCTAACTTCTGTTGGAAGACTGTCACATCTGTGCTTGTTTTAACACATGGTGCTTTCAACAAATAATTTTATAGGAGGGGCACATAATGAACTGGCAAGTGCTTCAAACTGTATCAAACTGTTCAGAGTGATAAAGACCAAGGATGTGTGAAGAATTGCAGGAAGACCATAAGAAGCTGAGTGTTAAAAGGCATGTACAGCTCAATGTAGATCAATATGGAGTGATGGACATGGGGAAAAAATTTAACGCCAAAAGAAGATGTGATGGATTCTCTGTCAAGCATCACCACTTCGGAAGTAGATTTTAGGGTCAAAATAGATCATTTGTGAAATTCAGTGCTGCTCCATAGGATGCAAAAATCAAAACAAATATTAGAAATGGTTAGAAAGTGAACAAATTAAACAGACAATATGAGTTGATTCAACTGTATGTATCCTTTGTGGTCCAGAACCTTAAATTCTGTGTTGTGTTCTGGTCTGCCTATTTCAAAATGGTTTTGAAGGGTTTAGAGGAAAACAAGTTTTATCAGGGGGATGGAAAGGCAACCTTATGAGAAGCAACCAAATGGGCTTGAAGTCTTCAATCTGTTCACTGTCTCTAAAGTATATAAAATGAGCAGCTAAAAAGATACAGATACTTAAAATAGTATCAAGACTGTTACAAACTCAGTATAAACACAGTATTAGACATCAAAAAGAAATTAAAATGATCTAAAACAGGTCACTGTGATTAAAACCAAAATCCATCAGAAGAGTAAAAGTATTTCTGGACTAGTATCTGCTTCATAAAACCTTAAATAATCATTGGTAAAGGAGAAGTGTAAGATGGACAAATTCAGTGCTGGGCAGTTTTGGAAAACATTGTGCATAGGCCAGTAAGTGTGTTTTTTATATTAAAGATAAATCAGGCATTTAAAAAAATGTAGAGTTAAGTATGTATTATTGTAATTTTGGAAGAGTTAGTGCAGTTTTTCTAGGTGTTTGTTTAATTTATTCATTAAGCATTTAGCCTTAATGCTTTGAAATATTCAACAACTCCATGAATTAATTTAATCCTGGATTTCAAAAGCTTTTGTTAAGATTCGTGCCAAAAGACTTAAAGTGTCTGGCTTGTCTTGAGATAACAGAAAGGTCTCTTGTAGTTTAGTAATAGAATAGGAGGCAAAAAGCAATATTGAGAAATAATTTATCAGCTTTGAACTGGAGCAAAGATGCTTATGGTCCCATAGACAGATGTTCAGTACATTTATAAAAGACAGATACACAATACAGGGTGAAGAGTGAGATGGTGCATTTTGTTTAAATGTGTTTAGGATATTCAAAATTGTTTGACTATTGATAATTAAAGGATTTGGGTTTCTGACATGTAAGGAGAGGCTTGAGAGAGCTGCATTCTGCCTGAAAAGGAGAGAAGGGTTAGGGGGACCTTTTCCAGTGTATAAGTACCTAATAGGAAAAAAACCCTCCTTTTTTTTTTTTTTTCCATTTTTTTTTTTTTTACATTGTGGGTGGGCAAACACTGGCACAGGCTGCCAAGAGAAGTTGAGGAGTCTCCATCCCTGGAAACACCTGAGATCTGACTGGACATGGTCCTAGGCCACCAATTGTAGCACAGGGTGGGACTGGGTGTTGTCCAGAGATGCCTTGTGAAATCTTAACTACTATGAAGAATAGGAAATAATCTCCCAATAGTGGATGACTGTGTTATGAAAGGATGGATAAATACAGAGTGTTAGTAAATGCAAATACAGAATATGAGAAAAACCAGCCACACCTATGTATTTACAAGAATAGGACCTAAATTAACTGCTAGTCAAAGGGTTAAATAAATATTGTGATTTACTGTTGAAAGCTCTTTGTACAACATCATCGATATTTCGTGCCAGTCATAAAGGCAAATTAAATTATATTACTTAGCAGGAAAGAAGATGAAAACAGGACAGAAAGCATCCTGCTTCCTTTATAGAAACCATTGGATCATCCTGTTGTACATACTCAAAAGGTGTCTGGTTGAACTGGAAAAAACTAAAGAGTGATGGTTAGGAGTACAGGATGGCTTTGTACAAGGTGGGGCACAGAACAAAGGTCCTTCTGCTTCCAAACAGATGACTGAAGTGTGGTATCATACAGTTATGAATGGTGTAGAAAGTGAAGGAGAAATGGTCATTCCCTGTGTTATTGTACACAAAGTAGAGAGCATCCAACAAAATAAAAAATAAAACAACAACAAACAAGCTACTGAAGCACAACCTTTTGAATGTAATTAAGTGTGTCATTAAATCACGGAGCCTGCTGTCCCAGCACTCTTTGGTGGTCTAGCTCTTGAATGAACTGAAAGTACAATTAGGTGAAGTAGTGCAGGCCGTGTTCATTGGGAGGCTATGTGTGACCTTGGATTCAGGAAATCCCTGAAACTTCCTGCTTCTGGGAGGGTGTATTGGAGAAAATCACTCCTGGATTTATTGCTGTTGTGTCTTTTCCTTAAGTATCTGCTACAGGTTATTGTTGGAAAGAGGGCACTTGTCTAGGTGTATCTTGGGTTTGTAAACAGGGTCCTTCTTAACCTCCTGTTGGAACAGGTTGGTAGCTGAAACCTAAGGCAATAATGATGATTTTTTTTTCTCTTTGCAAATCGACATTCTCTCCCTTGCTCATTTTTTGCTTCTTTTCTCAAAGGAACACTTACAACAATATTTTCACCTTTCATGTAAAAAAGACATGTATTTAACTGTGACTGCTGTGTGATGAAATCGATGACAAAAGAAGTGTGGTATCTCTAGATATAAGGAAGTTTGTATCATGTTCACAATTTATTTTTTATAGCTGGTCTCATCCTTATACCTAGCTTTATTGAAATCCATGCCTTAAATGTTTTACAAATGAGGTGTAAGATATGTATTCCTGTTATTGAAGATTTTACAAATTCCTTTAAACGAAACCTTATAAATTTCTTTAAAAACCTGCTCATATTGTATTGAGTTCAAATTTCTCACCCTTTGAGATTTTGGGGGCAGTTATTCCTCTCTTTTAGGCATATTCTATTTTTTGTGCACACTCATAAAATCATAATCTTCCTAACACCAGCTGATAGGATTTTGTTTTTCTCTTGAGGCATTGGGTGCCCTCATAAGCCCTGTCTTCAGGCTGGCGCTTCAAAGAAATCAGTTCCCCTTCAATCATAATGAGGATTATGCTGCTCTGAGGAGGCATCTTGATTCAGATTTCCGTTTGGAAACTTTTGTATTCTGTTGCACAAAGGCATCTAACCATTATCCTTTGCAATTCTCCAGTCAGATGGAATACACTTATACAGAATTGATTACTGTACCACCAAGCTTTTCCCGGTAAACGCGTAAGAGTTTATGAGCACCACTTCTCAACCTGGTTTGCTCGAAGTCAGCAGTGGGGAGAGGGAAGGGCCATGGGGCGTGCTGCACACCCTGGAAAGTTATCCATTGTTTCAGGGAGTAACTGATCTGTAATTATGGCTCCATAAGTCAAGGGATGAGCGTTACCTCAGGTTCCCCAGTCCCACTGGACTGAGGGGGTCACACTTGTCAGCAGCTGGGGTGTGTGGGGAGAGCTGGAGGTGATGTGCCAGCACGGCTGCCCTGCCACTGGGCAGCTCTCACTGCTGCCTTCCCCCTGGGGGTCCCTGCAGTGGGTTTATCGCAGGCTGAGGGGTGCCTCTCAGGCTCCAGGCTGGCGGGGTCAGGTCTTTCTCTGGACACCACATGCTGGTTGCCCTGAATCTTCTTGGTTAACCTTAAGCCTTACAGGCTCTATTGTTGATCACAGCCTATTTTAAATTTTTTTTTATAATGCCCTAAAGTACATTTCCTTGAAACATCAAGATTGCAAATTCTTAGTTTTGCAAAATACCATTTGGAAAAGCTCTTGCTTTCTTTATCAGGATCAGTCTTGTATATAAATTCAGTGTGTGAGTGGCAATTACACTTTTGAAGAGATAGTCACATTAAAAGAAATTAAAAATATTGTATAAAAAATACATATAGATGTATCAGAACCCCATAATTAGCGATAATGTGTTTTTAGCCCATGCTGACTTTCTAAGGGCCATGCTTTTTTCAGGCCTTGTTCAGACAGAATCTCTGTGTTAATTCTGTTGAAATCCCTGAAATAACTTTCAGAGTTAGGATCTACTTAAGTGACTAAGATGAGAGAGCCTGACATTTAGGAAAAGATCCAAAGCCTATTAGTGCTGATAAGAATTTTAGTGTGTGCTTCTCTGGTGGCTTCATATCAACTTGCTTTGATTTGTGATGTCTGTGTCAGTAAACGTGGAGGAGATGAGTACATTTCTTTGTCTAAAAGGTGTATTTAAATATGTTTTCCTTTTTTCAAGTATTTTATTAATAATTACATTTTTTATGCCATTGAAATGATATCTGATTTTATGTGGGTGCATCTATTTAGAATGAATTTATTTTTATATTATTAAGGTTTTTTCAGAACTGATTTTAGTCAGGGTTGTTATTGAACAAGTCTCACCCAAATTCTTCACTATTCTGTGTGGACTAAGTGGAAAAAACCCCATCAGGTAGGGCACTGAACTGCTTGTATAAACAGTTCTTGAGACAATTATATCTATTTTGAGTTCTCAGTAGACATTTTAAATTAGCATGAAAAGCAAGATTATTATGGTTTTGGGTACTTTGATGATCTAAGCTCCCAAGACAATGAATCCCTCTTTCTCAAAGCTTTTTCTAAGATTCCCTCACTGCATGAAATACATGATCTCTCTTCCCTTTCTTACCCTTCCCTTCAAACCATTTGAATTCAGAGTAGGCAGATCTTATGCGACAGATGCTATAACACTTGAAATGGACAAATTCTGATATATGGAACATATGGAAATTATGGTGAATCATTGAAAAAATGTCCAGCCAGAGGATTAGTTTATGTATCAAAAATTTTTTTAAATAATCATGACAAATATGATACTGAGGATTTAAACCAGCTGACAGCAGTAAGAATTTGACCCTCATCTAGCAAACCATCCCCTTCCTGAATTCAAGGTGCTGTTCATCTGCTCAGTGAACTTGAAGGTTGTGCCCTTTAGTGACCCAACTTCATCAAGAAGTTGCAGATTAGTTTTGATTTTTCCCAACCCAAAGTTGACTGTGTTACCTTGATGACTTAAAAAGCATTTAAAAAAATTTGAATAATTAATATAGCACTTAAAGGAGGTTGATCTTTTTGATGCCTACCACTCACTTTGCTTAGAAGATGCCAGAAGGATGCAATGCAAGAAGGGAAGCAATGCAAAAGTGCAACATCCCTTTCCTCTCCCACCCGCCTTTGGCAAGGGGGTGCTGTTCTCCTTAACCTAACTCAGAAGCCTAGATTAGCCTCCCAGTTTCATGGTATCCTTCTGATCTAAGTGCCTTTGAGCTTTTTGTAGGGATTTTGGTCATTTGTTCAATGACTTTATTCTTTCTTACAGGATTTTCTTTGAAAGAAGGTTTTTTAGAATCTCTATTGTTGTGGCAGTTTTCACTGAAGCTATTTCAATTTTGCAATACTCCAGCCTTCAGTGTCTGGTTTTCAAACTCTGTTGGATCAGGTTGGAAACAGACATCTGAAGTGACTGTTTAGCAAAATAATAATTTTTTTTTACTGGTGGTCTACAGTGAAAAATATGCAAATATGAAAAAAATGAGCTCATTTGGAAGGCACTGAGCTTTAATGAATAACCATTTATATAACAGCAAAATAAAGCAAATGAAAATTTGTTGTGAACACAAGCTCTTTTAAAAGAACAAATTAAATGAACATACTGAGAGTTATATCAAGACACTGGAGGCTTTAATAAACCTGATCTCTGCACAAGAGGTGCTGAATAAAAGAGGAATCAAATAAGATGTTCACAGAATTGGCACATAAGTATTCTTATTTCTAGCATAACAATATACAGCTTAAAACACTGAGTTTGAAATCCTACTCTAGTACATTACTTGAGGTGAAACAGTGAGGAAAATAATCTGTTGCCCATAAACCCTGTGCACAAATTTCCCCAGAAATGGCACTTTCACTGGAGGGTTTGTTTGTTGATGATGCATATATCTGGAAATTAGCATCCAACTGAATGTTTTTCTTCTATACAAGGCTGGATGGTTTTAAAGGGGGAAATACAGCAAGAAGAAAATACTGTGAATATGTGCTTTGTTGCCTTCCTTCCTTCCTTCCTTCCTTCCTTCCTTCCTTCCTTCCTTCCTATAAGTCCATATTTAATGGAATTTATAGACAAGAGTTGTACACCTGTATGACTCTAGATTTTATGTGGGAATTATTTTCTCTCCAGTATCTGGAATGCTAATTAATTTTGGCTACATTTTTGTAAATTTTGGGTTTTCTTGCATATCATGAAAACAAAGATGTGTTTCGAGTCCTTTTTTACTGCAGAAGCACAGCTAAGACTCCATTCTCGAAAGAATGCATCTTAGAGCAAATACAAGCATGTACCAGCTAATGTGAACAGGGGGCTGAACAAGATACCTCCTGAGGTCTCTTCCAACTTTGTCTTATTCTGTAGTGCTGTGAAAGCAAGAACAGGATAGTCGCAGGCTAGCACAAAAAAAAAAAAAAAAAAAAAAACCAAAAAAAAACCCAAAAAAAACCAACCAAAACCAAACCAAAACCAAAACCAAAAACAAACAACCCAACCAAACAAAAAAATCTGTATAGAAACTTTGGCAGAATTTTTTATAATGAGTAAAATAGAAAGGCAACTACATGAAGTTCATAAGAAATATCAGTATTGTTATCCAATTTAGATAATAAACCATAGGTATTTTGATGTTTCATGCTATGGGAAATATTTGTGGATGGATAAATTGAGTGTTAATTTTAAAAATTTATCTTTTGTTAACAATTCCTATATCTCTTGTGCTTATGTTTTTTTCCTTTGCCCTGTTATAAAAAAAAAAAAACAAAAAAACAAAAATTTGCCAAACAAATGTCAGACAATTACTAACCACCCACTTAAGCTGAATGGTACAAAAGACATTTAGGTGATGCTTAATCACATTTTATGCCTGCACTAATACATTGTCTCATGAGCATTTGAGACAGAGTAGTCAGGACTTTCCTCCAACTGTGGAAGTCTTCTTTTTGGAAAAAGAGGAAGGGGATGTCTGCTCTAACCTGTAGTGAAGTTTTTGTAGAATCTGGATGTGATACAATTCACTTGTGTCACAGGATCAAATCTCAAGTCTGCTGGTCCAGAGGATAGTCCTACATTATATGAATAAATGAGATAAACTGGCAGAACTTGTGGGAATCACAGTGCATTTGTGCAGCCCTCTTTGAAAGCCTCTGCAGCACACCTTTCCACCTAAAACTTCATACTGGTTTTACACTGTGGTTGGCACTTCATAGATGCCAATCCTTAAATTGATTGCATTGCTAATTTTTCATTTTCTGTCCTTTAACAGCTGGAAACAGTGAAAGTGATGGCCAAGAAGCGGTGAGGAAAATAAAAGAAGAAACTTTGACTGGAAAAGGTACCATATTATATATTTCCTTTCAGAAACCATTTTTCTTCTCTTTTTGCTGTCATCTCCTTTTATATGAGATCCCTTGTGTATTGCCAAATTTTTTTAAAAAATTGGGGCACTGGAACAGGTTGCCCAGAGTAGTTGTAGATGCCTCCTTCCTGGAAGTGTTCAAGGTCAGATTGGATGGAGCTCTGAAAAAACTGGTCTAGTAGAAGGTGTCCCTGCCCATGGCAGGAGGTTTGGAACTAGATGCTCTTTAAGGTCCTTTTTTCCCCAAATGGTTCTGTGACTTTATGAACTGAATTCCTGAAATAAATCTGACTCTGAATATTTTTTTAAGAATGTTTTCAGCCTTGTTTGACTTTATCATTTGTCATTGAAAAAGGGTTACCTGCAAGTTATAGTCTGCCTATGTATGTGTATGATTAAATAGATGAGAAAAAAGTCATAATACCAGCAATTTTTGCTAGGGGAAGGATGACAGCAGGTAAGAGTGTGTGTGTGGCATTCACATTCTATGAAAAAATTCCTTCAGCAAGGAATTTTCTCCTGGGAAGCTGAGAAAACTCACAGAAAAAGAAAACAATCCTTATCTCATTTGCTTCTCCTGTGTTTTGCTTGTATGGATTGTGTTTGGAGATTGTTTACCCAGAGGTGATTGTTTCATTGAACTCTGGTGTGTTGTTTTAACTTATTGGCCAATCAGGGCCAAGCTGTGTTGAGACTCTGGAAAGAGTGACGAGTTTTCATTATTATCTTTTTAGTATTCAGTAAGTATGCTTTCTGTATTCTTTAGTATAATGTAGTATAGTATTCTTTAATATAATATAGTTTTATAAAGTAATAAATTAGCCTTCTGAGGACATGGAGTCAGATGCATCATTCCTCCCTGCCATGGGGGTCTCTGCAAATACAATAATGTGTGCTCTTTCACTTTGCTTGTTTTAGGAGCTAACAGGCTTTTGAAAGATCAAGGCTGCTTGACTGGGTCATTTGACACATGTTAAGAGCTTATAATACTTTGCAAAGTAAAACCATTTTCTTAAGTGTAAATGGACCTCTCATATCAAGCCTAAATTCCTACCTTTCTGGGGTTCTTCTCTTATCTCCTTTATCTGATGATCTATCATATTTGTAGAGGTATTAGGACAGAATAGCTTGAGAAAGAGAAAAGGCAGGTTCCACACTACCTGCTCTGTGATTGCAATTTGCAGTTTATGGTGGAGGTTAGTGCAGCTCACATTTTTGTCCCTGGGTGTCACTGGGTGTAGTTCCTAATGGTGCATGATGATTCATTCCTGCCACTTTGACGCATAATTTCTTGGCAAAATAATAGGGCAGTGTTGCTAGTCCAACCTATTTAGGATCTTCATAGCTTCTTCTGAGATCCGATTCTGTTTTTGTGCCTCTAATAATTACTGTTATGATGATAAAAATACATGTTAATTATTGTGTTAAAAGCCCCTTTCATTATGTTTTATCTTTTTACTTAAATAAATGTGCATCCATTATAGCCTCAGGATACATGTATGCTAGTTAAAGGCATCATAAATTAAGGCATAGTTAGAAGGATCATGAAAGGAAAAAGGTAATTATTACATCATTAAAGTCTTTTGCTGGAAGTTTCTGTGCAGAGACCAAAACCAGTTGGAATTAATAATGTCATGTGACTTGCATGAATCTGAATAAACCAGGGTCCATGTTATTTTCTCCCTCTGTGTGATCACAGGCTTTTCTAGCGCTCCAGTCTTTCTTGTTTTTTCTAAGTAAAGTCAGTTATAGCCATCAGTTATAAATTCTTAAGACACAGATTTCAGTTTGAGGAAGCTGAAAAAGTATTTAAACTTGACTGAAGTTATTCCTCCTTGTAATTATTTTAACCGAGGCTTAAGTAATCTCAGGCCTCGATAGGTTTAGCCTAAAAATAAATTGGAAGAGTATCGTCTTTTTGGAATTTCTCACTGATTGAGGGAAATTTGTCTTTACGAGTGCACTCGTAAATACAAATTGTAGACTTGTTCAGAACTGAGAGGCACTCCTGTGTTACTTTTTATCAATAAATCTGCACTTTTCTTTTAACAGGATGTGTGTGTATATACTGTGGCTAAGTGTCCTTGGTTGGCTATATGATTCTTGTGTCCAAACCAAAGCACCAAGACAGGGCTGTGCAAGAGTATTACCTTTTCAAAAGCTACCTTTTCAAAAGTTCAAGATCTGTTTACTCACTGCATGAAAACATTGTTTGTTGTCTTGACCCTTTTCCCCTGCTTTTTCTTTGAGCATTTTTCATGGCCATATGAAAACATGGCTTTACAAAAACCACTCCCATCAGGAACATCAGACTCTTGAAGGACAATTACTCAAAATAGTATTTTTGGCAGCCAGTGTGGTCAAGGATTGGGACAATATGACTGTTATGGGCAAACAATATGCGTGGATGCCATCAGTTTGGTATCATGATCTCAGATTCCTTAGAATGAAGAAAATCTCCTTGCTTTTTATCAGGTTAGACAGCAACAAGGAGCAAAAGACCTTGTCCTCTCCTTGTTGCCTGGCTGAGCCATACATAGCACAAACATCCCCAGAGACAGCTCTGGGAAAATGCCAGGCTTATTGAATGCAAGTAATTACAATGTTTTTAAGGCACTGTCATCCTTCTCTGTCTTGGCCTTGTCTGTCTGGGGCTCTGTCTGATATCTAAGGGTAAGTAGTTTTACTTGACATAATCTGTACTTACTTCTGGGACAAGTGAGATTCGAAGCATGTACTTAAGTAATTCCTATGAAGCAGCTGAGGAGCAATAATGGGCTAACAGTTGCACAGGAGGATAAAGGATAATAATAAAAAGGCTATGCATGCAGGTGATGGGATTTTTTTTTTTTTTTTAAAAGGATGGACAAAACTTCTGAATACAGGGAGGCAGGAAGCCTGGTTTCCCATCCTGGAGGCATGGAAATCAGAGCAAATGTCAAAAGACAGTAGAGAACTGGAGAGGAAAGCTGTTGCAGCCATTTGCTACAAAGCAGTGATGCTAAATGACTCAGAAAATCTAAATAATGTAGCACTTCATCTCTTCCTTCCACCTACCCTCTCCCCTGGTGCTGCATCAGAAACCTTCTTGGTTCCTCTCCCTGCTGATTCCAGACTGTTTAAGTGTCATCCTTGGTTTTGGGTCTCTGTTCTGGGTAACCTAATACAAAGTGTAAGGAGGGAGGATGTACATGGGCAGTTGAGTGGAAGTAAATAAGCTACAAATCCTTGGGGCATGATAGACCCAGTTAGCTTAACCATCAGAACCTCCTCCATGATAGAGATCACAGCCCTCAGATATACAGAACAGGCCAGAAATAGTGCTGCATTGTCATTAAAATTCTCACACCCGGCACTATTTCCAAAAGACCAAGGGCAACACATTGCTACACTGTGAATCACAAAGCTGGGAGAAGCCAGGATGATGTGGACGTTTATCTTGCTTCCATTTGTTAAATTGGGAATTTGTGTTGTTAATAGCAATTATATGGCTGGGAAAATCGTTGATGGCTCGGGATTGCCACAGAGATATTCTAATTGGATAAATCTCTGTAATTTGCACATAGGGTGTGTCTCTGTCAGTGTGTTCATTAGTTAGATCAGCTGGGTGCTTTTCAGGCAACCCTCAGCTCTTGGCTGCTTGCTGAGTGCAGGTTCCTATAAGGAAGGGCGCTGCAGGTCCTGGCCTGGATTCCCTTTGGACAGGACTAGCCTGGGAGGTGAGTTGCAGCAGTAACAGAGCATTACTGCATGGGAGAAAACTTCAGAGTTTATCTGAACCTTCCACAGACCTGCAGCCAGTGCCTATGTCAGGTGCCCAGCAAAAATGAGATGCAGAAGTGGACTTCTGTTGATCTAAACTGCTTGTTAGTGCAACCATAGTTATCAGTGGTGAACAAACTTCATTGAGCTGCAGAAATTCTGTGATAAAGTTTCCGTGATAAACTCAGCTCTCAATGATACTGCAAAATAATCTCTCCATTTACATAACAGAGTTACATCTCTTGACTCAGTTACCCTCAGCTTATGTCCCTGCAAATGAAAGCTGGTTTTAGCATGACGATTACAAACATACAAATGTTGGAAACTCATATATAAACATGAATGAGAGCTTCATTCATTCCAGCAAAGGTTCATGAATGCCGATGGAATCAGCAATTAGCAAAACTTTATGCATAAATATCACACAGCACAGTACTAGGGGAAGGCTCTCACATCCAGAGTTTAGGAGCTGGAGTTGCAACTAGAGTCAAAGGAGAAAAAAATTATCATTTAGTAAGAGAAGAGGGTGTAAAAGTCATATTAAGCTTAGACCTCTTCAAAAGGAGAAGCCTGTGTTTAATCTCACCCAACATTTTTGCGGCAATTCAAATAAAACCACAATTATAAAACTGCAAGCTAAATTCACAGCATTCATGAAACTTCCATTTGAAGTCAGGTGAGAAAGGAAGAAGAGACTTTCTCCCTCACAATTAGAGGAATGCAGAGGTTAGCACAGTGGCAACCAAATTGTGTCATTTACAGTCTGACCCACATCAAGACAGCATGGATCAAATAGTAGAATGAATTGTCTTTTTAAAAAAAGTGTGCATTTAACAAGCCTGGCTTTTCCCCAGAGCTTTCTCTAGAGATGTTTATGCTACATGTGGCTCAGCCAGGGAATAAGGAGATGACAAGGTCTCTTGCTTCCTTTTGTAGTATAACTTGCTAATAAATAAGGAATTTTTCCTTTTATTAGAGACCTGAGATTGAAGAATTGACGTGAAAGAAGATGGGCTAATGTAGCTGATTTGTACCAAGTGTAATTACAGAATAACTCGTGGGTGGTTTCTCCACCAACGCTGCTGTGTCAGGCACCATTTTTAACAGAGCAGTCCAGCTTTTTCTGCTATGTACCAGGGAGTTTGTTAGCTTTCCCTGCAGGCTAGAGGAACTCCTCTGCTGAGTTCCCAAATTCACAAACTTCTCAACATGGTGGTGATATTCCCATCATGTTAGCTGGAGTTGTCTTCAGCAAAGAGTTCAGCAAGGACTGCTGCCTTGTTAATATGTGCAAAAATGTCGGCCAGGACTTTTTCTTTTGCATAACGCATCAAAGATGTCACTATGGAAGTGGTCATCCAACCAGTCAAAAATAGTGCAAAATATTTGTGTTTGAGACATATCTTCTATAAGTGTGCATAAGCATGTGTGAGTTTATTCTTGCTTTTGTAACTTTTTTTTTTTTTTTTTTTTTTTTTTTTTTTTTTTTTTTTGGTGGTGTTTTGAGTTGAAAAAGCATCACATCCTGGGCTTGTGGCTGGACCTAATGAGGTTACTTTGTCCCTCCTACCACATCCTATTGAAATATCCTTTCTCTACCACTGCTGCTGCTGAAAGACCTGTAGGATTGGTTTAAAGAGCTTCCTGACAATGACAGCGCAGTTTCCACCTACCTGGTTTCTTTTCTCGTGCTGGTGCGTTATATCCAGTACTTGGCTTTGGCAGGTGAATGACTGCCCTCAGTTGGAGCTGTGCAGCTGAACACCAGGCTGATGAAGACATTTTGAAAGCCAAGGTGGTGAAATGAATGGGAGCAGAGAAATCTCAGTCTGACATTGTGCCACTTTGCAGGACCCTGTGTTTTCTGCAGAGTTTTTCTGCCGTGTCACTTGATGACAGGTATAAGAACCTTGCCTAAACAGTGATCTCAGTGTATATTATTTTCCTTCCATAGACCCATTTGAGGCTATATTAGGTATATGCAAGCTATATGAATATATTTGAATATTGAAAAAATTGGATGTGTTAAACTTAATCTAAATTAGTGACTGGATCCTCCCCATGCACAAGGATGAAAAATTTTTCTGGAGACCAAGAAAGTAATGCATGGGTTAATACTTTTCCTCTACACTCATAGCACTTATGTCCCTTATCCAGTAAAGCTGGTGACTTTTTTACTTCATATTAAGCAGGGAAGATTTTAATCCACAGAAAGGTGCATCCAGATCCCTCTAATAAAATCACTTAGTTGAAATTTTTCAAATCAATTGTCCTGCTTTTCTGTTTGTTTTGCATAATTATTTGATGCAAAACTATGGTTAAATTTGTTAAGCCTGTTTGCTTATGCCTTTTCTTGCTCTCCTTTTGACTTCCAGTGTAACATGATACAAGATTTCCCCTCTCAGTTCTTACAGATACTTAAAACAATACAGAACCCCCTATTTTTGGGGGTTTCTTAAAACACTTTGGAAATTGAGTGGTCATGTTAACAGTGTGACAAATCAGAAATTAAGAGCAAAATGAATATGATTCGCATAGCTGAAGATGAATTGCATATCTGGATACTGACATGGAGATAAAGTCTTTCAAATGGGAAATGTATTCATAATGCAGGCACAAGCTCTGCCTGTTAGTTTTCTGAATTCCCATTTCCATTGGAAATGTGAAACACATTTCATTAACAGGCTCTGCCACTAGGAAATGTGATTTTCTCTTATTTAAATTATCTCTAATTGAAACTTAGAGACAAAGAAGTGCACAGGTGTAGCTGCAGGCAGAATAACAAAGTCCCGTCAGATGTCTTGAAATGATTTTCTGAGTGTAAATCACCAAAGCTTTGTGTGACTAATGGCACCAGAGCTCTGAGGTTAGGATTTTGCTGATTGTGCTGCCCTACTGAAGGCAATCTGGAGAAAGGGAGTTTCAAATTAAAATTGCCTCTTCAAGGCTGGAAAAAGCTGCCATTTCAGACTTTTACAGGATTTTGATCCTCTTGTATGCACTTGTAGAGCCATGATGTTGTGCAGTGACTGAGTAAAGGTGCTCCTGGCTTTGTCACATCCTTTAATATGCCATTATTTTTTCCATCTCGATCAGTAGTTGCAGGCAGGTTGTGTGAGCTGTTTCTAGACCTTGTCTGTTTTCAAGAAAATTGCCAGCACATACTGAAAGACAAAGCCAAGAAAAAAGCAATTTGTGTTCTCTCTGGAATGCTTTCATATTTCTCTTCCAAGAACTATATTATATAGACCTATCTTCTGTAAGTTACATGTAGGGCTTTAGAAGTTAGTTTGCTTATAACAAGTAGAATATTTTTGTGGCAATGCCATTGGCTTCTGTACTGGAGATCCGGCTGCCAAGAGCATGGAGAACTTGTGGGCTGAAGTAAATTGGAATAAGCAGAGCCTGTGTGCTGTGTGAGCAACCTCCCAGGTATGAGCTGCACATCAAACAACAGATGCTGGTCAGCCTGCATGTGCAGGCACTGCCAGTATTTCCTTGTCAGCTCCATCCTTGCAGCAGTGTGGCAGAGCTCCAGAGGAAGCACCGCTAGAGAGGAGCCTCTGCACCTCCCAAGGACCAGTGCCACCGTGCCCATGCTTAATTTGTTCTTCAAGGACTATTTTTTAGTGGCAAAGAATTGAAGCTCTGAATAGATGTCCCAGTTTCTAAATGAGTTATGAGCCAGGCATAAGAACGTTTTTTAGCATAAGAAGTTTTGGGTGTCAGCACAGGTTGCCCATAGAGTTTGTAGATTCTCCAAAGCCATCTGACCACAGTCCTGGGTAACCACCTTCAGGTGGCCCAGCATGAGAAGGGGCAATCTCCTTCCAGCCTCAGCCACCCTGTAACTCTGTATATCAGCAAATTTTAGCTGCCAAACCCACATGAAACCCTGTCTGCTTGTGTGTCCAGACCTGAATACAGGTACTGTAACATACACAGGTTCTGGGACTTCAGGGCCTTCCAGAAACTGTAGCAGTGTTCATACAGTGCCAATATTAAGACTTAAGTGCATATAGTGACAGGAATAGCAATAATTTGGCCATAATTCAGTCTTGGGAATCAGGTATTTGAAAAGAACTTCATAGCAGTGTAAAAAATAACATCTGTGCAAGTAAAAAAAAAAACATTCTGTGGAAACAAAGGGAAGAAATGTAGGAAAGCTGAAGTTTAGAGTAAGAATGACTCTGAAGCAGCTTCCATTCTTGTTTCTTTTGGTATTTTGGATTTTGCCTTGTTTTATTGCTGTTACTGTTGTTGCTTTTGTTACTGTTGTTTGGGTGTGTTTTTGTGTGTTTTCTTTGGTTGGTTTTTGTTTTGTTGTTGATATTTTTTATTGCTTTCTTTTTCACATTTTGTGCAGGGCATAAACCAATTTTTGTTTTTAAGACTTGAGTTTTAAAATATAGGTTTAAAACTTGAGTTTTAAAATACAGGTTTCAAATTTAACGTGTGCAAGATTACATGATGTATGTCATCTCTGCCCCATTTTCATCATCTGACTGTAATTTATCATGCTTATGTAAACTTTGAAACCCTTCTTAGCCTAAAGTCTTGCAGGAAGTGTGTAATGCCGGCATTTTTAATGGTCTTTTCTGATACCTGGTGCTAGAAAATCTTGTTTGTAAGAAGAAAAAGAAATATTCCTAAAGACACTTATAAACTCTTCAATTAAGCCAAACATCTAACATGATAATCATTACAAGCCTAATAGTCATGTCTCAGTCTGGATTTCTCTACATATATTGAGGCACTGTTTCTGCACAAGGTGATGTGAACTGTTCCCACCACCTGATTAATTTCCCAAAGATGATGCTCAGCTGTGTTTCATTCCTTATTTGATTTTAACATTATGTCTGCCACTGACTTCTCTTACCAAGATTACAGTTGACTTCAGGCTGCTTGGCAGGAGTAGCTCTTCACAACTGATGTGACTTGAGGAGACAAAATAAATCAAATCATCTTTCCAACATTTACTTTGACCTAGTTGAAGAATAATCCTTGCCAATGTTTTAGCTCCCAAGCATGAAAAACGTGGGCCTGTGGCTGGAGAAAGATCTCCATGGCTCTGGGCAAGATTTGCTGTTGTTCTGTGTTTCCTCTCATTTTACTCCCATCTCACTTATGCTCATTTGTGCTTTTTTAAGAAGTAGTTTACAACAACTAAGCTTCCTGGAACATGGATCTCATTTAAATGATATAGTGTCTGTACTTCTGTCTCTTTAAGGATTTGATGGCATGTCAGAGGGAAAATAAAAGGAAAGAAAAATAATACATGGCAAAAAGCAATTTCTCCTTTTCAAAACTTTGTCATGGCAGTTGGAGACTTCTGAACTGGAGGTTTGTAACAAGTTAATTTTCCAACCTAAAATATTGCAGGCTTTCTCCTAGCTTATAATCAGCACTTGAAAGTCAGTCCATGCAAAAATTCTGTGGTTCTAGTAGGAACAATTTTTTTGTGAACACAGAATATTTCCAAGAGATATATCTGTTTGAATGGGAGTACTTATTGGCAAAAGAGAGAAAGAAACACTTTTATACTCATATCTACAAAATAACACAGAGAAAGTGCAGAATCTCTGTAGAAGGGATTAACTTGAAAAGTGGAAGTTTGTGTTCAGCCCAATCTAGATCAAAGACTTTTCATCCCAACTGTGTTTCTTATGTCCCAGACTGCTGTACTATAAAACAATCTTTGTTTTAGAATATAGACCTTAAAATCCTCTTGAATTAATAAACTTCAGCTTATCAATGCTTTGTGTTGATTTGAAAATGCACACTATAAATGATTTGGGTTTTTTTAACAAGAAAATTTTGTAAAAGTTTATTTTAAAAAAAGATTTTGTTTAAAAATTACCACAAAATGAAAATATCCTATGGAAAACTCTTATCTTGTGTGAGTCTGAGCCCTCTTTCCATCTGTCTATTTGTTTTGTTTTAGGGTTGTTTTTTTTTGTTGTTTTTTTTGGTTTTTTTGGTTTTTTTTTTTCCTTTGAGCTGATGCAAAAATTAATTGTTCCCTGGCTAAGTGAAGTCTTCAAATGGCATTTCCCTCAAGACTTCGTTTCTGAAAGTAGAAGACAAAGTGCACCTCCAGTGCCATGAAGGCCTATACTTTGAAGGACTAGCTCTAGATAATAGAGGGAGCTGTCAAAAAAATGTGCTTATTTGGCATAGAACAAGGCTGATATACTGAGCAGTTCTACTGAGAATCTTAGGCTTTTCCTCCAGATAATCTTAAGTGGCTGGAAGAAGACTGCTATATTAGAAGATATATGAAACAACTTTTTAGTCTGGAATCATAATACTGTAGTTACCTTGACTACCAATGATATATAACTATATTGTGTTTGCCTCTCTAGATGCCCTTTCAGTCAGTCCTACAGACAGGAGAGACAGAATATTGTTTGTATGTTTGTGTGTTTTTAATTTGCTTGAGTCATACCTCTAGAAACATGCTAGTCAGAAAGCAGTACCCATTTCTGTGTTTCCACCCAGCAGGAGAAAATAGTATGTTTGCCTTTGCTTGCAAAAGAGAACAATTTGTTGCAGTGTTCCCATATCCAATTAACCTTTTCCTCATCTCAGTGCAATCAGAAGTAGAGCATTTAGGGCCATGTTTGCATTTATTGGTGGGCAGTAATTGGGCATTGGACCCCAGGGTGCTGGCAGCGTGTGCCTGTGGAGATGGGCAGCACATGTGGCTGCAGCAGCTTTGGGGAGCTGACAAGCTGAGCTGAGAGCTCCTTCAGCCCCTTGGAGCTCTGGGCTCTGCCTCTGTCTCCCTGTGGCAGCCTGTCCAGGCAGAAGCCTGGGGCAGAGCCCAGTGCAGCCTTGTGCAGTGGGTGCACAGTCTTTAGGGGAATCTGAGATAGAGATCTTAGTGGGTTTTTTTTGTTTGTTTGTTTGTTTTTGTTTAGATGACAAAGTGCTCATCAGGTAATGTAAATTGCTGGTGCCAAAGGTAATTTTTCATAGTCCAGAAATACCATTCTTCGGCTGTGTGAAAATTTAGCATCTATATCCTTAGTCTCTTAAATGTAATTTTACCTTATTTTCTAAAGATAATGTTTTGAAAGAAAGCCATTCTTTTGTGCTTCCAGAGTGTTTCCATGGGGGTTATTTTTCAGAAGCTGGATGCAAAATGGCTAATCCTTCATTTCAGCTGGAAAAGCGCTACCTGCCAGCCCCAGTTTTAGGGATTTGTAAGTCAGTAAAATGAGGACAGAACAGGGGATTTAATTAATTTATTTCAGCCTTCAGTGAGAAGATCATGTTCTGGGGAGTTTGGGTCCAGTGCAGTGTGGTGACTCATGGGGGACAGGTGTGGAAGGAGTGGGTGGGGGTTGAAAGGAAACAGTGGTTGTGGGTCCCAGCCTTGGTCTGTTCTCTGCAGCTCGAGGAGGAATGGACCTGGCTGGTGCTGTCCCTGCTGTCTGGCTTCATGGACCCGTTCCACAAAGTGCCATTGCAGCAATCTTTTAAAACACACCATCTTCTGGTGCTAAAAATTAGTGATGTTTTTCCTTCAGTTCCTTTTTAGCACCAGGTGAGATTATATGTCACCGATGATATAACGAGTATTCTGTCTCAGAGGGATGGTATAAATTTATGCTACCAGCACTAAATTATTCTTTTACTCAAAAAATAGATTTTTTTTACTGACCTTTTTATTTTTAAAACATTTTTTAAAGAATTTGTCTTTTTTTTTTTGCAAGTTAATTTCAGATTTTGCAGATTCATTTCAGTTAATATTTTTTTTAATATAGTCTAGCCTTTGAGTTAAATAAAAATCAGCCTTCTACTGCAATGGATGCTATAAAAAGGAATATGTACCAATGTGTTCAAAGAGCAACTGAATCAGACAGATAAAATGGAAGAAAATGGGTGAAAAAAGGAAAACAGATAAGAGAATGATAGGAGGAACAAAAACCCCACAACATGAATTCCACAATTCGTGTTCCATTTTCTTTTCGAATTGTCATATTTTTAAAATTAGTTTTAAATTTAATCCAAAATAGACAGTTAAGACACTAATGTGCATGTTAATAATCCAAACAAAATGGAGAGATCCTAAAGGCTGAGAGGAAAGGGAGACTAAGGAGAAAACCAACACAAGGAGTAGACAAGGATGAGGAAGCATGTGAAAACAGAGAGAAAGAACAACCTGGAAAGAGATTGCTGCCACATAAAGTTGAAGGAGCATAAGATCATATCCAAAGAATATTATGTGCAGGGGTTGACTGTTTATTTAGTGTTTATGCTAAGCAGACTTTTAAGTAGATGGTCCCTGAATAAAGAATTGGAGTCACTCCACAGTTCAGGATTTCATTTTTGGAAGTTGCATTTACTACACTAAGATGTTAGAGAAACTCAGAGAGTCATGTCCCAGTCAGCAGTGACACAGCTTTCACAGCTGTACCTGCTCACAGGGATGAGCTGGGCTAGCACAGGGCACACAAGGCTTGTTTAAGTCCCCAGGCAGGATGTGTGAGGGTACAGGCTTTATTCTAGCCCTCAGCTTGCATATTCCCCCCTAATGCTCCATCAAGGAAAATTGTGTGGTTTCCTTTCCATTCTGTATACTTAACTTTCCTTGTCTTCTCTGAAGATCTTCCAAAGTGTTCAGCATTCCTGGCACATTTCTTTTTCCATCTCTGTCACTCTTTTTCCTTTCTCTCTTCCTCACTCATTCTGTCCTTTCCTTATCCCTCTTTATCTCTCCTTATCCTATCTCTCTTTTTCCATCTTTCTTAAAATAAAAAAAAAAAATACAGAATGGAAAATGCAGCTTTGTAACACATACCTGCCTGTTTCACATTGTGTTTAAGAGAGTACTCGTGTACTCATAGGAGTTGCTTTACATTCTGTTGTTTGCATACTGCAAGCCAGCATTACATATCAATGGGAACAACCTGTAGTTTTATTGTGCTTTTTCATTTTTAATTTTAAAAATTATCCCAGATTAATGGTGCTTGTACAGTCAGAAAAATTGGACATTTTTAAATGGAACAATCTGATTTGCTGTTCTCCATATTTTATCCACTATGCTAAGTTTTTTTAGTTTCTCTTTAGCTGGCTTCTGAGATGGAGACATCCTGCTGCCCAACCAGGAAAAACAAGGTTCTTCATTGATTTTATATAGGATTGGAAGGGTACACATGAGTGATATGGATTGCATGATATCTTTTCTCTGGAAACTATTCTGTTAAATTAGTTTCAAAGCTGTCAAATTAAGAAAAAACCAAAAAAACATGGAGTAAGAGTGACATACTATGTCCAGTGGCTGTTTTTGTCCTAGGAAGAGGTATCATGCTAGCCTTGGGAAAAGCCTGAAAGATAACTTCCATTATTATTCAACTGAAAAGCAGAAAAGAGTGACTGAATCATTAAGCTAATTTTCTCTGAAGATGATGAAATAGCTATTGATGTGTTTTCCTCTCTTCTTGTGTCCCTGCCCTCTTCATCTCAATGGCTCCCTGGCATCTCCATTCCCACTGAACCATCCCTCTGTCCTTTTCCCAAACCTACCTTCTCAAGTCCAGTATGTGTTTCTAAATATTTTTGGCTTCGTTTTTGTATACCTTGGAACTACACATTCTGAGTTTGCCTGCCAAAGGCAAGGCAGAAGTAGGTATCAGTGGGCAGACACAGAAATTTAAAGGCAGGAACTTAACCTCTACTTATCCATCAATGTACTTTCATCATTGCCCCCAACCAGTCCCTTGTCAGTGTGGCTCTCTTTTGCCTTTGACGTGCGAGCTTTTTAGTCATCCCTTGCACAGATAAATTCAAACATTTCCTCCTTCTCTAGGTTAGCAAGGAAAGCCCCTGACTTATGCTACAGGGAACGACATCCAAAGCCTCCATTGGTGGCATGGAGGTACAGAGCTTCCCCCTGCTGTCTAGGGACTGGAGACTCACACTGCTGCATGTGTTTTGTACAATAGAGGCTGAAAGGGTGTTACAGATCACCACTACTGAGGTTAGAAGCCTTGTTTATTCTTCCCCCTCTCTCTTGTGGAAGGTGCATTTGAAGTGCTTCTATCAGCATATATTGACCCAATTCTCAAGCATTATTAAAATCTGGGAAGCTGTTTTAGTGGTTTTATGTTCATTCTGGACATGAACAGCAAGCAGGTAGAAACCTGTGAAACCACGCTGGAGCTTTAGGAAGATAGAATGAAAAAAACCCCAAACAATTAATGTTACTTTTCCTTTATTGACTCTTTTTTTTGTTTTTCCTTTCAAGTTGACTTGTATCCTTCCCACCTAGGGGCCAACTCCTTAACTCCTTAAAAAGTGAACATTAAAGGAAAATAGATATAATATTATGGTCAGAAAAGTATTTGTCATTTATGCAGGATTAAGAAGAACTGTCAAGCGTTCTGTACCTAACAGTTTGTATGATTACATTCAATAAACATGACTCACAAAGCTACTTGATTGTTGCATTCACATGTTTCTAACCCTTGTGGGGGGAGTATTATAGCCTTCTAAATAATGGGGTTTAGGGCTGCAATTCCATGTCTTCTTCAAAGCTACCAATTGGTTTTAACCTAATCCCCTGATTCTACCTCATAATTTCAAACGTACTGCCTCAATTAGAAACTAGCCTCAGATTTAATGGGGAAGTGACAATTCCAGCAATTCATCTGGACAGTTACTCAGGGGTACTGAAGGTACTGGCCAGAATTTTGATCCTAGTTGGCCATAAATTTGTTCTGGGAGGCGAGTCTCATGGCTCTTCAAATCTGAATCATAAGAAGTGTGCAGGCAGCTGTTATTCCCATCCATGTACGCACTTGCTACTAAAAGACCCACAAACTAAATTTCTCTATTTCTTCAGTCAGTAAGAACTGTAATTCAGCTACATATTTTAAAATGCATGCCTTGTAATATTTTTGTTTCCAATGAATTTACAGTTAATTGCAAGGATTATTTGGAAGGTTTCTAAACCCTTATTTAGCCTGTACAGTGATGAATAGTGGTGTGATTTCTGTATATGCCAGAGTTCATATATGCTAATCAGTCTGACTGCTTAGAAAACATTGCATAGCATTGGACTAATTTGCAGGGAGAGTAGCCTGTGAAAGTTGGCTATTAGCTGGTTTCAGTCACCTTTTGTCTACACATTGCCTGACAAGCAGCTGGATTCTTGTGCGTTCCAAACAGCTTGCAGTTCCAGTGCAATGAGGCTGAACCAGGCTTTTCTTTATTAAGGAAGAAATCAAGCCAAAAATAGTCTCTGTAGCTGCTGTTTTCTTTTATTCATGGTAGTTACAGGCAACAAATCAAAGATCTTAGTTGTTTTATGCTATACACCCTTGCCTGCCGTACACACACACTTGCAGGCATTTTGCAGTCCTTCCTTTAAGGAGCCCCTTATTCTGAGGTCACATTCTTCCAGAACATTGTTTGTTTTTCTCTGCTCGGGAGCAACACCTTGCACAGATCTGCAATCATTCCCCTGTTAAGTGTTGTCTAATTGCCCACTTCTGCTCCATCTTTCAGGAAGTTCCTAATGATCCTCCCAAGCCTCTGTCAAGCTAAATATTTCTGTGTTGTCAGCAACTTTCACCACCTGTCTATTCAGCCTGCTTTACAGAAAATTCCTAACACCTGGCACCCAGCACTTGTTTGGGTATGAAGCAAATGAACCACTACATTTCTCTGGGGGGGGGGGGGGGGGTGGCGAAAATCTCAGAACTGGCGGCAGGTAGAGGCAATGACTGCTCCTGGTGAACAGGACCATCAGCCAGCTTTGGAGTCAGGGGCGTAGGGAAAGGTTCTCCTTGGGGTCCAGACAAACCTGACACTGAAAACCTGGGCTGGGTTTTTTGTTTGGTTGGTTGATTCTTTTTCCAGTGATGTGTGTACAGAACAGCAAATGAATGTTCAAACGTTCAAATGTTCAAATAAAACAAACAAGCATGATTTGGAAATAACCAGTGCCTTTGCCTCAAATCAACGCCATCTTATAATAGCAATTGTACTAAGCTCTGTGGAACTGAAGAAGGAAGCTTTCAGGTTGCAAAAGTAAGGAGCTGAAGGCACCAAGAAGGTAGCACACTAGGATGCACAGCAAGCTGCTGCTGTGTAGCATCTTTGGAAAGAGGATATTTAATTCAGGAGTTCTCCTGTAAATTACCTACCTCAGTGTGTGTGTGTCAAGTCTACTGAGAAGATGGAAGAGCAAGCGGTTGGACACAGAGCAATGGGAATGCTGTGTCGACTGATCAGAAACCTTGTCTGGAAAGTGAAGCTAGTTTTAAGTGAATGCAGCAAGGAAATATGTAGGAAAAGGTTGGATAAATTTGGAGGCTTTTTTCCTTTTTGTTGTAATAAGAGAAGGAGTCAGGGAATCATGAGCTGCGGGCAAGAACATCAGAAGGCTCTGTAAAGGTTTTTGTGAGCCCTGCAACGTGTGCCTTTAACCTAGATATATTGAACTGAAAGGGATGCAGGTACTAGCATGAAGATAGACAACTAGATAAGTGTAAGATTTTTTGAGCTCTTCTTTCATGACATAGAGGATTTTTATCTCACAAGGGAGAGTTTCAAGAAACAGATCCAAGTCTAGGGATGCAATAATAAGGGTGGAAGAGTTAGCAATAGCTGAGGGATGACTATGAAGTCAACTGCAACTGGAGAGCTGCTGGCTACATTGGACACATTAACTGTATGCATGCAGATCCTTCACGTTTTTTAACACAATAAATGAACAAAGAGCAATTGGTATAGAATCTCCATATTCAGTTTCAAGAGTGATACAAATTGCTGACTAAATGATCATTTCAGCTTCCTGGCTCATTTTGTGAAAGTCTCAGAAAGCAGAGCAGTGTGGATGAGATACAGGAATGGTTTCTAAAGATGAGCAATTGTTGGACTTTTTAATTACAGTCAGCCTGTGAATTCATGAGTATGCTTTGTTCTTTGGACTTTCTTTTTTTCATGTGCTATTTATCATTACAATGAAGGTGTAAAAGCTTCATTTCACTATGTGAGTATAGGGAAAATTATAAATTGAGACTTATTTTGGCTACATATTAATCTTTTCCTATGTAAGCCAAAAGTGAAAACTCATAAAGGAATTAATATTTTGTTTCTTCTGTAACATGTCAATAACAGCTCGTCTTTGGGAATTTCAGCCTTTCCAAATTCAATTTGAGCACTTACATTTAGCACTTACGCTACCTGTTCTAATTAAGAATTGGCAGGCATAAAAGAAAAAAAATCTATTTTATGAGCTGATAGTATCTTAATCGAGAATGCCTGGCTCTCATTGTCATTGATCACTTATTTTTTGTGAGTTATATCAAGGTGCACATGAGTAATATGTAATACTTCCTCATGGCAATATCTAGCAGAAGGAGCTGAGAGAGCCCAGGTGTTTTAACAAGGTAGTTTTAAAAAGCTCCAGAAATAGTATGTGATTTTGGAATCCTTGGAGGAGGCAGGAGACAGCCTTCCAAACACCTGGGCTCCTTGATCCACCTATAGGATAAGCTTTACCGCCTAAGATGTTGCAGCATATTAATCATCTTTGCCATGTTTGAACAATTCTTTGTGGTGGAACTCCAGAAGAAAGGTGCAATGTTTTTATGTAGATCCCATAGAAACATTGTCCCATAAACAGTATTCTTCCCTGCCTTGTTTCCTTCAGACTTGCAGAAAAACTTTGACAGGCAGGGGTCTGGAGGAAATGGGAAATAAGAGGCCTTAGAATGCTTTAGAATGCTTCTATGTCCTTATGTATTGTCCCTCTAGTTACAGAGGGAAAAGTACAGATGCTTACCTAAATAATGGTTTGTTTTTTAGCTCAAATGCAGTTTCTGAGTGAAGTATTTCAAAGTGTGCGGTTGTGATAGATCAGACAGAAGCTGGGAGATGTTAAAATAGACAGAAGTGGGGGTTTATCTGTTTTTGCTGTACAGGAGGGAAAACATAGGCACCAGAAAAGCATGAGAAAAAATGCAGTTGTGTCAGTGAAATAGTTTCATAATAAATGCATGATTTGAAATGTTCATTTCAATTTTCATATATGCTATAAACAAACGATTAAGTCTCAAGGTTATTTAAGAAAAAAACCAAACATGCAATATACTGAAAAAGTTGAATCCAGTGAGATGTAAGATAAGATGGTCAGCAGACCTTTTCTTAGGTCTTTATGGGAAGAAAAAGAGGCCCCAAGACTACATCTGATGCAATTTAGGAAGAATATATCACGTGCAGTATGAAGTGCTTATTAGTTACTGTTATTTAAAAAATTGCCTGCTGTTGCCAGGCCTAACTTTAGCTTTTTGAAGTGCCTAACTTAGATTTTTGAATCATGTTGTTCTTTCATCTCCCAGATCAAAGAGCCTTGGACCTGTTTAAGAATGTTGAGACTGTAATAGACTCAGTTGAGGTGCCTGTTATATAGTACCTACCCATGTCATGATTTTGGGTGATGTAGCCACGTGGCTTTCTGAGGCTGAGAAATACAATCTGGTCCCAATTGGTCCTGAAGAGCTATGTGTAAACTCAATGACCATGAAGGTGCTTCTGACTGGTAGCATTTGCATCCCATATCAGGGTTAGACAGTGGCACATATCAATGCTGACTGTCACCTTTGATTTTCCAGAGAGGAAATCAGGAAACTATGGAAATCTACTTAGTTCTGGTTAACTAGGGTAGAGTACAACATGCTCCCACTAAATTACTTGAATTGGAAGTGGTCATCAAGTCAAAACTGTTAGGGATATTGGTGTTTTTTTAAATATTCCACTGGGGGTGGGAGAGAATATGGTGAATGTATCTTGTATGAAATATTGAGATTCTTGAATTTCTGATCAAGGTGATCGAGGGATAAAATCATATTTCGGCATTATGAGAGTTGGAGATTTCAAGGGTTAGCAATGTGGGTTTAGAGGGAAATATATATCCTAGAGGTTTGTATGAGGCATCTCATCCACCCTGCTGAATCAAAACCTCAGTTTCATCCAGTGTAAAGACTTCATCTGGTACAAACACGTTCTTCCAGATACAGGTTTTAGGTATATTTTTCTGAAGATGTCAGGAGACAGCAAGCATGTATCTCTTTCCTCATTCACGTAGCAGCAGATGCCTTTGTGAGGAAGGAACTCAGGCGTACTTCATGCATTTTTTATTCCGTGACAGAAGCAAGGCCTTTCATTACTCAGCATGATATCCTCTTTAGAAACAGTCCTTCGGCATAGCTAATGTTGGGCATGCTATGGTCAGTCTGTCTAACCTCATCTATGCTGTTGCTTAAACTCAGTGTCTGAGAAAGCCTTTGTGGACTGTCTTGAGTAACTTGTGGTCTTCTCACTTGCTGAAGTGTCTCTGAGGCACAGCTTGGGGAGCAAGCGTGTCTAAACCACCAGTGCCTGGGAGCTGATGGGAAGTGCTGTGGGAAGCAGCAGTGACTGGTGGGCTGGACAAGCCCTCCTCCTGCTCAGTTCCAGCAGCAACCACTGTGGAAGAAGCAGCTCTGCTGTGTCACTGTGGCTCGTGCACGTTTGCTGCTGTTGATTGTAGGATAGAACTTACCTGAATTGGTCCTGGGGAACTGGAGTGCCCTTTGGCAGGCCATGAAGCAATAAAGAAACCAACAATTGATGCTGCTGGTGAGGATGATTTTGGGAGCTTCAACTCAGTCTCTTGTGGTTCTGCACTGTGTTCTCTGGCCCTATGGAACTCCTCACCAGCCATTTGAGAGCTGGTTGAGTCCTTCAAGCTCTTTACCCAAACACCTTCACTACTAACAGGAGAGAGGCTGGCACACCTAAAAGTTGTTTCCTGCACCTTAGACAACTCTTAAGGACTGTAACCTTAGTGGCTAGATGGAGCTGGACAGCTGACATCTAGGCAGCTCTAGCTAACTGATCGCCTCCTTTCTTTCTGAACCTTTGTTGCCATGCATAATTCAATCCTTTACAGGGAGGAAAAGGGTTTGTTGGAATTAGTGAAATAACAGATTAAAGGCTCCCAGGCAGTTATATATATATATATTTTTTCTTTTTTCAATCTGCTACAAAACAATTTGTGTCTCTTTGTAGAAAAATTTATATATTTTTTGTTTTCATATGAGATAAGGAAGAGTAATTTAACAAATAATACACCTACCACTTCCAGACAAACTCAAAAGAGGTGTATGCTGGGATAGCTGGCCTCAGTCCAGCAAAGCCATTAGAATGGGTAACCCTTGACAAAAGAAAATCTGCTTAGCTCATCCTCCTTATTCTTTTGAAGACATTGATACATTTAGCCTGTTGGGCTGGAGTGTTTGAGGACCCACAAAGGAAAGGCCAAAACCTGGTCCAAGGTTATGTTTACCAGCCAACCCCTGCCCTCACCCAAAACCAACATAGCAGATTTTTTTTTGCACCCCTGAACCCACTGAGTTTTCCTTTCCTACAGTTTCTGTGTGTTGCATGCCATCCCTCTCCCAGCCCCTTAGCCTTCAGCCTGGATGAAATTTGCATGGACTCAATATGTGTCAGCCAGGATTTCAGCCCAACCTAAACATAGCCAGAGCACGACCATTATTGATCACAGGCACAGGAGGGAAGGCTTAACCTTTGCAGTGCTAGGAATTTGTTCTTTCTCTAGTTTTAGTTTTACTTTGGGGGTCTGGGGGAACTTGAATCACTGAATGAAACAGGAAAGGGCATGAAATAATTTGTGCCATTTATAGAGCAAATAGTTTAGATAAGGACGCATCAGAATTTTTAATAGCCTAGTCAGTTATAAATCTTTGTAACAGGAATACATCACTGCATTCAGGGATTTTTGTTCCAGAATATCCTGGAGTTACACAGTGCATTTTCATACACTGCTCTGTGTTTCTGGTGAACAGTTCTAGGTCCCCATGGGTCTTCTGAATGGAGCCAGTGGTGAAACTTTTCTTTTCCGTATGATGTTGATTAGTGTAAATGTGCCAGAGTACATGATCTGTGAGTTAAAATCTGCATTGAGGCTCCAAAATTTTATTTGATGGTTGTGCCTTAAGGCCAAGCATAAGCAACTGATATTTTTCCCTATTTCAGTTCCTCTGCCTGTGTCTTGTTTAAGCTAGACACACAGTAAAATCTCTAGGCATCCAAATTGCCTTCTAGTTGTCTCAAATAGTATCTATTCATTGATGAGATACTTTGCTATGTAAGATTTCAGAGAAATGTAGGTATTCTGAAAGGAAAATACAAAAATATTAGGTGTTACTTTTGTGGTTGATCTATTAATCTATCTGTTATCTATGAATATGCCTAGTCATAACTTATGCATACCTTTGTGTATTTGCTTTGTGCAGTGGGATTTTCCTTACTGCCTCAGGAGGAAGCTCTGACCTCTGTGAAAGACTGCTGGTGTGATGGCCACAGCTCTAGCATCCAAACCTCATACTGTTGCCACATTTTGCTTCACAGAGAAAAGCAAGGCACAATTCTTCCCAAGGATTTCTGGGATTCATATTCTCTGAACTTCAGAGAAAGGGAAAACATGATTCTTATAATTTGCTGTTCCTGTGTCTGTGCCAAAGTAGAATGCAATATGGAGATTGTTTACTCAGAGTGATGGTGTTTTGTTCCCTTGGCCTATCAGGGCCAAGAGTGTGTGTGTCTGGACAGTCACAAGACAGTCACGAGATGAGTGCAGTTCTGTGCAGTTGTGTGCAGAGTAAGTGCATGGCAGATTCAGTTTAGATGTATGTAATATAGTATAATAAAGTAATTAATTAGCCTTCTGATAAGATGGAGTCAGATGCATCATTTTCTCTGCCCTTCATCTGGGATGCCTTTGCTTCGATATCATACAGAAGCACACTTCTAGTACATGTACTCAGTATCAGCATCTATACATGTTGGATACAGCTGTCAGTTCCATAGCTTCCAAAACTGTAATTTCCAGGCTAGCACAATGCTGGAAATTGTCTGATGCCAAGAGCAAAGGCCAAGTCTTCAGTGTCTGGAATGTTTTTTTCTGTTCTGCAGAGATTTACAGTGCTGTGTCTGTACTTGCTGGTGACGTGCCTGTGAGTAGCATCAGTGTAATGCACATGTGTCTTACCTTTCTCGTTCCCTATTTCCTGCAGATGTTCCAAGCTCAAACTGCGTCATCTGCCCCTTCCATGAGCAGAGGACCCTTGGCAGATATGTTCCTTCCCACATAAAGGTCACAGGCTGCCACCACCATGAATGCTACAAATAGTTCAGCTGAAGCCATCTTTAAGCCAGACAGAAAAATAAACCTCTCACAGTGGAAAGAGCTCTTCAACATGATCCAGATTGCCTCAGTATAGTCCCTCAGGACTATTTGTACAGTGGGATACTCTTCACTTTGAATAGGAGTGACAAAATCTGGCCCAGAGTTAGTTCCCTAAAGATGTAAATATAGAAACTGCCACAGAAACACATGCAGGGGCATAGAAGTCTTTTTTTCCACCCGTGGTCTTTGGCAGCGAGGTCTCTCTCAGAGAGTCACTGCAGCAGCTCAAAACTTCACTAGCATTGTGGGTTGACAGGGGCAAACATTGCTGATCCAGCTTAGAGAAGCAGGCAATTTGCTTCTATAAAATTACACTTCGTAAAGCTTTTGGGATTTCATGTAGGCATATCTGAATCATGTGTATATCAAGTGGTCTCAGTCATGAGAGGAAGAGGGGGTCATATGAGGATGAGAAGCTCTTCAGACAGAGAGAGTAACCTTTGATGAAGGGCTCAGGCCACAGAGAGGGAAGCTGTCTTCAGCTTGTGCAGTAATCTGGAAGTACTGCTTAACAGTTTTATTGTCTTTCATAGTGATTTGCAAAACACTGAAGCCCGGAACACACACATCTCCAGTACTCCATGGATGCTGTGCACATAGTCCCTGGTGCGGTAGGAGGATCCAGGCTTTTGTGCAAGGGGCATTTTTTTGACAGGATGTTTTTTTCTTCCCCAGCTCTGCTGATTCTCAGGGAAGTCACTTCACTAAATGAAGCATCTCTCTATGCCTAGTAAGCACTGTTAAGCAGGCAGGGGAAATCAGGCTGAGGTTTTCTCTGTGTGGAGAATTTGATACCCTTGGTATAATGCTTGAGAGCACTGAGTCAGCCTTAACCAGGAGCTCTCAGCCCCACGGCATGAATTAGCCATGGTAATCTGCAAGTGGAGCTGTAAGTAACAAACCTACTGGTCAGATATGGGCACACAGTGCTACTCTTAGCAGTATGAATGTGTTTCTCTAAAGTTTCATTGTGATGCACTCATTTCACTCATTTGCCAGGCACTGTTTGATCTTTCATTTGTGTGCTGTGTGCATGCAGTGCCTCCACGGCAACAAAATTTACTTCATTTAGAAATGCCTTAAGTGCTGGAAGAGATAGAGAATTCTGTTTTTTTTGTTAACCTCACATAACTCTTCAATTCTTCACCCCCCTCCCCCTTTTTTTTTTCTTTTTTCTTTTTTTTCCCTTTTTGCTTTTCAATGCCAGTTACAGATCCCAGATGTCAAATAGCAGCAGCAGCTGGCTGCATGACAGATCCTTTAGGCTGCAGCTGGGTGAACACTACTGGACTTATTCTAGCTGTGTCATATAGATGGTATGCAGATGATTTCTCTGAGCTGTCATGCTTTTCAAATGCCTCTAGCTTCTTTTCCCCCCACCCTCCCTTCTTTTATTCTGGTAATACACAGAGCCTGGAAATTCAGCCTTGGAGAAATCTTGCATGTATTGTGTACAAGGTCTGTGGATCCAATGGATGGCCTATCTGTGCATTATTCCTTTTACATAATTAAATTATTCAACTAATAAATATGCAGTATTCCTAATACTGTATTAGATTAGGGTTGACTATGTCCTTCAATACTCTGCATTTATGACAATAGCACTCTTGTATGAAGATGAAAGGAGAAACATTAATTCAGGGAGTCTGATCTCTCTTGAAAATTACATACTGAATGTTCATATTGGTTGAATAGTACTTTTGGTGTTTTTATTCTTCATTAAGTCAATGTGAGTAGATTGATTGAATGTTAATGACAGAACAGAGCTTCAGATGTTAACAGATGAGAGAAGCAGAAATAAGAGCAGATTTTCAGTAGAAGTATAAACACATAATACGCTGTATTATCTACAAAAAAGAGTTACCTCACTATATATTTTTAAGATCATCTGTGCTGGTGAATTTTCTTTAGTAGTTTTGGTGTACGTTACTTTTAACTAAGTCCTTTTTGTAATGTGTTGTAACTCTGCCTAACATTAACACAATCATAACAAATGTATGGTTTTCCTTTAAACTGCAGTGTATGTTTTGTGAAAGTAGTATAGTTTGAAAGAGAAGTACAATTCTGATTAAACTTTAGTATCCTTACTCTGAGTCAATAAAATCTAGAGACCTGAATTATTTCATCTCAGATTTTTGGAACATATGCTTAAAACTTCAAGGTAATATTTCAAATATAATTTTCTAATAATTTCCCTCTCCAGTGCTGTCAAGAATATTAATAAACTCAAAACAGTTTGTTCTAGAAACAGAATTGCTCATTGACTAAGCTGCCCTTTTTCCCTTTTGGGCAAAATCCAGAAAATAGATTTCATCAAGTGGGGCAAATGCACTTTCTCTAAATGATCTAATCACTTCTGTGTTTTTTTCTCTAAACATTACCTGCAGCTAAAATGAAGCTGGGTGTTATAGATACAGGAGAACACTTCCCATTGCTCCTTTCAGAAATTATTGATTTTCCTTGCAGACACAATGCAGAATCCAGCTCAGAGCTCTGGGAAAATGCAGAAGTGACGTGCAAAAGTAGCTATAGGCCAATAGAATTTTCAGCACCAATGGTGGTGATTCCACTGTCATTTATTGTAAATCTAAAGATAGTGTGTTTCTTCTTTGTAGTCACTGATTTATGTCTTGTGCATTACTTTTGAGTGGGATATCATACAACCTACACCTATGTGGCTTCTTGTAGCTACTTCTGCATAAATCTAGTTCATCTTGCTGCTTCCTAGTCACAACTTTCATCTTCCTAGACACCCCTCATATTTGCAGCTCTCAAAAGGACATTGCAAGCTGGGCGTCAATATATGTAATTCTCACTGAAGTTATTAATGCTTTTCTCCCTAGCTCAAAGATCTTTTTATTCTCCCTTCCTAAAGGAAATGATATGTATTGGTCAGTATTGGAACTTCCTTTTGATGAAACTAGGCACAGTAGACTGTCCTGGAACACCCTAATAGGAGATTAGTCTGAGTGCATTCTTGATTTCTGTCCTTGCTAGTCCAGAATAGAATCCTTCTGTTTTTCCTCTGGTCTCTTTTTCCCCAGCACTATTCCTTCTCCAGTTGCAATTCTGAAGCAGACACTCAATGCAATTGTTCCTCTCCTTTAATCTTCTGTTGTTGTCAGTAAAGTTCCTGCTGGTCCTTTGTTGTGCTTCCAGTTGGTCTGATTGCTCATTCTCAGCCTCACAGACTAACTGACATGAGAGTGGCAAAGTATCCTGACTTCTCTGAAACAGACTATTGTAAACCTGCAGAAACATTATCTTCTAAGTGTTTTTCTACATTCTGTTTCATGTCTTTCAGCAGGAGACTTTATTGCACAAGATCTTTCAAATTATCTCTTTTTTCTGACTTTTTTTTTTTTATTTTTGTATCAGATTGTTTCTGATTTGGCTATGTTCAGTTATGTCTAAAAAATTTACAAGTATTCTAGAAGCTTCATGCAGCACCTAAAGGAGTAAGGAGTATTCTGCTTAGAAATAGGGTAATAGAAACTTCTATTGATGTTTTTTTTCCCCTTTTGTTTTTTCCCCTGCTTAAGATATCAATCATTTCATCTCCAAGTCTTATGCCTTATCTTGCCTCAAGCTAATCTAAATGCGTGACCATCATCATCATGTTTTTTTCCCCAAGTTACTGGTCACATTTGCCTCTATTTTCAGTTTTTATTATGTAAATTCTTCTGATAGTTCCCTTCAGTTATCTGTTCTTCCATCTGCCTGCTTGATCTCCTCCTCCTCCAAGCCCTAGTTTCTTACATCATGGTATATTACCTAGCCTTAGTCTGGGTCAATATGCACAAGTTCCCCTAGGACTTCAACGGTCTTGATCATTATCCTTCCTTTTTTCAGTCTGTTTCTCTAAAGCCTCCCACTGATGTAAATGTATCTGACTTCAGCACAAAGAATATCAAGCTCCACATGCATCACTGCAGGACTGCTGAATCAGTTTGAGATTTGCTTTGTAAATACTTGTGATCAAGCAGGCTACTTCTCTCCTCAGCTTATTCATGGGTACTCAGTGCAAAGAGGGTAGATCACCTGATGTCAGTGAAAATTTATAAAAGAATGAAAATCTATAATACAGAGCTTTTCAGTTAGGGATTTTGTTTGGTTTCCTCTGTTTGTTTTTTTTTTTTTTTCCCACCATAAAGCGTCATCGTAACACCATAAATTTTCAGAGAGAGCTTGAATTTTATGTCATGAAAGAAATTCCAGTATGCCAGAGATGTGGGATTTGCAGTTCAGATATCATAAATTAACTGTAGTATATTGAAGTAGTTATTCTGAAAAGAACCCACTACAGATAGAATTGGAGAGGAGATCCCACCTTGGAAATACCTAAGACAGACTGTGATATTGCAGCTTCCATGTTTTCACGGGAGGGAAGATGTTTTGCGTGAAATGTCTGGAAACATGGATTCCTCTGGCCTGTGAACATGTATTTCTTTAATGGTCCCACTATTGCACAGAATCATAAAGGCAATTGCATAAAGGCAATTCTTCTGTCTGAAGAAGAAATGTAAGTCAAGATAGGAAAAAAAAATCCACCCAAGAGAAACATGTCAAGATGGCATTAAGCTTATCATGTACACTTCTGTCAGTGAGGAAAAAGCTCAAATCTGGAAGTTGGAGGCCTAGAGGAAAACATCAAGGGAAAACAGGGTTATTCTTGTCAAGTGTTAACATCTGTGATTAAATGCTGTATTAAAATGCTTGAATTGTAAGTTTTGTGTGATGCCTTGGTGTGACACGTCTCTGTTTCAAAAAAACAGGTTGAACCTGAGTTTGCGCACTAGCAAATATAGAGCATCTCTGCAGCTTGTTGCAGAATTCAATCCTTGTGTACGAAAAGTTTACTTTTCAGGCCCTATGCATGTATTAGATGTAGTAGATAATGAGGAAATACTGCTCTAACTACAAACATCTGCTGCTCATGAGAGTATCTCCTGACTGATGAGGGCAGAAGAAAACAAAAGAAAATATTAAAATATTTATTTTCCTGACAGAACCAGATATTCATGTGGCATATGCCACATTATTTATTCAATGTATATTTTGATTGCCTGGTGGGGTTTGGGACTCTGGTGGGTAATAGTACCTGGGCAGCAACTGAGTGTTCCAGCATAATTGTCCATTACTATAAAGCCACAAAACAAGGAAAAGCCAGGAATTAATTTGAATAAAAGATAAAGGCATGTGCTCTGAACTGCATTCTGTGATGGAGTCTTAATGTTGTAGAAGAATGCTAATTTTATCTGTTCAGTAGTGTTGGTGAGCTTTCTAGTGCCATTCAATACCACTTATATTAGCATTTTATCAATTTGAATTATCTTCATAAGTAACCATGTGTTTTCAGGTTGTTTGGTCAGAGAGGTTATGCAACCAGAGAGAGAATAGAAATGACTGCAAGATGTACTGTGCAAAGTAAATGATGATGTCAGATAGACAGTTTTAAAAATATGTTAAATAGGAAAACCTCCAAGCAAACTGGATTTTCTATTTGAAATTCTGAATTAATTCTGCATGAAGTCACAGTGTCATATAGTAATTGTTTTCATTTTCCTACATTTTCCTTTTAAAATTTTTATTAAATGATTAATCTAGTTACCAATTCTGTATTTAATCATTTTCATAGAGATCAAAATCCCTTGGAATATGAAACACTCCTTAGCATGTATTTTGTAATTAGATGTAAAAATTTACATAATGAACTAAGCAATCAATTTCTGAATGTGATTTGTGTCTGTGTATATGAACCACAGACCCATGCCCAGTGCCTCTGATAAGAGATTCTCAGCTAATCAATTCCTGTTCTGGAGCTTTTGATCCTTCCAGTCCTTTTTATTCTAGTCGTTCATCTGGACAAATTCACCATGGCTAAGGAGTTACTAAGTGCTACAAATTAAAATAATAGTTTTCTTTCACACTTCTATTGCCTGTGCTGTCCATACTTACAACTGCTGGGGCAAAATACAAGGAAAATCAGACCAACTGTGTCTTCTCAAAGATGTAATTTGTAATACTCTGGCTATCTTCCTACTCACTCATGGTATAATCTAAGGAGAATAGAGTTTCTTGGTTTGGAGCTATTGCCTCCAAATCTGTGTGTCTGAGTACCTCTTAAAAAGGATGTTTGTAGTGTGGCACTCATTGCTCACAGGCCCTAACGTGGCAATGGCTGCCTCACAGACAAATTAGAGTTGTGTCCTAGAATGGACAAGTCAGTGGAAAAAAGCTTGTAGCATCTGAGGTGCCACAGTCCAAGGATGACACAGTTGTTGACTAACTTACGTTGACAATTTCTTCAAGTTTTGCTAGGGATGGAATAAAATATGTGAAAGGGAGAGTTTTCATTACAGGAAATGGTGGTGGTATTTTCCACTGACTAAGAATATTACTCTAAATATTACTTTAGAGCCAGTATTTGTTTACAGTTTACAAGTTTCTGAAGCATTTGGGGATTTTCTAGAAGGGGAAGTGGAAGAAGTTGTCCTGTCATTTGAAAAGCCCAGCTGAATAAGAAGTCACTTTGCTGTCCTGCAAAGGGTGACGTACCCAGTCAGGAGTCATCAGCTAATCAAAACAGCTCTGCTAGGTAGAAAAGTAGGACAACAAGCAATGGACAAAGGAGTGAAAAGTCCACAGTAAACTCATTTCATAATGGATTTGTTTCTCTGAGCACTGAGACATCCTGAAACTGGGGCTATGCCCTGCCCTGCCTGGATAGGACAACCAAGGCCTTATTTCTCTCATTTAGAAGATGGGTGTTCTTAATGTTTGCTCTTCTTAATAAGCTGTGTGAATCTATTAGGTAGGGAGGCTTTACTTGAATTGATTTGCTTTGTTTAAACATGCTCTAGCTTTTGCTCATGTATATAGCTCATAAAAAGAAACCTGTTTGAGTTTAGCCTAGTATTCCATGGTGATTACTTAGATGTGCTGTCATAGCCAAAAGCTTGAGTCTAGGATTTTGCTGGCAACAGTGCAGCTGCAGTAATTACAATGATATGGAAAACTGAACCACAATTTAAAAACCAAAAGGACTATTGCAACTCTTACAACTCAGAGATTGCTGAGTAATGTCCATTCAATATATGTAGGTAAAATTCATGATGCTTTATTATTTTTAGTAATTAATGTGGATCATATCTGTTTCAGAAGCTCTAGTTTAAGCATGCAGGTAGGTTTGTTTGGCTGTTTTGTTTAACCAACCACTTAAGAGTCAAGTAGAAATTTTAGTGAAATTAATTTTTGTTAGTTAATACTTACAAAAGTCTTTGAAGATATTTATTGCCATATATTTGCTAGATTTTTGTCTCATAAGCAACTTCTCCTGTGAAAAGTAAATCAACAAGTTTTTGGACCTGTCAGCAGTAATTTTTTCTCTTGATCAGAGCCTGAAAAGGCTTGGACTTTCAATGGCTTCTGCCAGGGCAAGACACTGAATTCTTATGAATGCTCTGTGCCATGAATTCTGATCCTTCATATTGACTAAAGCTGTCACACATAATAATTACAAAAACCAATGTGAATTTTGAATGCACAGCTGTGGCCTTGATTCAGTTAGTGAGGATCAGAAACAGTTTTTGAGATTGCTTTCACTAGAACACAGGGAGCTATATTCAGCACCTTCTCCATGGCTGAATTCAGATTTCTTATTGGGATTTTTTTTCAATGAAAAAGCAGTTAATTTCCTTAAGTAAAATACCTTTAGTTGAATTATTTGCCCAGTTTTGAAGAGTTCTTCTTATTCTTCTGATGACTACTAGAGGCTGAATATGCCCACCTTTCACTGAAAAATCTGCCTGTGAATATACCAAACTTGCTTTTATTTCTGGAGTTTATTCTCCATTCATACTATAAATGCTTGTTTAGTACTTGGACAATGTTGACTTTGGGAGAATGATGTGGCAGTTCAGGAGAGATGGATATAATTTGAAATCTGGATCCTTTGATTATAAGGATTGATCCACTTTGATTGTATGTATGAACCAAAGAAAACTGGTGTGCTGGTCTGTAGCCTTGTGAAAGAAGCAATTGAAAAATAAAATTAGTGCATCTTTTAGGAAAAAAACCCATAGATGATGTTACTGGTATGTTTTCCCCCAACACACAACTGTATGTCTCTGTAATTGAGGAATAAAGAAAAATGAAAATTTTGAATAATTTCTGGTAATTCGTTTAAACAGAGACAGGCTTATGGAGGTGCACACTATTTTGAGCAATGAGTAATTGTGTAAGCTACACCTCACAGACGAATTTTGTCTTCCATATAACAGCAGGTTTGCCATCCTGTCTAACCGGGTTGCTTGGTAATGTTGAAGAGCTGATTTTCTGCTTTTGAGAGATTGTTTGAAAGCTGTGGATATGATTTTTATGTGTTTGGGCAATCAATCAATTTTACTGCTTGGCTGCCTTCCCAGCTTCTGGTTGCTTCTACTACCTAATTTTGTGATGAACAAGCAAATGAATTTTCTAATTGTATATAAAGAGAACTGTTCTGATTGTCATGTTTTGAATTCTTAACAACAGCTTAAAGTATTACAGCTGTATCCTATCAGTATATCATGGCAAGTCTTGCCAATTAATTTCAGTAATGAGTATGAGGCAAATGATACTGAAACCCTGCAGTACAGCTCTGACATATTTTTTTGTAGCTGTTTCCATGTATTTTTCATCTAATGACATTTGTTTCCCCCCAGAAGATGAGTTTCTTGAACTGTTTCATCACAGCACAGTGTTTCCAAAATCAGTTGGGTTTGAATTGCACTGCAGCTTCCAATAGTCTTCCAAGGGCAAAGGAGACTATTGATATGTTTGGTGGATGCTGACACAAGGAGCAAGGGGTTCTTTGCAGCAGAAGGAGGGTGCCTGCCCCACCGGCACCACGGGATACAGCTCCAGTGGCAGCACGCTGAGGAGCAGAGCTGTGGGTGCTCGAGCCCCAGCATGCAGCCAGCATCCTTGGTACAGGTGCGGGAACCGCCACGGGGAGAAAACATTCCAGAGGGATTGTTAGTAACCTCAGGAGGCCAGGTGTGAAGGAGGCATCATCCACAAATTCCAGACTGAAATTTGCTGCAGCTACAGCTGCTTCATTTGCCATCTGAATGTCTGTCACCTCCTCTCGTTTTCAGTTGCTTCATGTCTTCTTCGTGCTTAATCCCATGCTGAGGTCCATCACTTGGAAAAGCTCAATTAAAATCTGGCCAGCTGCTTCTCAGCTGCATGGACAGCATTGATGCAAAATGCTGGCTAGAAAATATTCTCTGCTGATGTTTCATTGGAAGTGGTTGGTTTCTGCGGGCAGAGTGAGGTGGCTCCAATGCGCAGAATTGCAGTTTGGTCTGGAAAAGAAAGAATAAAAACCCACCCCTCAAATGAAATACCTGTTAAATTACTTGCTTTGCATTAGAGTAATTGTACTGTTCACCTTAATAAATTGGGATAACCCATAGGCCACAAAAAGTAGGCAAGTCAAGCATTTGCCTTAACTCATTTTCTGTGTGCTCCTGGTAATTGTATGCATCAATCTCTTTTCCTAGGGAAAAAACAAAAAAGGAAAACAACTCTAAACCAACAAAAAAATATGATCAAAATAAGTGGATCAAAAAAATAAGACCCTGAGATTAAGGATGTCAAGAATGCTTACTCTGTGAAGTGCTGTGCAAAATCAAAGGAAGGAGAAGCACTTTAAGTCCCTGAAATCATACTTCAAAAATCAGACTTGCTGCAACAAAAAATATGTATGTATGTACATACATACATGTATGTATACACACACATAAGGAAATGACTGAAGAACTGTAGAAAGTGCCTTAAAAGGAAAATTAGGTGTTGGATCCAAGAATTGGCCAAGTGTATTTGCTTGTATTATGCACAACTCTACATCAAATTCCAAACCAGAGCCAGCTTGCATCCTGCCAGTTTACACCCCAGGCAAAAAATCTGTGTTGAGTTTCTGCCTGACCATGTAGATTTTCCTTGGAATAGCACAGTCTCTTGCCATAAATTTTAAGAGAAAAAATGCAAAAGGTACTAAAGCTAAAGGGCTGTTAGCAGCAGTGGGAAAAAGGCACAACAAAAGCAACTAAGAATATGTTAGGGAGAGCTGAAAAACAACTAGTTGTAATACAACATTTTGGATGGTTATAGCAGTGATTGTGTAATGTGTGGTCTCCTGTGAAGACCAGAATTAGATTGAAGAATTTGAACGGGGATCACTGGATGCATGTCCCTCAGTTAAAGGCAGATAAGGTCAAATGAGAAATCAGGTGTAATAACAAGGCTGATAAAACAAAATAAATGAAATTAAAAATCTCCAGAAGAGATGAAATTTTCATCTTGCCTAGTCATAGATCAAAATAGCTTTCCTTTAAATTAATGAGCTCACCAACTCTCTGAGAAAACTGTTATGAGGCGAATAAGAAAATAGTTACGTGGGTCAATGATTGTTAGCAAAAGAACAAAAGCTGGAATAGATAAGCAGGTAAATCAGTTTCATTTTTCAGTATCACTGTAGAAGTAGAATGCACAAAGAATACAGTCTCTCATGGATGATTATTATATTTGGACACAGACTTTTGCAGCAAACAGGAACATCACAAAACATCTCCAGCTACCACTCTTAGCTACCTTGGACAAATGTAACACTGGGAAAGTAATTTACTTTCATAGTACTCATATCCTATATGACTGCTAAAAATTGTCATCTGAGAAACATTTAAATACAAACATTTTTGTTTTCTCATCGTAGTTGTTTATTCTAATCCTCTAGGCAGAGTCACATTCCTGGATCCCTCTGACTTTTTACCCATTAATAAGCCAATTAAATTATGCTTTTATCCAACTGTTAGAGGGACCAAAAGCATTTTTTGGTTGTTTTTATCATTAAATTTCTAATGATAAACATGTTAAGTACTGTATCAGGTCATTGCATACAAGACTTGCAGTTAATGCATAATTAAATCTAATTTTAAAATGATTTCTGCTTGTTTCCTGTATGCATTTCATTAAAATTCTGTCCAACATAATGGAATTTCATTAAGAGAAAAATAGAAAACAAAGATCACATACAACCTATTTGCCATTCATGTGCTTAAACACGCCATGCATTTTCTACTCCATAAGCATGGGCCAGAGTAAGAATATGTTCACAAGTGACAGCACTGGTGTGCAGTGAATCCTGTGAGATCTCAGGGTTGGACTCACAAGCCTTCACGGGGTAGGGTTGGAGCAAGCTTGTCTATCCTGACCCTGGTCGTGGGTCTGATGGAACTAAGATGACCTCTTTAATGTGCCACTGACTGCTCTGGGATCCCCCAGGCCTGGTCCATGCTGGAGAGGGACTGGACAGAGAGGTGTAGGTTTAAATAACAGGACAGAGATTTGGGCCAAAACAGCCCAAATCTCTGTCCTGTTATTTAAAGATCTGACCCCACAGGGAGCTGCAGGAAGCAGGAGACAAGATGGTGAGTTGTTGGTTTGGATGTAGCAATCCCTCAGGAGCAGATGGATTTCAATTGCCCACCACAGCTTGCACAGAGCACAAGGGCAAGAGCTATCTGTACACTGGGAAAAAACCAATTCTTTCTGTGGCAGGTGCAAAATGTGAAGAAATAATGAAACAAAGCTTTAAATCACTGATTCCCTCTCCCATTATAACTTAGAACATGGTAAAGAGGGATATGATTTCACACTAGAAAAAAAAAGTCATGAATCAAAAGAGATATGATGTATTCATGGAAATTGTGATAGGACATTCACATTGGTAGGACAATGTAAAATAATGACAAAGGGAGTACAAAAATATGTAAAAAATCAATATTGTTTGTGTTAATATGGTTCATCAAATAGGAGTGAGAGAATAATCAAAAATGTTAAAGAAGTTTGCTGTCAGGAAATTAAAGTTTATTGTTACGACTGTGTAGCTCCAGAACTGGAGTTTGCTTGCCAGGAACTCAGCCAGGCCAGAGTAGCTGCAGGTCTGCTGATTGTGACTGGGACAGTGTGTCTGGAGTACTTTGATTCCTCTGATTAGAATGCAATTCAAAAATAGAGACTCAGCTCTCCAAGAGCTAAGTACTGTTGATAAAACTGGAAAAAAGTTTTAAAATAAATTATTACCATTAAAAAATAGAAGAAAAACCCATAAACAAACATCTGCCTCCCCAAAACACCCAACCAAAATCCAAATCAACAACAACAAAACCAAAAATATCATCAAAGAAACAAACCTCTATTGCCAAAAATCCAGCCAAAAAAAATACCCCAAATTCCAACCATCTTCATACTTATGTTTTCTAATAGCTCCTCATGGTCACCAGACATGTTTGAGAAGAAAAGTTCTTCAAAACCTTGCTGTTTAATTTATCTCCTTCCAATACAATTCAAGCCAAAGTAACTCCTCCAGTTTTATTATTCACATTACTACAGATGATTTTATGTTGTGGAAACAGTCTTCATTTTCTTTTGCATTCTTGACATGTTTTATCTGGTGTTTTTCCATTCAATGAGATCAGAAACCTTTACCTCAAAGTACTGTCCTTTCTTCTGCTCTCCCATTTTTCTTCCCCTACACCCCCAACGATCAATCAGACTAAAAAAAAAAGTTAAAAAGTTGCTGTGGTATTGGTGCTGACTCTTCCTATGTGCTCTGTATGGGTATAAAGAGCATTATTTAAATGTGAACTTTCCTGAGCCTGTCATAGTTGATTTTTCCATGGATTGGTGTGATGAAACTTAAACGAATTTTAATGGCAGATTTTCCAGCATAGCTTAGTTGAACGTCTTGGTATTAAATTTTAATCATCTCAAATGAAGATCTGTGTGGTGCAATGAAATTCAGCAGAAGTATGCTGTGCTAATAAGCTGCAAAATATTAATACTGAGATGATTTTTTGTCTGTCTGGTATCAAAAGTCTTCCCTGAGCTGTAACATAAAATAAGATTTTAGCTATAAACTCAAAGCTCATCTGCTAAAAATAACAGGAAAAGGAGGACATCTGTGTGCTCAGTGTTACTAGGATGACTAAAGGTGACAAAGAGAAGCCATGTCTCTAGCAGTTTAGACTTTCTCTGGAGAAGACAAATGATCCTAAGGTATACTTGGTGGTGTGTACCCAAATGAAATTAGGAAATTTTCAACTTACATTGCATTCGATCTAAAATACAGAGTGCTGTCCTGCTCTTCATGTCCAGTAAAATGAACTCCAACTGAAATGGAGCAGACTTTCTGAGGTAAACAGAGTCTGCTTTAACAAAAGAGAACTAAGTGGACTTGGTTGGTTTTGTCCAAAAATAATTAAATGTGAGAGAAGATGCTCTTGCTGCTCATGGATATGTCACTAGGACAAATAATGAAACCAGTAGAAGCACATTCATAGCAAAAGGCAATTTACAAAACCAATGAGGTGTAAACTAGCCATGAAGGTTAGAAGGTTAGGAGTTATTTTCCCATCAGCTGGATAAGTGAAATTATGACTTAGGCTTCCCATAATGCTGCAAGAAAAGTTGTATTTCAAGTAGAAGTTGATGAGGTTTTGATGGGATATGACACAGGACATGTGGCTATGCCCATGATTTGAAAAGGTCGGCTCACTCCATGCTCTCTAACTTTAAATTAAAATAGGTGGTTTGCGCATAACTTATTGAAGTAAGATAAAAGTAAGTCTCCCAATCCTTTTGCTGTCTCTTCCACAAACAGAAACCCATAAGGATTAGATCATATCTTGCATTGTTTATTATTACAGTGATTTCTATAACTCAACCAAGATTGGGGCTCCCATGCGTAAATAGAAGGTGATTAAAGAAACTTGCAATAAACAATCTATCACTAATTAAAGTAAGTCAACTGTTAAATTAATTTAGTAAATCACCATTGTATTTTCATTCTTAAGAGTTCTTAATAATTATTTTTCTTAGATCAATTTTGCATTTCAACAGAGAAATAATTAACTACAAGTGTATATAATTATTTTCCTATATTTTACCCTCCCTGATAAACACTACCACTTTTGCTTACAAAGCTGTTTGAAATCTTGGATTCAAGGAACTCTCAAACATTCAGATAGCACTGAATACCTTCCCCAGCTAATGCTACATTTTAATGGATTCATCCCACAGACTGCTGGAATAAATGTGGTAAGCGGCGAGGAAACGGCTCACAGGTTAGGGAGATGTCTTTTGCGTGGTCTGATGAATTTTTAATACTTTTTCAAAATTCATAACACATTCTTTTCAGGTAGATTGGGTAATGTGATATGTACGCTGGATTAGTAATTTTTCAGTTCCACGCTTTGTTGTGACTCGGATAATTGTACCATTTGTTATCATCACGGACGAGCATTCATATCTGTCGGGCCGTCCCAATGCACATTGGCATGCTCTCCACATTGCCCTGCAGAAATGCAGAGCTGTGAACAGATAAGGGAAAGCCATAGCATTTGCCACACCAATGTGTCATTATTTGACTACTTTGATGCTCTCACACGGGACAGCTTATCCTTTGGCTTCAAAGGGATCCCACTAAACTGTAAGTGCAGCAAGGGCCTACAGGATTCTCGCTATTTGTAGAAAGCAATCTCACCTTTTTCTGTTGTTCTTCTAATCTTGTGATGTTTCAAATATATAAACCATATTGCACATTAATCTTTGCTAGCACACCCGAATACTTAGGTCAAGGTTTTCCATGACCAGTGGCTTTTCTAGAGCCGTATCTTTTAAGGCTCTGCAGTCTGTGCTTCACTTTCCGAGTGTTTGAAAGTCTTCTTAAAATATGAATGTGATAAGTTTGTACAATATTGATGCTTTAACTGCTGCTTCTGTAAGTAAAGTACCTTTTTAAAATATTTTTCTCTAATTTCTTAATTTTTTAAAAATCTTTGCTGAGGTACAAATTGCTTTCACTGTTTTTTGATACATTTTTGAAAACAGTCTTACATTAAAGTAGTACAAAATCATTGCTTTGAGTTGCATCTTATGCAGACACGATGCAACTTCTGCTTATGTTAATAAAATAGATATTAAAATATCAAAACAATCTTGACTAGAGCTAAAGAATGTAATAACTTGGAACAATGCAAGTCAAGCATCTTAAATGGTTTGTTTTCTGTTAGAAATTTAGATCTCTTGAAAAGCATTGCCAAGCTGTAACAAGTCTTTTATTCCACAAAAACAAAATTATGTGGAAAGTGAATATTACCCTCCAGCAGAATTTAATTTCACGTTCCCCAAATGTCTTTAAGTTGTTCTCTGTTCTCTCCGGCTCAGGCTTCTCTTTCTTTTTCATTAACTTTGCTGAGGCAACAGCAAAGATGTCTTTAGACAACAAGAATGTGTTTGTTTTTTTTTTTTTTAATAGGAAATACTCATGGTAGATTTACCTTTTTTGTCATGACTTTCAAAGCAGTTTATCAAAGGATGGGTGTTAGAGAGCATGACTCTCCTATTCTCACTTCCCCTATTTTCTTTGGAAAGGTAGCCCTAAAACAAAAATGAAGGCTGAGTATGGTGGGTTGTTGCCCACACAGGCTGTTGGCATGTGTATTATAGCTGTGCCTATCAACACAGAGCAAATGAAATGTTCACCTTCACACTATGAAGTCCAGAAAATTTAAAGATACATTATCAAACAGATGCTGAAGCCTTTGGGTAGAGACAGCTGAAACTCTGCCTGGATAATATCAGGTGGATCTCTGCTTAGGAGATGCCAATGAACCTGCAGTTTGTACACTAAAATATTTTTCCAAGGAGACATAAAAAGAAACAAAGGAATTCTCCAGTGGTGTCATGAGCAACTCTCCAGCTCGTTGGTTATCATGAAGGATCACTACTGTTTTTCTCCTTTCTCATCAGAGGACAGGAAGATGTAACCATGTTTCTACATCTCAGGATAACCAGATCATGGAGAAGTAGCAGCATCCTTATTTCTTGCTAGTACTCATCAAGCTGTGCCACAGCTCACTGAGAAATCTTTTGACTCAGGAGTGAGTGAGTGGGGGTCAGACACTGTGTCACACAGGAGATCAGAAAGATGGGCTATACTGGTGTTATCTGAGCATTCCTGAATTGTCTTCCCACCTCACAGTAAGTGATGTCTTTTTGAGCTTTTTAGAAAGATTTTGAGATAATAATATATTATAATCATCCCATTTTAATTCAGGCCAAGGTTAGTATCATTTTCAGGCTTGCTGGACAGGGGATGATGTCTACCTGCTCTTAAGTGCATTAGAACCTTGTGGCACTATTCCATGCCTGTCACCCATGGAGAGCTGCTGCCAGTACCTGGGAGCAAGATATATTTCTCAGGAAAGCAGCAGCTGATGATTTCCTGTAAGCTCAAATCCCCCAAAAGAAGATTTTTTCTGGAGAGCATGGAGATTGGGAGGAGAGGATCAGGGAAGATGTGGGAAGTGAAGTGAGTGCGTATGAAGGATGGCTGGATTGGATTAGTTCTTCCTTTGACGATTTTGAAGGCTGAGCAAAGAAAATTCTTAGTTTTCCTCATCCATGAAAATTGTCAGGAAAAACAAAACACAAAAGTGTGGTACGGAGTGGAGTGATTCCTTGGGAGAGTACCCTAATGTTTTTGAGGGGCACATATTTGGATTTAGATACTATTTCTAATCCAAACAGTCATTTTCATATTAAAGCTATTTCAGAGCCCAAGTGGCATCTGGACACTTGCCTCTCTGCATCCACTAGCTACCACCATCGTTGCAGTGCAGATGGCAGTATGTCTGCCTTGGGGTGTAACCTATAATAGGGAGTGAAGGTCTGCAGTTGCCAGAAATTGAATTACCAACAGCCAAAGGTCTGAAAAAGTGGAAAAATTAAACAGAGATAAATCACAGAGAGCTGATGGCCGCCATCCAATTTGTCTGAAAGAACCGAACAACAAAGCAGCCAAGCTGCTAACCCAAATATATAATTTACCATTAAATTAGCACTCTACCTACCTAATAGAAATGTGCTGTTCCGGAGCTTTATACATGGCTAACCAAATTTACTTTTGACCCCCAAAATAACAGCTGAGGGAATCTGTGTCACTCCTATGAAGCAACCAGAGGAAGCACAAGTAACGCCAGGGCTGGGTCCAAGTCTCACAGTGGCCCCACTCCCCTTTTTTCCCAGGCAGGGCTGACTTGTTTTCCCAGGTGGGCATCAGCTCATCTGTTCTGCCCTTTCCTGGGTAGGAGAGGGAGGGCAGGAAGGAGACCTACCACCCTTCCTAGCACCAGGGTGGGTTGTACGATGCTTTCTGTGGCATTGGAGGCCAAATTCAGCCTTTTACAGATGTAGAGCTGAACCATAAATGCAGGTTTATGGACGCACTTTGGTGGGTGAGAATCTGCTAAAAGCAGGCAGTGTGGGTTTTATGTTATGACTTGCAACTCTAAAATTTTGCATCACAGACTTTTGATCTTGCAGCACTATTAATCTAGAGCTCTGCAGCAATTCAAAATGTATTCAAACAGTACCATTCAGATCCATAACTGCTGTTAAAGGTTGTCTGCTAGAATCTCATGCTCAAATGAATAAAAATTATTATCTGATTTTTTCCCTAATATGTGTGTGTGGGGTTATCTCCCCCAAAAATGCTAGTTTATCAGTATGCAGAAATCCAAAACCTTTATGTTCTCAGATCCAGTATACTGCCAGGTTCAGCTCTCTAAATCCCTTCTTCATAGTGTCAGGATCACAGTTTTCACTGAGTTAGGAATAGTAATCTATGGTGAGGACAATTTCTAGCTTTTTCATTAAGTAAATGCCAATAATATATCAGAAAGAGTAGGAAGAATAATTTCATACATTGTTAATTCCCTGCAGAGGATGCAAAATTTAAGAGAGGTTTGTTTTTCTGCATTTATTTTTCTTAGGTTAGAGAATGGGGGAAAATACATTTTAACTGTATTGAGTTATACTTGGGAATAAGCAGACTAATGAGAATCCATTTTCTCCCTCACCTCTCTTAAAAGCTTTTCCCTGAAGGGTGTGCACCAAAGGGAAAAAACAGTGCTGTGACTTTCGCCTTTCAAAAGATGGACATTCTGATGCTGATCTCCTCCCTGCTAAGGAGAGAGCAGGTGTGCAAAGAAATAGATTCATGCACTTCTTATGTGTCTAACTGTGCTATACATCCCTTTTCACCAATTAAGCAAGCTTGGCTGCCTTCACTGTAGTACGACTGACATGTTGATCCATACTTTGTGTCCCTTCTCAAGGCAAGAAATTCAGACCTGGAGAACTATCTCACCACCATCTTTTAAAAATTAGTTTAGCTAATGAAGTACCTGCATAAAGCCCAGAGACTGAATGGGAATGCAAAGACCTGTACAGGTAGTTCTTTTCCTAAAGCTGGTGTAAAGGGCAGTGGAAAAAGACTGTCGTGCACAAGTTGGATTTTTGAATAGGAGAAAAACTTCATTATCCTCTTTTTGTTCACCTGGTACCTTCCCCAAGATGCACCTTTAGAAAAAAAAATTGTTTGTTTTGTTTTTCTTAAAAGAAAGGGGGTTACAGGCACTTAAAAACATCTGTTTCTTTCCTAAATGGTTCCCAAATGAGTATACCTTTTCCAGGTGGATGTAGCCTTCCCAGGGTTATTTTTTCTAACAAAAGGAAGAATTTTCACAACATGTCTAATGAAAGTACTTATCAGCATGAGCCAGTACTGTACAATTCACAGGATGCATATTTCTAAAGGCAAGAAATATACAGATATCCAAAAGTCAGTTTGCCATCAAGAAGAATGAAAACACCAGAAGCACTGAACATTGAGATGGAGGAGAAGAACCCTGTGGCTCCTTGCTCAGCAGCTCTGGCTGACATTGCCTGAAATTCCAGGTCAGCATTAGCAGTGAAGTGCTATGAAAGATAATTGCTTTAAAGCCCCATTACTGACTAAGGACTCCACATTAGAGTGATCATGTTAAAAGTTCTGAAGGACCAGCAAGGGAAATGAGATGAGAAGAATAATAAAGCAACAAAACAAAATGGGGTGAGAGGGGAGATCTAAAGTTTCCTAAAGATGAATTCATCTCAAAGAAAAAACCTAAAGCTTTTTTTTTCTATGTGAATACATTCATTTAAAAAAAAATAATAAATACCTATTTGTATAGAAGTAAAAAGAGAAAAGATATGGGATCCAGTGTACAGAGCAGCCTGTGAAGCAGCAACCAAGAGACTGGTTCTATTCTTAACATTTTATTCTTCTGCACTTTTTTTTCCCTGTCACTTTGCTAGCCTGAAAGATCTCTGCAGCAGATTAGTAGCTGTGAGAGGTGTGTGATTTACAGAGTAGCTGCAAAGCTGCCAGTTCTCACCTGGGATGCATAGCTACGTTGTCATTATTGTAAAAATTATGATATCTTGCAGTTTGCTTAAGCTCAGTCTCAGTTACATGCATGTATATACACAATGTCACCAAAACCAGCCACTACAATTATCTTTACTGTCTTTGACTCTTGGGATGTGCTTGTCAATTAGAGTGTACAAAAGTATCTCAAATTTTCTGTTGAGAAGTCACAGTTATTTCAGAGGCATTCACAATAAGGGAGGAATTTAAACACGCCCTGCAAGACTTCTTATCTTTTTCCAGCATGAATTTTCTTTGTGTTCTACATATGAGCCTTTGGCAAGATTCTTCTGGAAGTTCTCACTCTCTTATTTTTTTTTTCCCCAAAGCTTGAGTATGGTGAATAACACTGAGTCATCTGCACACATTCCCTGTTCTCTGATTTTTTTCACCTATATTCTCTTTGTTCATTACTAGTTGAAAGTGAACACTAGGATTGAAATCAACTAACTTTTGAGGTTCGTAATGCAGAGGTTTTAATCTGAGTCAGTGTCCCCAAGCTTCTTTTGCAGTCTGTGGAGAGGAATAAATAGTTGCTAGACATGATTCATCTCATCTTAAACTAGATTTGTGAAACAGGTCAGATGAATCATATCTTAGAAGCCCTCTAAAGACCTAAGCTTGCTTAAGCATGAAAGAGAAACAGTCTCATGTCAGATCTGAAGAAAAAGAAAAAGTAAGCTGATGTATCTTGACTCTTGGAGGAGTGGGAAAGGACAGCAGTATTGCTTTGCAAGGTTACTGATATTCCCTTACCATAGCCCAGGTGATGTCCCAGGTATAGTTTGGCATGAACCAGGAGAAGCAGCTGCACCAGCAGACCTGTGTGGGTGGAATGAAGTGGGGCAAGGGTGTGAGGGGAGAGCAGACACCCCACTGGGTGAAACCAGGTGAGCTGTGATTAACCTGGCCCTAAATCTGAAGGGGTAGCCCTGGCCTGTTGCAGTTTTCCCCACCCCTGCTACCTGCTCCTGTTGCTCTCCGCCACATTTGCTACCTCTGCTGCCACAGGGAAGCAGTGACTTTACTATCCATGCAAAGAGTATCTCCAAATAAAGAGAGAGGAAAAAAAAAACCAAAAAACCACAACAGATTGAAGCTGGATCTGAGAGCCCCTCAAGCTTGCCTCATGAGCACTAGGACTGACATGAGAGAGAAATGCAGAAAACCTCTGGGAAAAAGGAAGGTAGTCTTTGTCTAAGTATGTTTTATAGATAGTTCTCATGTTGTATTTTTGACAACTCCAAGTTGTTCTTGCCTGGAGCTTGGAAATATTATTCCCTTTTTATTTTCTTGGACCCTGCAAGGTTTCTATCCTTGAAGTACTACGAAGCAGAGACATTATCAGCCTCTCTGTGGTACTGCAGGGGGTGTGAAGCAGAATATTTGCTGAGGTGTTTTTGCGGTAATACTGAAGCTTGTTACAAACATGCTTCTTCACACCAGAGGTTTTAATTTTTGTGGTTTTGAAAAGGTAAGCAAATATTCTCAGAAAATATATGTTCTTTTCAGGAAATCTAGCCAATGGGAGATCTGTTTTGCCATCACATAATGATTCAAGTCTGGCCAGGAATCAAAATTTGATGTTATCTATGAAATATCTAGACAGAGTAACAAACGTCCTATTAGGAGTGATTTATTTCAGATCTCCAAGTATATACTTGATATTGGCTTATGGAAAGAAGCTCCTGCATGACAGAATGGGAACATGCTGGTTGCATTCTGAATTTTGACTGAAATATTTGATACTTAAATCTAGAATGGCAGATAAAATTTACAGGACTGAAGGTTATGAGTCAGTTCACATCTCTTGACAATTACATCCATGACAGATGCCAGACCTGCACAACAATGACCAAATGGCCCAGCTCAGTCCTACTGTGGAAACTGAGGTATCATCAGCACTAAGCCATTGCAGTCCAAAAGCAGTCTTATTGGATTTGTTTGTTATTGTAGCAACTAAAACAAAATGTCAGTTCTACAAACGTTATGGCTCTATGAGTGTCTGTAATTAAGGCCCTGTTTTAGCAAACCCTTCCCTTTCTGAACAGCCTGTTTCTCATAGGACCTCGTGTAAATTCTCCCTCCAAAAATGTATGCATAGGGAATGTGAGGGCTTCTTTCACACTAAAAGTTAAATAAATTAGGGAGATTAAAGGAAGCAAGATTTAGGGGTGTACAGATATGAGCAAGGTATCTAATTTGAAGCTGGATTGAATTAGGGAGTATTTGGCTAGCTTGGAGAAAACGTTTTGAATAAATAAATAAATTTAAATTTCTTGTGAAAAGCCAGCTGTTCATGTAGAAAAAAAGTTCTGCAAGTTGAGACAGAAACAGCTCAAGATGAGTGCTGGTTCTTGTTTTAATCAGGATACTCATCTAATAAAATATTCTGAAGGAGAAGACTACCGGCAAAATGTTTTTAGCCCTTTTTTGGCATGTCTCTTTCATAGGCTTGTGTGCATCCTTGTACAAGTGAGTTGATATTTTAACTTTAAAGCTTTGCAACCCAAGATGCATTGGGAATGTGTAATTCCAGAGCAGAGGAACTGGAAACAAATGACAGCTCCATATACTTGGCAAAACTACACCAGTTTAAATCAGTTGAGGACTCAGCATAATCTCTAGGAAGAATCATGCTCCTAGCTTTCGCTGAAGTGCATTCTCTTTTTGTCGTCTTGTATAAGCCTTGCTGACTTTTATCTTTATTAACAGCTTGACTCTGTATTGCATCCAAAAAGCTCTTCACTTGAGTTTCAGTCCCGACAGAGAGTGTCAGTAGAGGACAACGTGTTGTGTGTGTCGCATATGCGCCGTGTATTTTTAGGTTTTAAATGAGATAGAAGTCACAATGTGGAGTTAAGCCATTCCAAGGAGTAAATGCCACCTGAGAAGAAAAAAAACCCCATGTCTACAATTCACAAAATGCAGCAATGAAATTTAATATAAAAATCTATTCACCAAGGAGCAAGAGGGAACTATGTCTAAAAGTATACAGAATCAGGGAGTAGTTTTGGTTGGAAGGGACTCTTGAAGATCATACAGACCAATCCCCCAGCAATGAGGGCAATAATAGTAGAGAAGGGTATACCATCTTCTCTTCTGACCATATATGATGAATCTCAGAACCTCACTATGAGCTCTTCTGTCCCCATGAAGCAGAGAGATTTTACCTGGACATGTCCTTTTGGTTTTGATCCTTCTGGAGGGAAGAAAGCATGCTTACCTGTTAACAGGAGGAAGGCTGTCTTCCTTCTTCCTCAAAAACAGATGTGAGAAGCCTTTGCACTGCGACAATTTTTTTCCCCTTCTGAATATCAGGCTCAGACTGAAATTATTGTGTCCATGGCCACATTTCTTTTCCCACCATTTCTTCACAGGGCTCTAAATGGTCCTATGAAGATCCAAAGTCATATTTCCTTTGAACTCATGTGAAGGCACAGCCATAGATACTCAAAATGGTGACAGAAGCAGTTCCAAACCAGTTCTTCAGAGGGGTGAAAACAGTCTTCCCATAGCAAGAGGGGAGGAAAACAGAGGACTTTGTCTCCCTACAGTCAGAACCCTGGATGGTGAGCATCTGAACTCATGAGGAGGAAACACATGAGGAAACTGTATATATCTACTATTGTATATTTGCTATTCTAAAAAAATCTAAGCCTCCCCAGTTGAATAATCTGGAGGAAATTTTACCCCCGGCAAGCTGAGATAACCTTTCTCACCCTGAGAGCCAGTTGTAGATCCCACTGCTGCCATCGTCTCCCAAGGTTACTTTTCTGACAAGATGATGGCAGCTTACTTCTTTTCAAGCTCTGGCCCCACTGAACAGAAAATGCCAGACAATATACAGCAAAGAACTGCTTGCATGTTTGGAAAACCTAGAGCATACCACGCCTGTATGAATGGTGCTGAAATGATAACATGTCTAAATTATATCCCACCTCGTGTTGCAGCCAGCAGAGCCACACTTGGGCATTTGTGTTGCTTTAGATGGACTCCTTCCCTTTTGTACTGCTCTTAGGTCCAAGTACTCTGGCACTGTGCTTTGTGAGGCTGTTCAGGGGTCTCTCCTGTGATGAGCTGACATTTTAGCAGTAATGGGAGCTGCTGGTAGTGGTGGAACTGGAACAATGTTCTTTTCCTTAAATTTTGTCCATTTTGATTAACCAGCCCACAGAAGCTACAGGGGTGGTTTTTGAATGTAACAAGTTAAAGGATCAAGGCCACACACTTCTTCTTGAAGTGGCTAAGCACTGCCTTAGCTACTTCCTTGCCTTAGCTGGAAGTAGCTAAGGCAGACTGTTCAGTTTCTGAAAGCCAATTCCTTCTTTTATTTTACTCTTCCACCTCTGAGAAAGAACACAGCTCCCAGATTAAGGTGTTTTCTCCCATTTCTCACTACAATGGAGTAAAGCTCGAAGGTTAAGAAATGGCACCCAAAGTGTCTTTATTTTATAGTAGCTCTTTGAGCAGAAAAAGTTCAAACTTTCATGAAGAAGCAAAAAAACCCCAACACATTAATTTCTAATATTTGCAATTTCTAGTATTTTGTTATATCTCCTTATGCTGTAAGAATGATACAGAGCTCTTGTTTCCCTGAACAGGCTGGAGGATGACACAGGCAGGCTGTTTACAAAGGCTGACATTAGGCACAGGAAGTTAATCTCTTTATTCTGCCTTTACAGTTAGAGGTGCTAGAAGGGATGACTCAGAGAAGAAGCAGCTGAATTTGGGTGCTCTTTCTTGCCTGCTGAAAGGCTGTAGACAAACTAGGCTGCCTTAAACTGTGAGTGTATCTTTTAATATAAAAAGTACTCAAATGCTATATCTTTAAATATGCTCACTATTTTGATCTGTGCCACTGCACTCACACACTTTGACAGATGGATGTCTTCAATTTGTCTTCTTCAGTGGTATATCACAAGTGTCAGCTTGAGCAGTAAAGCTGCTCTAGAGTTACCCATGCTTTATTATCTCTGTTAATAGTCTGTGAAAGATCAGCAGTCTGATAAAGGGCCACAAAATTATTGAGGCTAATAAAATACAGAGAATAATACTGGGGAGAACTTATAAAATGCCCAGCAGACATTGGTCCAAGGTCACATGTTTATAATAATTTGAAGGACTAGGAGCCAAAATTCTGCAAATTGTCACCATAACCACAACTGGAATTAAGCATGACCAGTGTCATGGGCAGGATTGCACATACTAATGTTTCACCCCTGTGAATCTTGGCTGCTGATACAGAATGGAGGAGACTATATAGTGCTTGTGGTGTAGAGGCCACAGAGGTCATCAAGTGCATGAAGGCAGGAGCATGGCATAACCAGGAGACACTGTGCTTGCTGTATTTATGTTGGCTGCCTCTTGTTGTGCTCAATATGCAGTTGGTTGGTGCATGCCTTACTTATCTGAAGGATTTTATTTGGTTTTGTTTACTGAGAAGTCCTTCTACAGTAAGCATTTAATGGTCCTGAATAGCATGCAGTGTTCTGTCATCATGCCTGTCTGAGCAGAACTTGCACCACAGCCCTTGTGTGAGTCCCAGACAATGTAGGAAAATTCTGTTAACAAGAGTTATATTTTGTAGATGGGGACTTTGTGTGCTGCTGCCCATACCCAGCTGGCAGAATTATAAACCTCAAGTTTGTGTCAGTGTAGAACCATTTTTGCATTTTCCACTGGCAGTAAAGACACAATGATGAAAAAAAGCAAGTAGACACCAGTCAGTGTTGCTTTATGTCTTCTTCTCATTACAGCTCATGGTCTCTTTTTTTTTTTCCTGAGGCTTGCTGCACTTCATTTTCACCTGCCACCTTGCTGACAGAGCTTCCCTAGCTCTGAAGTGCAGCATCTAGCAGATGGTAGGTTTTTGACTTGTCAAGGGTCCTTTCTGGTAACCATCCCCATGGCACTGTCCAGATTCTCAGAATCATGTTTAGGTTTTTGTTTCAGATTCTCAGTTGTTTATGAGCAGGACAGCATTTTTTCTTACTGCTGTGCAGATGCCAAAGTATAACCCCTCTGTGGAGATACAGAAACCAGAACGTGATGTACCTGTGAGATCCTTTTTTTGAAGATGAATACCTGACTAAAATGAGCACCATTTTTTATTCTCTTGTCTAGGAAGCATTCCTTGTTCCTTGGTGAAGAAGTTACTCTTCCTTCTGTTGTCTTCAGACACTGGATAGATGGGTGGCAAGTAGGAACAGGCAAAGCAATCCTTTCTGTAGTCCTCAGCTCCCCGCAGTTCTTGGCAGACTTGTAGCTTTCCTTAGAATGTATCCCCTGAATGTGTTTTTAACAAAGACATTGAAAGCATAACAGAAAACTGCTGTGGCATAAATACTAAAGGCAAGTAGACTTTGACTTATGATTTCTGCTGAAGCAGAGCTGTAGCTGTCCATAAGAATTTCAACATGGTGAGTTAGAGCTAAATGCATAAAAAATGGTAGTTGGTAGGTGGCCTTATCTCATCTTAATCTGATCTAAACCATGCCTAAGTGGTGTAGTCTTTGAGGGAATCATAACATTGAATTTTCGTGTGTTCAGATGATCAGTAAACATCTCCGAAGTTACAGTTGTTCACTGAAACATCTGTCCATTCTTTTTTACTTCTGAGTTTTCCTTCCATACCAGACTGAAATTCCCATTTCATGCTTTTTATGCCCTGTGATACAGACACAGAGGAAATGGGCAGTCACAGTCAACTGTGCTGATGTGGAAAGCAAAGAAGAGTAACTCTGGATGTGAAGGAAGGTGTGGCAATAGTGTGAAGAAGCAGGAGGACAGCAATGGGGAAGTTGACCCTGAAGGGGAAGCTCAGGGGAGTGTGAGCGCTCAGGGGCTGTGTCAGGCTCTCCTAACACTGGGCCTCCTCCTGGATTTCATGGGGCTCAGAAAGCTCTCCAGGAGCTACTAGATGCCAGCCATTCAAACTCTCTCCTTTTAGTTGCCATGACCAAGCAAGCAAGGGGAGGAAAATGCAGGAACAAGCACTGCACACGGTCTCAGCGGTGTCCCACATGGCAGCCAGCATGGCTTTGTGGAGTCTGTATGGGCCTCATGAGGTGCAGCCAGAAAACATTGTGCTGAATTCTTGTGGCTGGCTGAAAAGTTGCTGCACCAGACTAACGCATGTTTGAAAGAAAGCAATTAGGGAAAGCAGCAATTGTAGCACCATCATATACATATCTATTCATATGTGGTTAATAGCATAAGTAATTCTGGATGTCTTTTGGGAAATTTTGCTTCTTCAGTATTTCATTAGCTAATAACTCCCTGACAACTGAGTCATCAAATTACAATAAAAGAATAGAAAAGTATTTTTAAGAGTGAAAATGTTAGCCAGTGTCTGACAGTTATGGATGTACTTACTTTCACTGGAGAAATTATTTAGATAAGAACATGGGACACATCCAGATTGTGTGAAGGACAAAATATGGGCATGTCTGTCACTACAGAAGTACCTGAAAGCAAGTAGTACAGGAAAAGGAGAGATAAAATGGGGTAGATTTAGAAATCTGAGTATTTCGGTAGCATTAGCTGCAGATATTCTTTCTGTAGCTTATTTTGTTTGTATCTTCTACTCTCTATTTTTGTACTTAATAGCATACAGAAAATGAAAAGAACTAGGTAGTTTTGAAAACTTATTAGATTATTAAACTCTAAAGCAGAAAGGCCACTATTGTGGTAAAAGACAAGAATTTTGGCATGTTTCAATTTTCTTGCTGTTAATGCACATCTTCTTTTTGTTCATACCTATGCTATAAGGAAAAACATTGACATTCTTGCTTCCCTGAAGTAGTTCTAGTTACATCCCTAGTTCACAATCCAGTTTGGTCATTTGCTCACATTATTAAACACTGGTCTTTATTAACTAATAATTGTTGCACTAAATAGTTTATTTAGTTGTTGTTTTGCACTGGGTGATTGGAAATGTGCACAGAGTAGTTTTTATATTGCACTGAGTAGCTTATGGTATATCACATGGTTTGTTACCTCTTTCCCCCATCACATGGCCTTTCCCTCACCCACCCCAGTACCCCTGGTGATCTCTTCCTGGGTTCCCCTCCCGTCGCCACTCTTCACTGGTATCCCATTGCCTGTGGACCAAAGTTCCCTTACACCAGAGAACGCTTTTTCTCCCATGTGTCTGTCCATTGTGTGTTTCTCCTGGAATAGAGAATGTTACCATCTGGAGAAGAGCGCTTCTCAATCTTTTACTTTTGTCTATGAATTATCATGCGGGCATGGGTCTGTAGCTGGCTGGAGTGAACCCCAACAGCCTGTCAGAAACTTGGTAATACAAAATAAGGCATCAAAAAAATTGTTATGCTTAGTATATTTGTGCATGCTTCAAAATAGTCTAAAAACTTACCATTGTTCTTAGCTTCTCAATTTGTAATTCTCCAGTATACTGATTTAAAAAAAAAATCACCATGGGCCAAAGAAGAAACTCAGATTCTGCTCAAGGCCCTGCCTATGAGTCAGCACACGGCTGGGAGCCAGATTTTGGCACAGTTTCTCAAGGGGAGCGGCGCCTCGGTCAGCGCGGTGCTGCGCCAGTGGATCCGCCTCCCTAGCAAAGAGCTGCCACGCACAAATGAGCATCAACAAGGACTCTGGGCCTGTGAGCAGAAAGAAAGTTTGGGGGTTGGTTTGTTTGTTTGTTTTCCTTTCCGAAGCATGTTCTGATCTTTTGATGGCACGTGCTTTACAAATACTGAATTTGATGACATGCTTCCCAAGTAAGCAAGTAAATAAGTTTAGTAATGATAGCCTAGGCCTGGTGTGCCATTAGTCTGGGCACTGTACAGTCCTAATGAAGGACAGCATTTGTTGTGCAGAACTGGAAAATTAAGGGAGGGGAGATCAGACAGCTGCAGCAAAAAGTTAATTATCAGGAAGGATGAGATTGTGTTGGTCAGGCTAAAAAGCACTCTCTTGGCACACATTATCTAACCACCATTCTTGTTGGCAATGCAAGGCCAGATAAGGAAAGAGATTAAAATTTAGGTTAGTGGACACCCTCAGAAGTCTGCTTTTCTTGCATATGTAGTGGCAATAGAGTCAATAATGTTGTGAGTCCATACTGGTGATGGAGAAATGGTTGAAGCCTGCACTGTGCCACAAAATACCACAGCTGATGAAGGCCTAATGCTTCCTGTACCAACAAAAATGTTTTTGTACTGAAAGTGACTCTTGCATTGGCAGTATGACTGCCTCGTAAGAAGCAGGTCATGCTTGCCCTAATCTCTTTCCTTGATGAGCTGCCTAATGAAGTATAACAACAGCAGAGTCAGCATAAATCTTCATCTAGATCTTCACTCATTGTTGCACTAATTATTAATAATTTATTATGACCAGGTTTTGGATATCTGAGCAAATACAGTGCCATTTATGTGGTTTTATACAGCAGCTAGGCTACAGGAGGAATGGCCTGAGCAACACCGACAGAAGTTAATAGCTTCTGCATTTCCTGACCATCTCCAGGTGCAGGGCCTCAGTGAAATTAAAGAAAATTGCTGAGTGCCTAGAGGTCTGCAGAGTGATCAAGAAATTGTCCACTTCTATTCATGGGACAGTGTTGTTGAAATGGTATTACTTTAGAGCCACTTTGAAAAAAAATGTATTTACACTGTCTTATAAGTGGAATCTAAGAATTCTTGTTTGTTTATTTGTTTTTTAATGAAAAAGGCCACTGAATAATTTATATACATTCACTACGACAATTTCAGAGGACTAATATTGTCTAGGTTCCAAGTAGATAAGGATTATTAAAGCTTCATGTTAAGGGAACTAAAGAAACTGTTCTCCTGGAAAGAAATTAAATAACAGTTGTGAATTTCTTTTTTTATTTATCTTGTTGTTGTGCCTGCAGGCCTTTCTAATCTCTTACTGTAGTGACATGCTATAAAGAGGCATTATAGCTCAGAGCCTTGGTAGGGACAGGATAAACATCCCTAATGGAGCAGGGAAGAGAGTAAGAGGAAAGGTCTCGTATTACAGCCTGCACTGGAGCCTATTTATCCAATAGTTTAATCCTCCTATCAGAAAGGTGTTTTTGAAGAACTGTATCTCTTTATTTTCCCCTTCTTTCAAAGGCTGAATCTTTTATAAGAAGAGGTGGGGGACCCACGTGCAAGGAAGGGGGTGTCTGCTCCTTCCTGTGGAGCACAGGGCAGTGGCCCTGGGGCCAGGAGGAGGGAGGGCAGCAGAGAGGGGGGAAAACATGGTGAGACTCTGAAACTCCAGTCCTTTGATGTGGTGGCCAAAACCATCCTGGAGACAGCATCTGTGCAGAGGTTGCCACAGCTTGGGAAATCTGGGAGCTCACTGAAACGAAACAGAACAGTAAGGACACACCCTGCAAGGATAGAGTGAACAAGGGGAGAGGCTTTGTACAGCCTTTAGCTTTCTCTCTGATGTACCTAGTCATGGAAGCTTGCTCAGTATTGTTTGACTTTCTCAATTTGAAGCACCTTTTGCTCTTCCTTGGAAAAGTCACTTTATGGAAGAGGTTCAAGTAAATCCACCTCAGAGCCCTAGTGCCTTGGCAGGGTGGAGTTGACAACAGTTGGCTGACTCGGGCTCCCACAGTGACAAGTAGGAAACCAGAAAAGAGACTAATATCTGTGGTAGAGCATCATATAATCTTCCTTAAAACATAGCCAATGCTGAAACAAACCAAAAGCCTGGCATACAATATATACTTTTTAAAAGGCTAAAAGAGTTGGACAAGGTCATAATTTTCTTTCTTTTTCCTCTTTGCAGATTTTCTAAAGAATTTGGATTATTTGTGTGGGGACAGCTACTGCTGTTGGCAGGGGGCACTGCTTCTTTTCACTTCATAACTCTGGTCATGGCTTCATGCAAGGAAAGGAAATCAATGAGGCAGTGCTGTGAGAGCCTGGGGTTGAAAGCTGAACAACTGCAGTAGGAGAATTTTAAGACCTGATGGGTTTAAAGCTGCTGGGGGATTTAAGTAATATTTTTTTTTATTTTGACTAATTAATTTTCTAGCATTCTAGTGCAGGTCAATGGCTGAGTAATGCTTTGGACAAAAGGACGGATGCCTGTTTGATATGTATTTTCTTGTCAACAAAGACATACTAGAATCAAATATATCTTGAGTCTGACACCCTGCCCCTTGAGCCATCTTGTTGGTGCAGTTGGATTTCCAGCCCCCTGCCACCCTGCCCTTTGACTGACATCAGCAGCGTAGGCAGGATGCCACCCACAATATTCGTGTGAGCTATGGTCCTCTCATATCACACTGCCATTGCCAAAGCCAAGGGCCAGCACAACCCTTACCCATGTTTAAATGGCATTTTCATGGCTGGTTGTTGCTGGACCTGGATACCAAATGTCCCTGGATGCCCATAGGAGCCACAGCATTTCTTATGATGCTCTATTTTCTTTTAGTGATCAGTGGAGTTGCTGTGTTCAGGGTGTCCTGCTGCTCATCTCTCCTACTGGCAATAAAGCTTTGCTTTATAAAATATTCCAACCACATATATTTAGCAGACAATCTGGGGAAAAAACAAAGGACAGCATATTTGCATGAGGAGCAGAGGGAAACCTTGCAGTGTCTGATGTGCCTTCTCCGCTCCCCATTTGATTTCCAGCTGCCATATCCTGATCATCTCAGCGCTGCAGCACTGTAGCTCCTCTTCTTAAATGGCAGCAGTAGTAAGAACAGTACGGCTGGTGCATATTTGCTTATTTAATGCCCTCCTTCACCTCCTGACAGCCACTTTTCCCACATTTGCTCTGTGAAGAATCAATAGTTTAAAAATAGAAATGAAGGGAAGAAGGAGAAAGAAAGAACCTGAGTCCAGCTTCACCCAGGATTTTGAAAAGTTTGTTTTCTTTTTAAAACTTTTACTCTACTAGTGATGTTATCACAGGAGTCCTTGTTGATGTCTATGTGTCTTTATATCATTGTAATTGACTTTGTTTTTATCTCCTCTTCTCTCCCAGTGGAGTTTTTATACTGTGATTTGGCTTCCATGAAGTCTATACGGCAATTTGTGCAGCAGTTTAGAGCAAGGAATTGTCCACTCCATGTCCTGGTGAATAATGGTGAGTTCTGATTTTTTCTTCACATATCTGCAGGGGAAGATGAGACAAATGGAAGTCTCGTCTATCACTTCAGATTTCAGATATATTATCTGAACCACACAGCAGCTTACCATAAAGCTGCATTAACTGTTATGTCGTTCTAGACTTAAATTGCATTTTTTTTGAGAGATTATTCGGTGAGGAGTCTGAACACTTCAATGCCACACCAGCTTATGTTGTTATTGCAAGTCTGGTTCCTTTGCTGTGATTTTTTAGCTCTCCAGCACGAAAAAGAATATAATTATACAGGAATCTGAGCACCACTAAGAAAAATAAGAAATGAAAGAGAAGTTGTACTTTATAAGAAGTATAATAAGAAAAAATAAGAAAGGAAAGAGAAGCCAGTAGAAAATCTGTCCTTTCACTTTTATTTGCTTTCTCTCCCCTTATGTTTTTTCCTGTATAAACACTTTTTTACTGTGGGTGACTGATGAGCTAGGCTGGGGGTTTAATCCCCTTGAAATGTAATCTGGCAAATTATCCAGCAACCTCAGAGAAGTCACTGCATCAGATCCAGGTGCTACTGGAAAGCTGTTCATAAAACTGCATCCTCAGTGGTCAGAGCATAAATTAAAAGGACCATACTTGTCTTGCAATCATACAATTATCAAATGAATCTAATTATTTTTAGGGATTTTAGCTTTTGTTATTCACATACTTGCTATCTAATTTTGTATTATGGTCTCAGTATTTTTGGAAGCCAGCCTGTACAATAATTTTCTTCCAGAAACCATGCATGCTCTGCATGCACTGTCCTAAAGGGGAATTTTCACCTGTGTATTTAAATAGGGGAAAAACCCGCCAGCAACAATTTAGGTTTCTTTTAGAAGTTTGCTGCTGTTATATGCTGCTGTTCTTCTTTTCTCAACTATTTATATATTTTTCTATTAAGACATCCCAGAGAACATTTTCTGTTTTCCTGTGCACACTTCCATCCTAGTGAGAGCAAGCATGCTGTAAATAAATGGGTTTGTTATATTCATTGGTGCCTTAAAGAGCTCTCAGTAACAGAAGCAAATACTGCAATAAAAATTCAAGTGCTTTTTTATTTGCTGATTGATATGAAACATTTGTGAAATGTTCAGTTAAACATTCATTTTTCTCTGATTAGTCAAAAAAGCCTACCATTATTATTTTGCAATAATTAGAGGTGGATATAAAAGCTAGTTATAGTTATATTTAATTAGTGAGTATTTAAGCCTAGTTGCAAAGTCTTTCCAGATTTACTTGTAAACATGCAGAATAAAGACTGTTATACAGATGGGAACAACACTATTTGAAAAAACAGCATTTTGTGGGAAAAGGGTTTTTTAATTCTATGTACCCATCAGGCATCCCCTGCCCTGCACTAGTTTTCAGTATGAGCAAAGCCAGCATTGTCAGCAGGGGCTTGAAGGTCAGTTGGGGGAAAAATGAGGAGGCTGAAGCAACTGGGAAGCCCTCTGGAATATGGGATTTTTTTCTGCACTAGCTGCTGCTGAATTGGGTTGGATGAAAATTAAATGTGTCTTCTCATCAAAGAGACAGAGTTGTGAGAAAATGGATCTCCTAATGTTTTTAACATGTTATAAGAACAAAGAGCGTAAGCCCAACACTTCTTTTAACAAAGGAGATTGAGAGTAAAATTTGCCTGCTTCAGTCTATTTTTGCCTTCTTTCAGTTGAAAGAAAGCCATTTGATTTCACTTATGCTTTTTTACCAAATACAGTTGGCAAGAGAAATCTGTTGTTTGATAAAATCCTTTTAGAATCTACAGTGAAATGAATGGTCCAAGTCATTTTTTTTGCCTTAACAGAATCATGTCCAAAGTACAGGTAAAGAATTCCAGAGAATTAGGTTAGTCTCTGGCCATTGCCTGGCAATGACTCCACTTCTGAACGCACTTTCCTACATCTATTTTCTTTTTTCTTATGGTCCTTTTAATTTGCTTTTGTAAATAATCTGTAGAATTTAGTTTTGTTACTAGTGAAAGCACATTTTCACTAGTAACTTTTGTTTCATAGTGAAAGCCCAAATGTTTCCTTGCTACATAAGAGAAAAATGGACATACCTAATAGAGGAGATGTGGCCTGATGCAAAAACCACCAGTACTGAGCACAGTCAAGACAAGTGCTGACATTTGGGCTATCTGGTTGTCTTTTCTCTTTCCCTTTCCCTTCCTCTTTTGTCCTTTTTTATATTTTACTTTTTTTTTGGTTCCAATGCACTAAGGAGGATGATTCAGTCCACCATGGACTGCAGAGCTGGAAGCACTACTCTCTCCAAAGCCTCATCACAGTTGCCTGCTCCACTGCCTTTCCCATAGGTTTTGAGAATCAGATTTTGTATGCATCCCATGATACCTGAATCAAACTATCAGCAAGCTAGTAAATTTTTTTTATTTCTGTCTTCATAAGACCAAGCATTTTATTATCAGGGCTGTACTCTTCTGTTACATTTAGTGTAAAAATGAAAGAACTGTTACAGTGAAATTGTTGCACTACATACTAGCATTATTTAATTGCTTAAATCTAAATATTTTAAATTGATTGATGTAATCATGTGCATATGTTAGTGAACTTTCCACCTATTATCTCATGGATATGTATCCTGTATGAATGTGAAAGTGTATGATATTCATTGAGGATATGTGCAAACCTGTCAAACAGCCAAACACTTGAAGATGACTTGACAAAAGTTCAAACATATTACAAGAATGCAAGCTATGAAATTTACATTAAAATATTATTAAAGACAAGGGATTTCATGTGAATTACTGTCCTAAATAAATAATCAATACTACATGTCTGACCTAAGATTGTTATGAAATTCAGCAGTTTTTAAGGCCACTGGTGATTTTTTAAAAAATATCTCTTCATCACTTGCTCTCTAGCGCTTATCTAAGTCAAGGATTCAGTTGGAAATTAAATTAATATTAAAATCCTGAGTTTTTAAGTATTCTCCTAGAGCTAAACATCCAGGTCCCACAACAATCATGTGAAGTTTAGGTATCCAACTAAATGGAGATTGGTGCACTAGTCACCTCCTCTTTTTGTTATAGCTTATTTTAGCATGTACATTTAACTTTCTAATTTCTAATTTAAAAGGAAAAATTTGGTTGAACGCACGCATTATTTCAGCTGACAAATAAGGGCTTGTTTTTCCATTATTATGCTTTCTGCATCAGTAATGTGCAGGCTCAGCTCTTGGTTTTTAAAATAATAAACAAAACATATTAAAAATGCAAATAGTGTATTATATAAACTTTTTTTAAAATATAATGTGCTAATGCTAAAAAGAGAAAAATGCTATGACGTAGAAAACAAATTCAGTTTCTGTAGGAAACAAGAAGTAAGCTAAATGGTTGAACTGTAAGCCACAGAAAGAGGGCTGCAGCACAAGCAGTGAAGAAAGCTTTATCTGACAGAAGGTCAGAAGAATGTGTCTTCTAGTCTGCTAATTAGCGTTTGGGTGCTAATTTTTAGTTTTGTTTTGGAAAGAACTGTGTCTCTGTACAGCTGAAAAGCATTTAGCAAATTACAGCATGAACACTAGTGTTAATTATTTAATATATTCCTAAAAATGGCATTGCTGTTAAAATGCATTAGAAAGACTGCTGTCTTCTTGTGGTTGAAAAAGGGACAGACACTAAAGCACTTTGTAAAATTCCATGACCAGCAGTCACTGTTTCATGCCAGAGATGTTTTTTCCTAGCCTTGAAGGCAGTAATTTTCTCTGTGTGCTATTACTGTTTCTTAGCACATTGTAGTTAAAATGTTTGCTTGTATGTTGTTTACAGTACCTAATGATCTTAAAACCAACAGAGCCAATGCAAAAATCACAAGATATTTAGGGACACCAGGATACTTCTGGATGAACTGTCTAGCTCATTAACAATGAAATGCCAACTGAGAGATTTCAGGCTATTATTAGTGTATTGTAGGCAGATTACAGTTAATGTATTTCAGGTTGAAGTCTATCTAGGCCAATTTCAAATCAATATTCCTGAACTGCTAGCTAATTCAGATGATCATATTTGGTACTTTGTGGAGCATCTGAGAAATTATCAGTCTCTTGCAAGAACATAAGTGTGTATAAGCTTACCTCTTTAGTTCCTAGAGCACATTAAAAGCTGTATCAGTAGCTGAGTATGTGAAATATATATATTTCCCTGTGTTACCTACATACAATCCAGCCATGTGCAGGTCAGCCATAATCCTTTGCTAGGAGTCCTTTGAATAGTCCCATAGATGCTGTCATTGTTGATCATATATTAAATTATTCTTGCATTTGAGTATTTGCAGGATCAGATCTTCAGAAGAAAAGTGAAATTGGAGAGCAGGGAACAAGGGCATGTATCAAATGCAAACAATTCTCTACATACTTACCTACTCACAGGTCATATTTATAAGTTGAATTTACTAATAGTTAAATTGTTTGAAGTTATCACAGTGAGATCTATGAAAATATCCTGCCCCACTGGATTAGGTAACAGCCAGCTCCCTTGCCTGTAGCAGCTGCAGGCTACATTGACTGTTCTGATGAAAAAGAAAGAAACCTCAGAGATGTGGAAATTCACTGGAGAAGGCCTTGAGGGAAAGTTAGTGAGGAGGGTTGCTGTTACTCCAGTGAAACTTGGATTTCATTGAAATTAATGCTTCTCTTCCAGCCACACAGGAAAGCTGTGGTGAACTCAGGATATGATATCTCATTAAAGTTTTTCCAGTGTCTTGCTTACAACATCATGTTCCATCTTTATCCTTAAAGACAAATTAGAGTAATACTCAAAACTGTGATGGAAAAGGTACAGAGGGATAGGAGCAAAGAGAGAAGGGAATGAGCAGAAGAGCAAATAGACTTTACCTGTATGTAATGGATGATAAGTACATCATGGGAGAGCTGGGACTTTGGGAATGGTTTTACCTGGAAAAGCTAATTTGAGGTGGTGGAGAGATTGGCTTACAATGGATTTTCCATGTATGGTGTGAAAAACTGGAAGATTCATAAGGACTTTAACATGCAGTATTAACACTTTCTAAAATGAGAAGAAACTCCCAGAGCCATATTTTTTCTGAAGTTCAGTGCATGACAGATGCCATCTTCTCAGATTTTCAGAATAGATCATCTTTTTGGAGAGCTGACTGTGGGGAGGCTGGCTGGCTGCTCACACACTGCTCTTCACAGGTATTAGCTGCCTTGGGTACTGTGAGTAACTTGTCTGGGCACACGTGCCAGAGCACCATGACATTGCTGGCACTATCCAGCCTGGCTCATTCAGAGCAAATGAGGGTTGTGCAATGCCCACATTTATCTGGCGCATGGACTTTTAGCAGCAGTTGTCAGCTAGAGATTTTGTTATACTTGGATAGCACTTTTGTCTGCCAGAATTATATCTACCTTATAAGAAGATGTCAGATTTCCTATAAAAGGTTTATTATTTATTGTAAGAATTAATAAGTTAGAGAGGTAACCTTAGACTCTTCTGGCTTTCAAATAGTAAGGATTTCATTCATGAAAATCCTGACTTTTGTTTGATATTATCTTTCTCTTTCTGATTACTTCCAAAGCTTTTTTCTCTGTCTGTGATATCAAACATTTTGTGAAAGGGGAAATATCTCAGGCTCCACATGCTGCAGGTTTTTGACACATTTGCTTTTATGTCTTGAATTTGAGTGTTTTATCAGTGGAAGACAGATACAAAATTGAGCTATTGATGGATTAGGAAACCCAACCAGTTCTACTTAAGTGGGTGGAACATTTGCCATTGGCTTTTCTGAAAGGCAGGAGTGAGCCATGTTTTATATTTACTTAATCCTTTCATAGCTTTTAGGTAAAAATATTTTTTATACAAATTGCAAACTAAAATATTTTCTTCTTCTGAGAGAATATCCTATTGAATTAGAAAGCTGTGACTGACTTTCCTATTTTCTGATTGTGAGTGGGCTAACTCACCATTGTGCCAACTCAAATAACCAAACAGTTACTGAGCATATTTTTAAGAAACACAGGGTTTTTTTGAACCAGACCTAATTAGGGATGCTCTGATTTATTTTAGTTTAAAATCAAAACCTTGGTTATGGAATGTACTTACTTACTTTTTTTAACTGACACATTTTCCAAGGAGCTAGCTTGTGCTGTGTTCACGTGTAGCAGTGTGACCTTGATTCAGAACGTGAATCTGTTCTTATTGAGGTGTTACAGCCAGTTTGGTCATGTTATGAATCAACCAAGATTTGGTTGTTGTTCTCACAGTCCTTGAATGTGCATTGTCTGCATTTTTATCTTTTCTTTAATTTACTGAGAAACCCAGAATTTATTTTTTCTGGAAAGACACATTGCTTTTTCTTCTTTGGCACAGCTAATACAGTGCACAACTCCCTTGTGAACATTGTAGCTGGGTCTGGGAGCACCAGTCAGTTTTCAATTCCACACTACTTTGCCAAATTTTTAGTGTTTGGACTGAGAGTTTCCATGCTGATTATTTGCCTTAGGCTGACTATTTTTCTTTATTTTATTTGTAATGCCAGATAAAACAGTTTATCTGTTTCCAGCAATGATAAGACAAACATCTTGGGAGTTTTTTTTTAATGTCAGAAATGATGGCAAGGCTTTTCATAAAGACTGGGTTTTATCACACTGTGTGGAATTGAGTGCAGACAAGATCTTGCCTTTGTGTCAGTGATGGCTGCACCTTTTGTCACGTATGGAATATTCCCCTGATGGGTTGAGCAGAAGCCTGCTAAGCACTTCACTTTGTGAGCCACCTTTTATATGTTCCTCTCTGAATATTTTGCCTGTACCAAGCATGTCCCAAGTTGAGCCTGAGCAGGTCCTTCTGCCCAAGTCACGGCCCTGAGCCGTGGTGGGAGGTGCTGCGTGCAGGCAAATGCACCAGCACTGAGACTGGGCACCAGCATCCCACCTGCTCTTCCTGGCTGCCTCTGAGCTTGGTGGAGATGGGCACTGGGTCTCATTTCAGGCTCCTCCAGTCTCTCCACTCTCCAGACTGGTGGCCTCAGTCTTCCATGATCTCTGTGACAAGTTTCTGGCCCGTGAAAAATAGTCTGTGAAGAGTTGATGGGTGGGAGGAATAGGACAGTTAGCTGGGAACCATGAGGATGACAGAAACCTTGATTGGAAAACATTTGAATTTTCTGATTAAAAGACTTTTATAGAGAATTAAACAAAGAACATAGCATATATTCTTGTTAAATATCAGAAAATTAGTAAGAGAGCCGGCACTGAGGTAGAGCTGGGGTGAGTAGTGAGGACAAAGAGAATCATGAGGCATGTCTGAACTGTAGATATCTCAGTCAGAGGTTGGAAATACTTAGACACCATATAATTCACAAGGATTGAGTCCTTAACCTTGAGGACTGAAGTCTCTGTTGGGTACTAAATGATTGAATCATTTCTCTGTGAAGGCATTCTTGACTGATCTCTCACTTGCCAGTTTACTGATATTTAACAGAGATGAGAATTATCACTCCTGGTGGAGAAGGGGCTGGAACCTCTCTCCTTCTCGATCATCCACTTCAATGTAACTTGTGCAAAGAAACTTGTGACTTAGTCATATCTGGTTGATACTGAAGCAGGGATGGAGAAGCTGGGAGGAGCCTCAGTGCCACAGATCATGGCTCCAGCAGGAAACAAACCTCACCAGCAAGGGGAAGGTGAGCCAGGTGTGTGACAGGGTGCAGAGTGATGTGGGATTGAGACACAAAGGAGCTACAATGGCTGGGTGAGAGAATTAGGGAGAATGAATTTACCATTTGCAGGGAAGCAGAGAGGTAGATGGAGTTGATACGCATGTCTGCAGCTGAGCCTGTCCCCTCTTTCCTGAACACATGCAGTTCCTTGATAAGATCAGCATGGGATCACTGGATTGTGGTGGGAAGCAGAACACTGTCATTGGTTCATCATGGCCACACATTTTGCCTGGCACAGGGAATTACTGGGGAAGCTGTAAGGAAAGGTAATGAGAAAAGGCAATGGGTGGTGCAGAGTGTCTTGGGAGTAGGGAGCAGGAGGTGAGAGCTCATGGGAACTTTTGCTGGAGCAGAGGCTCAGGCAAACTCCTGTGGAGAAGTTGTCCTGATGAGGCAGGAGATAGGATGAGGCAGAAGAAACCTAATCCTCTGGAGATGGTTCTTCTCCACAACCTCAAGCTTGGTGCCTTTCCTTTACCAAACCTGTTTTCACAGTGGCCAGTACCTTCCAGGAAAGGTCCATGCACGGGGCATTGTTCCAGCACAGATGCCAGACAGACAGGTGCCTTTGCATCTCCCCAATGGTCAAATGCATTGGTGTGGTATCTGTGTCATCCAGGTGTCATTGTTGTGCCATGGGGTAAAAGTTCTTGCTTTGCTTCATTTTCCTCCCATTTGGCTTTGGAAAATTGCATATACACATCTAAAAAGCTCCAAAAGACATTAGGAAATGCAAGAGTCTAAGCTCTCCCTGGGCACACAGGGAGTAAGACAACATCATTGGAAAGTTGCACCAAGTTTCATCTGTGTTTTTGTGTTTTCCTTCTAAACTTGTTAGGATTTTTACCTTTTCAGTTCTCATTCTGTTATTCTGGCTTCTGTGTGTGGTCCTGTTGAGACTCAGAACACTTTCCTGGGATACCAATAGGCATGTGGCCCACCTGTAGCACTGGAGTCTGGGTTAGGGATGTGGCTTAGTAAGCAGCCATGTCACAGCTTTTAGAGCCTTGCTGTAAATTCACTGCTCTTCAGCCCAGACGAGGCAGGAAGAAGCAGTGCCTGTAAGAAGCAGTCATGTGGGCCCAGCTGTGCCTCCAGTAAAATTGCCCTTCTGGGGGCAATTCTTACAGTAAGGCATTGCATGTTCTCATTGCTCACTAGCCAGGAGAGACCCACAGGGCAGGCAAACTCTGGGATTGCACAGCCCCGTGGAACAAGGTGGAACAAGCAATCTGGTACAGGCAGCCTAGCCAGGGCATGCTGCTGTACAGTTCTCCTGTTCAGGTGAGAAGTGCCATGCTGTTTTACATGTAGATACACCCAGAGGTGTTTCATTGCATGGGTGTGCAGAGCAGAGCAGTTTCGACATTCTGTGAGGTGGGGGTGGGTCACCCTGTGTGGCTGCACTCGTGGGGTTGGAAATGCTGCTAAAGGCATCAGCTAAGAGTGCAAAGGAGGAAGGGCTGTGTGCTTTCACTGGAAGTAACTGTCTCCTAATTTTTCCCCTTGGGAGCATTTTTGGTACAATATGTATCTCTTCCCTGTAAATAGCAAGAATTGGGTGAATGTGATTGTAAAGGTTCCCCTCCTGCTGTGAAGGTGTTATGTGTGTTTGTGGCTGACCTATTGCTTTATCTGCCCAGCCTTTGGCTGTCTGGAGATGAAGAGCTTGCGTGAGGGGGATTTGCCTCCAAAGCCTCTTCTGTGAGCCTGGCTGGGAAGGCAGGCATTTTGTTTTGTATGTGAAAAAGAGATTGTAAATTTTTCTTTTGTAGTGAGTTTGAGAGAACTGACTTTAAAAACCTCCAAGTAGCTCACTGTAAATAAATCCAGATAAGTGAAATACTTGTATTTTTACAGCTCTTAAAACACATTTTATAATGGAGATGGAGGACATCTTTGCAGTGGGAGGTATGGGAGTTAAAGCAATATTTGTCATCATCTGCAGTACGAGCAGGCATAGTGCAAATTCTCCTGTATAATTCAATAAAAATGGGGTATGTCTGGCCTATAATATTTATAACTATCATAAAATTTTTTGTTATGCTGCATGCAGTGTCAAATCCATTTTATTCTTTAAATTATGTAAGATGGATCAGAAAAACTTTTATCATCATAAATTCCTGCTTACAAAGACAGCTCTCTTGAAATGTATTCATTTTTTGAGTGAGAAATATTATTACTGATTGCCTAGTCATAGAATTAGAAAGTAATATATTTTTTGTTATTCATTAAAGCTAATTAAAAATGTGTATAATTCAAACATATTACAATAAATTCAGAACTGCAGCACAGTGGAATGTATTGCTATCTGTAAGAACAGTTGTTCAGTATAGTTTTGCAGAAAAATATTTTCCTTATTCTAATTTCTTACTACCTGTGCAAAATCACAATCCATATTTTGTTTAGTCAGTTTTTGTTCCCATACTATCAGTCTTTTGGTGGAATATTTCAGCCACAACTAATCAATTACAAAGTAGAAGCTTATGTTCAGTTTACTTATTAATTCATTTTCTTATGCCATGATGTTATCAGTGATATTTTAAAACTGAATCTTCTGGAGACAATCCAGCTAAATCAAGGGGAAAAACATATAAGAAGGTTATGTCAGAACTGAGGTGTTTGACATTAATGGTTTGTGTGCTGCCACTTCAAATTTCACATACACTCTGAAAAAATTATAAGGTTGATAATTAAAACCAGAAAGATACTGAGTTGTTTGGATTTCATATTGGAAGAAAAAGCACAGTCATTCTTAGTTTACAATTAAAAGATAGAGAATTTGTTAATGTTTCAAGTAGTATTGGATTAATTCAAAGAATTAAATGTAGAACCAGCTTTCATTTTTGAGTTAACATTTGGGACCCTTAAGTAAAGCTGATGATGTTTCTGGACAAGAGAAAATCAATAGCATGCCACTTTTAGTATCTACTGAATGTTAGGTAGTTAATAATTTAAGAAAGAGAGCTTGCTGCTACACTTACAAGGTTTTCCCTTTTGTTAAGGAAGGAGATAGGTTCAGTTGCCTGTTGGGTATTCCTTTGTATGCTCACTTTAATAAATTAAAAATGGCTTTTCCTCAAATAAGAGAAACTGCCCTCAGACTACAGGGCAAGATTTTCTTTTTAACAGCCTTGATATGAACTACCTGAAAGATGGGAACCTTTAAAAAACCAGAAAAAGTCTTTCAAAGGTGTTTTGGCTTAACATTATTTGAGCAGCTCTTGAAGACAGAAAGGGAACTGTAGTAGCATCAGATGCAGGCAGAGGTGATTGTGCCTGCTCAAGGACTTGACCAGAATTTCTGCTCAGGGAATGCTCTTGAAGAATGAGCAAAAGAATATTGGGGAGCATGTATCTTTGCAGTTGTGCATTGCATAAATGAAAATTTTTTCTGTCTCCTGACCCGAGCTCAGATCTGTTTTTTTTGCTTCCAGGATGTACAGCACAGATGGTGGAGACTAATTAGGGTGGAGGGCAAAGCCTCTATGTGTTCTTGAAATTCTGTGTCTCTCTGGAGGTCGAGGGTGAAGTTGCAGTGGCACAGGCATCCTCGGGGCTGATGTGGGTGATGGCAGCCTCCCTGGCTCTGCCTGCTGTTTGTGATGCAAAGCTGTAGCAGCTGTCTAACACACTTCTGTCTATTTCTCCATCCCTCCATCTGACTCAACCAACAGAAGCATGTCCATGCATGGAGGGGTCCTGTATCAAGCCCTGCAGCAATCCCAGCAGATGCAGAAGCAGCATTTGGCGTGCAGATCAGCCTTGCTGCCGGGGCTCCTTTATATTGGCTGCCTTGCTTGGGCTTGTATTTTACCAGTGTTGCTGCAAACAGAACTCTGACAAATTGCTGCCTTTCACCTTTTCCAAGTGTCAGAGCTCTCTGGAGGGCAGGATGGCTTCACAGATATGCCAATAATTTCCTTGTACTAGCCCTGGTACTCAGAGATGCAGCAATGTTTCCATATGCCCTCTACAACAGCTCATGCTGAGCTCTGTCTGTGCTGAAACTTGCACTGTAGCAGGCTGAGACTTAGTTTGGGAGCCTGGGGTTCGTTCCATCCCTAAGCCATTCCCATCCTTTCCTTCTTTCCAGAAAACAAGAAAAAAATCACAGCTGGGCTTGTCTCTCATTTGCATCTGTCCATAACCTTCATGGCAGTTCTCAGTCCCAGCCACTGTTACAGATGTGATTATACACAGTTTACAGCAGTAAATGACATAGGGAGATGCTAATCAAAGCCTTTGTGGAGCTTCATCATGTAATTTGTGTTGTGTTTCTTTCACTGTGCCACCAGTCAGCATCACTCATGTTCAGTCTTAAGTTCTCCATTTGTAGGTATGCTGTGTTCCACCCAAACATTTTGTTTTCTCTGTGGCGTTCTTGAGTTTCTTCCCCTCCCACTGCTTCCCCAGTTGCTTCATTAAACAGCAGGAAGCCACAGGTGAATCCCCATGGCTGTTTGCCATACTAAAAAAGAACCCAAAAATATCTCTCAGCCCAAGAGGCAGCAACAAAGCAGAACTGTCAGGTGGCAGGAACCCCCAAAACAGCGTAGATGCACAGCATGTGCAATTTAAAATGGTCATGTAATGTGCGATCATCAGGTCAGGCTGACATCAGGAAATGGGATGTTAAAGGCTTTTTAGTGGGCACATGAAGGAGCATGAGGATTAAGCTGACACTCTCTCATGTCTTGTATGCAGAGGGGGCCTTTCTGCTGTATCATATTTATGGGTGTTAGAGAGAAGCACCCAATAAGGATTCTCCATGAGTTATGTCCATCTACATTTAAATGACAAAGGTGATGTCCACTTGTAAGTAATTAAATTTTAATAAAATAAGAAAAAATTATAGCATTCAAGTTAGTGCTATAACTGAGCAGTGTAACTATTCCTCACACAGCCTCAATACATGATATAATTTATGCATGAGCTCAGAATTCTCTGCAAGATGCTGAAATCAACATTGCATGATGGAGATGTGGATACTTATTTTAGACACTGAGTTTGAAAATTGTGGTTTTTGGAAATTTATGCAAAAATATTGCCAAAATAAGCATTGAAAACCTAATTTCAATATGCAGCTGCTTGTAAGCATGGTAATTAAGATATATTGGGTAAGTTTACTACATCTGTTCTCACCCACACCAGTGAGAGAGAAGTTGCGGATTTCAGATGTAGACTCACCAGAGCTTTCAACTCCAGCCAGGACCCAGGAGAAAGCTGTCTGGGATAGCAGGTCTGCTGCTTAACCTGGTCTTGTCTCCCTCCACTGCTCAGAGCTTTGATGGAGGGAGTGTTGTTGGGATAGCCCAGCTCCCACGTCTTGAAAACACTTTTCACAAATGGACTCACAGTCCTGCAGGGAGGGAGAGAGAGAGTCAATCAGCACTATCTGGATAAAGAAACCAAAGTGAGGTTTAGACATTTTTCTTGTCAGGAGTCAATCAGTGTCAACTTTACATGCCGTCACCAGTCACTCACTGCTCTGAATGCTGTGTTTACCCTCTGCAGCAGGAGATCTGTACTCCTTCTAGCTTGCTGCTCCTCTGAAATAAATCAACAGGTTTTACCTCTACTTTTTCCTTCAGCTGGGGTGATGCTGGTCCCTGAAAGGAAGACGGAGGATGGGTTTGAGGAGCACTTCGGCTTGAACTACTTGGGACACTTCCTGTTGACTAACCTCCTCTTGGATACGCTGAAGCAATCAGGAACGCACAGTCACAACGCTAGGATCATCACTGTCTCATCAGCCACCCATTATGTAGGCAAATTGCACCTAAACGACTTACAAAGCAGGTACCGATCCCTTTTTGGTATTCACTGGTCTGTAGTAATCCTGTGCAGATTAAAATACAAGAAAATCGTTACTGACTATGAGATGGGGTTTTGTTGCCTTTTTTTTTTTTTTTAAATACAATTTATGGTGCTTCTCAAGCACTTGCTTATTATATTTAACATTTGATCAAAGCTTGCAGCCTTGAGCCAAAGGTACAAATAATTTATAAATTCTGAACGGCGTATTTTATTCTGGAATATCTAAAACCTCAGTTTGCTTTCTGATGCTTATTCTGCCGTGATGCCTGTGGTCCACGAGGCGCCTGGACTCGCCACTACCTAATCAGGGAGAGACGCTCCGTAAGCGGGATGTTTTGACACGGCTTGGATGGATGCTAATAGACCTCGTCCCCGAGAGGATGCGTGCACAGAGCCCACAGATGAGCTCAGACAGCCGCCTGTGGCTGCTCGCTGCCTGCCGGCGAGCAGGGATGCTGACTGGGCTCCGGGGGCAGCTGCCTTCCCGCCCAGCTGCCTGGCGCACAGCCGCGGTGCCGGCCCTCTGCCGCTCCTTCCCGCCCGCCAGCTCCCTCGGCCTCGGCCTCCGCCTCGTCCTGCTCTGCTCCTGACATCCCCGTCTCCGCCCGCGGCTCCCCGCACGGCCCTTCTCCAGCTTCCCCCACCCGCACTGTGTCATCCTGCCTGTCCCCGTCCGAGCCCTGCGGTCCCTGCCCTGTCACGCATCACCCTGGCCAACGCTGGACCCTGGCTCGTGTCGGTGTCACCCCCTGTGCTTCCCCAAGAGACCCAGGCTGTGGCCACCCTGGGTTTTTAATCCAGTAAAATGGGCTTAAATGCATGGATGACTTCTGACCTCCTGCTTTCGTTTAGGAAAACTGTGGATGAATGTCTGTGGGATATTTCTAACGTTAGGAAGTCATCAAATGATGTGGTAAATGTCTCTGATGTCGTACAGGAACCACGTGGAGTGATTTAGTTAGCAGAGAAACAGGCAGGATAACAGATAAATTTCAAAATTTCCCCATGCAGTCATGCATGGCAATTACGTGCTTACTAACAGGCTCAAGCAGAGCCTGCCTTCTCGTGGGCTCCAGAGAGCTTCTGCCTGTCTGCATGGAGCCAGTCTGACTTCTGTGTCATTTCCATGAAAATCTGTCTCCATCCTTTGACAGGGACTTCAGCAGATGATCAGAGGTTTCATCAAACCTGGCCCAAGGTTTCATATCCGAACAAAGACTGAAATTACAGGGCTGGGCTGTTTCCACTGCAGACATTTTACATATGAATGCTGCATTAGGCATGTCAAACTTCTGATTACATATTCTGGCATCAGTTTTATTACAAGCCATTGTTTAAACCTCTTCAGGGTAGTCACAATTTAATCTCTTGCTTGTAAAACAACCACAGGAAATTACCCTTACTCTTCACTTGATGTATGTAGTCATTGTTTCTGATGGCCATGTGCTGGGTGGCACCATGCAAGGGGGCTAAGGGGATTAGTATTTCTTGGGCTAAAGTGTGGAATGCAGAATTAAATGTGACTGTTCGGTGTCTCTAGATAACAGTAGTTTCCTTTATTATAGCTAGGCCTTGTACTGTGCCCCTTTAATTTAGGATCATCCCTATCTTTGATTTGTCATTATTAACTCATATTTTAAAGGAACCAGATATGTTTTGGTTTGGAAAGTTATGGTTGAGCAAGAACATGACCAGTCTGACATAAAGAATAATAATATACTAGTGAGATTTACCTGCAGCATTTTTGTCCTTTACCTTTCAACATTATTGATGTAAGAAGGGCCATAAAGGATGACAGACTCTTGACTGATTTTGCCTGCTCATTCCCACACAGATGCTCTGAATCATTCAGAGGTAGCACTGTGCCTGCACATATGCGCACTGGTGAAACCCAGAATGGGCTGTAAATTCAGGCCTAAACCTTTCCTCGGTTGAGGTGTAAAATGATGCTCCTGGGTATTTTTTTTTCAGCCTAACTGCCAACAAGCCCCCACTCAGACAAATAGTTTGACATCACCATAAACAGCGCTGCAAAAACCAGTGAGATCACTTGCATGTTTGAGTGTGTCCATACAGTGTGAGCAGGGGTTTAGCAGGAGAACTGCTGGGGAGTATCATAGCCAAGCATTGACTCCTCCGAGGGCCCTGGAGATGCCTTGTGGTTCAGAGCAACATTCATGAGATTTAATGGATGTGGTAAAGACACCCATGGTGAACAGTTTCCTGGTGATGCCATATCTCATTTTTACTGCTTATGTGAATGGGAAATCATTCTAAAATTTTTCTACTCTTTTTTTTTTTTTTTTTTTTTTCTTCTTTATTTGGAGTTGTGCCAGCTGGCCATAATTCATTTTACAACTTGGGTGTATGTTCCCAGGTTGGCTGGTAGTCCTAACCTAGCAGGAAAGCAGCAAAAACCATCTGGAGTCATTATTGGAAAAAGGGGAATGTACTCTGTGCTGGGGAAATTGCTGTTGGCAGCAGGCTGAATTGTTTACCATCCTCTTGTCCCATTATTCCTAGATGCTAGTTGGGCTAGTGTCCTGACTAGAGGTGAGAGACAGTACTGGAGCAGGGATTCTATCCATCAAGTATGGCAGAGAAGAAAGGGCAGAAGACTTGTCTTGACTTAAAGGAGACAGTAAACTGAGGTTCAGTTCTCTGCTTTACCACAGACTTTTCTGTGGAATCCTTCTCCCACCCAGCAGACTCTGGGCTGGAAGTCACATTTGTGGCCATTTCTCCTCATTGCTTGCACTTGCTGCTGAGATATCTGATCTGAAACCAGACATCATCCATATCAGAGACCACAGGGCAACTGCATAACAAATAATTGTTGGAAGGCCTGTCCCACGAACAGTGTTATATGAAACTGGTGTTACTGTCCTCCATGTTTCCTCTTTAGTTTGTTTCCTGCCGTTTTACCAAACTGATTTATCCCATGTTGCTCTGGTTAGCTCTTTTCAGTGGGTTAATTTAATTTTGTCCTTTTGCATTTTGCATTATTTTCCTTCCTTCGTTGTCTCTTTCTTCATGCTTGTCTGCTTCTTCATCTGTGTCTTTTGAACTTTTTTCGTTTAAATTGCCTTTTCCCTCCCTATTTCTTTTTTTCTTTTTTTTTCTTTGAGGAGGCTGTCTTATTTCTACCCACCAATTTATCTCCTCCTCTCCATTTATCTTCCTCTCATCTCTTCCCCCAGCCCTTCTTCTATCTCTTCCCTATGAATGCCATTTCTCTCCCTTCCTGCCCTCCTCTTCACACACACCAGTGGAAGAGACATGGCATGGGTACATCAAGGCAGGATAGAGCTTGTTCCAAACAGGCAGGGCACAGCTTGTTTCATGTGTGTTATTGAAAATGCAAACGCACACGCACAAGAGCACTGACTGTTCTCCCAGTTCTTTTGCTGAAGGATATATATGAAGAACATCAAACGCCTTTGTGGTCTTTTAGATCCAGACCATTTTCAACAATTTCCAGCAATCACATGAGTCGACAAGGGGATCCCTAAGGCAAATCATTCCCCTTCATCCCTACTTTGAACACGACTCTTTTCAGGGAGGTGAAAGTTTAAGAGAAACACAACCTATCTGCAAGCATTTCCACAGTGGTGATTTCAGCAATTCCGTGCAGAGGGTAGTAAGTACACTGGTGTGCTCCAGCAGCACAGCTAGCATGGCCTTCTTCCCTATTCTGCCTGCCTTTAATAATACTTTCTAAATTGAGACGAGAAAAAAAGTACGGTCATGAGAGAATATGGCTGTCTGGTTTTAGCAAAAGCTTGAAGAGTAGTGTACCATCCACTTGGGTTGAGGTAGGCTTGAGCAGTGCATGGGAGTTCATGGTGCTCTTTCAAGGCTGAGGTATAGAACACTCCTTTGAGTGCTCTACCTACCAAAGTAAGAAGGTATTTTTAGGAAAATAAAGAAAAAAACGACCATATTCTCTTTCCCAGGCTGTGGATCACACTTGAATGTGCTCCTTTCCCAGGGGTTAGCATCTTTGTATGTTCTGTCTAGCTTTTTCTCCATGACTAGCTATTCCTTTCATCATCCTCTCTTTTTGCATACCAAATGGGCACTGTAATGCTGTGAATCACAGATCTATGAACTCCCCAGCCACAGTAACACAGCTCCTTTTCTGGTTCACATCTCTTGTATATTCAAGAACAGTTAGTCACACTTTTCTGCTCCCTTTCCTCTGCTCTCCAACTGCAGAAGGAGCTGATTTTTTTGAAACTCTCGTAGCTGAATATAATATATTAGACATAATTTCTGTATTTTCCCTGTAGCCCGAGTGTATGAATCATGTCAGAGACAATAGAAGTTATATGAAAAGAATTACAAAATTCCCAGCTGCCACATGTGTGTCCTAGCTGGTGTAAAATAGGATAAACAACTCTGCCCTAGACCTAGGAAGATTCGGGAGAGACCAGGCAGCTCCAGTTCATCTCCTCTGGTAGGCAGTTCACAAAGAACTGTAACAGGAAGTGTTAGGTACTGATGGGAAAATCTGTCTAGCAAACTGTCTGGAGATCTCCAGTTCTTGGATGAGGGGTGTCCTTCATCTTATCTTCTGCCATGTATGTAAAGTTTGTTGGTTAAACATTTTGTATTAAGTTTGGGCAGAAAGTTGAGGATTTTTTTCCATCAACATTACTGAAATTTTGGAAAATATTTTCTATGAATAGCAACTAATAGTTAGGATGTTGAATTACTTTTGGAAAACATCCGTTTTTGAAACCAAAACATTTGATTTCAGTATTCTAAAATAATTTTAAAAATTTATTTGTAATTATTCCTATGAGTACATTGGTATTCAGATTTTGAAGTATGACAATAAAACTGAAACTCCCAACCTTTAATTTCTAAACCATCCTTCTGAAGTATTTCTGTCAGTTTCAAATTACTTATTCGTTTTTGTTGTTGTTTTTTGTTGTTGTTGTTGGGTGTTTTTTTTTAAGGTGGACATTTGAGTAAAATGGATTGGTTTTTTACTAAGAATGGTTTGATGAGTCAACATTTTTTTCCAATGAAAGGCTTCTATTTTTTAAACACCCAACCAGTTTTTTCAGTGCCTTTTCATTATTGATTTGTCACTTAAAGTTTCTTAATTCTCTCTGATTGGAAGAACTGGAATTATAAGATGTTAAATTCAAGCAAAAGCAAACATGTAGCTGGTGTAGCATAGTAGTAGCATAGTGCTGTTGGTTATATTTCTATTTTTTTATATAATAAAGGAAAATTTTTAAAAGGAAGTCAGAGAGATTTTCATGATTACCCCATTTTTGTAAATCCAATTTAGCCAGTACAGAAGTCTTTCATAATAACATATAAAGAGCTGTGTCACTGAACTGTTGTTCAATAAAATGCTGGGGAAAATACAGAAATAGTAATCTTAAAAGATTGTTCTAGATCATTAGATAGATACATATTATCATAGGTCTTATTTAATTCATGGAATGTATGGTTCTCTTTTAGTTCTGCCACTTAAGCAGCTTCTGCATGATGTTTTCTGTTGCATATTCTGGTTCTATTTGCAATATAAATCATGTTGCATTTACAAGACCAAATGCCAACTGCAGTACAGGGCTTTATTCATTTAGACCTGTCCTTCTTGCAGCAGGTTATCAAGTTTTCCTGTATAGAGTTAGATGATAACTATTTAAATGTTTACTCCACACACAAAAGTTCTTCTTTGCCAAATGCTTTCTGTAAAAATGCAAAAGGATTTGCTGCTTTGCAAAATGATCCCTTGTGTTTGCAGCGATTAGCATTAATTGCAAAAATTGACTGGCCTGGAAAATGAGTGTACTGAGGAAGGCACAGATCTCAAATTCTGTAAGTTAATTTAAAAAATAAATGGGCTACTGTATCAGCAGACCAATTCATCAATTCAAAAGACAGAGTTCTAGCTCAAATGCATCAAGTGTTTTATCCATTCTTGTCTGTTCCTGCAACCAATGACAAAGAAATATTTAAGTCAGGATGCCAACTTCAGAAAGCTTTCATTTTACATTCATCAATGCATTTTCATTCTGCCTAATCAAAATGCTTTTAAGGTTGATTGACTTCTGGAGAACAATAACAGTCTGTAACACTGGTACCACAAAGGTAAATGTCAGACTTACATGTATTTGGGGATATTAAGTGTACCTACTTTGTTGTCACAATGTTAAATTCCTCTGTATCTAAAAGAATTTATGTTCTTCACAAAGGATTGTTAATAATGGTTATTGGTTTAGTAGGACATGGTGTTTTACTAGTTCAAAATTGCAGCATACTGGGAAGTATGTGAGATACGGGTGCTCCTGCTGCCCAGCCTCTCCCTGCACCATGGGCTGGGTGGGAGAAGCCAGCTCTGCGTGGCATTCAGGACAGTGGCACTCACAGATGTGCTTTTTCCAGAGAGGCTGGATGTCTCTGTGGTAATTTGTAAGTTAATGTATTGCATTCATGTGATGGAGAGGCCAAAAGGGACTTGGAGAACTGGGAGCAGAGAGAGAGCTTGTTGTCCTTGAGAAGGGAAGGTTAGTTTAACATCTTTCTGTCAGCAAAAAGACTCATTAAGGCTGAATGAACCTTAAAATTTTGGAGTTCTGGTCCTGGGTGATTATTCCAATGTTTTGAGCATTTTTCTCAGTTACCTTAACTACCACCATCCTCCCTGTATCTTGTCAGTGGAGTTGCCCTTTGGGCTGCCCAGCATAGCTGGGGCAGGCTGGCGCACATGCCTGTAAATCCCTGGAATAATGTGTTCAGAGAAATGGTCAAAATTATCAGCTCACCTTCCAGAAACCCCCTCCAGGTTCAGCCCTGCTGTTGTTCCTGGTTCTTCATAGCCATACATTCCATGTCTTGCCGCAAGCAAGGATTAAGGATTATGAGGTATTGTGCAGGATGCTGAAGGCAGATTTCTGCCTCTGTGATTTGTTAACTCTCAACCTTTTCTCCAGTCCTCATCCTAAACTTCTTAGTTCAGCGAAGGAGAACTTGATCTGTTCAAAAGCAGACCAAGCAGTTGAAACCCACAGCTGTGAAGAAAAATTGGTCTTTTGATTAAATCAAGCTCTTGATAAAAATATGTTGTGAAAACTATGCTTTCTAAGTAAAATTAATCTCTGTAAACATAAAATATTTTAGCCCCCAGGAGTTTTAATACTGCCAGAATGTCTGATACAGTTGTAGCTTTGTTGTTCTGTTTCTTCTGTTCCCATTATGTGTTGGGTGCTATGGTAGCCCAGCCTTTCTTGCCATGGGAGGTGGAGAGGGGCTGTACACACCAAAATCCCAGCTTCCCAAGAAGGACAGAGACTGAGGAGCACTGTGGCTCACAGTAGCTTTAGGGGAAGCTCAGGAGTTTTTAACAGTAAGTGGTGGGCATGTTCAGTGCCTGCATTGCCACCACAAAATCAATCAACCAATCAATCAATCAATCTGTCAAAGCAGCAGTTTCTTTACATTCTTTTTTTTTAGTGAGGGCTGGGGCAGGGGAGCTCTGTGACTGTGCTGGTTTTTCAAGACATGAAACTTCTTGTCATTTCCTGGAAAGCCAAACCTGCCAGATTTCACTAGGTTCTGGCATGTCTGCAGGTGTAAGAGGTCTTAAGCATTCTGGTCCCAGGCCATGCCATGCCTCTTATTATGAAATGCTTGGTTTTCTATTACAGATCCCTGTTTACAGTACTCCAGGGTGATACAGTGTTGGGAAATTTGTAAAGCGAACCCCAAGACTCAGTTCTAAGGCCAAATGGTGCAGAAAGTGATTGCTGACATTGTTCTTTATAGTGCTTAAAAATAACCATTTGCAATGCTGGCTGTGGACTGCTTTTTATCTTACTCCTTTCTGGTAGGTTTTTGTGTTTTGCTCAAGTTGGTATTTTTATGTTCCTCAGATAAGACCCTCTCTCTTCACAGGCCCCTTTCATATATAAATCTTATTTAAATCTCACCTGATTTCTGACAGTGGATGAGTGATGCTGTTGATGTACAGTCTCACAAGAATAGAAGCCTTTCATGCTGTTTCTGGACTGTGAGTCATTTCATGGATGCAGAATGCTTCCACATTTTAATTCCTCTGGTACCTGCTGGCATTCAGCTGTATTTCTTCTTTAATCTAGGAAGGTCTTCCAACTGTGGACAAGGCTTCTTGTGATGGCTTTTAACAAATAGCTGTCTTTTTAATGAGTGTGTTCCTTGTCTTTACTCATATACTAGGAGTTAGTTACTTTTATCACTCAGATTGAAGCTGTGATTTTCTTATTCTCACTCCACAAGAAAACTTCTAAAAAACAGAAGTTGTTAAATGTTTCAACTAGCAGAAACTGATTTTCAAAAGTATGTTGTGCCAGACTTGCTAATTTTTTTGTTATTTCTTTAAACAAAGATTGATGACATAGCACTTTCTGCACAGCAGTTATAGATATCTCAAAGGAAAAATTATTTTGCAGGCACATTTCCTCTGGTAAGACAGACCAGTCCTTCAGTGTGGGTAATATTTGCTCTTGCAGAACACATTCAGCCCCTCCTCAAATCCAAGGCTGTGCAGTGTGTTGAGCCCACCATAATTAAACCTTAAATTATCTTTGCATATACACCAACATAATCTACTGTAAGTCTGCCAACACAGTAGGTGCACTGTGCTGGATCTGAAATGGCAGCACCTCATTATGCTTATGCAGACCCTACAGTTCCTTTTGAGGCCCAGAATGAAAAGCTCAGGACTGCAGCTCATCTGCAAAAGTCTACACCAGTTTCGAGATGCTTTTTAAGAATATCTTGGATTGTTCAAGTTATTGCTGGGGATTTTGTGGTCCTATGTGCATTTCTGGTGGAAGCAAAGAAACCATAAACTGCCCATTACTTCCTTTAACTTAAAAGCTCTATTGCAGGAGAGGTAGGGAGCTCTTCACAAGTGGGTGGAGAGGACCTCCCCCCATTTATAATCCTATAGATAATCTTACAAGATGTGTGACAATCTTCAATAACTTGAGATCCAGATTACCCAAGAGATAATATGAAAAGATATGTGTCCTTGTTGTTTCCCCATCCCTCAAAAGGGTCATGAAGACACAGAACGTAGGTCTTGAAGCTGTGATCTTTTTCTTGGGTAAAGCAATGCAAACCATTGCTTCCTTTTATATATTTATGCATTCATTTGTTTAATGGAGATTTTTAATTCAATGAAGGGATACTATTATGGTCAAACACTGGTTCAACTATTAGCACGTACTTTACACTGCATCAAATGCCCTGACTGCAGAAAAGTGGCAATTTATATCATTTTAAATAAAGACATATATTTCCTGGAAGAATGGAGGTACAGTAATTATAACTTGAATTTGACATTGATATTTAAAATAAACCAAAACATTTGAAATTAACACCAACTGTACACAAACAGGTACAGTTTAGGTAACTGTAAGGTTACTACAGTTACCTAAGGTCTTTAAAGGTACTGATTCTGGTGAGACTTTGAGAAGACCAGCCTTTGAGTTCATGTTATATGCATTTGAGAGCTATGCTGAGCACACAGCAACTGAGCTGCACACAGCCACTCTCAGTAGATCAGAATAGCTCTCAGCATCTCACCTCCTGCCATTAGGAGCAGGGATCAGCCAAATGAAAAATGATGCTCTGATTCCATGTGGATGACAGTAACACCCTGGATGACAAGCCCTGGCTTATTTTGCCTTTCATAAAAGATTTTAAAATAGACATTCTATGTTTCTTTACTAAATGTAGTCCTCAAGAGACAATAAGTTAATTTTTGTTCCCTTTGCATTTCCTAAAGGCTAATAGAAGGGGCTAGTCGCTGAATGCTATGTATTTATACAGTGAAGTGCTGAAAGGTGGGAAGCACGGCTTTAAAAAAACAAAAAACAAAACACCACCCAGCTTCCAGCTTGTGGCTTCTACTGCACTGAGGGTTAAGCACAAGGCAGGAGTCACTGATCTGCTGAGATACCAGTTACTGAGACCATTACCAACATTTTACCTGTTAGAGAGAGAGAGCATTTCCCAGATCTGGGCTTTTACCCTTATACTCTAATTTTAGGAAGAAAAGTGTTATTTTCCTGCAGTTCTTTCAGCCAAAGCCAGGATTTGTCCAGAGCTGTGTGTGAGCAACATGTGGAACTGAAGAGCTCGCTGCAGGAAGAGGAATGAAAGGCAAGATGGATTGCTCTGCCACTGGCCTATGACTGCTTAAGTAACCCCCATGCCACAAATTAGGACATGAAGGATCTCCTTTTTACCTCGTGTAGAACCACTAATTTAATGTATTGTTCTAGTGGCCTTCCTTTTGAACAAGTTCATCACAGGGTCATGAGGGCTCTTCAGGAGTCCCTGATGCTGCATTCCTTATTCACTCAAGGTTTATGCTTAGGCCACCTTAACTGCTATATGTATACTCTCACAGTTTATTTTTAAGGTTATACATGACATATATTGAAGAAATGTACATGAAGAAGTACATGAGAAGTTGCTCAGGAGCACACAAAATGCCCAGTCGTGCATGAGATGACTGACTGTGCAATAGCCTTTAGTAGCAGTTGGTAACAGGACAGCTGCTGTACAAAACATAACTGCAGCAACATCTCAAAAGTAGATAAGTTAATACCTTAGATTTAAGCTTTGTTTTACTAAAGTACATGCTTCTTTCTTTCAATTGGTAAAATGCTGGTTGTCAGTGGTAATATATTTTTTCTTCTTTCTCGAGCTTGGTCTTTTCTCCTTGTCTGTATTTCTGGGGGGGGGGGGAATGTTTTTTTGGGGTTTTTTTCTTGGTTTTGTTTTTGTTTGTTTGTTTTATTATGTGGGGTTTTTTTGTTTCTTTGTTCAGTTGGTTGGTTTTTATTGAGAGAAAATCACAATTAATGAGACTCAGAAAACATGTTCACAGGATAAATATATGTAATACTGCCAGGAAGCCTGCTTTCATCTAAAAAACAATATTTAGGACTCAAGCTTTTTCATAAGAGGAAGAAACTTTTTATGATAACCAGTAAAGACATGTTTATTTTCCAATATATTTCTCTAGCTGCTTCAAAATAAGCTGCAAAATCTACCAAAACTTGAAAAATCTTGTGCTGCATTCCCTGAAGAAAGAAAATTTAAGACTGTGAAAGCTTCATGAGTGTTTAATAATAGACTTTTATAGTCTTGACTAAGCAATGGTGATGATGTATTGCAAGATTAATACATAAGTCATTAGGAAGCTTTAGTCATTTTAATACAGCAAGCCTGTGTTTTGCTTAATTCCCTGATTCATCCTAAGGCATACATTGAAATTTTGTGTGGCCTTTCATTAAAAAGCCCAGCATGTCAGCCACGTTTTGCATCACTTGTCTTTTAATGGAGCACATAGCAGCTGGGTTCTCTGCAGTTTGATCTCGGTGCACTCTGCCCTCCAGGTAAATTAACACCCTGGGAATTGGGGAGCGGTGATGGGTGAAAGGAGGATGACGTGCAAGACAATTGTGAAAGGTTCAGGTCAGGAAAGATTCAGTGCTAACACTGGCTGGGTTAAACTGATCTGTGTGCCAGTCAGGATGGTCACAGGTCCCTGAGCCCTTTGCTGAAGCAAGCTGTGGTGGGGTACAGGGTGCTGTCCATGAGTCCATGATGTCTGTTAGGTGTGTGCACAGCATGAAAGGAGCCCCCAATGAGGGTGGCAAAGCTGAGAGCAGCAAGAGAGCCCTGTGCACAGGAGGGTGAAGGAAGTGATTGTGCTGGGCAGCACAGCTTCCCCTGGTGCTCAGTACATACCCTGACCTCACTCAATGCTCTTTACTAAACATGGGATCATTTGACCTAAGTGGGAGACCATTGTAGAAAACAAACCAACTAAAGACACCTGAGCAGAAACAAGTAAGACTGCCAGGAGATGTGCTAAACATTATTTCAGTTTTCAAACTGGGATAGCGGCTGAGTCCATATTTAAACACCTAATTAGCCACTGCAGGCTTCAGTTTGAAATTTGGCTTCTCATTACTTTTTGAAAATGCATTCCATAGGGAAACTGCTGCTGGAGACAGCACCATGGAGATAAGTGGAAAAATCAGCTAATCAGCTTCTGGTGGAATAAAAGAAAAAAAGAAAAAAAAGATGAAGAAAAAGAATAAAATCAGCAAACCTCAAGGCACTCACTCCAGAATGGAATACCTACATATTTTCTTCGTGCAAAAATTCAAAACAATGCCTTTCTTTTCTCCTCCTGAATTTTTGCAGTAGTAAGTCAAACCTGTAGCTCATATTGCAAAAAAAATCTTAAGCCAGAAGTAAGAACTTCTGCTAAAAAATATTTGGACACGAAATGCAGAACCTGCTTTATCCTGACCCTTTATTCATCAGTATAGAATCCATAAAACATTATTTTTAAAGGAAGAAGAAGGTTTTGTGTATTGGTGTTCTCTTGGAGAGATTTCAAAGCAGCGAATTAAACTCTACCTGCCTTAACTCCTCCTGTACTTTTCATTTAGTGAGTTGTGCATTGCCCTGTTTTATCAGCATTGACTCAGCAAAATGCTATGGAGGGGCATCCTCTGAGGCATCCCACTGTTTTCTGTGGTAAGAAGATGGTCCACAGCAAGCCCCACTTAAACAAGGGAGAGAGCATGACCTTCTCCAAGCTACTGATGCCAGGCATGCTGTGTTTTCTCACTGAACCTCTTCCCCCTATGTCCTTGCTCCACTTTCCCTAGCTGCTGACTGTGTACAGGCTTGCCATACCTCGGCACATGCTGCCTGGCATCGCCCAAGCTGGGTGGGCAGTATTTATTAGGATGTATCCCTGGGCATTGAACACCAGTGCTTCCTTATCTCTCTAGCTGATTGAGCAGCACCCACTGGGAGCTGGGAGCTGGCTGGTTGCCTAGTTAGGAGGCAGAGTTTCTCTGCTTAAGAGTGCCTGCCTGGCTGTAAAGCATCAATGCCCTGGGTCCTCAAAGCAGCAAAAGTCCAACTGCCACAGGCACTGCGTGTGCTCTGCTCTGCTAGCACAGTTTGCTGGTGAGCTGTGTTCTGCTTGGATGGTTTTCCTCTTGTATGCACTTTGATTTCTGAAAGATTTTAGAACTTTCAGAAAACGTGGAAATGCCAATAAATAATGTCAATATTATTTTACTTACTATGCAATTATACTTTTATTCATTATAAAAAATGTGCATACAGAGCATAAAGTGCCAAGAGAGGATAGATTTAGATGCATAAGCTTTAAAGCCAGATAATTCCATGTGTAAGAGGAATACATTTTATGGTTTTAAACTAAAAGAGGGTAGATTTACATTGAACAAAAGAAAGAAATTTTTATGGTAGGGGTAGTGAGGCAGAGAAATGCGTTGTCCAGAGACAGTGTGGATGCCCCATCCATTCAAAGCCAGGTTGGATGAGACTTTGAGAAATCTTGTCAAGTGGAAATATGTCTCTTCTTATGGTAGGTTAGAGGAATTAGGTGATCTTTAAGCTTCCAACCCAAACCCTTCTGTGATTCTACATGTGTGTTCTTAGGAGACAGAATCGTGGTGTAAGTTCAGGTGCCTATTTTTCTGATACATAAAATCAACACTGGATCTAATGAAGTCAAACAACTAGTGTTGTTTTATTTTTTCAATGTAGCATTTAAACAACATGATTCTAATAAAATGGGGTCTGACAAAAAACAGTTCAACAAAATTCCTCATCAGTTCTGTGTCATGTCATTCCTCTGTCTTATGTAGTCCATTGATGTCAGATTCCTGGAAAGTAAAAAACACACACACAGAAATTGGGAAGAGAGAAGCTAATCATTGCAGGGCCTCTGCCAAAAGTTTTTGCTCTGTGTATCCAATTTTATATTCTTCATATCTATATTATTTTATTCAAGTCTGATTCCTGGCTGCCTTGCAGATCATTTGCATCTCTGCACAGTGATATAAAAGGCTTCCTCATTAATTGGGTAGCTTTTATATCTTCTCAGCACTCATGTTTCTCTGACATACATACCTATGCAAAATACAAGGCTTTGGAGGATCCAGCCCTTGTAGTTCATGCTTCATTGCCACAAGGTAAGTCAAAACAGCACTCGCACAAAATGTGGGAATGGGGAGTCATGGGGAGCATTCAGCATCCTCCTCCTGGCATCTGAAGATTACTGAAAGCCTGACTAGACCCAGGCAGAACAAGTCAGAGTAGTCCCCAGCTCTACTTCCCTGTGAGCCACTTGCCAGACAAGACCACTCTGGTTCAACTCGGAGCCTTGTCCCGTGCCCCAGCTCGCATCCAGTGGGGGAATGGTGGCACCGGTGGAGGAGTGCCAGGGGGAGCTGCCAGCTGGCTGCCGGAGGCGGCTTGGGATGAATGCTGCTTCCCATGGGTAGTGTGAGCTCTGCCCCGCACGGCTGTGCACAGGAGAAGCCTGTAGCAGCTGAGGATCTGGTCCTTCAAGTTAAAGGGGTTGGAATATGCATGAAGCATAAGGTGACATTTTGAGCGTCTCAGATCAGAGCATGGATGTTACTGAATTTAAAATGTAACTGCAATTTCCTGACTAATACCAAGTCACTTTTATATTCATGCAGTGATTGTTCTTTACTCTTTAAATAGCCCAATTTGCCCAGAGGTGCAGGTGATATCCTTATGATAATGAAGATATGTTATCCAGCACGGTACAGCTGAGGCTGTTGGTTGGTGCAAGGGCCACCTGTAATCAGATATGAATTGATTCTCAATTCATATAATGGTTTTGTAGACTGCTTGTGATTTGTTTGTCCAAAAAAAAAAGAGACAGGAAAAAAAAAAGTAAAGAGATGCACTGGAGGTTCAGTGTTGTTTTCTGTTGTTGTCTTTTACTTCCTGTAGCTAAGCTGTATTTACTGTGGCGTCTCCAAGTTTCTGAGTCCTTCCAGATAACACAGGCAGTTAATTGCTACAGTAGCCTTATACCTCTGTAAAGGGTCAGCCTGATTCTTTACATCAAGGGCTTTCTGTGATGAAGTGCACAGGATATTATAAATAAGATATTCAACAAGAATGAGATAAAATGAATTCATATGTTTACTATTCATTCAAAATAAAAACTTGCACACAGTAATCCACAGAAATCACAGGCAGGCTTTCCTGCAGAGTAAGAGCATCCCTAGTCTGGACATTTCTTGCACTTAGAGTGAAGGTGTAGAGGATGCAGCTGTAGCTGCAGCCACCACAGGGATAGGACAACATCTAGGGAAAAGGAAGGAACGAGGAAAGAGAGTTCTGTTCCTGGGTGGGCGCCCCTCTATCACCTTTCACCAACAGGTTAAGGTTCTGCTGCTGCATGGACCCTAACCCCTGTTTCCACACGGAGAGCAGCTGCAGCATGCAGCATCACTTCCCCAGGCTTTAGCAGAGGCAGAGCAGATGGGGGCTGGAGCAGTTCCACTGCTCCCAGGAGCCTGCTGCTTTAGGCTCCTGCTTGCTTTGCCTAAGAGCTGTCTGTAATGCCACCATTTACCTTTGGTTCTGCTTAGCACAAAAAAGGTTAGATGAGAGGCTGTGGTAATTACAGGAGTAAATTGTTATGGCACAGGAATTTGTGGAAGTGATGCTGAGGCCTCAGTCAGGAAGAGCATTTTAAGTGACATACCTGCTAATTTGCCTGAAAATAGCCTGCTAATAAAAAAAAAAAAAAAAAAAAAGTACTGCTGTCTGCATGCAATGAAACTCAACTCAGCGGTTCCTAGAAAGCTTAACTTGAAAGAAAGGCACATTTGGCATCCAGATGAGAGAGGTGCACAGGAGTCTCAACAGGTAATGTTTTGCTGTAACTCCTGGAATTTTTGTGCCTTTTTCATACCTCTTTGGCACAGACTCTGCCAGCCATCTGTGCTTTAAAGGCTGTATAGGGCCTGTAAAGTGTGGTTGCACTTGCAGCTGCTCTCCTTGCCCTATCTTTTTATCCATCTCTTAGCTGTGCACAATCTGATGTGTGACCAGGGCAGCTGCAATGAGTACCTTACACATCTATACTGTTCCCAACACAGGAGCCTTCAACTAGTAGTTTCTGATGCAGTAAAAATAATAATAGCAACAAGAAGTAGTATGATCAGTCATAGGTTTAACAGGGAATGGGATGCGTATGTTTGGAAAGAGCAGAGTGAAAGAAGGGAGAGAAGTTTAAGGGCCTCCAGGTGATGATAGCCTAGAGATTGATGCCTCAACATTTCTAGTTTAAAGAATTTGACAGAGAGATTCCGGCAGGTATTGTGTAATTTTATTTTAATATTTTTATTGCTATAAATAAGACTTGGTGTCTGATGAAGTAATCACCAGAACTGGAGTAAACAACACGCCTGCCAGTGATAAGCTGTTTCTTGTGACGACTCAGTGTATATCTGGATATTGCAAAATGTGGTACGTTTGATGTCTGTGCAATTCTGTTCTCCTTCTGGTTATTTTTACATGCATCTCCCTCTCTTTTTCTCTCCTGTGTACAGATGTTCGTATTCACCCCATGGAGCCTATGCCCAAAGCAAACTTGCCCTTGTGTTATTTACCTATCGACTACAGCATCTTCTGACTGCAAATGGAAGCCATGTGACTGCTAATGTAGTAGACCCTGGAGTAGTGAATACTGAGCTCTACAAGCATGTCTTTTGGGTTGTGAAAGTGGTCAAATGGATGACAGCCTGGCTATTTTTCAAGGTATTCTGTTTTTAAAATAATTTTGTTGCTGTGCCCCTGCATTGTGAAAGCTGCAGTTGGCCTGGAGCTGAAGGTGTTTCAGAGTTGATAATAGTGTATGGTATTTATTGCATTTCTCTGTGCTGATGAGATGTACAAAATCAATAAAGACAGGCTTTCCAGCAAACAAACATTTATTTTAAATGGAGGGAGCGAGCTGTCACAGTAGGGAAAGGGAATGCCTTTCACAGTCTTTGCCTATGCACTGGTAATCTCTGCCCTGATCTATCCACGTGCTTCTGTGCGTGCACGGGGGCAGGACATCACCCTGACGTGGAGCCAGAATATGCAAAGTGTTCCTCAGAAATGACTTGTTCATTCTCTTAAAGAGAAGCAGACATGATCTGGCATGGTCTACATGTACACAACATGTTACAGAGAGGAGGGCAAAGGGAGGAAGAAAGCTGTACAAAAGTGGCAGTGGGAGGTGGCTGTGCTCCAGGATGTGAGCTCCAGACACTTGTGCTCAGGGAGGCGGGACAATTTTTAATTAGGTTTTTCATTCTAAAACCTACTTGTAATGGTACTTGATTTTTTATTATCCAATCTTGGTCTGCACTAGGAAACAAAAAGTTGTTTAATAAAACTCATCCAGAAGTGGGGTAGACTCAGTTATAGGTAATGTTTTGTAGGGGTGTAAATAGATTAAACTGAAATCAGTTTAGCTGTGTAGGTGAAATCTCCTCATGCACACAGGCCTTTGAAGGGCTTGTGCTGAGAAAATGTACTGCTTATAGCTCGTTCAGAAAGTAGTTTTGGATTAAGTAAATGGAACCTGATTCCATTAGAGAAAATTAAATATCCTAATTAAAATGAAGTATTTTACATCAAGGAGCATGTCCCACAAAGCAAATTAATTTTAAACTTTGATATGGAAATATCAGTTGCTTTCATTTTAGAAATGAACTGGAGGCTGGAAGAATGACTGCAAAATAAGATGCAAACAAATAAACCCATATTTAAAAAAAAAATAGATTCTTCTGAGTGCATCTTGAATATTGCAATAGATTTGTAATAAGAATGCTCATAATCTGTAATGCATTCTTAAAGAAGCAGACTGCAGCTTTGCCAAACCATGTACATGAAACCTGTTTTCCCTCTTGTGATTGCCATTTTAAATACCAGTCTTGGGTGGCAGTGTTTTTTCGTTGATCTTGCTTCACCTTCCTAATATAAAAGTTTAATGTAAATTTTAAGTTGTGCTTAGAATTTCTTCTAGAGAAACAAAATTCTGACTAAATTCTTGCATCTGAGAGTGAGTTTCAAGTCTCTTGTTGTTTGCAGCACTCAGTCACTCCCAGTTTTATTGATGTGCCCAGGAGACATTTTTGTATTATACTGGTGTTGTTTAGACACTGAATTGGATGTTATTGAACATTTAGAATGATTTATCGCAAGAGGAAATCCCATTCTTACAACTCTAACAGTCCTGCCACTGATAGTTCCTGATAATTTCTTTCTTCTTTGGATGTGATACTGCTCAAAAGAAATTCTGCCTTGAAATAGGTGACAGACAGACATACTGATCTGTATGGAAGAGCCATGCCTGTACTGTCTGAAAAGCAAATGCATCAATTGCTTTCTGAGTCAGAATAACCTCAGCTTTCCGTATCTGAATGCTTCAGCTATCGAGGTTGAGATTTTCACATTTTTGTCTAACACTCAATGTGTTTTTCCCAAAAGCCAGAGGAGAGGGAAATTCTTACTTTCTCCCTTCCCATCCTCTCTTAGACCTCTGACTACTCCAACTTCTACTCTTTGCTTATTGGTTAGGATATATCTGGGTGTTCAGGAGTGCTTCATCCCAGAGGAGCACCCTGACTGGCATCACAAGGAGACGTTTAGCTCCACAGCAAGCTCACATTGAAAGCCTGCCTGGCAATTTTAATAGTGCTCTGCTAAGGGCTGTAGTATTCAACATTCAAGCCTATGTGAGTCTTGTGTTGGTCTCGTGCATTAGGGCAAATTTCCCCTGAGAAAAGTAAGAAAGCAAATACAAGAAAATTCAGTTGTCTGGTAATATTAGCTGATAGTTGGTAGTATGGATTTTTTTTCTCCCCTGGAATTTTGTTCCTGAGCACTTATATGAGTCTTCCTTCTAGGATTATGGCAGTAATGCAGTGAAAATGAGGTGATAGCTCTCTAATCATATTGACTTAACTAACTATTGTCACCCTGAAGTATTCCAGAGTGGGTTCTAAATGTGTGCTGGAAATTGCTTCACTCACTGCAACATGGCACTCTTGAGAGCCAGCACAGCCCAGAGAGCTTCAGTGAGGAAATGCATCACATTGCATTCCCTCAGGAGAGAGTCAACATCTTGTTTGATTTAATTTCAAAATAAAGTGGCAGAGCCCCCACTACTTTTCAATGCATTTCTGCCAGCACTGGTGCCAGTCATATTCAAATTAAATACCTCTTTGGGACTGCAGCCTGGCCCCCACCTTCGCTGGGCTGCTCATGTTTGAGGCAGCTCAGTGTGGCAGACAAGGCTGTTAGCTCAACATCTGCCTCGGAGCTGCCTCAAGATATTTAGGTACTTAAATGAATAAACCTACAATCTTGTAAATGGGCCATGATACGTATGCATAATTAACTCAAAGTATTAACAGCTTTATTTTCTTTAAATTGCAAAGCATTATCTTCTAAACTTATATATATGGCTCAGAAAAGTCTTGGCCAAATCAGTTTGGTGTTTTTCCCCCCACAAGTTGCAGTGAAAGGCATTTCTGTAGAAATAAGATAGGCCAAACGAAAGGTTCTGGTGACAGTCATAAAATTTGTGACGTTGGTGCCTGCCCTTTAGAAGTGACGTTTTCATTCTTTCTCAGCTCAATTCTTTCTCAGAAAATTTATTGTCTGCTGTGGTACTCTAAATTTGCACTTTGCAAATGTTTTATCTGTATTTTTCATAAACATGGACTGCACCTGTCACACAAGAGACAAATTATTACTCAAAAAAATATATTTCTATCCCTATGATTTTTTGGTAAATAAAGCCTGATGAGCTGACACAGTCCTCTGCAGAATGCAATGAAGTATGTTATCCTTTCATAATTTTTAACATAAATTCATCTTCTTTTTGAAGAGATAAAGTCCAAACTAGTAAACAGTAACTAATTAATGCGATAGTAATAACTTGAAAAGTCATTCATTGAGCGTCAAACTGCAATTTAGCTCAGTGTACAACACACCAGCTTTAGCATTGGGTACTGTGCAGGCTGGAAACCAGGAAGTACCATTTCCCTCCCAAGTATTTCTGCATCTCCAGCAGATATTGAATATTCATTCTTAAACCAGATGGTCTCTGCTTGTGATACAATTAAAATGCCTTAGAGCAAAACAAAAAAGTTGACTCTCATTAATGTCCGATAACAGGAACTGTTCTGCTTCGTATGACTTCATTATGGCATCAAAGTAGAGACATTTGACAGACAGCAGTGTTGTAAAGTTCCCCAAAACCTTGTTTATGACAAGCTTGGTGAACATGTCATTACCAGATATAGAGTATTTGGTCCTTTCAGCCAGCTCAGATTGGTATTTAGGAAGGCATTGTGGAAGGAAGGCTTTGCATCAGATCCTGTCTCAGCTGTCATTTCCAAAGACATAGTGCCAGATAAGTGATTATTGACTGACAAACTGAAAATGAGTAGGATTAGTGACCCTGCCAGCCTGTAAAAATGGAGGGAAAGGCTTCAGGAACACGGGCTAGGTAGATATCAGTCAATATAAACTAATTAATTTCCTTCACCTTGTCAAAATAAGCTCAACATTAGTGTAATTTTCCTATAACATTTTTTAAAAAATGCTTCCAGTCAGTAAGCACATCTAGAAAACAAGATCTAAAGGACCTGGACTCATCATTCATGCCAGAGGACATAGTCATGCAGGTCTTACTGCAGCATTTCTTATTCAAACTGTCCCTTTGGCACTGTGAATATAGTAAATTCATTTCATCCTACCCCCCAGGTGTCAGAAGACAAACACATCACCACACAATAACACCAGCTGTAAGAGAATGAGAGTAATTAAATCCCACAGCTGAAAGCAGCAATTCATCAGCATCAACATTTTCTGTGCATGAGAGTGTGTGGTTCTCACATAAAGCTAATCTGGGCCTTTCTCACAAAAATGAAAACTTGCAGAAACGTATAATTTGCAGTTAATTTTTACAAAAGGTTTTTCTGGTCAAAAACATTGAGAAGAAAACAGTCTGCTTGAATCCAGTAACACTGGTCTTTCAGCAGATATAATTTTGGATACATTGGTACAGGGATTTAAGCTTTCAGAGCCATAGGTGCCTTTTTCCATCTGTTAAGTATTTTATTATTTTACAGCCATAGAATGATTCTAGAGGGAAAGATGAGGGAACCAGCCTGAGAAGGCGAATGAATAATCACCTGTTTAATTCCTAAATCCTGATGATCTGGGTTTTCTTCCCATGTGAACTCCTGGACTTGGTTAAGTATCCAGGTCCTGCCTGTTATGGGGTGTGTGGATGGAGCTTGGCTGCTTTATTTATTGTAACTGCTGAGCACAGAGCCTTCTGAACACAGGGCCCTGTGTGTCTGTTCCCAGTCAGATCAGACCCCTCTGAGGTAGGCTGGACCCCACTGCACACATAAATAGCATTGGACCCTTTTCTCCACTGAACCTGTGACCCCCTGCATCCCAAGATATTACTATTTTTCTGCATGTTTTCTAAGCTCTAAGTGGTTAAAATATTTATTTGAAGGGACACGTTGAGAGTTGTGACAGGTTGTTTTGATGGCAGGAAAATGAAGGATTTGTGTTGCTTGCCTCAGTGTATGGCACACAAAGGAGTGTATAGTTGCTGTAGAAGACAGAACAAAATGGGTGGGATTATGTCACAGTGCATCACAGGGAGTCAAAGATGTTGAAGTTCTTGTTTATAACTTATTTGGAGCAGCTGCTGATGTAATTTATCCCCATACCACACCCAAGCTTCCTCTTGAAGGGTGCCAGTTGGAACAGGCTGAAACACAGGAATGGAGCAAGCAAAAAATGAAGTAGTGTGCACAGAGATACATTTCACATCCTGTCCTGCAATTTTAGTTGTTTAATTAAAATAAGCATACTTTATTTTTTTTTCTCCCCTTCTCACAGTGTGAAGTGGGAAGTTTGTCTTCCCTCTTTCAAAATTGTTCACAGGACAGGAAAACTGTCTCTATGTCTAATATTGCCTACAGGATTCACCCTTTTTAGCCCAGGAAATGGTCTAAAGGAAAACAGGTTAAAATTACACTGTGCACCATGTGAAAACCCATGCTTGCGCTGTGTGAAATTGTTTTGGACATTTCAGTAAGCAACTGAAATGTCACAAGCTCTGCATCTTACTGTGCAAGAGAGGGTTTATCCTTAACTCTGGTGTGTTAGAGGATTGCTGATTTAACTTGACAGCCCAGGAAGATTATTTATGTGAAAGCATTTAAATTTGTATCCAAAAGAGTGGGAAAAATAGTCCCTCCATTGCTTTACTGCGGTGAGAGTAAGTAAACAGTTAAGAAATTGTGAAAATATATGAGCCTAAGCACTGTTAGCACATCAGCACCTATCGTCCTGTAATCTGTAACTGGTTTCATATTCAGAAACCACAGAGTTAGTTAGGAAAGACATTTTCCACCCATCAATCTATTCCTTGCAGTACTTTCCTAAGTATTTGATTAATACCTTTGTGTAGTAATCTATTCCAGTCAGACTTGTTGAAAATGGAGAAAACACAAAAAAGGAGCATAATTTTGCTGTGGATCAAACACATATCAGGGACACTGGAACGATTCTTCTCAGTTAAAAAAAAAATCTCCTCAATGTCTCTAAAGTAAAGGTCTCAAAAAAGAGGCTGAAAGATTGGGAAATTAGAGAATCTTGAAATTTCCAGTGGACCATTCGCACAATCTTTTCAATTGCGGGTTATAGCATCACATTACTGTAATTCCTCCTCATGCATCAGAGAGGTACTAAATCAATCACTATGTGCATAAAATTCTGTTTTCTTTTGGTCATGGAGTATAACACTGCTTGGAAACTTGAACCCAGGATACAGAGCAGCCACAATCTTTCTCATCTTTCTCTCAGAGAAAGAACAAAAGAGAGAGGAAACAGCCCCAGCCCCAATGAAATGACCCATTCGGCAAGGATAGGAACAGGACTTGCAGGCTGTTTCTGTCTTCCATGTGAATGAGTTGGAAAACAGAGTTAAGGAGGAAGAGCACTGGCTTCCCTTAGAAAATCCTCCAAATTAGCTTGTGAGTGAGCAGCAATTTGGAATGAAAATAAAAAGATGCAGAAGAGTAAGTTGTGGGGAGTGCACATGTGCACATTCAGGTATATTTTATATATACAAGCCCTCCTTTCCCCCGCTCTGTATATGACAGTCTGTAACTTACCAGTCGTTGAAGGAGACTGAAAAACCTTTCAATGTGAAGTAAGGAAATTCTTCAATGAACAACACAAACACAATTTTTGGTGGTTTTCCTGAGTTTTCAAAGGTTGACATAAAATGTCAGGTTCTACCAAGAAGCAGAAAACATCCCCTTTTCTAGAGGTCTGTGGCATTTATGCCTGGAAGTCACCTCTGACAGGTCTCCTGTTTCATAAATCTCTCTGCAAAATGGATGCCAGCATTGGAGGTGTGGTTTCCTCATGGTCACTGCTGCTACAGCACCTGTCTTATGCTAAGATAAATATATACAGCTGGACCACTGAATTAAGTCCTTCAAGTGGCAGTTTATCCCTGTGAATGACAAAGGGGTCCTTTGGTGACTACTTCAGCTGTAGATGTTTGTGCTGTATAAAGCTGGTTAAGATTAATCCTTTCCAAAGGTGCACGATGTTAATTTTCTAGGTTTTTTATAAATGAACTGAAGGTGGTAGGATTTTGGATGTGCACAGAAGAGAATAGGAACTGTAAAGGTTTGTTCTTAGATCTGAGGCACGGGTAATCTGCTATCAATCTGGTTTTGCAAATGGCAGCTCTCAGGTGTTAGACCATTTCCCATATAAGTGGGAATTGTGCTCGTGGGCAGCTAGAGATGAGGAAATCCCAGTTACTTATGAAATGTATTTCTCATATATGTTTATAATCTATTGTGTGCCTTCACTACAGCAGCCCTGGGTGAGGAAATCCCAGTTACTTATGAAATGCATTTCTCATAAGTGTTTACAATGGTGTGCCTCCACAGTTTATCACGCAGATATCGCCATGCATTTACATGGGTAGTTATGTGTACTCCCTGTGTGTATTTATAATAGCCTAATGTTTGCAACAAGGGAGAACCATGGGAAGCAAGCACCATCTCCTCTTTGAGGATGAACTGCAAACAGTAAACACACTTTTTTAATATAACAGGATCATCTCCCACTCAATTTGTGAGCTATGAAAACTTTTAGTTCAGAAGTCACGAGTAGCTCTGGCTTGGGTAATGATTATGATAGCAAGCCACAAATTTCTGTGTTGCATTTTAGAATGACTACTGAGATACTGCATGATGTAGTGGTTCTTTTTGTTCTCATCATGTTCCAAGCTAAATACTTGGGATTTGGTGGATTTTAATAGGTAAACACATGAAGGAGCTTTGGTTTAGTGCCTCCTGTCCCCATTTTTTCTAGAAGGAACCTGATTCTAGATGTGGCACAAACACATCATTAATACAATCTCTCAAGAGCTAGTGGTTTGTGTACATTACTACATATTTAAACATTCTGTTTAAATTGTGTCTGTGAGTCTTTTGAGGGCAAATGACTACATCTGTGTGGTGCCATCTCAGTGCTGAGGAAAGGGGAAGTAACCACAGGGGTTACGTTACCACAGACCAGGCACTCTGCAGGAAATACAGAACATATGCAGAAGAGGATTTGGATGAAACCAGAGCAATGTGCAATAAAACAAGAACGAACTTGGACAGCTTATCAGAGATGGGATTTATAGTGGTATTTATTTGGCCCATCGTGCTGACCTACTTTTCTCTCACTGGAATAGGAAGGAGGTGCTGCTGCTGCTGGTCCTAGACTCAGGCACAGTCTGAAAAACTGAGTTGCTCCCCATGTCTCCTAATTGCTCATCAAAGTCTTGGAGCTAGCCACCACCAATTTACAAACTTAACTTATTTACAATATTTTACTCAATTTATTATATCTGTTACCTTTTGAATGAATAGCAGGGGCCAGAGTTGCTGCTGTGTGCCTGGCAGGCCTGTTTTCTTTGCTGTGAGAGGCACTGTGAGCCCCAGCCCAGCCGTGTCACATCCCGGCAGCCAGCAGCAGTATGCTGAGGCTGGGTGTATCTTAGGAAGAGACTTACTCAGTATTGTTGCCTGCCAAGCTTAAGATGCAAAATTCAGTCTTCTACAGTCTGTCACTTGTCATATACTATCCTAAGATGATTAAAAATGTAGAAAGAGAAAAGCTGTCTTGTTGTTTTGGAGTGCAGAGTGTTGAAAATAAGCTTACACAAACTGTGAGTATATTTGGGTTCCTCCCACCTGGAGTGCTGCATCCAGCTCTGGGGTCCCCAGCACGGGAAGTGCATTGAGCTGCAGGAGCGAGTTCAGAGGAGGGACACCAGGAAGATTAAATGGATGGAGCATGTCTCCTACAAGGAGAGACAAAGAAAATTAGGATAGTTCAGCCTGGAAAAGAGAAAACTTTGTGATGACCTAACTGTGGTGTTCCAGTACCAGAAGCGAACTTACAAGAAAGACAGACTTTTATTTCACAAGGACATGTAGTGACAGGACAAGGGGAAATGGCTTCCAACTGAAAGAGTACATTTAGGTCAGATATTTGGAAAAAATTCTTTGCTGTGAAGGTGTTGATGTGCTGGAACAGGTTGCCCAGAGATGCTGTGGACGCCTCATTCCTGGAAGCGTTCAAGGCCAGGCTGAATGGCGCTCTGAGCAACCTGGGATAGTGGAAGGTGTCCTGGCCCATGGAAGCTGTGTTGGAACTAGGTGATCTTTAAGATCCCTTCAACCCAAACTATATTTTGATTCTAAAAATTATGTAGGAAGGACACTATGGGGCAGTATACTTGTTTTTTTCTGTCAGGGCTGTACGTTGTCCAGTTACAAAGGCTATTTTTATGACTGCCCAAGCTGTGAATGTAGCCTGGTAATTTTTCAGAGAGGAGTTCAGTTATCACAACTCTCGTGCATCACAACCAGTAACAAGAGCTTAGGTCCCCATTTTCCTTTGCACATGAAATGATGATTTCCATCATCATGAAGTTTGTGGGACATCATCAGTGGCTTTATACAAGTATAGCTGATCAGAACTTGCTAAAGAAGTAAATAAGATCTGAACACAAAAGCATCCAAGTCTGAATCTTACTGCATATTCTTCTACCAAGGATTATCTGATTTGATTTCATATCCTCTGTGTGCAGTACTGTTCTTTTGTAAAGCATGTAAGACATGTCTGATCCTGCTCCTTAGAGGTTCTCCTTGATCTGGGGCTGGCCTTTTATTTTTCTTGCCTGGTTTAGGTTTGTGGCACATGTGTCCTATTTTATATGCCTGTTATCTCAGGAAGTGGATTAAGGCTGGCACAGATACACTGAACCCTAATCTCTTTAGAGAGCCTGCAAATCTCCAGAGGTAGTAAGTACTTCAAATGTTTATATTACTATGTTCAGCTGATGTTGCTTGAAATCCATTCAAGAAGATCTGGAAGAAAAGAAGCAGGGCATTTTGCAATGGGTTTCTTTTTATTTATTTATTTATTTATTTTTTAATTACTCCTTAATATTATTTTATATACACTTAATGCTTACTTTTCATTTTGGTGGGGTTTTTTTCTCCTTATTGTAAGGAAAGCCTCAAACACTATTTTCACTGCCCAAAATCTTGGCTGTATAACTTCTCCCATGAGAGCTTTGACACATTTGTTATAGTTCTAGGTTAAAGGAAGATTGCTGGTGTCATTATCTCCAGCTTTTTGAAAAAGTGATAAAATATGAAATGTGTTTGTACTCAGTTACCTGGATTTGTCATCTCCAGGTCACTACACAGTGGTTTATACAGAAGAGACAAGGGAATTATAAAGTACCTCCAGTGCTCAGAAGCAGCTCTTGTACGCTTGATGTACAATCTGTCACATGCTCTCCTGGTTGGAAAGAAAGAATTTGCAGTTATTAGGCTTTATAGATGTGAGCAGGTACCATCCTGCTCAAGGTTGGCACCAGGGCTGTCACTCTTACCATAAGGATAGCACACCTTTTGTGAGCTGGTTTCAGTTTGACTCTGTAGAAGCTCTTGGAATTTTTTTCCCCTTCTTTTTATTGTCAGTTTATATCATGATATCTAGTAATAGTCTCTAATCAAACAGGAGTAAGAATGCTTTTAGGGAAACAATTTACTCAAGACAATAATGAGTTAAAGTGAAGTGACTGGAAATGAATTTACTTTGAGAAACTGAGAAAGAAATAAGGAAAAAGAAGAAACTTGTTCTAATCTTTGGAATCATACTCTGGGAATGGCTTCCACAGTGTGGCAGCTATAAGAAGAGTGTTGTTTTTATGATGGAGTATAAATAGGTTTTGGAGAAGAAGATCAGCTGATAGGTTATCTGCAGAATTAGGTCAGAGATGTCCCAAGATGGGTTGTTGCTTATGAATCCTTTTTGTATGTAGGATCCTGGTTTGTTTTTTTTTTTGCCCAGGTTTACCTGGCTTGTTCCCATGCTGAGAAGAAAAAATGAATCTGGTATAAGAGTACAAAAGTAAAGATTTTCCAAGAAATGTCCATTTTGATTTTAAACTTGAGTACCTAGCAAACTCTTCTTTAGGTAAACCTTTGGTGAATATGTGCCATTTCTTGCACTCTTCTCCATCCTTACCTTTCTTGACAGTAGTTCTTCCAGTTTGCTTATGATCTGTGTTGAACTGTCCAACACTCTAGTCCTTGCTTTTGGTTAGAGCAGAAAAAGGGAAGATGACAGCTATGGATCAGCCTGAAGAGCCTCCAGTGATAAGGAGAACTTTTATTGTCCCGGTCAAAATATCTGTGCATGCCCTTAAAAAATAAAGTAGCCAAGAAAAATTGCAAATGGAGCTGTAGAGATAAGTGACATAACCATGAGGTTGATCTCTCACCTGTGTGCTTTTCACAATTTGGTCAATGCTCAGGAGACCCCTCAGCAGAGTCAGCTGGAAGTCACCTGAGGAGTTCAATCCAGCTGAATGTCCAGAGTAGACCAGAGTAGAAAGGCAAAGATTTTCATTTCTAAAATCTTCAAAACAGAGTTTAGTTCAGGATTTTTTTCTAAGGGAAGGAAAGTTATTACATTTCTTTTTTGTGACTGCTACTTGTATTTTTCTTTGGAAAGAAATTATACTACATGTTTTAAATATTTTTAAATTTTTTTCCCTTTTTTGTTTTGTTTTCTGATTTTGTGGCCCTTTTAAATTAAATCACAATGTGATATTATAGAGAGGTCAAAACTGAGTGCTTTCTTGGGTGGGTTTTTCAAATCAGAACAATATACTTGTTGCAGACTTTTGCTCATGGATCTGTTGTGAGAGCTACAATGTGTCAGTGCTCCAAAAGACTGAGTAAAAGTTTGCTTCCTGATATAAATGACTGTCTAGATTTCAAAATAAATCCTTTGGATTATACAGAAAATTTGAACTGTCAAGAAATAAATGGTGTGGTGAACTGAAACATAGGTCTCAAGATACCCGCAATTTAGCTGTATTTCAGTAATCTCTCATTCACCTTTCATTGCTGTCAGCGGCCTGTAGGGTTTCTGTTATATTTATGGTGGAAATATCTGTCAATGAATCATGTCACTGAGATACATGTGGTTTTTCCACTTCAAGGAATTATTAAGCACTCCATAGTTTCTGTGGTAAACACCACATTGCTGGGTCATTTGTACTATGAGGTATTTCTTTATCTAAGTAGAATTCTTTCCATTCTTTCTTGCATAAAAAATTATTTATTTTTATGTGTGGTAGGTGGAAGTTATTTTTGTTAAGCAAGCGCATATAATTTTATTTTGTGTTTTTACATGCTTTCACTATCAGCTAGTATTTCTGTAAAATGGTGGATGACAGTAGGTATTTATTAAGAGAATTTTGCAAGTTTTAATACAGTTTCTTAGTGCCTTTATCACAGAAAAATAGATGTACCTAAAATTCAGGAGACTGAGTACCTCTCATGTTTTGCAGTCCCTTTGCTTAAATTTGTGGAGATTAGATAATTTTCATGTTAAAATATTACTTACTTTCAAGTATATAACTTTTTTATTATATAAAATTATGTTATTAAAATGTAATTTCCTTTTTAATCATATACTAACCAGAAATGTAACCTACTGCAGGTTGACAAGTTAAACAGGTATTACTAAGTAATTTTCAATAATCTTCCACTCTTAACCTTACTCATCTGCAGTACCTAAGAATTTTTAGGAAGGATAGGTACATAACCCTCACAAAATGCAAAACGCTGAATATTTTGGGAGACTGCAAGATCCTTTTAATTTGATCTGCTGTTTGTTATTGTCACTGTAGGTTATGGATGAGAACATCTGCAATTGTCCTCCAGTTATACACTTTTGAATTAGAAGAAAGGGCAGAGCTACAGAGAAGCTGGCAGGTGCTCAGTTAACCTCCATTGCAAATGTTTAAAACACCTCTTCAGTGGGGCTTCTTAATGATGAAATACGTAGGGCTGGCTCTTCTGACAACTCGTGGAATGAGATCGATGATTGTAACCTTTTCTCTAAATTAAACTGGAAAACCAGGAGCCAGCAGGGCTGTATGCTCAGAGCTTTGGAAGAGCAGCTCCTTTCCTGCTCATCACCCCATAAATACATTTTTAATGATTGTTTTTAAATTATGTGAATATATTCTCGGCTATGCTCCCATCTCCATTTCACTGAGCCTACTTCATCGTTTATAGTTTTGAAATAGTTATATTTGCACTTATTTAATGTAGCAGCAGTTAGCTCCAGCACAAGTACTGTCTAGATTTTATTTCCTTTTCAACACAAAAGTAAGCTTTACAAGACTGAGCAGCTGTCTACTACTTGCAAATGAGGTGTATGCTGAAGCAATTTTCAATCTTATTTTATGATTTCTCATACTTGCCTAAATAAAAGGAAAAAAATACCCTGGGTTAGCTCTTTGGAAATGAGTTTATATTTTCAGAGAAGTAGGTAAAGAACAGGCTTGGCTCAGGTATCTGTTTTCCCTTAGAGAAACATGTTATGTAAAGATGTGTACCTTAGCACTGTTTTCTCTCTGGATTTCTTGTTGCGGTTATATTTGTATAGGCGTGCTTTTATATTTATATAGGCGTGCTTTTTTTTTCTGCTGTGGACATCTGAATATATTTGTAAAGTCTTCTTAATATTAATTTAGACTAGGAGAGGAATCTCCCTGATTTTTCAAGAGCCAAAGTGCTTTTCCTCATTTTATTACATTAGTAATTAAAAATGATTGCTGTTTTCTTATGCAGAACTGTGTAGACACTCAAATATGTTTCTAGCCACAGCTGGGCATTTATTCTTTTGAAAATATGTCTCTCCTATCAGGTGCTGCTGGTTACTGTTGTCAGATGTTTGAGTAGCTGTGCTCTGGTGGCAGGCACATATTGTTTCAATTCATTTTCTAAGCAAGGACCAGATGTTTGTTCTGGGCTAAGCAGAATTGATTTGCAGTTAAAACCTCACGTAAAGGAGTATCATATCAGGCTGTAAAGCAGCCATGCCTCAAGCCACACGTGAATCAAAAAGAAAAATGTGAGAGCCAGTGGTAATCATCTTCTTCACTGCCCTGTACATCTTGGATATTTGTTTGTGCAAGTGAAGAACAGATGTGTTGTTCTCTCCCCTATGCTAACAAATGAGAATTCAGATTTGTGCCTCGGACTTTTTCACGATTTTCCCTTGCTCTACACAGAGATAACAATAAAAACAAGGCAAATGGCTATAATTAGAGAATTAGGCCAATTCATTGGTTCCCTGTGAGAGCCAGTGATAAATCTGTTTCCTTGGGACACTTCAATAAGCCTGAGGAATATCATCTCCAGTTCTGGCCACCTCATGTCCATCCACTTGCTCTCAGCAGTAAACCATTGCAGGCAGAAAAAGCAACAGGGCAGACTTTAAAAAGAATTTATTTGAATTCTAGTATAGATTGAATTCTAGTAGAGTTATACTGGACCTTTAAGAGGTGAGGTCTTGATCATTCTGTGACAAAACATGTCTTATACAAGAAAGAGCTTTGCATGGAATCCCATGGCTACAGTGGTGTGGTAATAGTCACACCACTGCTAATAGCTGGACTTATCCATCAGGAGACTAGCTTTTACATTTTATTCTAGTTGTCTTCAATATATTCACACTAACCTTTAATATATTCACAGTATAACAGGCAGGAAAAATTACACTGGGTCTAAGGAACAAAGACAAATATTGCTGAAGAAATTTTAAATAACGTGCAGATCTCTAGCGGGCATTGATTCATGTGCTTCGTGGTGTCAATAATTGTTTGTGAATTGCAGTAATTTTTTTCCTCTGAATAGAGCATTAGTCGTGAAATACAGTCATTACCTATTGATTAGCTCTGTAGTTATTTTCATGCATCAGTCGTGCCAGCAAAAAAAACGAGTAACATTTACTTTGCACCAATGTGTAAGATCTGTTCATCAACAAGTGAAATGAGTCTTTAAGTATATATATTTTTTTATTGCAGAGACCACATCGGCATTTTCAGTAGTCATAAGTCTCAGGATAAATGGGAAAAGTCTAAAGGGCCCGCTTGGGTTTTTAAAGGTTTTTTTATCAGGGCACTGTAAATGTTCTGCTGTATCAGGACAAGAGTGCAATAAGAAGGACATATTTGTCACTGTTTAGTGCTAATGTAATTTCCTATTTTCCCTACTGTATGTCTTTCCATTTAATCTCAATTGTTGGTAATGTGCTACTTTTTGATTAAATGATGAGAGCTGAAATTCACCAAGGAGAAAATAATTAAAACTATTTGTTTCACAGACTGTCAGCAGCTATTAGGGAAATTAAATGTATTTTTCCCTGAACCATGTTACAGACTTTGCAAAGTTCACAATCAGTTCACAATCAATCAATCTTTTATTGAACACAGATTTAAAAGCAAAGGTCAGTTATGTTTTGGACAGCAAGGAGTTGATGCAATTGATAAATCCCAGCTATTTAGATTATTTTTATATAAAAATTCACTGCTTGGAAACCCTTGTTTTTTGATTGTGGCACCCTTATAGCCACATCAGCTCAGCAGATTTGCAGGGTAAAAGAGAGCTTTGCAGCTTGTCCCCGCAGCTGCAGTAGTGTCCCATGCCCTGGCCAGGGCCAAGCAGCAGAAGGGATTGTGGCTGATGCTGGCCGGGGACTGGCCTCGCTCGTGATCCTTTACTGCAGCCCCACGTCTCCAGCAGTGTAACATCCTGTCACTCTTTTGCTTCAAAGAGGAGCCTTGTTGTCTGACCTGCTCTAGGGGTTTGTCCCTGTTTGTGGACCCACCCATTTATCCTGAATTGTCAGGTTTGGCTGGGTCAATGTATTGACAAGGTTTCCCCTAGTATTTTCCTCTCCTTTCTCCACTGCAATAAGGCTTGGGCTCGCTCCTTTGTTTGCACCACAGATTGTAAATACCATCTACCTCAAGAGCTCATGCTTTGAAGTCTGCTTTTTACCCCTTTTTGGTTTCCAAACGGGCTCAGTGACATGGGTGGGTGATCTGAGAAGGGCGAGTGTTGGTGCTGCACTGGGAAATCCTCCTGCCCTGAGCCCCTTCCTCCTCCACATGGCATATGGGCTGCAGAAAGGGATCTGAGCCAGTGGGGCAAGTGGCACACTGATGTAGCAGCCACAGTTTAGAGCGAGGGCCTGGCAAGAGGCATTTAGGAATTAATGAAGAAAAGATAATGAAAAAGCACTGGGACTGTCAGTGAGATTGTTGTGGGGCACAATGAAAAGGCAGGTGGAGTAATGGATAAAAGTTTTGTCTGCAGACATGCTTTGCATACCACACAGAGAAACAGAACCTAATCTTGATTGGAACAATTCAATTCCACTGTGAAGTACGTGTTAAATAACAATAGGCGGCTGCAGAGCTGTGCAGACTTGCAGGTGAAGAGCAGAATTTTAAGCAAGCGGCTGTGCGGGCAGGAGAGGCAGAGGGGAGGGCTGGGATAGCACCCAGCACTGGTGTTTGAGCTCTGCTCAGACCTCAGCCTGTGCTTTTATAAGTTAAAAGCAGTTGCTTAAACCTTAGCACAGTTCTGCATTAATTCAGCTGGATTTTTTCCTGGGAAGCAGAAGTTTAATCACCTGGAGCTTTGCTGCTTGCAGTGTGTCACCTCAAGTGAGAGAGTGAGCAGTGGTAGGGGGGCTCATTGATTGAACTATCAGGGCCAAAGGATGTGGGCAGCAAAATGACACTACCAAAGAGCATAATTCAGTATTGAGCTTCCTAAATAAAGTGAATTATTTCAGCACCAGAAGAATCAGTAGAACGTATTCATCAAACCGCAAAACCTCACAGTATTTGTTTCCCATTCTAAACAACTGCTCTAACCTTTATGTCAAAAAGCCCTATGAATGCCAGTGCAACAGGAGCTCTCCTGGAGAGCTTAATGAAAAGAAAATGTTAATTCTCACTATTTTATTTTGTGTATCAATAGTTCTGCAAGAGCAAGCCTCTGGGCCATGACTGTGTAAAACCTGAATTACTCCAGTATCAAAACCCCAGTCAGAAACTCTGCAGAGACAGGAGCTACCTGAAGATTAAATAAAAGGAATAAGAAAAGTTTCAGAAATATTGTTGGGATTTTTAGCATTCATGCCTCACAACCCCTTTTTTGTTAGGGTTTTTTCTTCTTTCTTTCTTTCTTGCTTTCTTTCTTTCTTGCTTTCTTTCTTTCTTATTAGCTTATTGGGGAAAGATGTTTGCTATCAAAGGGATTAAATTATTTTCTCCTTTCATTTTTCATTGTCCTGTTTCAGTTAACAAGATTTGATCATTCATTATGGATCTCATTTTTGGAATTTGAACCAATTCTTCCTCCAACAAAAGCCAGGACAGTCAGTGTAGTCATTCACACAGAAATGGGGTACATCATGTCACCTGTACAGCAATGTGACACCTCTGCTGTGACTTCTGTCATCTGGAAAAGGAAACAAGAACGTGGCAAGGACTGCATCTGTCACCAAATTCAATCCTGGTTTTTGCAATGGAGTCACAATTTTTTTTTACTCCATCTGCTACCTTAATGAAGGTTTACAAAAAACCTTTAGAAATAAGCCCAGGTATTAAACTTGACAACTTCGGTGGACAGTAGATCTGGGTCTTCCTACTTACCAGTGGTTAAAAATTACATATAACAAGTACATGCCATTTCATGCTTTCCTTTAGAGCCCCTGCAAATGAATAGATATAACACCTCTCCATAGGCTTATAGTCCCCTCTGCATTCTGAGTACCAGCCTGCCCTTAGACCATTTAGCTGATTAAATGTGATGAGCTTAAACTCTTGAGTAATTGTTTTCAAGATGAAAGTTTGTCGCTTCCATTTCAAACCTTTGTGTGGCTGAGGGTCTGCGTGTTTTCTCTCTGTCTAATGAGCTCTACAGTTAAAGATATGATGCCTCAAATCTTGTCTGACATAGTTTAGAGACTAATCTCATCGAAATCAATGGCACTCTTTGCCTGTCTAAAATTATACATGTTCTTTGGGTCTCTTCTGTATTTAAACCATCAATAGATTCCTCTGCAGATAGTGAAGAGCCCTGGGGTTGATTGACTTAAACAAAAGGATTTAAGTTACAGAGCTTAAATTCACTTTCAGTCTACACAACAAAAACTTGATTTGAATAATCAGTTCTAGTCATCCTTTACATTTGCATTTTTAGCTATTTTGTTAAAAACAAGTTGACTCTGGTGGGTTAATAAGCATTCAGATAGGTCAATTTGCAACTGAATGTTGCCTTTGCCTCTAAACTTAGAACTTCTCTTGGGTAACAAAGGATAAGATCTATAGACAGCTCCATAATGGTATGGTTTCTGAATCTATCCATTATTTCATGACTTTAGCAATCTGATAGCATTGTGATAGAAAATGGGAAATGGTAGTTCTGTTTACAAGATAACTTTTTTTTATTATTTATTTTTACAAGCTGCTTCCTGATAAAATAGAGTTTAATTAAAATGGAGAGAACTGTAATTTTTCAAGGGTTTTATTGCTTAAACAGAAAAGCCCTGAACTTATTGGGCAAAATCAAGGATGTAAAATCTGAAATTACTTATTTGAACTAAGTATCTCTTAAAAAGATATGGTTAGAAAATCTGAGCCACTCTCACCTAATTCTAGTCTTCCACTAAAATAACTATAGAAAATAAGTCTGGTCTTCTTGTTTTCCAACTTTATGCTGTTACTAGGGACAGATGTAAATTAACCCTCTTTATATCTTTCTGGTTTATCAATCAAGATTAAATGATGAAATTGCCAGCAACTGGAATTATGTGAAACAAATTTCCAGAATAAAATTCCTTCCTTCCCCACCACTTTTATCTGTCTTCCAGTTTGGACTTTCTCCTCTCAGTATGGGGAATATTGTGAAACTATAATTTAATCACAATAACTCTATAAAAACCAGAAACTCCGAGAAGCTGGGACACGGGCATTGCTAAATGGTTGTTCTGGTTTGGACTGAGATAGAATTTTCTTCTTAGCAGCTGGTAAGAACAGTTTTGGATTCAGTTTGAGAATAATGTTGATAACGCACTGATGTTGTAGCTGTCACAAGTGGTGCTTATGCTAAGCCAAGGCCTTCTCAGTTTGCTGTGCTGTGCCAGTGAGAAAATGCACAAGAAGCCATGAGGTAGCACGGCCAGGACAGCTGACCCAAACTGGCCTAAGAGATATTCCACACCACAGAGCATCATGCTCAGTGTTTAAACGGAAGAGAGGTGGCCAGGAGCCATTGATTGCTGCCCAGGGGGCCTCAGTCAGTTGGTAGTGAGAAATCATGGATTTTTCTGACTCTCTTCCCCACCCCACTGGGGGATGGGATGGGAGGGGAGTTGAGTGGCTTAATTGCCAGTTGGGATTGAACTGCAACAATAGTATTTGATGACCTGCTTTAAACTCCTTTTTTTCTCAGCAGCCCAGGGACAAGGAGGCAAAGGCTGAGACTCAAGATGAGGATAAACACTGCAAGGGGAAGGTCTTTTTCCATGCAGCAGGAGGTTTGTGTGGAGCAGACCCATCAACAGGACATATTATAGCCCAGCTAGCATGCCACTGCATTGTAGAGCTAAGAAATTTGGGGGAAAGTGTACTTTTGCTTTCATCTCTCCCATCTTCCCAGACATATTTTCATCTTGCATGCTATTAATGCATAAATGTAGCACCCTGTAGTCATTTTGAGTTAGTTTGTGCACCTCACTAGTTCTAGTCCTCATCTTTGGCAGTGCAGGGTTATAGCCTGACTGGATCCCAGGGAAGACGCGTTCTCTGCTGAGCTTACCTGGTGATCCAGGAAAAGATTTGCACTTTCACATCTTCACTGTCTGTTTTCAGGAGGTGCTTCCAGCAGGAAAGGTAGGAAACTGAGGCTGGCAGCCACCCTCTCCCAGCCTTCCTCCACCTGGCTGAGCCCACAGCTGGAAATAGTCCTGCTGCTGTTTGGGGTGCAAAATGGGGGTTGTAGCAATTTAAAACAGAAGAGGCTGTGAAATAGCTACTGGCTTATGTAATTTTGGGTTATTTCATTTTGTCTGTGTTCTGTATAGTCTTTTTGCTTTTTGATCTCATCATAGATCCTAAAGGCTTTCTATATTGTGGTTTTATTTTAAATATTTAGGAGTTCCATGCCCATCCTCAGTTCTTATAATAATTAAAAAATGCATAACAGTCACTATGGGAAAGTTGTGAAGTGGGGGATGTTTCAGTCTCTATTTTCTAACAAGGGAAAAAAAGATTTGTGACTTGTGAAATATTAAACAGTAAGTAAAAAAGTAGAGATGATGGTAGGGGGCTACAAGTCAGAAATTCCCATATAGATTATTCCTGAAGTCTTATGTTTTCACCAAAAGCCAGCAGAAGTATTTTACTTTGCATGAGCAGACAGGTAATAAATTGTTCAGAGGTATATGCACTCAGGAGCATTATCTTCAGCACCTTGAGCCTTGCTGTGTCTCCTGTTCTCTGGGGCTGCTAAAAATGCAGCTACCACTTCAAACACAAATATTTCTTTGTGTGCTTTGCTGTGTTGCTTTGATTGCCAAGATCTATCTTTGAAAGAATTCAAGAAACTAAGGCTGGCCTATCTACTCATGTAAGATAAGGCATTGAAAATTTAAGCTGGAAGTAAACAAATAAATGACGTGTTTTCCTCTACAAACACAGGAGTTACAGCCTAATACACAAGGCATCAGGATTAGGATTTTAGAGACTCATTCTTTCCTTATCTCTTCTAACCTGTGCATTTGCTTCAATAAATATCTTGTGGGTTTCTGAATGGAAGTGTTGCAGAAAATTCCAGATTATGTGAGGATCCAGGACAATTCTCAGTGATTTAACTCAGGCATCCTTAGCAATAGGTAGCTGCAGGACATCACCTGGTTTCCAGAGAGCTCATTAACCAGACTGAGTGTTATGCTCCCAGAAGAGGTTTCAGTATTTTGTGAAGTACACGTACTTTTTCATCTCTCTCTGCCTATTATATTGCCTGTCTTATTTCCTAGAGACTGGATGTTCCAGCAAGTGAGTGTCTCTGGTTGGATGTTTATGCAATGTCTGGGGCAGCAGGCTCCTATCTGTCAAATTTTGCATACTGTTACTGAGCTGAGCGAGGTAACAAGTGTAAAGTGATTTCAGTGGCTGCTGCGGTATCTCAGTTCTGACTTTGAAGACATCGCTGTCTGCTGCAGAGCAAGCTTAGGGATCAGCCTCCAGGCAAAGTAATATTCCTCAATGCACTTGACAAAATGAATAAAGGACTCAGTCATGATTAATGACTTTGACCCAAAGGTTCAAGTCCCTGCTCAAATTCAGTCATGTAAAGTTGGGTTCTTGTTTCTATTTCAAAATCACTTCAAAGTGAACATTGTTCTTTTAGTGCTCTCTTCAATATCTTAGAAAATGCAAAGTACAGAACCACAAACAGTCCTGCTCCCATCACCAACCATTTTATTATTTTATATATATTATTATTTATAATACCTACAAGCAAGTTCACTGTTGGAGCTGCTCCTTGAAACTGATGGAGGTTTCTTCAGCGTAGCCTAGAAAGCTGGCCAGCCAAGAGGAGCTTCACTCAGCTGCCTGAGAACACAAGTATCTCATATTATTTGACATGACCCATGATGTCCTGTTGTGGTTTAACACTAACCAGCAACCAAGCCCCATGCACGATCTCACTCACTCCTAACCAGTGGGATGGGGGAGAGAATAGAAGGGGTAAGAGACCCCATAATAACTCGTGGGTTAGACAGTTTAGTAGGGAAAATAAAAACCATGCACACAGGCAAAGGAAAATAAGGAATTGATTCTCTGTTTCCCATGGGCAGACAGCCATCTCCAGGAGAGCAGGGCCCCATCACACTTGATGGTGACTTGGGAAGACGCTATCGCTCCAAATATCCCCCCATCATTTCCCTCCACCATCTTATCCTGAACATGATGTCATATTGTTTGGAATACCTCTTTGGTCACTTGGGATCACCTGTCCCACCTGTGACTCCTCCCAACCTCCCACACACTCCCAAGTTCCTTGCCAGCATGGCAGCAAAAAGCGGAAAAGGCCTTGGCTCTTTGTAAGCCCTGCTCAGCAATAACAGAAATATCTTTTTATTGTCAACTCTCTGTTCAGTACAAATCCAAAACACAGCCCTATACCAGCCACTGTGAAGAAAATTAACTCTGCCCCAGCCAAAAGCAGCACACCTGCTTCGCCTGAAGTAGCTGCTTTAGAAGAGGGTTCAGAGTCATGACAGCTGCCTTCCTCAGTAAAACTTTGCTCATGCTCTGAATCTGTAACAAGACTCACCCCATGGCTTCAGAGTAGAGGTATTTGGCCATTTTTCAGCAAAACAGATTTCTCAGAAGGCATATCTCTGACACAAAACCAATTAAAACCTTCTACTGCCAACTCCATCAGAAGATTCATGGGAAATGAGGCATTCAGATCTGGGCACATGCCTGCTTCTTGGGTTCCCTGAGCAACAGGCTGACCCTGACAGTCTTCTGAGGACAGTTCCTTTCTTCCTAACCCTAACCCTAACCCTCTTGCATCCCAGCCACCAATGCAGGCGCTGATGTGAAGATAAGGTGGGACTTCCCAGTCTCTCTGTGTACCTGAATTTTTTTAAGGTCTTTCCAGAAAAATTGTTTTCAAAAGAATAGGAGATTCAGGATTTGATACTCTCTGTGTCTGTTTGCCAGCTGTCTCTGCTTCTGCTCTTTCAGTATCTTTGTGCTCAGGGAAAACTTATCTTTTCCCCCGAATAGTCATGAATTATTCAGATTATAAAAGCTCCTTTCCTTCCAAATTTTGATTCATTTTTAGTGTGAAAATTGCTTTGTGTTCCTAATTCATCAGAGTTTCATCTTTTTATTATTTTATTATAATCTTTTTAAATATATTTATAACTTTGATTGAGAAATTATTTCTCTGTGGCCAAAACATTGTCAGGAGAAAGGCTTCACACTTTAACTGAACCATTTCTGCTATTTCTTTCAAAGACAAAATCTGAAGAATTTTATTGTGCAGCGAATTTATTAATTCTCATTGTCACAAGTTGGGGATTGAAGAGAAATTAATTTGGTAATGCTGACTGGTATCTAGGGAGAACTATATTCAATAAAATATCTCTTTCTAGTCTATTATCAAGGCAGAAATTGGATAGAAATAGCATAATAGCAAGCTACATATGAAAGAATAGAAGGAAAGAGAGAACGCAGATGGAAACCAGGCCTTTTGAGTGACGGCAGAGATTGCTGAAAAGCTGTGCTGCCACACTAGTCTGGCAGCTTTGGCTTCCTAGGGACCTGGCAGTTGGTCCTGGCCACTGGTGCCACCAGGACATAAAGTCAGCTGCTGCAGCCTTATTGATCAAAGGTGGCTGAACACGTCCGTGCACCTGTGTCACGGTTTCCTTTCTAGCCTTTGTTTTCATACTCAGTATTTCAATGGATACTTTTTGTCTGGAATTTTCAAAGCAACAATCACATTAGGAGGTCTAGACAGTGCAAGTTACACAATACACACATAGCCCCTGTGTTCACCTGGAGGCTGTGGCTCTACAGCAGCTGTTGTTGTTTCACCTTGGACTCTTGCACCAGAAAGTAACCTGGTGTCTTCCCAGGACACCTGGCTTTGAAATGATGCAGTGGTTCACAGATCATAGTAGTCAGTGCACCCTAAAACACAGGTAATTTGCTTCTCACAAGCTTGTTTGCTTTAATATTCACAGGAGCACAATCCCAGCTCCTCTGTTTCTGAAATTTTTCAAACTATTCTATGCTCTGTGTTTGCCTTTGCTCTTGAGAGTCAAGAAGTGCATTGGGGGTGACTGGGTGTCACCCCTCCACTAGCTGCCACCAAGTAGATGAAAGACCTTGCTGTATACCAAGTAAGAGCAATTTCATGTTCTCTTTTTGTAATCTAATCCCTACAGTGTGTTTGCATAGTACTGCTCAGGAATCACAGATGATCATTGTCTTTCCTGAAGGAAGACAGAGAAATAAGAAAACTCTGCATATACAGAATTTTTCAGTATAGAATCAAGTCAGTAATATACCAGCATTTTGAAAAATATTACCAGAATAATTATAATTGAGAAAGGTGAAGGAACACAGGCAAAAGTGTCTGAGTACTGATGCACAGAAGATCAGTGCTTTCTGCATTTTCCTAGCTGGAACCAGGGAATTTGTTACCCACTCCAGGAAAGGCCTGATGGAACTCACTCTTTTAAAAAAGTGAAGCCACAGAGTGAACACCATGAACACCTGTGGCAAAAACAAAACCAAACCAAAAAACACCTGCAAGCTCATTTAATTAATCAGCTTATGAGTAGATTTCTCACATGAACTGAAAAGTGCATGATTCAATGAATGGTACATGAGCTAGGCCCAGTGTTATAAGCCCACTTTTGATGAAAATTCCTACAGCAGTCTACCTAATGTTGCTGATGAGGGTTATTCCATCAATACTTGATGTATTCTGCAGCACAAATTATAGGGATAAAGGTGTTTTAATAGTTTTTTTTCTCAGCATTAAGTGATCTTCCAGCTTACCAGACAGTCCTGTGTGCACATCTCTCTGACTCCTTGTTCATGTCTCTCAAAACTCAGCTGTGATGTCAGTGAGTGATTCTGCCAGCAGCTCTGTCCTTTGCACCCAGCCTTCTCTCCTATAATCTCTTGAGATGACAGAATCCTGAATTCATGGAACACAAATCAAGTACAATTTTTTGATTGAGTGGGATGAGGGGAAGCTATCCCGAGCCATAAGTGCCCTGATACCATGGCTTGTATCACTGCTGCCCTTTCAATCATATGGCCAACTCTGTTAGCCAGTACAAATAGAAGTATATTCAGGCTGTCCATTCAAGCTATCTGTAACAGTGTTTAAGACACATAGAAGAGTTTGTCACTGTTTGCTAGTAGTTGCTGCAAGTGGAACTCAGAAAATGAAGGGATTACAGAGGAGGAATTATAGGAACGTATTAAATTCTTTTTCTGTCCAGTTTTCTGTGGTTTCTGATGAACATAACACACAGTGTGCCCAGGACTCTGAGCTATGAATTCAGGTGAAGGTGGAAGTGAATGAGTACATGGATTGTCGTGGAAAGCACCACAAAGCCATCACGTATAACTGATGCAGATTTTTAAAGAGTTAAGCAGTTGCTCCCACTTTTAGACAAATGGAAAGGATACAATATTTCATGGTGACATGGCTGTAGGAACTGACTGTTGTCAGCTAGCACATTTTGCATAGATTAGCACCTAGTGTCGACAAAATTATATGTCCCTTAAAATTGCATTACTCAAAATACATGAATTAGCACGACCTAAAAAAGTAAAACTAAAATATAAACCCTCTTAGCACTTGTCCCAGTTTTCCTAGAACAGAATATTCCATTTCATACTGAGGGAAAATTATTCTTTGTCGATGAGTTATAATTGATGAATGTTTAGGAAAAAAAAAAAGAAATATCAGAGCTTCTGTAAAAAGAAAAAGGCTTTTTCTTTGGGGATAGTGCCAAAATAATGTCATTTTATATATGTAGGCTACATTTTGCTTAAGTAAGCTGGTCACAAGCTATCTTTTCTCTCCTTCCACAACTTATACATCTAAGGAGAAAAGATGTGTACTTTCAATCAGACCTTTATTTACTGTTGAAGACAAACATTTAGTTAATTGAAAAAGAAAGTAAAAATTGTGATCAATACTATAACAAGCAAAGGGAAATACATGTTCAGAATTTCATTTGGAAGTTAAGCAGAAATCAGTTTTACTTGTATATTACAAAGGCATTAATTACAGTTCCTTGGATACTAATAATATAACAGTTTGTAAACAAAAATTCGATAAAAAAATCAACACCAATAAGTTGGCAACTGAAGAGCGAAGAAACATTGTGCAATTTATAGGCATACCCTTTCTCTTAGGAGAAGTCCAGTCAACTAATGAACAAGATGTTACTGATTCTGTATATACAAATATTATTCTTTTATTGTTTTTTAAGGCTTTTTTACACTGGCAATAAGTAGAGAATCCTCCTCTGTGATTAGAATTATACTTGCTATTACTTCCTGTCTACCTGGAATTCTTGGTATAATACTTCATGGAAGAGGCTTTAAAGTCCATCTAGTTCCAACCCCCCTGCCATGGAATGAGACATCTTCCACTAGACCAGGTTGCTCAGAGCTTCATCCAGCCTGGCCTTGAACACTTGTCATGTGCTAATTCCTTAATGTGCTGTAGTTGGGGTTTTTTTTCATTGTATGTTTCTACAGGGCATCATAACAAACATCCTGGGGTTTTATAGGTCAAGATATTTGTCCATTGGCTGGTGATTTCTCTGGTCTCTTATCAGGTGCTCTCCTTCCTAGAAAGCCACTGGCATCAAAGGGTGGGTCAGACGTGTTGCTTTGACAGTAGTCTCCTGTTTGTGGCCATTTTCTTTTCCAAGGGCTTTGTGGTTTCTCCTCATCTTTTGATGGTCTATCATGTGGTAAAAGAAAAGCTATGGAAAAGTTCTTCAAAGGAAAGTTGGCAACCAGGAGTGAGTCTGCTACAGCTGGAACAATTCATCCTGATCCTTGTCCAGATCCACATTAATTGCTCCAGTGGTTGCAGCCTTGTTGCCAGCTTCGTCCTTCCCAGGAGGTCCTCAGGCACTGGGGCACAGACAGGATGTCTGCATGGTCTTTATGTCTTTCTTTGTTGCAGTTGACTTTTGGGTGTGTAGTAGACCCAACACTTTCCCAGAAAGAATCTTGACTCTGTGTGTGGATGTGCAGTTGCTGTCATAGTAGGCATGGACAAGATCCAGAGAAGGAATTGCAAAATGTGCTTTACTTGAGCCCCTCAAAAAAAAATAGGTCAAACTCCCAGCAGGCCACTCCTGGTGCAGAATTTAATTTTGCTTTCACTAAAACAGAAAACATGCCAAAACAATGAAGAGATTATAAAGAAAGGGAAAATAAAACTTTAATTATTACTTAAGTACTCAGAAGATAGGATAAGACAATTCATTAGTCATACACAAGAATCTCACTCTCTCTTGAACTGAAAAACTTGGTTTCCTTATTATATTTCCATAATATAGAATCATAGAATGGCTTAGGTTGGAAGATACTTTAAAGTCCAACTAGTTCCAACCCTCTTTCTGTGGGAAGAGAGGTCTTCCACTAGACCAGGCTGCTCAGAACTTCATCCAGCCTGGCCTTGGACACTTCAAATGATGGCTAATTCCTTAATATAGTGTAGTTGGGTTTTTTCCTTGTATGTTTAAATAATTGCTTCTAGCATCAGGTGGTAGAAGCTAAATAGGAATTTAGCACATTTCAATTCAGCATATTGCATATGGTGGATGGGAGGAGCAAAATAAATCGTATGAAAAGTTACTTTACAAGCTGACTTTAATGGATGGTCAGTGTTGCTGTGCTTATAAGTCACAGTGTGGGTGTGTAAGCACTTTCAGCTAGTGCACAACCTTTATTTAAAATATTTGATATCATTTTGAATAGAAGAGAATAGAATAGAATAGACTGTTTCAGTTGAAAGGGATCTGCAACAGCAGTGACCAGTTCATGAGTGAAAAAATGATAAAGCATGTTCTTAAAGGCATTGTTCAAATGCCTGTTCAAATGCCACTGACAGGCTTGGGATACACCGACCACCTCTCTAGGAAACCAGCTCCAGTGTTTGACCACCCTCTTGGTATAGATCTCGTCTGGTTGGGAACTTAAGGGCATATCATCAAAAGTAAAAATCTTGGAAAATTCTGCATATCCTGGGAGAACCTCACCACTGAATCAGCAGAGGCAGCCTGGTATTTCTGATGCTGTAACAATATCCATACAGACCAATCTCTGAGGTGGTAGAGAGCCCTGCTCATAAGAACATAATCATACAAATTCCACCCACAGACAAATTTTCTAAAGCATTTTAATGTTGAGCTGTTGTCATTAAGATTTGGGAGCCACGATATTGACATTTATGCCTGTTTGTGCTGGAGAGCTGTTAAAGGCAGGAACATAAAGTCCAGTGAACCATCACATGAAGTAATGGTTTATCTGTGTCACTACTTTTTTTAAGTAGAGCACAAGAGTACGGTTATTCTCTGTCATCCAGAAAAAGTTGTATAAAAATAGGAATGCTCATATTCATCGTTGGTTCTGTTACTTTACAATATCAAGATATTTTATACTGCTGTTCATAGTTGATCATTATATTAGCCAGTCTATGAGCAAAGAATTGTGCAGGCCCTTTATGTTATTTACATAATGTACTAGGTATGAATAGCACTATTTTCCTTAGGATAAATAAGGGTGAAATAGCAGTAGAGCACTGAACCAAGGTAAATGAGCATTTTTAAGTGATTTTAGACAGAATATCATAGTACAATAATTTTCTTTAAAAAAACAAACATAACAAAAATCTTCAACAATTACTTAGATTTATTAGTTTTTATAAGGCAATGAGTAACCTATTCACTACTGTCTCATTCATCAAGTGAGTTCTTCCGGAAAAGGCATCTTGTCAGGTGCTGCAGAAAAAGCTCTGAGCAGTATCAGTATTGTTAATGCCTCAAATAATGACTGCAAAGATTGTAAAATAATACATTGTTATCTAGCAAGCATTGCTCATAATTATATCACTGATAAAGGCAAAGCATATAAAATGTTGTGTTTTAAATATGTCCTTTAATTAGAATAAAAATGCCATGGAAATAATTTCAGTGGTAGTTGTGTGATTCTTCTGAATGCACATTGTAAAATTTTTGCATATATTTAGGATGAAAGGAGTTATCACTCTAAGCTATTCACTTATAAATTTTCATTTAATACTCATGGTATATCAGACATTATAGATCGTTCACCATTTTGCTTTATGACAGAGCGGAAAGAACCCTGATAACTATGCTGTGTCTAAAATGTAGTTCACTCCTTTACCTGCCTGCTTGGACTGAACTGCAGAATCTTAATTTGCTGTCATGGTTTCCATGATCCTTTGCTCATGTCACAATTGTTGTTACAATAAACACATTGCATGTACAGCATAGCCTTCATCTTCTCAAGGCAAAGCACAGACCCTTTCATCCTTGCAAAATGAATAATTAAATGAGGATTTTAATATTTCTGCTTGCTTTTGGGTTTATTAGCTCTAACTATGAAAGCTAAATCAATTATTTTGTATGTTCCATCTGACTAACTCTTGAAAAAATAGACTGGTGTTTTCCATTTATCTGTTGTGGCTTTAAGCTATCTTAAAATAGCACTATTGAAGAAATGGACTCTGCCGATTGAATAAGTGACTTTCTTATTATTACAAGTTTCGGGTTTGCATAAGGACCAGAAGTGTAAAGCAAAATCCGGGAAGATGTTTGTCACTGATAAGGTCCTATGGCAATATAAGTCTTCTGCTGTACCTGCCTCACTTGGATTTGGGCATTTTTGTTTCTGCAGAGCCCAGAGGAAGGAGCCTCTACAACCATCTATGCAGCAGTGTCGCCCGAGCTGGAAGGAGCTGGTGGCTGCTACCTTTACAATGAGGAAAGGACAAAATCGGCTGACGTGGCATATGATGAGGAGCTGCAGAGAAGGCTCTGGACAGAAAGCTGCAAGATGGTTGGGATTTCTGATGAAGCCAGCAGGCTTCACTAGAAGAAGCCACTTTCAGCTGGGTAAATGAAATGCATTGAAAAGCATCTTAGGTGAATTCTTGCAGCATCAGTCATCATCCTGGAAATCACTGTTCAGTCCCAAAGGCAAACATGAACAGCTCTGTTCTTCACTTGAATCCCTAATCTGCTAGGGTGTGGGGGGAATATTCCCACAGAAAGGTGTAGTGGTTGGTTTTAAATCTAACCATCAGTTTTGTAAATCATTCTGTTTCAGTCTGTGATTAAAATACAATCTTTAAACATGTGCAGAGATGAGTTTTCATTGTTTTGTTCAAAAAAAAAAAATAATGCTTGAGCATGTTGTGCTGGGAGGCTTTTGAATTTAAATCACCTTTGTACATATAAGTTACTTTTTTAAATCAGTTTTAAAAGTTGCAGCTTTATTTCCTTAAGCATCATTAATCTTTAAGACACTTTCATCAGCTTGTTCTAATGTAGAAATTTGGCATTCATGATCATGATGTCGTTCTGTCTTAAGGTTGCTTTTATATGTCAGCTTTTATCCAAAGGTATTAACTGAAGGTCAGAACAAGAAGAAAAAGTAAATAAATAAGGTCTTCTTCAAACAGGATACTGAATTAACTTTTTTCCAGTTTAAGTTCATCTCTCCTATAAAGGTGAGGAAGGGATCAAACATCATCATGGTAACACTGGCTTTGGCAGAGGATGCAGTCAGCCTATTGTCTTGTCAGTGGGCTGAGATTTACTTGTCCCCTTTTCTCCTGAACACCTGTAATGTTGCATCTGCAGTTTCATTAATTTTCTTTGACAAGGAGAGTCACTCATGTACTGTTGCATGAAGAATCATCTCCTTTAGTTGGTTTTGATCCTAGCTCATATTAGTTTCAGAACTAGAGTTCATGGTTTGGAAGAGACAGCAATTAATGCCAGCCCACTTTTTCCTCTTTCTGAAGATGTACAATGCATCCTCTCTAAACTGTGTCTTTGCCAATTTTAAGAGTAGCCCCTGCCTACTCATCCAACTTTCATAGGAGCAAGAAGGTATTTTCCCATTAGTTGTGTAAGTCTTTCCTAAAATTTCCTAGGACCTGTTTTATTTTTAATTTTATTTGACTATCTCGTATTTGAGTGTGGAGCTGATATATTTTATGAAGGTATTTTCAGCCAACACTAGGGTTTCCCCCCTCAGTGGGACAGCATTTTGTTCAGATGCTATCAGTTTTGAACACACTTTGGCTGTATATAGTTCAGGGAACTCCACCTATGTCTACCAAAGAGAATCTTTAAGAATGATGTTCACATTCATGGAGTAAGAAACTAAACAGACAATGGGAAGTACAAAGATAGCTTGAATTTATACAAGCTCAAATAAGTAGAAGAAAAAACTGGATTGAATATGGAAATATTTTAATGGAAATGGTGGTAAACCATGAGAATACTTCCCTGGACAGTTTCAGTCAAGATTTTAAATCTCACAAAATCATCTGGAGTGTCTGGGGAGACCTAACAGCAGCCTTAAGGTACTTATAAGGGAATACAGGAAAGATGGGCAGGATGGGCTTGGGCAGTGTAGTGATAGAATGAGGGGTAATGGCTCTAAACTGAAAGAGAGAAGATTTAGGTAATACATTAGAAAGAAATACTTCATTGTCAGGGTGCTGAAGCACTGGGACAGGTTGCCCACACTAACTGTGGGTGTCCCATCCATGGAAGTTTTCAAGATCAGGTTGGATGGAGCTTTGTCTAGTGAAAGGTGGCCCTGCCCATGGCAGGGGAGTTGGAAACAGATGATCTTTAAGGTCCATTCCGATCCAAACCATTCTGTGATTCTTTCATCTCTTCTCAGTGAGTCTTTCCAAACATGGGATGTGTGTCTAGGGAGCTTGAGGTCTTATTGTTAATGGAGTAAGGTCTACCCTACTTCCATCTTGTTGATTTTAGGTGCCATCTAAAAGAGCCGCACAACCCTATAAATGTCCTTACATTTCCTTTTTTCCAAATACACAGGGAAAGAGACTAATATGTGGGCATAAGGCTTATATTCATTTTGAGGAGCTGAAGATTACTGCATGACAGAACCAAGTGCAAACACAGCATTGTGCTCTCATTTGCAGCAGACTAGAAACAGTAGGAACATGTTCCTGTGCACTGAACCCTGGACTAATATCCCTTTTGGGCTTTTTAGCTCAAACTTAGTACTTCACTCCAAGTGACCTTATCTCTAGCCTTTGGTTCAGAGGAAGATCACATCTGAGTGAAAGTAAACATGCTTATATGTCCAGAGTCTAGGAAGAAGATGCACTGATGAAAAAAAAAATAAAAACCAGTATGAACATAGAAGAGCATCTGGGAAAAAAAATAATAAACAAATTGAGGGAGAGTATATTTCCTGTCTGAATTAAGCCATGGATGATCTATTTTTATCTTCTTAGAGTTGGTATATACAAGGGTTAGCAGCAGGAGATTTATCACTCAGTCACTATAGCACTTTCTCTGTATGACTGGCTGACTTTTTTTTGGTAAGTGAATGTAGTGCTAGTGAAATGTGCCAGACTGACACTCCAGGAACTAAATTCCTCTGTTTATTCACGGATCATGCACAGGATGCAGTAAGCCTGCTAGACAGCCAACATTTTGATGTTGCCATAGCATTCCCATGGAACATCATTGCTGCTAACAGTGTGTCCAGGATTACTCAAACTAGATGGGATGAGATTATCATCAGTTTTAACTCTCTTGAAGCTCCACAATATTTGCCCAACCAATTTCAAGTGACATAGGGATTAGTGAATTAACAAAGAGTAAAGAGAGCTAGTCATACTTGCAGTGTAATCGGAACCAATTTATTAACTGCCTCAGTCCAATGAAATCTGTTTTAAACACAGAAAACATGGTTTGTGAGAATCAAGAACACAGATGTGGCTGAGTGAGAGGAAAAAAAGAGTCCTAAGGCCAGGGATTTCTAGAGCATTGCAGTTCATGAAAATACAGTTGAGCTAGTTGCAAAACTGTTGTCTCAGGAACTAAGGGCAGAAAACTGTGTCAGCTTTGCAGTGTCACACAAGCGCACGTGAGCTTATCTGGGGCAAAACCCAGTGTTGTTATAAAATACTCCCAGTGTGAATGAGAATAATCACTCGTGATACTGCTGCAAAAATCCAAAATAGTTCTTAACATATCTATCTAGGGGAAAATACATGAAACATGTAAAAAGATGACAATGGTTTTACTTTTGCACAGATAAACGGTTAGAGCTGATTTAATTTCACATTTCAAGGTCATGGGATTTACAGAGATCTGGGCAAGGCTGTATTTCACGTCAATGAATATATGGTTGAGAAGTGGCTTTGCAGTGGGTACATAAGTGTAGAAAAAAATACCTGAGAGCTCTTTAACCTTGCAAAGAAATGCTAAACAAGTCCCAGTAATGGTAAATTGAAAGTAAACAAATTAACCTTCCAACATGAAAGCAGATCCTCTCTGAGAGTGATTTCCTATCAGAACATGTAGATCTGATATCTGAAGATAATTAAAAGATGCCTCTGAAATGACACCTGGCAAATAGGCCAGGTATACTCCTAAAAAATGTAGGTCAGTCACAGTGAAGCCATACTTAGATTCTCCCTCACGTCCACAAGACAGCACTTATTTTGATTAGTATGAGAGTGACCCATTGCTCACAACTTCTACAATGGATATTTCCCTGCCAGTACTCCTCCCAGGCTAATATTTGGTTCAGAAATTGAAGTCCCTCTACCTTGGCACACAAAATCTATTGTCCAGTTCAAGTCTGAGATAAACAGAAGCATCCACTAACTACCAAGGTGATCTGAGCCTACTGCCTTTGGTAACAGAGTAAAAACAATGTCAAATCAATTTTTTTTTCTCTTAAAAAAGGATTACAAATTTAAAAGTAAGAAAAAAATATCTCTGCAAAAGGACCAAAAAAAGATGATTCCTGTTATGAGGGGTAGTTCAAATATAGATCTCACAGGAATGAATGGATTTTATGGGAATGAATACAGTTGTCTAGTAATTTGATAAGGCAATGTTATTTAAACAATGAAGTTGTACAGGAAATAAATAACATGCTGAAAAAAGCACTCTAAGGTTCTTATTAAAAAAAAAAAATAATTTCCTCAATAATTAACTACTTTATTTGTCAGCTGTGGGGAAATTATTTATAAACTGAAAAGGTAAGTGCTATAATTTTTTGTGTGAATACACTGTTATTTGCACATAATGAAGTAGCTACATTCTTGTTTCCAGTTTTATACTGACTTTAAGAGCTAGATATGGAGCCACCAGCCACACTTCCAAAAAGGTATTTTATAAATATTTAGACTTCATAGTTGACTCTTTACACAACTATGAATTACTTTAGCACACAGTGAGAATTGATATTGTAGAAACAAAGGACTTTTTTATTTAACATCAGGTTTGCTGCCACCTCTTCCAAATGCACAGCAGTGTTAACTCTAAATATAACAACACATGGCATATATTTAAATGTTCATCCTTATAATAAGGATGAAAATAAATTTTCTACATACTGGCTCTTGTTCAGTTCTGGTGTTAGGCTACCCTTGCTTGTTCTATGACATGGTTTCCACTTCAGCTGCCACCATGGAAAGACAAAAATCAGATTCCAGTGAAACTAACATGAAATTTGCCACAGAAAAGACAGAACTCCCATGATTTTAAGAGGGTGAGGCTGAGTATACTTACCCATCCGCAACAACTGAGGAAGTCAGTGCAAAACACATATTGTACAGCATCAGGCCAGGCAAGATGGGCAAGCCACAAACAATTCTTTGAAGGTAATTTTATTCCTTTTTAAAACAAATGTACTGCGCTTTGGCAATTTACTGCGGCAACACTGAAGGAAAGTAGCAAGAACAAAACAGACCAGTGTCCAAGAGTGCTGTTTCCAAATACATATAGTTATTGGCTTCCATACTGTACCAACCCTTGTTGGCTTCTCTCCCTTTGGAAATGGGCCTTAGCCAAGAATTCCTTTCACACAGGCAAGAAAGAAGAGTCAAAATGCAGCACTGACTCATTTATTTAGACAAACTGTCTAGATTGAAACCAATCATTTTAAAGTACATGATTTCCTAATTTTGGAAAGGAAAAAGTAAACAAAAAAAAAAAAGAGCAAAAAACCAGGCTATGACACTTTTTGAGTGCTATTAAACCTTGCCACCTCCTCACAGTCAGAATGCAAGACACTTTAAGATGGTAAGCTGCCCCTAGTGTTCTTTCCAAAGAATACAGATAAACAAACATTTCCTTCCCCTCTATCTTGGCATTGCCTGGACTCTCAAAATTAGCTCAAGTAACATCACTGTTTGCAAACAAGCAGATCAATTTAATTTATCACTTCCCTGTTTTGAAAGTAGGAACAATTTTTTTTTTTTTTTTGTTTCAGCTTGCCCACATTTTTGGAACTGATTATTTAGTCCACATTGTTCTGCATATATTGAAGATGTGCACTGTATCTCAGTACTGAAGGAAAAGAATAAATTCATTTTAAGATGCACAGGATAGCTAAGGGCCAAATCCTGCTACTTTTTTTTTTTTTTTTCCTCGGGGAAAGTTTTAATTGAAGACAATGTCAGTTCTTTACAAGGAAAGTAAGACCATGCTCAAGAAAGTTAATATAAAACATTTGCACAGAACTTTTCTCTTAACTACATTGCATAGCTCTGCTGAAGTTAATGAGACATTCCAGAATCACTGTACAAAGAAACGTAACTTAATAGCAGAAGAAGCTATAAAAACCTTGTATCATTTAAATTTGATAATGCCTCAGAACATTATCTCTGGAGTGAAGGATAATTCATGTTTCTACTATATTATTTTAATATATTAAAACCCTCTCTTTGTCTTAAAGAAATTAGTCTAAAAAAAGTGCAACCTAAAAATTCCACTGATATGGTTTATTGAGAAGAGAGAGTAGCATTTATCTCACCTAAAGTCATCTAAAAGCAGGATAGATGGTCTAAGCCTATGAGTTAGGCTCCATCTCTGGTCAGTGAGTAGATACTCCTATGGGACAATTCCTCTGTCTGCTGTTGGAGTGGGAAATGAGCCATGATGCCATATCTCTGGCTGTCCAGAGAGGGAAAACAGACTAGTAGCCTAAGGTAAATGTCCAGTACCTGTACATTGTAGAATCACAGAATCAATTAGGTTGGAAAAGACCTTTGAGATCATCAAATCCAACCTGTAACCCAACACCACCCTGTCAACCAGACCATGACACTGAGTGCCACATCCAATCTTTTCTCTAACACCTCCAGGGACCGTGACTGCACCTCCTCCCTAGGCAGCCCATTCCAATATGTAATCACCCTTTCTGTGAAGAACTTGTTCCCAGTGTTCAACCTGACCCTCCCCTGGCACAGCTTAGGACTGTGTCCTCTTCTCCTGTTCCTGGTTGCCTGGGAGAAGAGGCCAACTCTCACCTGGCTACAGCCTCCTTTTGGGTGGTTGTAGAGAGTGATAAGGTCACCCCCGCACCTCCTTTTCTCAGGGTTAAACAACCCCAGCTCCTTCAGCCACTCCTCACAGGACATGTATGAGCTCTTGTTGACTCAGCCAGCTCTCCATGCACTAAAACTACCTGAGAACAAAGTTTTTTTCTTTTTTTCTTCTTTTGTCTTCCCCCAGCTGCCTCCCCCCACAGTTCCTTAGCTCAAAAGGCACCATAGCTAAATTACAGGAAGTTTGATCTTCTGCGCAACAAAGATCATCTAACCCTGATTTGAACTGGCTGCATCATCTGTGCTAGATAGCTGTCAGCCCAAGTTTAAAATCTTCCACCTTAGATATGTTCTTTCCAGCCAAAAAAATTTTTCAGCTTAAAAAAATTAGCTTTATTTCACTTATGAATCAGAGTATCTTTTCAGCTCCCAGCTATTTCATATAGTTACACTTTTATCTGCTGGGCTGAAGAACCCAAGTTCTGATCCTGGTGGAGATGGGCAGGCAGTGAAGAAGGCATCTCTTGGCATATTTTTGATAAACTACCTTGATCTTTCAATCTTTCATTGAAAGTCGTGTTTTACATCTTGCAACTATCTTCTTATCTCTTTGTGAATCTTATCTGATTTTTCAACTCCCCTCCTGCTTTTGAGATTTTAGCAGCTCATTTTGATATGCACTGGTAATACAGCCTCACTAGTCAGCTTATTTTTTTCTGTTCCTTTGCCCCAGGACCTCATGGACACCCTTCCCTGAAGCATCATAGAGGAACTCAGATTTGGAGATTCTACAAGCCTTTTTTCAGACACATAAAGCCTTATCCTGTAAATACAGGCCACTTGGTTTGTTTCAAGATGCATGATCTAATAGATCTCTAAATGCTTATTTCATTGTGATTTATTTCTACCATTAAAGCCCTAAATCTGCACTAAAGAGTGCTTGAGAAAATTCTGGAGCTGTTGAGTCAGGAGATGCAACAGGGACTGAGAGTCAGAGCAATGACATCATGAAACCATGCCCTAGTTCAGCAGCTGAAGTCATAGATAAAATAGTGCACAGTGACTTCCTTTATCTGGAACATAACAAATTTCAGTAATTTCCTTTGGTTTAGAAATTATTTCTGTTATTTATCACTCTGACAGAATCTCCCAGAAGATGTTTCTCTCTCATCCCAGACAGAACTAGCAGGATAAATGCATATTGCTCTGCACCTCTGAAGCAAAGAGATCCCCCAGCAATTTCACAGCACTTCAGCACAGTGCTGGAGCTTCAGCAACTTGGCTACAAACATTGGCTCTAACAGTGATTTAGAAAAGCAGATTAGGCTTTCAGAGATTTTTCTTTTTTCATAATTTAGTATTAATATTTTTTTTCTAACCTCTGTTTTCCTCTCATATGTCACTTCTCTTTATGGCCCTCTGTAAAGGTGGGGGGCTTCCCCCAGAGCTGAAGGAAACAAGTTTTGTTTTACACAGTCACTTGGCAGCGCAGTTGTGATTGCAGTATTGTAACTCCTCTTGCCCTGCTGGGTCTTATTCCGGGACACTGAATTCATGCTGCAAATTCACAGCTTCTATGCTTATTATGAGAAGAAGCATTACATCTGTTTTATGGAACTCTAAACCACATTTCATACCAAATTTACTTGATATGCAATTGCTGCTGCATTTATTATCCATCCTCTTGCAGAACAGAAACCATCTTACTACCAGCTCATTGTCTGAAATACTGAAAAGTACAATTCTCATCCTGTGTCTGAAAAAAACCCAAGATGCAGGTATTTCCTGCAGATAACATTGAAAAGAAAATGGTATTATTAAAATCTCAAAATAGTCAATCTTTGAAATTTTACCCAAGTTTGAAGTGATCTAGATCAATATGACTGTGTTCCTCATATTTTGTTTAGATGGTGCAGCATTTTGCAATGAAGTTGTTTGTTATAAAAGCTCAGGGAAAAGGCCTTTAGTGAAAGGCATGTTTTTCATTCTACACTGGAAATTAAATTCTGTATCTTTAGCAATTGTACTTAGAAGAGATTTTCCTTTTGACAATGATGACTTCATGACTTAAACTATAGGAGAGGATTCAAGTTTTTCTTCCACATCACACTGCTGGGGTCCATGAAGATCCAGAAAGGAGGACACAATATATATGCTTGGTTTTTCATCTCCTCTCCCTCCACTTGTTTCACATCTGAAGGCTGCATGAAAACAGGAGAAGGAAATTAGTAGCAATTTGCTTTCATTGGAAAAGAGCAAAAATGAAAGATCAGTTATCCAAATCTTAATCAGACTAAGTAATTCATATAACTGAAGTGTTCACTGGGATTTTTCCAGACTGGACAGCAGAAAAAATTTCTTCATGGAAAGAATTGTCAAACATTGGAACGGGCTGCCCAGGCTGTGTCATCATTCCTGGAGATATTTAAAAGACTTGAAGAAGTGACACACAGGAACACGGTTTAGTGGTGGACTTGGCAGTGTTTGGTTTGTGGCTGGATAAACTTGGAGGTCTTATCCAAACTAAGTGATTCTGTGATTCTGTATCTCAGTTTTGATTAAGTTCTTGAAGAGTAGCTCTCAGGGTCAGAAGAATTGGGAAATTTGGTCCCATCTGTTAAGAGTATGACTTACTTTCTCTTAAAATGAGTCTTAGCTTCTGTGCTTCTTCACCTTTGTTTCACCATAGCTGGTAGTATGAAGTGGCTGCTGTTTTCAGTACAGCTGAAAAGGTCAAATGCTGGGTGTTGCTCTTTTTAGAAAGACCAACCCCTTAACTCAGTGACAAATTCATGCAGAATCATTCAGTTCTTTTTTCAAAAGCTTTGAGGTCTGGAGACAGCAGCACAGTTATCTAAAAACAGCTTTTTAACTTGAATATCTGCAAAGCAGTTTTATCAATGTTTTGATCCCACAAATACCTTTCTATCCTGCATTCTTGTAAAGCCAACAAAAAGATCTGGGGAATAGGTTAGACTGAATTTATAATTTTTTCCTTTCCATGAAGTTCCATAAACCTACATGACCTAATTGCCCTGAGAGTAGATATTTTGGGACCTTGCACTTATAAAGCACATTAGTATAAAAGCATGTGCTTGAGCATATTCTAGTAAGTCAATTCCTTTTAAGCATATGCTCAAATTTCTGCATGTGCTTTACTGACTTGGTGCTACGGGCTACATATGTGGGACAGGTGACCACAAGGGTTTGAAATCACACCTCCGTAGGTAGAATACACAGTACAAGTTAGAAAGCTAATTTTTCGCTGAAATAAAGACCAAGACAAATGGTCTCCAGGTTTAAGAGTTTTTTCATAAACAGAAATGCTAAACAAAAGATAAGTTTAAACTTTAAACCTTTTAGTTCAATCTGTTTCAATCAGAAAATCATTGTTTGCATAATCTCCAGAGAAAAACAATACAGACATTAAAATACATTTTAAAAACAGAAAACCAAAACTACTGCTCTATTGCTGAACAAATAGTCATATACCATAAGTTCAAACGATACATCAAAACTTGCTAAAGACAAGAGGCACAGAATTTTAATGTACAGTACTACAAAACAACTCAAACCCCTGCACTTCTTTACAGGGACTTAAACTGGAGTGGTAACTGTATTATGCCAGCGTGAAATGGTTTATTTCATGAATGGAAAAGAAATTCAGAACCACTTGGTTTTCATATGTTCAAAGCAGTTGATTTGCTGAATACAGATGAACATTTGTACTTCCTCCTATTTTCTTGTGTTCTCTTTCACTTTTAATAAGTCTTTTGTTAGTCACATGTGATAAAAAGATTTAGATCAAATCTCATGAGGTAAAATCCAAAACTCTGGGGAAAACTAAGAAAGATTGATTTGTTTGGTTTCTAAAAACATAACCACATTGCCAAGAGCCTCCAGCTGGCAGAATAGAAAAAATGTCTCTCCAGATTGCAAATTGCCAATTCTAAAATGGCACAGCAGCAGCTTTCCACCCTGACTACCTGCAGCTGGCCTGTTTTCCACCTGCTCTCTGCCAGGCAAAATAATAGCTGCCACTTGCCATGTCATCCATCCACCTCCCCAAAAATGCACATCAAGTTATGAAACACTGTTAAAAATTGTGTATTTGAGATGAGCCTGTACTATAGCTGTTGGGATCACAAACAGGAGTGAGATGAAGTACACATGGTTCTCCAGACCAGCTGGTAGGGCTGTGGGGAGAAACAATCAGGCTTGCAGCTCATAAAGCCTTCTATGGGTCTAAAAAAATACAATTACTGATCTTGAGACTAATTGTTCTTAGTTTAACTTCATTATGTTAATGAATGAAAAAGCTTTATTGACAGCTATGGGCCTGAAGAAACATTCTTGGCAAAAGGAAACAAGAGCTTTCAATCCCAGGGAACAGAGATAGCTGTGCAGAGGTAACTAAGAAGCAGGACTAGTTTTTATGGGATTTAAGTGTCCTGAATGTTGCTGGAGGTGAAAAAAAAAATTAAGAAAACTGCTTGGTAGATGTTAGGAAAAATTGGTGACTCTGGTAGGGTGAGATGTGGGTAAGGTAGTGTGTGAATTCTCTTAGTAACAATGAAAGTAAACACAAGCTTAAAACAAATGCGGGCTGAGATGATGCTCCAGACAACAGAAAGCAGCAGGGCTGGCACCTCCCTGCTGCAGGTGAGTGCATGTTCAGGAGGCTGCAGAGCTTCAGACTTGCTGTGTTGCTTTTCTCCTGTTTTTGTGCTGTTCTGCAGCCTGGCAGAACTTCAGCACTGGCTGTGAAAGAGGAGCCCACCTGTGCAGAGCACCTAATCCTTTGCTGTTTGTGCTGTGCTCCTGGAAAGAGGGAGGTTAATTGGAATAGAGAGGAAAGAGGGGGAACCCACTCCCCTAGCACTAAGGAGGTGTTGAGCTTGGTAATTTATGAACAAAACAGTCTCAGTTCTTGCTGTGGGCATCCAATTCTTACAAAAGAAACTTGGAAGAGCTCAGAATATAGCTCAGACTGTAGAAGATTTAAGCATGGAGGTGCCTAATTCCTGGGTAAAAGAGTTCATATAGGAGCATCAACTATCAAGATGGAGCAGGTCCTTGTCATGCACATTAGCAGATTTCTGGATCCCTGAGGGAATCCCAGGTGAGATAGGGAGGCTTCTAATGAGTTACACTACTCCTAAATTTAGGCAAATCCTGAGAAGGAATATTTTTGGTGGGTTATTTTGAAATTATGGTGTTTATCTCTATTTTATTTTAGAGGTTTTGGTTGTTTGGTTGGTTGGTTTGTTTTTACTGGAGCATAGTGCTAGAGCAGCCAGATCATTTTGCTTGCTGGCGGGAAAGTAGTGCAGGGCTGGTAGGGGGCTGAAGGGTAGCTACCTGCCCTGGGCATCCAAAATCCTGTTCAGAACATGAAAAGGAACTGCAGGAGACACAAGAAGCAATCAAACCCAAAAGAAACATCCCTGGAAAAAAATATTAAATTTATACAAAAGCCAAACTGTTGCAAGGGATGGCCATTACACTCTTTCTCTGTGTGTTCTACTGAATCAGGATGACCCCAATGAAGGGAATAATGTGATCTGACTCCATGATTTCAGAAGGCTGAACAATGCTTTTTTAAGCTATTCTATATTACACTAATAATATACTGTATTAAAGAGATGCTATACTGAAAAGATACTACTAAAGAGAAACCCGTGACTGCCTGGACAGTCACAATGCAGCTTTTTCCCTATTGGCCAATCAGGCCAAACAACCATCTTCTTCGGTAAACAATCTCCATAACATTTTCCACATGTGCCAAACAACAGGAGCAGCAACTAGAGATAAGAATTGTTTTCTCTTCTTCTCTGGGCTTCTCACTGCCTCCCCAGGAAAAATCCTGGGAGAGAGAATTATGTCTCTCTCTGTTCAGGGAATGTGAATACCACATTCTCCTTCCCTCTTTCCTCCAAAATACAGGTAATTACAATGCATCTGTGTCAGGTGAGACCCAGATGGTAGGTGTCTAAACACATCCCAGCTGCGCTGGGTACAGGAGTGTCTCTTTGGAACAGCCCAGTGCCTGTTTCTCTGCAGAGAAACTCTAGCACTCAGCTGTAAACACTGTGGGGGAAAGGAATATTTAAGCTAAAAGACAGAGGTGTTGGCACAAACAGCAATAACTCAGTGATGGATAAATAAGGCTGAACAGCAGTAGAAATTTTCTTATGATCTGGACTTTTGTCCCAGGAATAGTTTTAACAGGATTAGGGGAATTAAAGAAATTTAACTATTTTTAAATCAGGAGTCCCATTAGAGCAGAGGTAGCTAAAGACACTGCAATGGACCTGAGCTTGATGACATGAGTGGCTCTTTGCAAACCTAAATTCTTTGACATCACACTTTCTTGAGTGCAGTTTGCATTCTGGTGAATGCTGGTTATTTGTGAAAACTGTTGAAGGATTTTTAGGAATGACAGCCCTAGGCAAGCCTTCCACTAGAAAAGATTTCTTGCACTGACTAGAATTGCAACATAAAGGAGAAATTAACAAGGCTCCTATTAGAAATATAATTCAGCAAGCAATAAAGACTCTGGCTTTAAATCACATTAGAGGCTTGTGCTGTAGCTCAGCATCCAAGAACAGTGAGGAAACAGAGGAATCCCCTGCTTTCACTTTGGAGATTCCTCTCTTTCCAAGAGAACTTGGTCTCTAAGGCATTACAAGGTTGCTCTTGTCCAGAGTGTCTAGTCTTTCTCTGTGGTGATTTTTCAGTCCTCATACCTGTAAATAACCCATAAAGAGTTAGGTTGTAAGTGTCTGAATTAACCTTCTCAGGGCAGGAGAGGGAGGGAATGGTGGGGAGTAGGGTCTGATAAAAATTTGGTTTAGCTGCTCTTGAATTCACATCCTGGTTTTGAGTGCTTTAAATCCATGTCTACATAATGCAGGTTTTGACATATTCTGATCACATCATAGGTGATTCTTTTGGGACTAGAAGGTTCCCAGAAACCCTGTGGGATGTTGTGAAATCCTAGTGCTCTCTATTCCAAGAAACTGGGAAACCTCCTGTAGTTAAACTCCTTCAGCTTTCCTACTGACTTCAGTCATGTAGTTCTGAGAATTTTTTGTTGGCTAATTTTATATAGAAATGCCTCTTCCCCCCCACACACTTCCCAACTAGGTTATTTTCTTGATATTATGTTCTCAGATATGACTGATGAGGTGCAGAGAGCAGTGAGCGCACTGTGCTGCCAGCAAGGACTCAGGAAAGCTGGGGCTGGCAGGGTGCTCCTGTTGTCCCTGCTCATCTTCTGCAGGTGTGCAAGGATGAGGGTAGTGAGTGATGGTTTCTCAGCACAGATCATATGAGTTCAGATGAGATTGTAATTTTTTGGTACAGCCTTTGCCTTTTTAACTTTTGCTATGAGTGGAAGTGGGACAAAAAGACATTCTGTGGGCATAAAGGGTAGAGATTTGCAGCTCAAAAATGGACTAACACATGGGAGCTTGGGTCATTCCTAACAGTAGGCAAAATAGATGGCATTTGAGAGAATGAAAAATACAGCAGCATTTTTACTTAAAGGCTTCACTATTGTATCTGAATTATATGTGAATGCAGAAATACCAGGAGATGCTCTTACTGCATCCAAGTTATTTTTCCAGTGTGGGAACTGTAGCAGAGTTCAGAGACTTTGCTCTCCTGTGGTGCCCCAGTATTGCTGCAGGGCCAGAGATGAAGCTCTGAATCAGAAATGCTTCAAAGAAAGTATTATGTTCAGATGTGAGGTGTTCAAACCAATCCAAGTTTGAGAAGGGCTTTGCTGTCCATGCAGGCAGTTTTAAAAGGGATGTAGGAACTGTTGGAGAAAAAAAAAACTGGAGAAAGCTGGAGGATACAAGTGAAAAATAGTAGAATGAAGGGATTAAACTTCAAAAAGTCTGTATGACAAGAAATATTAGTTCCCTTCATCCAGCTTGCTTCTAAATTCCAGGGTCTTAGTGAAACCAGCCTCTGAACTCCAGTAACTCCATTGCTCACCACAGAGTCAGTGGAGACTGAGAGGAGTCTGCAGTTCCCCAGAGGGAGATCTTGTCTGGCTGTGTTAGGTAACTGGAACTCACCAAGGGTAAATTGCAATAGGAAAGTGGGAAAAGACAGAGCAGAAAACAAAAGCAAAAAAATAAGTATTCTGACTGTGGAACAAAACAAGAGGTTGGACAGCAATTTCTAAGAAAAGATGAGATAAAGAAACATGAATGAAGCAATTTATGAAGAAAAAAGTAAACTGCCAGGGATAAAAGAGACTGTGGAGAAGGCAGCTGAAGAAGAAACGAGAATATAATCCCAGCTAAGCACTTTGAACAAAACAGAGTAAACAAATAGAAACTTTCTGTTTGTCTTGAAAGGCTGCTTCAGACATTGCTGCCTGGAGAGCAACACCTTTTGCTTATCACTATTGTATTGCAAGAGACTGAGAAGCTCTAATGATTCCTGATGTCCTGTTTGTTTTGGAAGAAAATCTTCGCATGTTCTGTTTGCTTGATGCACTTTTTAATTACTGCCCCAATCTCAGCATAAAATCTGAAACAGGGAACTGAAGCAAACATTCTCTGAATCTGTGCTTCTGTAACTGAAAGAAAAAGTGAAGCTTCAGTTACTAACAGACATTAACTAAAAATAGTGAAACAAACTACATCTCAGTGCTGGCTTAGTTGGGTCTTTTTCCCAAATTTCAATCTAGTTCAAAATGGTAATCCTGAGAGCCTCTCCTCCAATTTGCTACCACATTACTTCACCAAAATAGCTTAAAAGTCCCTCAGCTAGCTTTAATTATGTCTCTGCCCACATTCTGCTCTCAAGCCAGCTTGGTGTTTTCTTCTTGTTTGGCTTAGGTTGAAACCCCTGAGCCTGGGAAAGGAGCTTTTCTCTGAGGAGTTAAATAGGCTGCAAGCTCTATAATAAGAGGAGAAAAGCGGCACACAATTCACTTTTAAAAGCACCTATTTCTTTGTGGCAGACTGAAGCCTTCTGAGGTCCAGGTCAGATACCCAGCTCTTAGGCTGGAAGAATATCCCTCTGGGTGTCCCTGCCAAGGAGTCAGGCTCAGAGCAGAACTGGGGTAACTCAACATGGCCAGGAAATGTGCGGCTTCCTGAGAGGCACCAGGCTGCTCAGAGTGGCTTGGAGATACCTTAGTCTGGGACTGACAAAGCCTAGCAAGGTTTCCTTGAGCCAGAATTCACTCTGCTTTGAGCAGAGAGTTGGACCAGGTGGCTTGTAGAGATTCTTTGCCCTTGGAAGGGGTCACCAAGACTATGAGGTCCACATGTCTCTGCAGAGCACCCTGATCACCCGCTGGGAGGGGAGTGAAGGGGAAGGGGAGGAGTTCTGTGGGTCGGGAAAAACATGGCTTGGGATCCAGTCATCTTCAGTTATCCATGTGGTCAGGTGAAAGGAGGGGGAAAGTGTGCTAAAACTAGTCAAAATACAGTTCTTAGACTTTGTTTTAATCATATGACAGGAGATCTGTCCTGGCTAACCTGTGGTCTAGGTGAGACCGTTGTGTCCAGGATCTAAAAAAAAATATATTAGCCTTGCACTTCAACCACCACAGGAATCTAGCAGTGTACCTTTTTCATCCTTTTTATGTGAAGGGTAACAGCATTTAACATTTATTACAGCCTTCTGGGCTGTATATCTGTAATAGAGACATCTCAATACAGAGCTGAAAAAGGTACCTGGAAAATGAGGCTCAAAGTTTCATTGATGCCAACTATTAGACAGCTCCTGACTCAAAAAACCCCTCCCTTTTAATTAACTCTGTTTGGGAAGAAATTTTGACCATAACAGAGACTTATTCAGAGGCCTGGATTCAGATTTGGAGGACCAAGAGCCTCAAAATTGACCATGAGACACCAGGCTCTTTGATCAGACCAGGGCCTGGGAGTCTGACTTCCGTGTTTTCCATCCAAAACCAGAGCTCCACCTAAGAGAGTTCTGTTAATTTTTTCCTCATGGAAGGTGCTTCAGTGCCAGTTGATCCCATCCTGTTCCTTCCTTCCATATGTGACTATTGCAATAGAATAGAATGTGTGTGTCTGACCATAAGTTCACATTTGAATCTTGTACTGCAGGATGGAAAAGTAAAATAAAAAATGAAGAAGTAAAATAAATTACAGAGTCTTATGAATTTTATGAGTAGAATCAGATCCTTCCTCTTCTTCAACAAGGGCAAAAACCAATTTCTTCAGAAAAAATCTCTGATGATTAAAAGGTTGTTGGCAATAGAGCCACAGAGGCTAATTATGAATTCTCTCAGTTTTCATTGCTGTCTCAGACAGTTGGCTGGCATCATGGAAAAACTGTTTCATTCTAGATGAGGAAGTGGAAAAAAAAGGCTTAAGGCTAGAATCAGACCTGTCTTATCAATTTATAACAGTAAATCATATCATGGAAGTAGATAGAAGTGGATGAAGTTTTACCAGTTCATAATCTGTTACTGTGATATTATTTTATGTTTTTATGGTATGTAAAAGATGGGGAAGATATATATTAAATAACCAAAAACACGTAATTGTTCTTTAATAGTAAATGTCTTTGATTGTCCCACAGAGGCTTCTAGATGTCTGCATGCTTATCCTTTTATTCCCTTCTCAAAGACATGAAAAGTGTTTGTATATGTAAATGACAAAAATATTCAGTTGTCTTCCCTATAGACATACTGATTTTGGAGGAAGATAACTATGGCACGTTCCAGGCTATGTGTTAGCTATTCTTTGCATAAAAGACAATGGTTTCTTCTTTCCCCACAGGAAGATCAATGCTCAAAAAGGTTTTTTGTTCTATTACAGATATGTGTGGCAGTAATGCATTCACTGCTGAAGCTCTTTAAAAAGGTGTGTTGCTATATTGCCACTCAGTTATGAACTCATAGCACAGACATAAGGGATGAGGAGACTGGATAAAATATGTGTCCACAGTGACAGCATTCTGGCATAGCAACAATAGGTTTGTGAAAGAGCTGAGCTGCTTAAAGGTCTGATCTCCTGAGAATAGCAACCTTCAGAAGCCTTTGAGAAACAGTGGTCTATTCAGGATTTCTTTTCTAAACTTTTTTCCCTCTTTATGCATGTTCCCAAACACACTGATTTTCCCTCCAATATAAAACACACAGAGGGCACAGGGGGTCCTTTCATTGTTGGGAAAAAAACTGAACACCTATCTCTGTGTGGATGCCAAACAAGGACAGCCATGTCTGTATTCCAGTCATATTTCCTTATTGTCTGTGCTGTCCTGCCCATTACCAGAGAACAGGAAACTGCTTAGGGGGATGTAATTCTGTTTAAAAGTCTGTCACTATGAATTACCAAGGGGAAAAGGCAAATCACAGGGTAGCATAGCAGTACTTTGGTGCCAAAAAAAATCCTAGACCTTTGCAGTGTCAGGAAATAATTTGCAGTGAATACCCAAGTTCTCCTTTATAATTTTCTTGAGGCTAGAAACATGCTAAAATATTCTATTTAGAGAATACTGCATATTAAAGGCAGATTTGAAAGGAGAAGACAGCACTTCCAATTTCTACCATTGCCAAATTTGGTGTCCTTATAACATTCATGTAAATAAGTGCCTGGCATTTGACATGATCAGGTCTACCTGTTCTGTGTAAAGTTTCCTCCAGTAACACAAGAGCTGTATTTGCAGCTTGTTTGCCTCAACCTTTTTTTTAATCCTTGTTCAAAAGTTGCATAACTACGTTGTCTTCAAGAAATAGGATGTTTATAATATAAAAGAAGATGAGCCTGGGGTACTTTGGGATACTGTAGGTCACATTTAAAATAGCTTTCATATAAAATTATTCAGCAGAAAGTGGTAGCCTGGAGTGAGTCTGTGGTTCAGATATGCTCTAGTGCAGTTAAGCAACCTGAAAGAATTTATTATTCGTCTTTTTAGAATTGTCATTAATCCCTGAAATGAAACCAATTCTGCTTGTATTTTCAAAAGTTTTATTCAGGAAGGTTGTCCCTGTGGGAAAGATTAGCAGAAAGCCAACACATCAATGAAATTTTATGCTAATCCTCAGAAGAGGGTAGGAGAGAGATAGAGGTCAAGAATACAAAGTAAGGAATATATCTTATGATGGTCTATGCACAACAGCATATTTCATTTCTACAGAAGCCTCAGAAGGGAAAAAAGACCCAAACAACAACATCCCTCTTTCATTAACTGAATAACAATTAGAACTAAAATTCAATTCCAGCCAGTAGACAGAATGTCCAGAAAATGTCAACAGTCTATTCAGACAGACAAACTTGGCTAAGAACCACATGTTCTTTATGGCCATTAGATTCCTTAATTATTTTTTTTTTAAATAAGATGCAAACTCATTGCAGAGAAGTTTGGGGTTCTTGGTTTTCTTTTTAGATAAGGTCAGTAATGGTGACAGAGACATCACCCATTTGCAAGTGTCACAATGTTGCTTAAAATCAGAATCTCCCCTTTCAAGCAAACTGATGCAACATCATGTGAATGAATTTTTAGAAACAGACAGGATGGACAATAATTTACTTCTTGTTTCTAAGTGTAAATTTTTTATATGGAGGCATTTATTTGCCTACAAGTGACTGCTTGCTCTTAATATTCAACGGAACCTAAATTGGATTGATATTAAATTATTAAATTTGCCAGTGAAAGGGTTACCCTTGAATTGCCTACCAGGAGTCTGTCAAAAGACTCATGTTTTGTCCTTCTTATGTAATTTTTGTCCAATCTGAAAAAACTCAACTTATTAACTGTCAGATTTACAAATTAAGCAACTTTGTCCAAATGAATGCAGGGCCTGACTGAATAGGGCTCTAATTAGCTGGCCAGGGTTTACCATTACAGCACAAAGTAATGAAACTAGTTTGAAAAAAATCTGCTTCTTACACTATTTGAATAGGAAAAGAGAAAAAAAAAAAAAGGTAAAAAATGGTCTTCCTAAAAATTGCAGAAAAGAAAATATTAAACCCCTGAAATGAACATTTTTAGCTGCCTGAATTCCCATTTAAACCATTTGATTTTTCTTTCCAAAAAGTGATGTTTTTTCTCCATGCTTAGTTCAGGGAAAGAAGGTGGGGATTTGGTGCGATAGTCTTTTTTAAATAGTTTTATTAATTAACCTTCTTGTGATTTTTCCTGCTTTACTTTTAAATTAGACTTTAAATTTTGCATTCTTGAAGAATCATAGCATATCCTGAGCTGAAGAAGCCACAAGCATTGTCAAAGTCCAACTCCTCTTTAAATAAAAAAGGAAAAACTTGAAGACAAATATGTTTTAAAATTTGAGTTTTTAAAAACAGAAAGAAATTAGATTTTTTTTAAAAAGAATATTTTTAAAATAACCTGTATTTCAAATGCACTTACAGGAGTGAAGTATCATTTGGCAATCCCTCTGAATTAACATTTGCTATACCTGACATGATCTGGGGAATGTTCTTTCACTCTTCAGGTGTTTACAGCAATCACTTGATTCCATAACTATGACTTTTCAATGTAAATTCAGTCTTCCATTTTATTTGCTCTACTAATTTTATATAAATCAGCAACTTCACAGTTTTCACTGAAATCAATACTATGCACAACAGCTAAACGTCTCTATCAGCTCTTTGATGGCTACTTCTAATAGTGTTTTATGTTTTAATGTGCTTTATTATATCCAAAATGATTTTGCAGGGCTGGTTCAAATTAAGAAGTTTTATAAATTACTTTATAAGAACGTTGCATAAAATTGAAAAACATTAGGCACAAGAAAGGCTGAAAGATAAAATTATTTTGATTTGTGTCTTGAAAAATAATTTCAGGCCTCTGAAAGGAGAAATTATTCAGCATCTCAGAAAGAGGCTGCAGCACTTGGAGAAAAGCACAAGATTGCAGTCTAATTATAAAGTACAGTTGTACTGTTTTCTGCATTTGTTGCTATCAAAGCCATTAAAATAAATTAATTTAGCATCAATCAAGAGAATAAACTAGATAATTAAGTAAGTTGCTCCCATACCTCATAGAGATGTTATGTTATTTCATGTGATGCAGAAGTCTCTGGCTGACCAGTGAGAGACTGCAGTGTTGTGGGTGGCTGCAAACTGCAGAGAGCCCTTTGCCTTCTAGGATCTATTCTGTGGGGCAAGGATGTGTTGCTGCTCTGTATTGCATCACGCAGTCAGGAAAAAAAGTGCCTCTGTCCAGGTGTGCAAGGAAGGTCATCCCTTGTGGATCTGCTGCTGGACATCCCTTTGGGTTTGGTGTGGTGCTCCCAGCAGAGCAGGGAGGGCACAGCACAGTGGCTGCATTCCAGTGGGGAAGGTGTTGCTGTACACTGTGAACCATTAAAGCAAGCTGAAATGTCTAACAGGAACACAGGGGGGAAAGCATGCAACACAGGCTGATGGAAATGGAAGGCAATGGAATATTTCACTTCTGCACCTTTCTCCCATCTCTTAAGTGCAATCCCATGGCTGCCCAAAAATATGGAAAAGCAGCTGTCTTGGCCCTCTGGGATACCTTCCACTTTGGGGATATGGGAAGCTGGAGAACAGTATGTCCTGGGCAGACACTGTCATTGCTAGGCTCCCAAGCGAGAGGCAGCATTGTCATTGTCCTTGCCCAGCCTTTCACAGAGTCAGATGTCAACCAGGGCCCCTTCTTCTCTCGAGACCCTACTCCCATACCTCCAAGAGACTGATCAGCAGTAGAGGTCACAAACACACAGTTCTTCAAATATGCCCACCTCAGCATGGCAGGGAATCACCAATGTCCAGGAGAGAATCCTGTCACTTCCCTCTGCTCCTCGTGAGCAACTAGAAATCTGCTTCTTCAAACCCCAGTGGAAGCTGTGATATTATCATAGGCAGGCAAGGGCTCCTAGACTTCCTTCCTAGCCCAGCAGAAGAGGCATTTATTTCTTGTTTCCCTGCTGGGCGCAGAAAGGCTAAACCACCTTTTCTATTTATACCATTCCCCTGGTCTGACGCTCAGTTGCCTGAGCAATCCTGGGTTGCCTGTTCAACCTTCCCTCAGTTGTCTACACAACCAGCTACAACTACAGTTAAGGAAGCAGCCAAGTCGCTCTGGAATTTTTACAAGACCAAATATGTCCACTAAGACTGACTCTTAAACTACAGTCAGTTTACATTAAATTATCATGTTTAAACATCTTTAACCATCCATGTGCACAGATTTTTCATCACATTTTCAATGGGCTAATAACCACTCTGAGCCTGTGCCCTACTTGTGCATATTTTGCCAATCTAAAATGCCAACTGGCACTACTTGGTCATTTCCAAATGCAAAGGCAGATGTCTGCATGTCTGCTCTTGTAGACAACATGGCCAGGAAGGTTTGTTGTTGTTCTTGTCTTTTTTCTTTTGTTTTTTCCTGCCAGGGTTTGTGGACATAATCATCCTTTTCACTGATACAGGAGCATTTTTCTGAAATTGAGTTTGGCTTCCTGGCTCTCATGAGCTCTCTTTCATAAGAGAGCAAAGGGGGATTCCTCATTAAAGAAAAAGCCTGTGCAGCTATAGAAGAAAGATGCTGGTATTTAATTTTCACTTTTTCATTAAGTTTGACAGAAAGAATATTTTTTTGTTCATTTTTCAGTCATCAAAGATGATTATACTGAGTTCTCTGTGTGCAACTTGACCATTACTACATTATTTGACATTTTAGTGATAGATATAGAACATATTTGTTCTGTCTGAAAGAGCCTTTAACAATTGCTCCAAAATATCATTTTCTGTGATGGCATCAAAGCACCTTGGCACAGCTGATGTGAGACCATTCCCCACAACATGAAGGGGACCGCCACTGGGGAATTCACATCTGCTGGAGAAGCTGGTAGACCTTCCTCCAGCTAAACTGCATGGCAGGAATGAGGCTTCATTCCCTGTCCTGTGATACATTCCTGTGTCCACCTACTCCCCATCAACTCTGTGCTTTATTTCCACCATCTTTTTACTGCCACCCTTTCTATGGCTTCTCCCCAGTGACTGTGAGTCCTTTACCCACAAACAGAGGGTTCATCTTCTCACAGCCTTAGTCAGACCATAATTAGGATTTCATGCTATGCATTCTTCATACAACATGAAACACAGATGTATGCTTATTTGTCATATTACCTTGACATATGCAAAATAAACCAATGAGCCCCCAGGGACCTTTTTCTGTAGCCATTATTTTTCCATTTTACTTATCCCTCTCCCATCCATTAAATGCATGAATTAAAAACTCTTTGGGACAGAGTGTTTAATTTTATTTGCCTATTGGCAACAAAAATCAGCTGCATGAGCAATGAATAAATAATAATTTCATTTTTTAATATAAGAGTGAGCAATGGAGGGGTTTAATTTTTACTCAGAATACAAATAATCAGGTAAAAAATTCCATCCTTTGCATTCTGTAAAGGCTCTGGAGAACTCCTTCAGGCTTAATTTCAATTTGTGGGAACCTCTATTAGAGAGTGTTTTTCTTTACCACTTCAAGGTAAAAGATTATTGACATAAAAGGATCACTCCTCTGCAATTAGAAAAACATATTTTAAAGAATAGACATCCATTTCTTAAAAAATTGTGTTGTTAGTGAAATTGAAGATAAGTTAATCATCTTTCATTTTCTGTCTTTCCTGCCCTGTTCTAAGAACTTCATCTCCCTCTAGATTACTAACAAGACAAGAGTTAGACATGAGATAATTTACCACATCATTTATTTATACATTTTAATGAAGGGAAGATCATAGAAGCTTAACAGGGCTGAAGTTTGTTGTCAGTTGGGTTGGGAAATGTATATAAATTCCAGGAACGACTTAGTCAGTACTGACACTATTTTAATTTTAAATGGAAATTATGCATCTAACAAGTCATATCCTGTGTTCTTTCTGCTGTTGATCTGCAAAGCAACAATCCTAGAGGGCATAATGGTGATCTCAAAAGAAGTACTTCTCAGATCTCAAATCTGTTATTCTTAACTGCACTGCTGCACTAGTGCAAAAAAAAAATAAACCCAGCTATTTTAACATACTTTTGGTAGTTAATTTTCTTATTTTGCAATCAAATAGCAACAGAACATTACCTTGATTCATATCAAATCATTGGAAGTGTCATCTATGAATTGATTTAAGCCTGGTGGCAACTAAACACCACGCAGCTCCTTGCTCACACCCACATTCTGCCATGCCCCCATGGTGGGATGAAAAGAAGAATTGGAGAAAAAGGTAAACCCATGGATTGAGATAAGGACTGTTTAATCATTGAGATAAAATGAAAATGTTACTTCTACTACTAGTAGTAATATAATTGTAATAAAGCAGGCAACAAAAAGAGAGAAGAACTAAACCCGAGAGAAATAAGTGCTGGCTCCCTGCTGACCGATGCCCAGCCTGAGAGTAGTGATTGGCAGCTCCCCCAGTTTATATTCTGAGCTCAACATTCTATGGTGTGGAAGAGCCTCTTGGATAGTTCAGGTCAGCAGACATGGCCTTGTATACCTGGGCAATGAAAAACCTACAGATAGGAGCAGGTGAGAAAGCTTTAGAGAGTTTATAGCTAGTTGGTTTGGTGCTTCTGTTCCCCTGTGCATTGCGCTAAAAAAAGGTGTGTTTAATGAGGGCACTTTTTTAAGTCCCTGGTGCAAAGTATTTCCCTTTAGGCTTTTGTCCCATCCTTTTGATTCCCTCAGGGACCTTCTTCTGTGACAAATTACTGTTCATGGTGAGATAAGACGTAAATTAAACCTTAGTATTATTCCATACTTACAAATCAGGTGACAGGTAATTCTGTCTATTATATTTCCCCTATAAGGGGACAAGGATCAATTAACCTTCTTTTCAATTTTCTCAGTTAGAGTTTTTATTTTATTATTAGCCAAATAAAAATGTCAGCATTTTATAGTTATTCACTTGGCAAAGGGAGATAGAAAGATAAGGAAAACATGTGTTATTAAGCTAAATTCTATTAAATCAGCAGAAATACTGGGGCTTGCACTTTCATTTCTGCAGTGGCAAAGTTCAAATTTAAAAAGAACAAGTGTAGATCTATGATATTTGTGTTATATCAATATCAATTCATATATGCCCTGCCTCGATTTGTCTGTATCTTCACAGCCTTACCAATAAATCCTTCCCATGATCTGGGTTTACTTTCCCATAGCCATCATCTTCATTTCATGACATTATTTCTTTGTTAAATCTCCAGAAAATTGTCATCCTTCCCTTGCCCCATTTATTACAACATTTGGAGCCCAGATCATGGGGGGGGGGGGGGGGGGGGGTCGGTCTGAAATCTTCATTATCTATCCTACCTAATATAGCTCCAAAACTGAGGCCATAACACTCAAAATTACTTCTGTCAAAGGGGTTTGTTTTTTTGGGTTTTTTTTTTTTTTTTTTTTTTTTTTTTTTTTTTTTTTTTTTTTTTTTCCCCTTTTTTTTTTTCTAATTATTTTACGGGCTTTCTCATTTGAATAAATTAATAAAGATTTGAGGGTGTTTTTTTAAATTTTGGTTTAGTTTGTTATTTTTTAGTTTGTTTGTTTGTTTTTTTTATTTAGGGGTGTTTTTTGTTTTTTGGGTTTTTTTTTTGGGTTTGTTTGGTTTTTTTCCCCTATGTTTCTCCCTTTGCATGGCAGAAAACTCTTCAAAGTGACTCCACTGTCCATATGCAAGTTTCCTCTCAAACCTTACTCAATTGAAATGCCAAAAGTCTGACAATCAGAGAGCTGGCGTGTTGTAAGTTCTGCTTTTCATTACCAAACTAATTGTGTAACAAGGTCATAAAACAGTGTGAGTTGGAAGGGTCCTTAAAGCTCACCTCGTTCCAAGCCTCCTACCATGGGCAGGGGCACCTTTCACTAGTCTAGGTTGCTCAAAGCCACATCCAGCCTGGTTTTGGACACTTCCAAGGACATGGCATCTGCAGATACTTTGGGCAACAGGTTGCTGTGGCCTAACTACCCTCACGGTAAGAATTTCTTCCTAATATCTCATCTAAACCTACCAAAGGATGGTCTAAGGTCTCCCCAAACCCTTCTCTTACCCTGTTGCTGTTGAGATGGCCACAATGCACAGAGTATCACCATACAATTTCAGAAGGCTTTAAGCACTCACCAATAACACCATACTTCATCACAAGGCATCAAGCATCTCTTCACTTCAGAAGACATCAAGCAGCTGCTCTTTCTCAGTCTTTAGCCCAACTTTTTATACCTTTCATGTTCATGCATTGCACCTGTGTGCCGTCTCTTGTCTTTGGTAATTGGCTAGTGCACCTGGGCACTCCGTGGCTCATTGCTTTCAATGCAGTTCACCTGCTTCTCACAGCTGTAGCCCATTGGGGATGAGGCTCGGCCACAGCCCCTCTCCCAATCAGCACAACCTGTGTGCCTACATTACCCAGACTGTACAATACCAGTGCTCTCAACCTGACCTCATATGAGAGGTGCTCCAGCTCTCTGATCATCTTTGTGATCTCTAGACTCACTCCAACAGGTCCGTGTTCTTGCTATGCTGGGGGCCCCAGAGCTAAATGCAGCACTCCGGGCAGTGTTTCATGAAGAATAAGAGGGGAGGACCCCCTTGCCCTGCTGGTCATGTTGCTTTTAATGTAGCCCAGGACATGACTAGCCAGCAATATCTTATCCTGGTAAAAATATCTGACTCCAAAGCAAACTGAAACAGGATAAGAGAAGTGCCTGGAGCCCTTAAAACAAGTGCATTGTTTCTTTCATGAAGTTATTTGCCGCTGTTGAAGCAGGTGACATTAAACCCTCTATCAAAGCATTGTTCAATCTCTAAAGTGCTAGTATTAATAAATCTATTACCATCATCTGAAAGACATTATACACTACTAAAATATTCTAATGTTTTGATTATTGCAGACACTGTAGTTTTCTTTTAATAGGCTACAACTTCCTCATGAAGGAAAGAGGGGGCAAGGAATGATCTTTTCTCTGTGGTGACCAGTGACAGGACCCCACCTGAAGTTGTGTCAGAAGAGGTTTAGGTTACATTTTGGGAAAAGGTTCTTCACCCAGAGGGTGGCTGGGCACTGGAACAGCTTCCCGGGGCAGTGCTCATGGTACCAGCCTGACAGACTTCAGGAAGCATGTGGATAATGCCCTCAGGAACAGGATGGGACTCTTGGTGATGGTCCTGTGCAGGGCCAGCCAGGAGTTGGACTCAATGATCCTTGTGGGTCTCTTTCAACTTGACATATTCTGTAATTCTGTGTTTATTTCTTCTGCAAGCATCAGATATTTAATTAGGGAAGTACCATTTGACAAAGGTTTCCCTTATTGGTGTTGCAAGCAGATCATGGTTAATGCAGAGGGAAAATTCTGTGGTTGCAGACAAAAGCAATGCACAGCTTTTATGGGATCTAGTAGATTATTAAGATGTGACAGTTTTAAAGTCTGAGAAAAGGATTAAGCAGATGGAAATACAGCCTGAAAGCACAGCTATAGCCAGAGGCCTTCATAAGGGTAGCTATCACAAGTGTACCTGGCTTTGAAAAGCAGGTACCATTAATGGTCAGAAATGAGGTTAAAGAATCAATTAGTATTTTTTATTTCAGTTATAATAAGCATAATATTAGATCATTCAGGACAAATCTAATGAACAATACAAAACACGTTCATCTGCTTTCTGTAGAAATTAAACAAATTTGGGTAAAGAAATAATTGAAGTAGGAGCTGGTGACCAAAATAACCTCACCATTTGAAGTTAGTGTTCTGAGCAGAAGCAGATATTCCTTCATAGCAAATATGCATTCCTGTGCATCTTGTTCCCAAACCTTTATCTGTCACTGTCCTCAGCATTCTCTAAAGCTGGCTCTGTGATGTTTTCTGGCTCTGTTGTCACAACAGCTCATCAGGCAGCTCTCCTCAAGCTGCCAGCTGAAACTCTGCTGTTTCAGTAATTTGTCAGAAAAATTTTTGCTACCTTTTTGCCTTAGTCCAACTTTTCTAAAGAAACAACAAATGTGGGTGACATACCCTTGGGCAAAAAAGTACAGTCACTCCCTGGGCACATACCCTGTGTTACTTTGCTTTTACAGGTGGCCTCCCCCACCTCTGACCATCCCCTGACCACACCAGAGCCTGCCTACCAGCCTTGCTTTGAGTAGGAAGGACTCACAGCAGCTTTGGCCAGAGTAATCAAACCTGCAATCAGTTTTGAGGCAAAGGTTTAATTGCAGATGAGCAATACACTCTTTTAGTTGTCTCTACAGCCCCTTCTGATAGATTTGGCAATTAAAGCTGAGTGATAAAGCTTTGATGTCAAGCAAAGGAAATGCTGACTTGTTCAAGCTTCTGATGGGAACATATGGTTGCAATTAAATGTTTTCAGAAGGATTCCTCAGGACAGAATGGACTTCTGGTAACTGTGACAAATGGTCAGGGCACTTACTTGAGGTAAGGAGACTGGTGGGCACAAGGTGCTGATGGCACCACATGGAGAGCAGCAGAATCACGTTCTGTCCAAGACTCCCAGAACATTTAAGGGCACAGTAATTTGTCAGTGATTTCTATCAGTGCCTTTCTAATGCATGAACTGGTTTCTAGAGCTCTATCTTTCTGTGTCAGTTTGCCAAAGTTTTTTATGTTATTAAGAGTTATTTTGTCTTTGATCCCTCCTTATTTCTCAGAAGAGACCGTTTTAAGCGTGCCCCTTTCAGCTTCCACCACTCTAATACATTGTGAAGAGTAGCTTTTATTTCAGCAGCTCAGAAATGTTCTTCTCTGCATAATCATTCCTATGCTAAATAATCCCCACCAAACCAAGAGGCAGAGAATTATGTGGAATAACTAGCTCATAAGCAGCTTCTTCCCTACTGGAGTGCCAGCCACTGCTTCCAGATTAAAACAAATGCTGCAAATATTCACAGCAAAGGGAGACAATAACAGGCAGTGGGCAGGGAGGGGTAGGAAACACTGTCTGTCACTAAGCAGGCACAATATCCAACTCCAAAATCACCATCTCTTTACCATGTCAAGATCAATGGACAGAAATTAATGAGTGACATGGCCATGACCGCTTGCCCATTTCACTTGTGTCTTTGATCCCTGATGTATGTGCAAACTTGATTATGCTAAGTGTGAGATTGTGTTGAGCATCAACAAAGGCAAGCTGAGCACAACAGGTAGCACAACAATAGCCTCAAGAAGTCTGCAACTGCTTTTTTCTGCACTGTAATATCAGTATGCATGTTTGAGAGGTGGTGCCTTACTTCCAAGCTGTCCACCCCTAGCAGAGCCAGAAGGGATGATTAATCAGAAAAGAGGGCTAATTCTGCAAATTCTAGAAAGCATTTCAAGAGGTTATGAATGGATTAATGCTGCTGGATGTTTGAGACTTTAATTTACAATCATCACTTCACTACATACTCTTTTTGCCTGTTGATCCAGGACTTTTGAGGTCACAAAGTAACACAGTCTTACTTTACAACTGTATTTTACTTGTCTCAGTATCAGTGTTTTCATAGTCCTGCTCTGTCACAGTCCTTTGATGTGCAATGCCCCATTGAAGTGTACATTCTATAGCTATGCCTTGAGCTATTGTGTTTTATAGGCTTTCTGCTGGTTTTTTAAAAACATTAAACATATATAAGGTTTAAGAAGATTCAAAGGCCAGAAAGACAGTATGCACATCCATCCCCTACAAGGCTCAGCATGAGAGGATGAAACAACTTCAAAGCTTCCAAACACAGAATTCAAAAGGCTCAAAAAGCTTTTGCCAAAAAACACACTTGTGATCAAGTACTCTTCCTGAATTTTCCAATGTAGGGTGACATCCACAAGTGTGGTTATTGTGATGCTTTTTGTCACATTTCTCTGTCCTATTTCTCTGGAATTAGTTTGCGTGGTTTTTTTGGGTTTTTTTTTTTTTTTTGTTTGTTTGTTTGTTTGTTTTAAAATACCTGACTGCATGCACATTACTGCTTCTTTGCACTTAAAAGCTAAATCACATTTAAACAAATTATGAATTCAAAGGACAGTTGCATCTGAATTATGCCATAGGTGGATGCTGCTGTTCCAGAATGGCTGCATTGCTCCTGCTCCGCTGGAAGCTGGACCAAGCCCAGATTAGTGTAAGTCACTGGAAGATATGAATATTTTCATGGGAGCCACAATTCCCATTTTTTGCATAGAAATACACTTGAATGTGTACTGCCAGGCAAAGAGAAGTTGTATTCTTCTCTATTAGAGAAACCAACAGAACAGTGACAGCTCTTATTTTAAGATGAGCTATGAAAAGTCAGTGAATGGGAGTGAATTCTGCCCCATTGTATAGGTCTCTAACTGAGGTCCCTTATCAGTGACAGTCACACAATTAATGAGGTGTGGAAGACACATTTGCATTTCTCCAGAGACAGCTCAAGTCTGTGCCATTTAGTGTTCGTCTACTGCACAGAGAACTCATCACCTCCAGAGGGTGTTCTGGTCTATTGGACTTGAGTGATGTCCTCAGAGAGTTTCTAAGAAACTGTAGGAAATATTGACTGCATCTGTATACCAGCATTTGTTCTGCCACGGTCTGAGACAGAGGGGAAAAAGTAATGTGACACAAGAATAAGAGTGAGAGCGTGTGTGTGTGTGTGTTGGTTTTTCTTGTTTCTTTTCTTCTTCACTTGTGGAGTTTTTCTTGAACAATCCATGGGTGTCACAGCACATCTCCTGAGGTGACACTGAACTGTGCTGCTGTGACATGGGCGTATTGGGTGCTCTGCTTCTTCTCCTGAGAGCTGCTAGTGGTCAATCCTTTATGGTCAAATATAAGCACCCTCAAATGTGTTTGGTCTGGAAGCACATCCTGTATTCAGTCTTAACCACTCAGCAAGGATCTCTAGTTTATTTGTTCATTTTTCCTCTGGGACTCCAAAAATGCTTTGTGAAAGTAAAACCCCATGTCCATGGTGGATTGGTTTCTGCTGGTCTGAGCAGTTCCTAGCATAAAAAGGGAAGTATTAATTGAATTAAGCTTTTCTATCATTTAGCAATCCTGGAAAGATTGTCTGTTTTGAAACTCACACAGGAACACAGATATGTAAGCTCTACAAAGGAACTATTGAGCTTGACAGGAGTTACTACAATATATAATCAGAGATTAACTGTCAAAAATCAAGAAGTGAAAGGAAGATTAGATTTTCTCCATAATATTTCTGTCAAAAATATAATTTACTGATATTCTCCTAATTTCTTCTTATTATGAGAGGTGATACTTGATCAAAATATATATTTTTGTGATTTTCAAGGTTTAGGTGTCACAACTAGATCTTGCAGGTATCCCAGCTGGGAAAAAGAAAAACACTGCAGATACTGGGAACAGGAGTTTGGACGGAAATCACACAAAAATTTTGGTTTGAATTATTTCATCCTTCAAGTATTTTTGTGCTGGATGATTCCATGATGGTTTTTCATTTGGTTTGTTTCAGAGTAATGTTGTTTGGTTTTTTGCCAATAAGGGCCAAAAATCTGGGAGATGCAAAGTCCAACTAAATAGCATTTGCATTTAGTTTTATTTTAGGTTTGAAATTTATAGGTAAGAAAATAATCTGCCATCAAGAGGAACACATTTGCAACTGGTGGCTGAGCATTTCAATTTACATTTCTGTGCTTTCTTCAAATGATTTCCACTGAGTAATCAAGACCATCTCAGTGTTATTGATCTCTAACTGAAAAAAACCCCAGCAGACCCTTATGCTGCTCTTCTGTTTTCTTTCCTTTTTCATTCTCTTTCCATCCAATCTCTCATCAGCCATTCTGCATTCTAATGCTGCTGAGTTTAAGCACTGAAATACCTGAGTCTCTTGACAAAACATTTTCTCACAGAAACCCAAGTATTTATAAAATGGGCTGATGTGTAAAAACAAAAGTACTGGCAGAAGCATGTTGATTTTTATGTGTTTTGTGTGGAGCAGAGGTACAATTTTGATGAGCAGGCCTTGTTTTTCAAAATGCAGAGCACTGGGGAGGCCAAGATTTTGCTGTGATACCGGGGAAGCCTTGCTAGGGGTCACAGCCAGTTGGCAGCAGCTGGAGCTTGCAAGCTTTCCAAAGCTTTCATCTGCTGAAGCCCATGAAATGTTTTTTCCCTTTCTAAATTAGGAAATCTTTTTTTTTCAGATTGTTTGGGGTTTTTTTCCAAAGTAAGGGCACAACGCTTAAATCATCTCCATTTCAGACACTATAATCTCCTTTTCCTCCACCATCATTCATATATGGATGTTCCCATGCTAAAACTGATACCCACCTCACTGAGTAAGCTGGAAAAAAAGTTGAGGAAATAGTGATTGCTACTAGAATTTTCCATGTTTAGAAATCATATTTGTACATGAAGACAATATATATTAGATGCTTCTATAAAGAAACATAAGGAAAAAAGAAAACAATATAACTTTTTTCTAATGTTCCCTAAAATTATAAAAATAAATTGCAACTGTTATTGCTAAGATTTTTAAAAACATGTTGAGCATTAAGTTTAGGATAAAAAGAAGATTCAGTTATCTTGAACAGAAAGTCTACTCTTCTCCTACCATGCACTGGAACAAGATTAAACAAAAACCCAAAACACTGACAAAATTTCAGACCATCTCTTTCCGTTTTTTTCTTCCCTCTTTTTGATAAGATAACGTTAAGTCACTTTATTGTTATTCCAAAGCACTGCTTACTCCTAGGAAATATTTGTTTATGACCTTTTGTCTTAATATGATTTGTTCCCATCTCCCCCCACCTCTTGAATGAATTGTGACTGCTAGACTAATGAAATAAAAGGGGAAATAATATCCAAAATAAGGGATTTTTATCAAATTATGACTTTTTTAGTCGACAAGATATTTTATATATTAATAAATAATGCATTGTTCCTCATTCTAGTCCCAGAAACTGTGCTGCTATGCCTTGAAAAGTAATAAAACATTTGTTTTTTCCAAACTGGTTTAGAAAAAACCCGAAGTAATGTTTAGCCTCCATAACCCTAAGAAATATTGCTCTGGTTAGGAAGCAAATATTGGCAGTATATAGTTTTAGGGTTTTTTTTTCATAATTGTCTGCTGTGAAAAACAAAACTAAGCACACCCTCTGATTTCAAGTGTCCACAGGAATCTGGGTTGCACACTGCTCTCCTATTGGGTAGACTTTCCACATCTTTTAAAATCATAGAATATCCTGAGTTGGAAGGGACCCATAAAGTTCATCGAATCCAACTCCTGGCCCTGCTTAGGCCAGCCCCAGGAATCACGCAACGTGCCCAAGAGCATTGTCCAAATGCTTCTTGAGCTCTGTCAGGCTGGTGCTGGGACCACTTCCCTGGGGAGCTGTTCCAGTGTCCAGCTGGGGGAAGAACCTTTCTCTAATGTCCTAAATGTCCCCTGGCACAACTTCAGTAGAAATGCACCTACACACCCTAGACACAGCTGAGTCACCACAGTAATGGAAACCACCCTCAGTTTAGAGACCACACAGATCCCTCCAGTGAGTGCAAACCCTTTCAGACTCCCTTCTAACCACCTGGGCATTTTCCTGCCTCACTAACAAAAGTGTTTTGCTAATCTGTGTGATAAGGGAGACAGAGAGGGGGTAAAGCCCTCCCTCAGTCCCTTCCCACTGTCAAACATAACCTGTTGGTGGCAAAAGCAGAGGTGCCCTGCTGTGCTGCTCTCTCCCCATGGGCAGAAGCAGAGAGAGAAGTGCCCTCAGCCAGTGAAAAATAAAAGCTACCCACAGAAACAACCAAGCGTCAGGTTCACTCAGCATCATCTGATAACCCGGTGGAACAGGTGATCAATATTCATCAGCATCACAGTTCTCCTGCTAGTGATAGTTAATGGGCTGATAATGCCATCCTCCTTGTAGCCAAATCCCATCAGGGACCAGACAGCTGGAGCTAAAGCAGAAAACTTATCAGATCTGGCAGGAGACAGTTTAGGAGGCTAAAATTAACCTTGAACCATTCACAGAAAGAACTAATTGTTTGTGACTGCTAGATTCCTGCCAGTGGCAAAGGTTTATAGCTGCACAGATCTTAACTTGATACTAGCTTTTCTGCAGCATTAAAAAAAAAAAAAAAGAAAACGGGGAAAAATATATATACCAGTGTTTCTTTTAACCCCTCTCCCATAAAGAAATATAAATTACTCTACACATATTAGAAATCAAAGCTGAAGACCTATGCATTGGTGCTATAATCATTCAAAGTGTTTCAAGACTCCAGCACATAATGCGAGCTCGTGAGCTTGACAAAGCCCTTGTCATGAAAAAAAGTCTCTCAGTAATGACCAAGTCTGCTGAATTACTTTATTAAAACCTTTGGTAATATAATTTCCTCCCCTTTTCCTGCCAGCAGTATACAAGTACTCATATTGGTTTTGGCTGTAGACTTATCATGTGGAACTCAGTAAAATGAAGAGAAATAAGTGGCATAACCAAAAGAGGAGACAGACGTCAGGATCTGAGGATGACCAACAGAGGGAATATGTATTACCTGGCAATATGCTTGAGCTGTAGACCCCTTGAATTTTGGGCATATTTACGTTCAGCAAATGTGCTGCATAGCAGAACTACAGGGCAAACTCCAGAACAAAAAAGAGAATCTGGAAACATGGGTAAAGAGAGAATTCAGAGCTGGAGAAGAGATCTGCTTCATGGAAGGAAAAAAAAGAAGAAGTGGGAACACAAGATAAATTGGAAAATGAGAATGTGCACATTTAGTGGACCAAAGAAAGTGGAATGGAGAGCCAAGGAGTCCTTGGTAGCCAGTGTAGAAAAAAACAGAACTTGTACCAGGAAAAGGCCTTAATTATGAGAAGTAAAATTAAAATCCTATCACAGAAGCTGATGTAAAGAAAACAAGAACTGAAAAGCAGGATTGGGTTAGTGTTCTTGAAAATATCAGAGAGGACTCTACTGAGTGTTCTTGGCATCAGGACAAGAACTTACACTGGAGTGGGTCAAGACTTTCTGCACTAGGCCAAAATGTGCAAAGAAGAGAAGGTTTAAGTTATGTCTCCAGAATTCATCCATTCCCAAGAGAGGAATCTAAGTGCATAGCAACATCAACTAAAAACAAACAACATGAATTGGTTATGATGAAAAAAATCTGACTTCCAGTAGCAGGTATGCAATCAGGTAAAAAGAGTTTATCTTGGAGGATTGACACCATGCAGGTGTCAGGGATTCTGGGCTGTGACCTAGATGACTTAATAATGAGATATGAAAGAGAGGAAAAGTGAAGTGACACTTCTGGATCACTGTAGTATTAAAACCTGGCTGAAGAGAGCTCAGATGAATGAGGGTTCAGTAGCAAATTAGAAGCTGGAGACTATGTAGGAAAGGATGTTAAAATATTTCTTCTGAGACAATTTGATGAATCACTGAAAAACCCTGAGGGTTAAATATATACATGGATCAAGGTTCTCTGTATTATGACTGTAGATATGTATAAATTCTGAAATTTATGCCCTCAATGACAGATTTAATTACTAGATGTTTATCACCTGAGATTGAAGAAGGTGAGAACTGCCAGAAATCAGCTCAATTGCACATCTGAAAGATATTCACAAAAGTGAATGAGTTCTTTACCCATAAGAAGCAAGGAAGGTGATGGAAATTAGTGTCATTTGTTTCAACCTACCAGAGTGGTTAAAGAGAACAAGGAAACTAAGTGTCTTTAAGTTAAGTGTCTTTACTAATCTTGTCCAGGGAGTCATGCATGGTACCTGATTTCTTTGATTTTTTTTACTCAGAAACATCACTTAGCCATAGAAAGATAAAATTGATGACAAAATCAGTTAGCAATACAACTTTCAGTGTTAAGCTAAACCACTTGTAAGAGCAGTGTTATCTATCTCCCCATCAGAAGCAGTTTGGGCAGGCATACAACAAATCAAGATTTCAAACAAATGTCTAAGTCTGTGTTCAATGGAACAGGCTGTGTAAGGCAGGCGGGTGTTTATTTCATCTCTGTCTCTCACATGGAAAATAAGCAGAAGAGCTAAACCTCTGGATTCTGGTTCTTGGGATAAGCATGTATTTGAGGTTACTCCATTTCAGTTTCTTTCAGCTGAGTTGTTTATGCATGGCAGAGCAACAATTTCTTCTATGTCCCAATCAGCACCACCAAGATTACCTGATAAAGAAAGGTAATAATGAATTTATTTTCCTTGGCATACATCAAAGAACCAAGCATTTTGGCCCTTTCCTGCACTGTTATTACTTCTTTCCACTACAAGCCAAGATCGTACTAGAAAGTGTTGCAGTAATAACAATAATTCTCTGTCCAGAAAGAAGTATGGCTGTCATTAATATTATATAATGATGGTAGCAGATGTATTAGATAATAACTAAGGAAACTTAAATAGCTATATTGTGGAAACACTTCAGGCTAACTCTTTCACTCTGGTGTGCAAAACAAAGAGATAGCAAAAGTAGGATGTGAAGCTAATTAATGTATTGATGACCCAGAAGCAGAGATAATATATAAATACCACCTTATATGCAGGTAATGGGTATGAAATACTTAAATTATGGATAATAAGAAATGGTGCTTTTTTTTTAGTGAAACAGAAGAGAGAAGACCAAGCCATACAGAAGCACCTTCTTCAGTATTGGCATGCAAATGAGATGCAGAGAATTAAAAAGGTCCAAAATACCACAGACAAACATTCAGAAGGCAGGCAGAAAACACAGCAGGAAGGCATGGACATCAGTCAAACTTTGATGACAAACATGAATAGACACATAAGTGGCCCCCTTCCAAACTTCCATGCTAATAGAACCAATATTTTCACCTGAAGAATGGCAATCAATTAACCACTCCTCCCCAAAAACGCATCATGCAATTAAAGGAAAATTAATTGGAAAATTTCTTTGTCTAAAACTGTCTAACTAAAATTATTTTAAATTCATATGATTCTGATGATAAAGATTAATTCTGATTAATTAATACTTTAGAATGGTTTTGAGGAAAAAACTCCAAGACAATATGACAAATTCCAGTGTTAATAAAACCAGCCAACCACACCCACACCCCCCCACACCCACATGCCCAAGCCTACATTTAAAAGTGGTGCAATAAAGGAGTGAATCCTGTCTAGTGCTGTGCCTGTGAACATGACACATTTCATTTATGTATAACACTCTAAAATATATGCCCTGGCCTTTTTTTTTTTCCATGCTCAAGAACTTGCAGAAAATCAAAGAAATCAAATTTTCATTGGTTTTGGCAGCCAGCAATAGATGGCAGACACCTGGATTAAAAAAAAAAAAAAATCTTGTTTCTTCTAACAGTTAGCTCTGCTTCTTTCTTGGTGAGAATAAAAAGAATTCCTTCCCTGTTAAGAATATTTGACATTTACAAGCTGTGGCTATGACCACAATGGGCTTTTGGTTGGTATTTAAAAAGAATTTCTAAATATTTTTCCCCAAATTGAATTCAAACAATTTTGTAAATAAAGTTATCAAATCAAAACAGTGCGGATAGGCAAAATATTAAGCTAAGAACACTTTTAAAAAACCGAAAGCTAGTTTTATAATACATCCATCATTGAACACCTTCATTGCTGGGCTATATGAGATTCTGTGTTTAAGTTTTTTCATTCCATTCTGCTGCAGCTTTAAAATTTCTCATTAAACGTTTAACAGCAAAGGAAGCATGAGCTGAAATGAAAAACTTCTACTTTTATTGGAAGAATTCTAACATTTTAGATGACTTTTCAGTTCCTTCTTTGACAAACATTTATGATTTCTTCTTTCATTCTGCCTCCAAGTTTATTGAAATAGCATAGAAATTTTTTGAGATAATTCTTTCAGAACATATCAGGATGGTTTCTTTCAAAGTTTCTTATATTTTTATAAGAAATTCTTATAATTTTATTTGTTCAAAGCTATTTTGAGAATCTGATTAGAATTTTGAAATAACTTTGAATCAACCTAAACAGTATTTTTGTATCAAACTTTAAAATCACTAGGTTCTGCTCATGACAACTCCCTTTTGTTAGTTATGTTATTTTCCATACTGCATCCAAAAATATCACAGCTGTTCCTGAAGGGGAACAGAACAAAAATAACCCTGACAAGTTCATTTTGAAGTGCTCCTCCCACAAGTCTATCAGCTTAAATAGTCAAAACAGACAATTTAGCTAAATAACATTATAAGGAAAAAAAAATTCTGCTAAACCAGTGTAGAACAGACTGTTTTCAAAGTATTTAATGGCTTGCATATTGAAACAACTTTCTTCACTTTTACTGCAGATTTCTGCTGGCTGCGCTGTACCTGTGCTAAATGTCAGAACTAATAGCAAGCAACTTCAGACATCCAAAGGCCAAAGTGCTAACAACAGGTTGCCTTCGTGTTCTTTATCATTCATTATTCAAGTGGCTGCTTGTAATATTTAACCTCAGCCAAGTCATAACATCCACTGCAGAAACTCATTAGTGCTCATTATCTTATGACCACTAACCTGCCGGGCAAGGCAAGTGGCAGGGGCAGTGTACCAAGGATAATGGGTTAAGTGACAGAGACAGCTAAAAAGAGGAAGAAGCTTTTTACTGCTCAGAGAAAATTGCTCCTTTCATCCTACCAGCAGCTTCACAATTGCCTGTAGGTCTTTTGCTACAAGAATCATCTAGGGCTCCTTCTAGGAAATAAATATTTAAATAATTTTAAATTTCCCCTGGTTTTAGAATTCTGAGCTAAAAAAATAGGCGTTGGCCAGCAGTAGCAATGTCCAGGTGTGTGCTCATATTTATACCACAGAACCCATGGATGTTCATTTTGTGAATTTAGTTCACATTTCAACTCCAGTTCTTCTTAATTGTAGAATACAAATAGAAAGCGTTCCAGAAATATCTAAACAAAATACCTCAGAGGCATTTGTTTTCCTTTTACTGTGCATTCACTCAGATTTCTGTGAGGGACCATAAAGCTGCTGAGCATTGTTGGCAATTCAGACCTTCACTACACCTGCCAATCACTTTATGTGATTTTGATCACTCAACAACTTTTTCCTTTTCTGCCCCCAGGTCCCCCAGCTTTTTGAAAAAGCACAGACTGGCAGCTGATAGCCATGGATGGCCACAGGGCTCATCACAGCCACCAGGTGCCACCTGACTCTTGGCCTTTAGCCTCTAATTGCAGTTTGGCACCTGAACTTGCAAATATTGACTGGTGAAACATTTTATTATAATCATGTTCAAACATTTAGCTGATCACTCCGTAAGGATATCAGTGGAAACATTCTGTAACTCATTTGGCACCCTCTTTATCTTGTCACTTAGAGGCTTCACCTTCTTATAAGGAAGGCCACACTCCACAGAGGATATCACACCTGGGCTGACAGATGCCAGCCATTTACACAGAAGTCTGCTGTTCTGCATAGAGCTCATTGTAGTACAGCAAACAGGATGATTTAAGAATGTGGAGAGATAAGTATGCTTAAACACATATATACATATAACTAGGCTCATAATTATGCATAAGAAATGGAACGAGGATTATGAATACAAAGAGGAAGAAATGGTAGCAAAATATAAAACTGAAAAATAAGGACATTATAATTTTATTACACTGTCATTTAAAATCAGACATGCTTTTCTAATTTTTTAATGAGTAAGGGTAACTGTATTCAAAAGTGTTCATCATACTGAAAACATTAACATTCTTTCGTACAATTACCATTGTCACCTCTACAGAAGTCTCATGCATGCTGGCTTGAAATCATTCTGGGGTATTTGAAATCCCACAACAACATGCTGCAGAATTAACAGTATTTTTTGAGATTTAAACTCTGTAACAGCAAGGGATCACAAGGAGAAAGGTTCTATTGTGCTGGGAGCCCTAGCAACAGCATCCCGTACTCAAAAAGGTTGATCCCCTGTTTCAACACATCCTGATGCTCTGCTGATAGTTCCCACTGAAACTGTTCAGGTGTAGCCTTCTGCAAATTCCTAAAGACAGAATGTGTCTCACAGACAGGGAATGTTTCCTTGTCTCAAATTACAAAAAATGAAATTAATTTTTTTCAGTAAGAAGTCAAGAGAATTCTACAGGGCAAATCCCCTTTTGTTGTATGTGTGAAATGGATTTCAGTAGAACAATGCACAGAGCCATACAGCAAGCTGATGAAGACAACTGGAATTAAAGAAAGTCTTGAAGCTGTTCACATGAAATTATCAAAGAAAAGACTAGGGAATAGCGTATTTAAATGATATATTAAAAAGTAGATAAGCTTTGAAACAGATGCTTTATTTCCAATCTTTTACAATATGTCTTCATTTTTTCTGCTTATATTCTATTACCAATAAAAAGAGCAGGTTGTTCTTTAATTGCTTATAAGCTGCAGAGCATCAGGAAAACATGCCTTGTGTTCCACGTGACTCAAACATGATATATGAGTTTTCTTTGCAATTTTGCTTTAATGCTAAGCACTTAGAGAAAACTTCTTGAATGTTAAGAGCCACTGTCGCAGATGGAAAATGGCTGCAAAGAACTGACTGGATCTTCACTGAACAGGGATGGAAGCCATGTAGGTGTTTCTGCTTGATATTTTTGTAGGTAGAAAGCAAACTTAGCTCCTTATTTTAAGCATCTAAACCACCCTCCCTTCTCAGCTACAGAGAGCAGTTGTATAGAGATTCAGGCCATCCAACTATAATGGCTGAGGGAAGGTTTTGAAGAAGCCTCTCTTTCTCACTGTCTGGCAAGGAAAACCTAACCTAACCCTGGATGTTTGCAGTGAGATGTGTAAGCTGTTGACATTGTGCACTACATCAAATCAATCTAGATTCTAGTGATTCTGCATGCAAAGTCTCAAGGACTGTATCTAAAGTGTACATTTTCCTGTAGCTGATGTTTCATACTACCAAGACTACAGAGAAATTCAGGAGAGGAATCAGTGATGCACATCCACTTTCCTAGGATGTGAGCTTAAAAACCTTGTCCTCAGTGTCCTGCTCTGCTGCTGCTCCAAGTGGGAGTTCTGCCAATGAAGCCTGGCAACCCATGTCTTTTGTGTCCTTACCATTAGACAGTTCACTGTTGAATGACAAAACAGGCAGCTCAGAAAGCTCACCACACACACATTTCCTTGGTGCAGTGGAAAGCAGAGGATTTTTTCTGTGGGTTCTGCCTGTGCAATCAGCAAACAATGGGCTCTGGCAGCTGCTGCTATCCCTGTGCTCTCTTGGATGGCCTTGGAGGAGAAGAAAGGCAAGAATGCCAGGGTAGGCTGCAGGTTTTTACCTGAGCTAATTTGCTCCCTTGAGTTTCACAACAATTTCAGCATAATTGACACAGAAAGCTGTAGAAACCTCTTCCTAATGTATGCTTTGATTGGCCTTTCAGCTTCACAAATCTTAAACAGCCCTCACAGGGTTAGCTATAGACAGCAAACATTTAGTATAGTATATATACAAATTGCTACTTACGTGTCCAAAATGTCCAAAGAAAATTTGTGTCAACATTTAGATGACTATTCAGATTCTTTTCTGTATAGCATGGAGAAAAAGAGTCTGATTTGTAGAGCAGGACCGTAATGGAGTTATTTTTTGTCATAGTTTGTGCCAACAGTATCCTTTGAATACTCAGTAAATTAGAGCTGGTTTTTTTTTTTACAGGCAAATCTGCTGTCTTAAGAAAAACAAAGTTCTGTGAAACTTGCAGCATATAGAACTATTTCCTTCATTGTCTATAAATCAAAATATGTTTTAAAATTTAGATGTGAGTCATGCCAGAATTGAAGACGTTGTTCTTAGTTCCAAAAGGAGCTGACAAGAAACAAAACAGATTTGAAAGATACCTTCATTAGAATACCTCTTGTAGCAAGAAATGCAAAAAAAAAAAAAAATTATTCTTCACCTGCAGAAGAAAAAAAAAAAAAGAGCAAAAGAGAACAAGAGGTTCTTTATTTATTATGATTTAATTTTACATTTAACACTGAAATTTCTGTATTTTTGTTTCAGGTATCTGAAGTCCCGTTGTCCCTCAGAAACATCCAAGATTCCATGTCCTGCCTGGCCCAAGATCCCTGCTAGGCAAGACTCAGGGAGCATTTTATTTTTTTTTTTAATTTTTTTTTTTTAATGTCACTGATGTACTGTGGTGGGCCTGGGAAAATCAGTGTCTTCTGTGTGATTTGTTATGTTGCAGACTAACATCAGTGTGAACATGACACACAGAGAGGACATCCAGCCTATTGCATGTAGTCCAAATTAACCTGTGGACTCCCTGTTAATTCTACTGGATGTATCTGTGGTATGTACCAACTCTGGGGATGCCTGCCATGTCCACTGATCACAAAAGGAGTCTGATCCTCCTCTGGAAGAGCTGAGTCATCAGCTCTTCCAGAGGAGATGTCCAACTGTTTCAGTAACACAGGCTAGTGGAAATTAAAATTTGTACGAGCAGCGGAATTTGATGGGCAGCCCTTAGAACAAAATATGCAATGAGCATGTGGGTTTCCTGCACCACTGGTGGCTGTTCTAGTGTGTATGCTCTGGATTAAAACTCTTTTAGTGAACTCAATAAAATTAAATTATTCTCATCATAACAAGATAATGCAGTGCCTGTTCTGTTTTGGAAAATTCTCAGAAATAGTTACTGAAAAAATTGGAAAGTAATTGGGTTCTCTGGACCTTTGATGTTGGATTTCAGAACAGGAGCCATTGTAAGCACACTCTTTGGTCTGTTGAACTACATCTTTATATATCCTACCATTCCTGTTCTGCTTGATTTCAGGATTCTGGGGACATCCATTGGGTACAACATCTTGAAAGTGTCTTCTTAGATCCTCTATGCTCCTGGATTTTTCCTAGATAAAACTCCAAACACTTGGATTACCTATATACCTCAGATAATAATTTTTCCAGTCATATAGAACTTAATTTCTGTTACATTTAGCCATGATTTCAGCCTCCCACACAGAAGAACTGTGACTGGGCATCAACTACAATGGCTTTTTTATTCTTTACTGTACAAAAAAACCTACTACACTTAAATGTTTTGAGTTGTAAAGATACCTGAGTTAGTTTGATACAGATTGCATAAATATTTACTTAGGGATCTTGATATATCCTATAGTTTGTCTTTAGCCTATTGGTGTCTTGGCCTCACTGTCATCAAGACCCAAGCTGGCAAATTTAAGTCTCTGCAAGCTGCAATTTATTGTCTAAGTTCTGTCATAGACATAATCTAAAAAATAAGAGGCTGTGTGTGCCTCTTTACAGAGGAGGCTCAGTTTCTGTCTGCTGCAGTTGTGACCTCTGCAATGTCCCTGACAACTGGAATGGCAGGGAGAACATGAGAGGTAATCTGTTATTAGAAAAACACATACAATACCACGTGGTGAAAAAGAGAGTCAAGTCTAGGTAAATAACAGGTAGCATAGGAGCTTAACTGATCAATACAAGTGGAGGCAATCAAACACACTAAAAGCATTTTCACCCTACACTGCAATCTGACTTTATATTGTTTTGAATGCTTTAACATTTTAAAGGGAAACAGTGGCTGAAAACCTAAAAAAATATGGGTGTAACTCAGGTATTAATTTAGACAAGTGGCTGGAATGAAGCTAACTTTCTTCTCCATAGCTCACGTAGTGCCCTTCTGAATTTGGGATCAAGATAGTGTTGATGGCACAGGGATGTTTTAGCTGTTTCTGATCAATGCTTACTCACTGCCTCTAGGCTGTCTCTGTTTCTCACTCTGTCCTGCCAGCAAGCAGTCTGGGCTTTGGCAAGAATCTGGAGTGGGACACAGCAGGGACACCTGACCCAAACTGACTAAAGGGACATTCCATGCCATGTGGGACAGGTAAAAACTGCATTAAACTCAGTAAAAACTGGGAAGGGGGACTAGATTTTCCAGGGTAGCTGCTGCTCAGAGCCTGACTGAGCATCAGTCTGGTACTGGAGGCAGTAAGTAATGGTCTCTGCATAATTTGGGGTTGTTTTCCCCTGTTTGCTTCACTTCAACTGTCTTTATCTTGGGCTTTAAGAGTTTTTTGCTTTTGCCTTTCTAATTGTGTCCCCAGTCATTCCAGGGAAGACTGAGTGAGTTGCTGGTTGGTGTTTAGTTGTTGTGCCAGTTTGGGTTTTTTTTGGACAACTGTAAAATAGGAGACAAGAGCCTAATTATACATCCAGTCTTTTGTCATAGTTGTTGTTGTGGAATCATGTCACCCTAATTGCTGAGTGTAAAAGTAAAATATATTTCAAAATAAAGGGTTTGCAGCCTTCTCCTAAACAAAAATTGTGGAAATGTACAACTATAGTAGCAACCAGTATTACCTTACATAAAAGAGGTCATTTTATGAGAGGATAAAGTATGTGAAGACCATGTGTGTGCATAAAATTTATTCACAGCTTCAGTTTATATTCCATATAGTATATTACTGAAATAATGAACCCGGTGCACTCAATTTAACACCTTTGACACCTTCTACTTCCTTGGCATTTTTCAAATTGGAAACCTTTTTATAAAGAGTCCTTCCCTCAAACTACAGAAAGTTGACAATCCTGTGTCAAAGAAACCAAGACTTTCTGCCAAAGGCAGAGACCAAGGACAGCAGCAAACCCTATTTCACAGTACATCTCCTCCCATTATTTCAGGGATGGACACAGTTTTCAAGGGAGTGAAAAAAACCCATCAAATACATTAATGTATCTTCAAAATTCTTCCTGTTTTCAGATTTCCCTCCCTTTACTTCAGCTTTTTCTCTTCCCACAGCTTTCAGAATACAAAGGGCAAAACACAGAATAATCTGATAAGTACTTATATATTTGTAGATGCACTCTTATCCAGGTGAGGACTCCCCTCAGCATGAAGGTCTAAAAATACACTTCCCACAGAATCATACAACCTGAAGGAAATTCACAAAATTTAAAAAAAAATCAGTCTAAATGAAATACTTTTTATCCTTAATTTCTGAATTAAGCTATCTGAAATATAGTGAAAATTTTTGCATATTTTTATTCTATCCAAGCAGTTGTGCATCCCTAATTTATATGACAGCAACTGAAACTGATGGGGAAAGGACAGCTGGGTTGATTACTTTGCTTCATTCATAATGCAGTTCTCTCCTCCTCCCGACATGTGAAACATCTCAGTGATTTTATGTTCTCCCTCCCTTTCTCAAAAAGTACCAATGAAAATATCTTCCCCCTGACTGAGCAGATAGTTAATTTTAAATTAAACAGCTGTGTCCAGGCACAATGACCATATTTCTCTGCTGCATAGAGAATGACTTGTAACTCGAATTACCAATGTTTGGGGGTTTGACCTCCAAACAGTGAATTAACATTTGTCTTAAGTGAGTACCGATCACTGATAATGCAAAAAGGTTTTGCAGTTTGAAACCAGTTCTCAGCATGCTAGAATGGTAATTCTGGTAGCTGTGTAAATGAGCTGAGAACCTATTGGAAGTTACAGCAGAGACATCTTGGGAAGTGTGGAGTTGAGTACTTTACTTTCACACTGGTTAAAAGACTTTTGGAAGGTGAGAGTTATTGCTTTACTGGATGAGTAATTGTAGACAAATTTTCCAAAAATGAAAGTTCAAAAGCTATTTTGTAGGACAGAACAAGACTTTGAATATGTGATCCACTCCATGGTGATGAAGCATCAGTAAAATATTATGTTGCTTAGGCACATAGCAGGGGCAGAAATTTTGAGCTGAGATGGAAGGAACCATCAGTTCCTTTGGCACAAATGGGGAATAAGCATCTCTGAAGGTCTCAGCTCCTCAGTAGAGGTACCTAAGACAGTCCAGCAATCCCTCTGGAAGCTTCCAGTTGTGTTTTCGCATGCAGATAAGAAAGGACTGGAAGAGATTGCAACACTGGACTGGAAAATGCTAGGTGCAAGTCAGATACCTGAAGTGGGCAGGCTGGTTCCTTGCTCATTTTTCTTCCAGTTGTATTTGTTTATGCAGTTATTTTCTGTAAATTACTCAAGAAGTCAGTTGATCAAGTATGTCATCAACATTTCTTCTTGTCATGTGTGAGTTAAGTTCACCTTCAATTCACCTGTGTATAGTATAAAGTAGTTTCACAATGACTGACCACTAAACAGTGTTTAATTCAGCCGTACAGAACTGCAAATCACAAAACAATGAATCATTGTTTATGTAAACCAGAAAATCTAGCTCTGTGCTAAGAATAATTCAATCAGTCTATAGAAAGGGCTGTCCGAAAATAGCTTCTACTCTCTAAAATGCTTCACATTCCAAGGACTGGTTCTTTCCTTTCATCTTCTGAAAGTTCTGTTATGAAAGAAAAGTCAAAATTGCTACTAGCAGACCAACTGAGAAAATCTTGTGGCTCTCCTCACCCCTCCATTTGTACATGCTCTCCTTTTTTTTAAAAAAAAGTTATTTCTCTGAAAAGAATTACAGGAACATTCTTAAGCATTTGTTTAGTCTCTGATCTCATTTCTGTGTTTTCAAAGTCTAACTTTAGAGTTAATTTAAATCAACTTTAGGTTCAGTCAAGCACTTGAAACCAAGCAGTGCATTTCTTCTGTGTGTTGCATGTCTCTGGGCCTCTACAAATGTGCTAATTGCTTTAATTGCTTCTACTCACTCCAATATGTCCACATCTCCTCACTGCAGCTGTATTGAGCTGCCCAGAACTGGACCTTCCAGATGTATCTCTCTGGTGATGAGATCTGTTGGCAACCCTCCTCCTAGCACAGACCAGAAAGCTGCTGACCTTGTTTGCCCTGAGGGGACATTACTGGCACAGCTTGACTTGCTGTCCACCAGAATCCTCAGCACATTTTCTGCAAAGCCACTTTTCTGCTGGGTCCCCAGCCTGGTACACGAGGCTATTCCTCTCTATTCAAAGGGCTTTGCTTTTCTCTTTGTTGAACATCCTGAGATTCTGTTAGACCCATTTCTTCTCCATCTCAAGATCACTATTAACTTGAACCCAGGTCTATAATTTGCTTTTCTTGTAATGCATAGTGAAGCTAGTTCATGAACTCAGATTAAAAAGCCACTCCACATCCATCATGAGGACCAAAACTTAAATTTTCTTTGAACTAGAGCTGCTCTTTAACGGAAGTCTTCAAATGTAATTGCCACTTTCCAGTAATAAGTGAAAACTGACAAAACTCTTTGTCCCCTCCCCAGACTATAACCCTTGACACCTTTGTGAAGAATCCCATTTCATTTTTTGCTAAGAATGCATCTGTCTTTGAGTTGCAGTTAGCAGAATTTCATCTTTTACCTTGGAAACCTGTGTATTCTCAGGCTTAATTTTCTCATATGGAAACTCTAGCCTCTGGTCAGTTGTGTTTTTCTTTAAGTCTCAAAATATTTGCTAAGTTTCCTGTAGCCGTCATGATAAGATATTGAAAGTAGAACACAGTGCCACATCCTGGCAGTAGTTACACTGATACCAAAATTCAGAAGTAACAGAGGTAGAGTTTGTTTGCCTAATTGTATGTGTCTAGTGAAAATTTAGATGCTTTCTTGCTTAACTTCTATTTGCCATCCAGATGGGTATCCATTCTGGTAGGTCCTTTGCCATATTTTTAAACCCTGGTCTTGGGATTTGGGTACTGAACAGCCCTTCATACAGCACTAGACACATGTTCAGGCAGCTGAGTTCTGCTCACAGTGTCCCTACATAGTCCATCAGTTGATGCAAACATGCACTTTATCATGTCAATCTCTTGATCATAAAATTCCATGAGAAATTATGTTAATCTAAATATTTATCACTGGAGGTTTTTTCAGAGCATTTTTTTTCCCAGGCTGGCAGTTGTTATTCTGCTTGTCCTACAGTCTCATTCTTTTTCTTGGCTTTGATAGTACACTTCAGTTGGTGCTGAAATTTCCACTTTGCTGAGCAAATCAGAATACCCCCTAACCATGTTCTCTTTATGGTTCCAATTTTCTCAGTCTTTGAATATCAGAAAGCTGTATAATAATATAAGACAATATTTTAAAAGTTGTATTTCAAAGGCTAGAAGAACCTAATTCTTTAAAATGTCCCTTTAAAGTGATTTACTCCTTATAATCATAGGTATAGACATACCAATCATCCATTGAATGAAAAGCATACTTCTTTTATATCATTCATTCTCCTAAATGATTTAGTGCAGTAACATTTTAGGTGCCTTACAGAAGTCTAAATATGTCAACACCTTGTATAATCTCACTCTGTCTCATTTCCTTTTCTTCAGTTAAAAGAATTACAGAGTTCCCTGTTTACTGGACATTTTGTCCCTTGGCTTTGGTTTGGTACGTACTCAAAGGAGGGTACATCGACATTAAGACTGTCAGACTGATGGAGTCACACAGATGCAAGAGATTTATTTAAATGAAAGGAAAAGTGGATTTTATTCTTGCTGATGCTAATGGGCCAGTACACTTACATGAATCACAAAAGAACAAAGAGCCCTCATCTACACAAATATTTAGCTAAAGTCTCAAAGGATGGCATCCTGAGGGTACCTTAAGGAAAGGAGAACACAGAAGCTGAAGAAGAATGACGAGCAAAATGCAATTTGAGCTGTACCATCCACTACTCATTGTTCCAGGCTAGGAACTTGAAGAGGATTCTAAAATCATATAGAATATGATAAAGATAAGATATCCATGTTTGAGATCAATATCAAAGATTCCTACTAAGAGGAGGCAGGGGAGAACTATCTCTTTCTGCTTAGTGGCACTGACTTTTGGATTCTGCGGGTTCAGCAGAAGATGCAGAATGGTTCTGAGCTGAGGGAATATTTATCCATAAGTCCCTAGCGTCCTCTTTGTGTTCCAGTGGGAACATGTCAGGGAAGGAAACTTGGGAATACTGTTGAGTGGAACTTTGTGCTCCATTCATGTGGAAGATGACTCATTACTGTTTGATTCACCCATCTCCCAAATTGTTCTTTTATAGCAAAAGTTAATGTTAAACTCCTAAATTTGTTTTAGCATTAGTACTGCTATGTCATCACTGATATTCCTCAAAGGTGTTTCCTTGTTCATGAAATTCTTCAACTGTAAGAAAAACCAAAACCAACCAACCAGAAAAAATCCAAAAAAATTCAATCAACCAACCAAAAAACTCCAAATCAAACAAAACCACAAAACATAAAATACCCACAAAAACAAACAAAAAACCCCCAAAAAACCCTCAAAAAAAACAAAAAACAAAACAAAAAAAACCCACTATCAAAAGCAACTCCAAAACTAATACGAGCATAAACAATATGTGTTGTATGTAAAAAATATACTATAGACTTCATTTTCAAAAAGATTGCCATGTTTGGTTATCTTTGCATAACTAAAAAGCTCACCTAGATGCCCCATAACAGGCACTTAAAACAGAAGAGAAACAGAAATATTTCCATTAGAGCCATAAGCATTTAAATGATAACTAATTATATTTTAAATTTTATAGGAAAATTTGATGGTAAAATGAAATGTGACAGTAATTCCACATAAAAATATATGTTCATTTTTTACACATATACATTTAAATCAATCTATTTCTATGTACTTTAAATAGAATAATTTACTACATTTCTCCCATTCATTTCACTTGTGCAGAAATGGAATGATAGTGATATTTTACCCCACTATCTAGGTACAAATATCTGGTTGGAATGTGGATAAGATAGAGATAACTTAAGCTACAGTACTGTTGGATGGTGGAAGCATGAACAGGACAGATGCACAGCCCCTCCAAGAGTACCCAGCTGTTCTTTTCCTCTCTGTGCTAAAATTGTGGCAGTTCTTCTAGCCTTTACTTCTAGCCTCTTCTTCTAGCCTCTTACTACTTTAAAAATGTTTCCAGAATATCTTATTCAGCTAAGCTGGTATTTTTCTTTAGTCCTACTGTACAATCAACCTGCATGAGTAAGTGTCTAAGAATGTTTACAGGGCATTTAATCAGCAGGAGATACTTACATTTATGAAGGTAATAGGAAATCCCCTGTGGATTTGTATCTAATTTAGTCATCTTTAAAGCTCAGTGTATTTACTGTTGCAGCTGGGGATTAGTACTGTCAAAAGATTCTCAGCAGAGAAAGAAAATTCAGCACCTCATCTGTCTAAAGCGAAATTTCCCATGCTTCAGGAAAGTCTAACTCATCCGCTAGACCAGGGAATTATAGTCATTGTGCCCTGAAAAATTTGAAGACGATTTTTCTTTACGGATAGAGAATAATGAAAAGGTAGGTCTTTAATACTTGATATTGAAAATGGAACCTACTTTCTCAGCACAGAGAGAAAGAAATTGCCCCAAAATTTAAGAAACAAGCATCAACACTGTAAAAAGACTGAAAAGGCCTCCTTGCCATATCCTTCAAATCATAACAGATCTGATCTGGCACAGCTAGCTGCCAGCCATTAGTACCACATACTATGTTTAGTCCCTGGATCTTTTATCTCTTATGCTCAAACTCTGCTTATTTCATCCTTACAGAGATGAGAAACATGTATCTGAAAACATTAACAAATTGGAAAAAAAAAAAAAAAAAAGCTCTCTGGGTTTAGCCAGAATATTGTGCCTACTCTTTTTTTACATCTCATGGTGGAAAATGGGAGCTGAAATATTGTTCTAGCCTTTTGATTAAAATGTGAAACATCATATGAGGATTTGTGCTGAATTAAGTTAGGAAAGATGCTGTAGCATTACATAATGCCACAGGTACTGATACAGCATTCTAAAGCACAATCTAAACGTACATAAAAGAAGTTCTTGTCTTATTGTTCTTTTAATTTTTGCAATACTAAGCCCAGATGCTTCGGACTGAACCTTTCCCTTCATGCTCTGGGGGAGCACTGTAGCTTTCATTGCTATTTTTGCTTGCAGGCAGATTTCATCTCTGGTATTACACCACATTTTGTTTGACAGAATGAGAAATGGACCAGATTGCTTCGTAAAACTAAGAAAAGGAGAAAATGTGGTTTGTAGTACCTATTTTGTCAATTTTTAAACAATCAGCTAGGTACTTAAGCACATTCTCAAAGACTACTGGTGTCATTAGTACTTCTGAGGAATTTAATTGCAAATACTTAATTCTCTGTAAAGTAAAACCTCCTGTATCATCAGTAGTAGTTCAGTGGGAAAAGGGAGGCAGTAACTGTGTAGCTGTTTACAACCTAAAATACAAATTGCAGAATCATCCGGAGGAGAGGAGAATGATCATGTAGTATTTTTCATATTGAAAGTCAGATTACATCCCTGAAAGCAGGGACAGTTCTGTACAGTTCTCTTGCCTTGTTTTTATGTCTAAGAGAATAAATATTTGTGACCAAGACTGATCTTCAATAAATCCCAATATAAGACTCAGTTCCTAAATTTCACTTCATCACACAAAATAACCCAACAAATGGGAAGCAGAAACTTACCAGAAAACCAGCTCTGACATAAGATGCCTCCATTTCCAAAAACAACTAGAAAGTTATCCAGTATAAATTATCTCTCTCACAGATGTCTCAAAGGGAAAAGCTATAATGATCGTGATGCTTAAAAATAACAAATTCTTTTTTCAGGCTCCTGGATGCAAGCCTCCGTTCCCATTCCCTGGCCTTCAGGCTCTTCAAAACAAGTTCTGGCCAAAATTCGGAGCCTCTTAATAGGTGGTTTAAAAAATGCCAGTGCAGAGGGCAGAACTGCTTGCCATAACTTTACATCTACAGTGTAGATAACTTGCCTGTAAGTTAGTTAAGCTCTCTATCCTGAGATCCAAATAGCTTATAGACCCCTAACTTGCTGCTATGTTGCACATAATTGGTGTTTTTCATGAACACTTGCACTTGGCAGTGGATGTCCTAGGCTGCAGACTTGCATGGCAAAAAGCTGCTGCAAGTGGGCACTAGCCCATGTTTTCTTCCTTGTGACCTGCACAGCATTGTCAGGACCACACTGTCCTGGTTATTCTTCTGCAGCAGCAGGGCTTCCTAATGTAGCATCCACATGGGCAGGAGATGCTCAAGTCTGCTGGCAAACCACCCTCTGCATTCTCTCCCTGACTCTCTCTCTAAAAGGCTGCCTAAGCTGAGTCGTGGTACAAACTGCAGCAGAGAGCCAAGGATATTCCTTACCTACACAGGGGAAACAATAAGGGGTGAAATTGTTACTTCTCCTTTAAACAGCTGAACAGCATTCCTAATAAAGCAAAGTCCTGTTTGCTGTGATGCACAGACAGGGAGTACTAAAAGTCACCCTCCAGCCAGCTTTGCATTACGCAATGCTGCAGTGCCTGTGCTGTGAGGGTGACTGAGCAATCTTCTAGATGAAAATCAGCTGTGAAGAATAAAATGCCAGCACAATTTTCTGATGGTTGGTTTTCACTTCTTCCTCTGTTCTTATTTTTGCCTTTATAAATATTTTATGCTTAATTGGTTTATTACTGGGCTTATTGTTAAAGTGAACATGAAGCCAGAGAGGCAGGAAGAATTAACTGCTGTCCTGCTACTGGACTTGGTTCCAGATTTCTTAACCATGAGTTTTCTTGCATTGATTTAACTGATGTGATAAGACACACCTGTCAATCCTTTGAAAGGTGACTGGTGACTTTGTTTACTGCCTGAAAGAGGCAGCAATTAAGAGTGACGAGGACTGAGAAACAAAATTCTTTCAAGGTCTCCAACTGTGCATGCAAGAGGACCAAGGTACCCATTTGAATTTCTTTGAAAATAAATATACATAATATTAGAGCTATGATTTAATCATGGCATGACTGATTTCTAGGTGCTGCACAGATTTGCTTACCTCTGAACCACTGTTTTTCTCTTTCCAGTATGTGCCTCTGTATAATAAATGTTGTCTGACTTCCTTTACCTTGGTCTGTACTATATTATCCTGCCTGAATGCACTGGGAACCAGAACCTGCAAACTCTTGGGATAAAAAATAGCATCAGAGGCAAGATCCCAGGGCAAGTGTTCTTCAAAGAGCTGCTGCAACACTGGCTAAAATCAAGTGCATTCTTCTTACCTGGATTATGAAGGTTGGGATGCATAAGTGACTTTTTCTAGGGTTGAGATTTGGATGGAGAAAGACAAGGCCAAGGCAGATCTTTGATGGGATTCTATGGGCATGGTCCTCTGAACTGCTTGGCTGTGTCCCTGGGGGGTAGTGGATGCATACAACTGGATGCCTCCTCGTATTAAAGTTTCTTCAATCAAATTTTTAGCAGGTAATTTCCTGGAAAAAGTCAAGTCTAGATGTTCAGAGTCAAAAAGACATTGGATTTTCCTCCCTCATAATATCAAAAAATAGAGTTATAATTCTAGTTCAATATCCCTAACTTTGTTGGAATAGTCAGTGGGCAAGGGCCCAGCAGTTTTTAGAGGATCTGTGATCCAGAATCCCTTTCCAGTGCTGTGGAAGCACATGGTCTTTCCTGGCTTCCCCCTGACTCATTATGCAACCAGATGTGCCACGGGCGTCGGCCATGAAAGATCCCACAGTTCTCCGTGAAAAGGTTTCAGGAGCAGAATGTGGCCCTTCCCATCTTCCAGCAAGAGGTAACAAGGAAAGTCTATTCTGAAATTTCAGACTGTGGCTTATTTGGTTCTTTAGTGGGGCTTTGGTTCTGTTGTGGCCATTGGTTTCAGTTTTGTTTCTGTTTTTTTTTAAGACGAAATTATAAAAATCTGATGTGCTTTGATGAAAAGTCAACTCTGGTAAAAGAATCGATATAAAAGAATCACCTCTTGAAAGCTTTATTGGTTGGGTTTTTTTTTTTTTTTTTGGTATTAAAATAACACTATTGTTAAACATTTGCCAGCTCTAAAGAATGGAGCAGTGCAGGCATTGTGTTTGCCTTATGTCAAGGTGTGCTTGGTATTAGATGTGATTCCTGCCTTCTCTGGGCCAGGAGAGTGAAGGTTCCATGCTGACCTGAGTGTGCTCGTGCCTGTTTAGATATGCCTGCTTGGACACAGGCAGGACATGGTCTCCTGGAAATAACACTGGCACTCCACAGCTGGGCACTGACCCCTTAGTGACTGCCAGCCAAGGGGAACAGAGCACAGGCACATGCTGAGACTAGAGTTTCAAACCAAAGACTGAGGTCTCTGTATGCTTTACTAGGAGGGTGATAGCTGGTGCACGGAGTAAATGGATCCTAGGGGTGGTGAGACTGAGAAGGGGGAAACTCCGCCAGCTTAGATGTGTGTATATATTTTGCTTTCTGCCTTTGAAGCTGAAAAGACTCTTAATCACTAATGATTTATTTTTAAGGGTTGTTGTAGACTAGACCAATGTCCTGGTTGCACAAGATGTTGGGTTGTACTGCAGCTGATGAAGGAGCTGCTCTGAGACCTACAGGAGCCTGCAGTAGGAGTCTCATTTAGGAGAGAAGTCAGGGTTGAGCAACAAAGAGACACACCCTGGAAAAAGCCAGAGGTGATCTTTCTCCCTGGACCTGGTGAGAAACTGAAACATTTTGTTTTCACTTCTCAAAATGATGAGTTGTTTACCAGCTCAGAAATAATTATAGAATTTACAGAGAATTTCCAGAAGCTTTTTTTCTTTTTCCATTCTGGAGTGGAAGAAATGTTGAAACAATGGGAATGAATCAGTTCCACCCCGTCCTTCATCAGAAAATGTTTCATTCTGCATAGGCACCTTGGGTGACCATCTTTCACCTTCTGAAAGAGTGGCTCATAATAACAGCCTTGATATGATCTGTTAAACACTGTTGCCTGGTTCCCTTCTTGTGCCATGTTAGATCCAAACAGTGAAATGTCAGAAGGTTAAGAATCAATTTTAGGCAGTAAAATACATCAAAATGTGTTGTCTGCTAAAATGTCCTGATACAGATGAATGCCTTTTTTTTAAGCAGCTATCAAGTGCACAGCATGAAGGATAAATCCTCTCATTTTCTGTGTGTTTTGATGAACATGTCTGCAAGACTAACTTCTGCTATTACATTTTTGTACTTGCATGATATTTTGCAGACAGGAGACAGGAATATTTTTGAATTAAAATCATAATTCAAAATACACAATAATAGAGGAAAGGTAGGTACACATTAAAACCAATTTATTTCCCTTATTTTCCTTTTTTGTTTGTTTTCAAAAGTGAAAAGGGGGAAGAAATCTTGTGTTTATATTAAAGACTTCTTTACCTACTCTTAAGACCAGGCCCCTAAGAGCTTCATGTTTATTTCTTAAGAAAATCCTAGCTAAGCAGAATTGTTTAGGTTTTGCCTAGATGATAATGGTCATGCAATGGCAGTAAAAAGAAATGTGAGGATGGGTGTTTGCTGAGTAACACTACTGAAGACACAGAAAGGAAGAAAAAATGCAAGAAGTCATAGGTGCTCTCTTCCATTTGAGTATGCATCCAGCTCTGACTGTTGTCAATAGTGCATGGCTGTAAACACAGCCAGAGAGATTTTGCATCAGCCTGCACCTTTCTATGCCTGTCACCTAGTCAAAGTTAGTTTCTAGGCTCCCTCTACAGTCGATGGAGAAAAATCATTACCTCTGGAGGGCAGGTTCCCCTATTTCCTCTGGACATCTTTTCCAGGCTTCAAGGTGACTTGGCACAGAATGAAGTGAATTGTCTGAAAACCCAAGCATCTTAACAGTAAAAGCTGGAGCGTGGAAATGGCCATCTCAGTTTCTACCTTTCATTCATCACTTAACTATTACACATATTCTTTCAACAGAAAAAAGATACTTCAGTATTTTTCAATATCTTCAAAGATGTCTTCTATTCTCTTTGACCACTTTCAGCAATGCGTAATAGGTAATATTTCTTATTTTACATTGGTACTAAGGTTTAATAAAAACTCATATATAGTTTTTGAATTATGTCACTGAATGTTATTAAGTGAAGCTGAATTCCTTCTCATCCACAACCTCAACAGGAGATCTGTCCTTTGAGGATTTGTTTGTATTAGGTGCCATTAATATGGGATAGCCTTTATGGTGCTATTTTCTACACTGCACTAGCCATCATATTTGGAAAATATACCAGGATTCCATGAGTTTTATTCATCATAACCCTCTGCAGATTCAGCAAGGCTTGTTCAGTCTCTTTCTTAAGCTATTCCTGGCTGTGACCTCATCTCTGTTGAATGATAAGGATTTGTTCTGTTTTGCTTTTTTTTAACCTTTTTTTTTTTTTTTTTAGTTGGGGGGGTGTAATTATTTTTTTTTTAAGGAACACTACTGAAATCATTATTTTCTCTTGTTAAAGACTATGTTGTAGAAGGAGATCTTCAAGGAGATCTGAGTGCTATATTCATACAATAGACAAGAACAAGTTGTTCCAGTGACAAATACAAAAGATGAAAGTTAGGATAACCTTTGGGATAAAGACTCTGTGTGAATTTAAATAAGAACTAAAATAAAAGCAGGGTCAGACAAAAGGCAATAAGATAAATTTTTTCATGTCAAAACATGCAAAATTGATTCTCCTTTGGAGATCTAAATTAACATGGATCTTGCAAATGTGGTAGCCAACTGCAAAAAGAGGGAGAAAAAGGCTGTTTCTGCCCTCTAAAATGGACACTGTCAAAGTCAAGGTGCAAACAGCTGTAAGTACCTCCTGAATTAGTATTCACTGCTCCTAACTCCAAGTGCCAAGCTCTGCCAGCAAACACTGTAAACAGTGACAGAAAATGGACCTTATTAACACTTACAGACAGTCTCAAAATCAAAGTTAATAAGTTACAGCACTCCAGAATATTTTTTTTTTTTTTTTGGCAAATAGGTAGAGAACAACTACTCTTGCAACATATTAGTTCTTAGCACTACATACTGAATAAAAGTCAACAGTAGTTGTGAAACAGAGCTTTGTTTTCACAGGGTGCATGATTGGTTCTCTGTTGCAATGTCCCACCACAGCCACTGTGGTTTATGTGAAAATGTCATGCTACAGTGATATTGAAAACACACTGTTAAGCCACTCTGGTTTGTTCTGTACTTTGTCCTTAAATTAAACAAATAAAAAAATTCCTCCATAATCAGGCTGTAAGGACTGTCACATTTCTGAACTTGCCTTTAAAAGGACAATTTTTATTAACATTGTGTACATTAGATTCCAGTTTCATTGTTGGTGCCAAATGTTCTAACAGAGCAAAGGCAGGAGTGGAGCACATACCTCAAGAGCACTGTAGTTCCCTGGTAAGATCCCCAAACTGTGACATATACAAGAAAGCAGCAATTGCTTTTTTTACCCTCTTCCCACTAAAGGTTTGTTTTTACCTTTTAGAAGATATAAAGGTTGAAATAAAAAGTTCTTCAAATATCATAGAGAGTAAAGACTAATTTTTTTTTTTAAATGCCTTACAAGATAGGAATAACTTTTTTAAATGCCTTACAAGATAGGAATAACTATCTCAGGAATAAATTGGGGATCACAATGAAGTTCTTACAGAAAATGCATTGTATTCATAAATAAAGACAGATTATTAAGTGACACAGTACCATTAAAAAAAATCATAGGAGCACTTGGGATTGTGGAAACCAAACTGACACTTCAAGCGCCCATGTGAAAACTCTATGATGTTTTCATCAGGTAGCGGAGAGGAGTAGTAGAGAGGAGTTTGCATTTTACTCAAGACCACCATCAGCCATGCTCAGCATTCACACTACCTATGCAGGCATGTCCTAAAAGTGTAAGAAAATGAGTGTTGAGCTCTGCAGAGCCTTACACATCCAGAGAGGCAGGATTGCTCTGCTCTTTCTCTCCCACATGCATCTCCACAGGTTTGTCCTGTCCTGGAGTCAGTACCTACTGGGGGAAACCTGAAATGAGGCCACCACAGTCCTCAAATCCAACCCTAACCAGTCTCTTCAGTCCGCTGGCATAACCTGGGAGCCCCAAGCTGCTTTATTAACTAAGTGTAGTTATTTTCTGGGAAGGTGACTGGTATTACTGCTGTTTGCAATGTGGCTTTATCAGGGGCACATGCAGGTGTAGCATACCACAGACAATCTGTCTATAATGTTGTAAACGCAGCAAGATCTTTATTCCTACAACAGAAGTATACAAAGGTATCAACATATATTGATATATTATCTATATATATGTATATATGTGTATATATATATATATATATATATATATATATATATATGTATATATATATATCTCCCCTTTCCCAAAGCTACCAGGTGTGCTTTGGGTTCTTTGCTCTACTACTGAATAATTTTCCCCACGCTTTTCCATTATGTTTCTAAGGTGAAAAAGCTTTTTATCCCCAAAGTGGCCGTCTCCACACAGGCAGTTGAATAAATAGTGATATCCCCTGCCTGGCTGATGAACAGCACAGCACCACAGACAGAGTTCAAACTGTATATTTATTGAGGACTCCCATAGTAGTTCAGATTTCTAATAAATTAGGGGTGCATACTTTACTTATGCAGATTCCCTCAGATCCCTTTGCACACACACTAGAGAAAAGGCTAGTACAGGCTATTTTGCATCTGTTCCTCAGAAGTAGCTATATTTTATTTCCCCCTGCCTCCCAAGGCCCCTATTTCCACAGATGCCCTGGCATAGCTCAGGTGGGTTTTATCCCCACTGCCTTGCTCATGCCCTGGGTTGAGCAGGATGTCCTTGCTCAGGATGAGCTCCGTCACGCAGCCAGTGTGTTCCTCAAGCTGGAGTCCTTCAGCCTGGTGGATGCAGCATGAGCCTGTCCCACGGGGCTGCCCCATGGCTCCTGGTGCAGCTCCTGGTGCAGCTGGGATGAGAATCCTCAAGGGTGACCCGGTTTACACAGAGGAATGTGCCCAGGCATCACTGGGATGATCCTCAGAAACTTGAGAATGGTTCATGGGGCTGTCCAGAGATGGACTGAATGGTGAGGGGTGAGACGGGTCAGGGGAAGAGCTCCTTGATCCAGCCCTGCTGCTGAGGCATGTCATGGGATTGTGGCCCCAATGGTGAAGAGGCTGCCATGCTGTCCCAGGTGGGACAGCTTCAAATCTCATTCAGAAGTGGCCACATTGCCATTTGCAAATGCCTGTTGGATTTCTGTCCATGTGCTTATGGAAGCACCCAAGTTCTGTGTGTGCAGACAGTCTGAATGCAAATGCATACACACTAACTCTCCAAATTTCATTCCTACTTCACAGGAATAGTTTTAGCTTTATAAAATATGTGATTCATTTAGATTATCTGCTTTTAACATTATTATTTTCAGTATAAATCTTTGGTAAGGTCACCAGGTGCCTCAGTTTCATAAGTGCCCCATTTTCATAATAACAGTAATGGAGAAATTAAGGTGCTCTAGTTTTTAAAACTGTTGGAAAAATCTTCTGCTGCCTTGGATGGATAATTATTAAGCCTTTTTGAAGGAGAAAAAGGATTGTCAGAGGAAAGAGAGACATTTTAAGGTGACAGAAAAGTAAAATAGTAATTTTGGTTTCCTGTTGAAAGTGCATCAAACTCTCCCTGATCATTTATTGGTATGTTTTCCTGCTATGGCAGGTTGCTCATAGTCATATACATTTCAACCAAAATTCATATTTAAATGAACAGTAATTTTATTCACTGTCAAGATAGATAGTTATTGCTGTCAAGAAAGCTATCAGGTTTTATTACACCTGAATTTTTCCCTAAAGCTACTGTAGAAACTGAAACCAGAACAGTGATCCAATGCATCTTTTGATTTTCAATGAAAATCCTTTTACTATTTTTTTTTTCAAATTAGTACTTAATTTATATCACACTTACACACTGAGCCAAACTCTTGCTTCTTCTTCCCTGGTTTCATCTAACAGGAGAGTGAATATGAAGCAGAGAGTGAGTGGTGCTAAAGTGATTGATGGTGTCAGCCCCATTTTCCATAGCTAGTTCTGGATCTGACTGCTGAAAGCCCCACCCCCCGAGGTGGACTTTCAGTACCTTCCTGCCCATGGTCAGATTCATAAACATTAAAGCCAAAGGCATGTGAAGAAGAAAAAGAATAGGCATATCAAAGCCTGAAAAAGGCTGTCTTGGAAACAGCAACAAGTTCTACTTGGTCATGGATGGATTTACTTATGCACCTTTTTAGAACACTGCCATGCTTATTCAAGTGTCCTTGAAACTAATACAACAGCAAACCTCATTCCTCTCTTTGCTCTTTTTTTTCTTTTGTATTTGTTTAACACTTTCCCTAACAGTCAAAGAAAATAATTATTACTTTTGTGGATTCATTGTTGAATCCCCTAAGTCAGTTCTTTCAAGTTGGTATGCTCTCCACATCTCCAGTTATATCAAGCTAATAAAGTAAAATTCACTCCCATTCTGACAAGCCCACTCTTGATCAAGTCAAAGCCCAATGGCAAAAGCAAAAGGAACCAAAATCTGTCATTAGTTTTTAATTTTTTTTATTAGAGAACACACAAGTGATAATCTGTTAAATAGCAATGATGATGTTGAAATTCATAATAAACTATAATGCCACGATTAAATGAAATAACATGGCTCCAGTATGTTTAATTTGTGCACCTTATTTCTTCATTTCAGCTCTCAACTGGTCCTCCATGTCTGTCCTTCAGAACTTTAAAAGCTTTCTAAAGGGAATTTGATTAGATCTTCACATAGCAAGACAGTTCTTTGTGCATGTCTAGGAGTCCTGAAAGCAGATTATAAGCTCTATAAATGTGTTTCCTCAACTGAAACAGAAAAATCCCAAACAACCAGATTGCCTCATAGCTCCTGCTCTAAAAGGGAGCAGCAGCATGCTGCTAGCTGCCAGTGCTCTCTGCACCTTAAAACCTTCCACCCTCCTAAAGGGGGTGGGGAAACTTAATCTAAGAGATAAAAAGCCCACAATAACTGCACACAATTTACTTCCCTAATGGGGTTTAATATGATGAAAATAATAAGCATCACACTGTGCTCAACTGCACTTCAACTAGTATAACTATGGTGTAGAACATGAAACATATCTCCAATGCAAAATATTTAAATTTAAAACTGCAAGAGCAAGTCTGGGACAGCACTGCCATGAATGACTGCTGTCAGTCTAAGTGTGCTAGTAAAGATGGGGACAGTTTCCTGACATGGCCAAAGTCTGTCCAAAAATACAGTTGATGCCTTCCTCCAAAGAAAACCACATGATGGAAAGCTCGGTCCCACCACTGAACACAACTCTTCAACCAAGTTCTAAATGCTGAGTTTTTCATGATGCAGCTCCCTAGATCCTTGCCCAGATACCAACATGGCCATAGCCTCTGGCTCCTCTAAGGAGCTGTCCCCCAGGCCAGAGGTCTGGGGCTGCTGGGAGAGTCTCACAACAACCAGGGAGCAGGGAGCCATTTTCAGAAGGTGCACCAAGTATTGGGAAGTATGATGAAAGGAGAAGCAGCAAAACAGGAGCAGTCTCATGGCTCAGTATAAACACATTCTATAGGGTGTTTGCATCTTGATCACTTAACAGAGATCTTAGGTCTCCAGCTAGTAGAGCAGAAGTGGGAAAGATCTGCTCAAGGCAATGACAAGGGCCAAGAGAGGGAAATGGTGTTATAAATATAGAATGACTAGATGTAAGAGCTCACCAGGTGGGAAATGGGGAGGAAGACAGCCCAGGTAATATGCTGGCTGACATCATTGTCAACAGGGAATGGATTTTCCCTGTCTTTTTCAGTGCAAAGGGCATCTAGTGAAAGCAGTAAATGCCATATTTAAAACATCAACCAAAAAAAAAGAGACTATTTTTCACATCTTGCACAATGAATATTACAAATAGATGCGGTGGAGTTAAAAGTTTGCATGATGTCAAGACACAGCTGGACAAATCAAGGGGGCAAAAACTACATTAGTGACTCCAAAAGTCAAAGACTCTGTCCCTGCCCAGGAGGTCTCTGAGCCACAGCTTGCAGAGACTAGAAGAGCATTATGAGGAAGTATTTCTGAGCATGCCAATATTGTGAGATAATTATTACTGATTTTTTTTTTTCTACTGCTAATATGTTCCTAGCCTTTCCAGGCATGCTGAAGACACAGGACTGGATAGCCTTTTCTTGGCCTAACCCTTCTTCATATTTTATTTTCAGTACATTAGAAATGGAACTGGAAAAATGTAAAAGGGAAACTGATATTTTAAAATATTGAAAGATACAAGGGCAGATTTTTGTGGTGTTGGTGTTGTTCAAAGTACAGCCCACCATGCCTCTTGTGAAACTGATTTTTCATGGTCTCAATCATCTTGGGGGCAGCAAAAATATACAACTCTTTTGCAGCCAGTAAGGACTGAACATATTTTTGCCTGGATGATTGGCTCTCTGGAACATCCACGATTGCTTTTGACAATTCACTGGTCTCTTTGGGAACAGAAACAATTTCTGACATACTAAGCTGTGTCTAATAAAAGGGTTCACATTATTTTCTATCATATGTCAATTCTGACTTCTCTGACAAACAGAGAATCTTTTGATTAACAGCAAAACCATCCATAATGCATGGAATGCACTGTGGTACATACCATGAAATACTTGCACTACAAAGTCACCATTAATAATACTATTTCATCAGATGACTTTGGTCTCTCTGGTTACAGAAAAATAACATGTCATGTTAAAAAAGCAAATGTGCCCACTGTCGTCAGGATATCATTGTGTTATAAAGAGAGTAGGGTTTGCAGCCCACACATCAGACCTGTACTGACAACTAAATTCCAACTATCTTTTGTTTGTCATTTTGAGAATGGAGGCATACATTTTAAATGTCTGAGTTTTACTTGAACTTAAGTAGAAATCTATTTTCTGTACCAGAATTTATTCCTCTGATTTATGGCATTGATTCAGGCCTCTGAGCCTTTCAAAACACCGGAATGTACTCTACGTTGCACTTCCAATTATATAACTACATTGCCTATAGCTGCATAAGCTTGAGGTTGATTATTATAAATTTTCTTGCATTCTATAATAGGAATGGGAATGTTAATGGCATCTGAAACAGTTCAAGTTACTGCATTTCTGAAGTAATCTATACCTGGCTACAATATGGTCTTTACACAGTCAATAACTTTTATGACAGCAGCTGTTTGTTGAATCTGGAAGAAGGGAGCAGAGTATACTTGTCTGTAATTATCATTGAGCAGTACATTAAATAGAATTTCTGGTTCCTATTGTTCCACCCTCATTCAGGAACATCTGAGTCTCCATTTTTATGTGAAAACATTGCTGGAGGAATGATATGCACCAAACACTTTGTCCTTGATGTGATGTGAATTGATTTTCTTCCATTTACAAAAAAATGAAGTCTAATATAGAAAAGTGAACTAAACCAATTTCATCCATTGATGAACATTTTAGGGTGTTTTTTCATTTGAAAAATTACGTTCATTTCTACTGAAAGGAATAGAGATGCAGAAAGCAACTAACAGTCCGAAAGAAATGCATGTGGGGTTTTTTTCAGAGACAAATTCTGTATCTTTGTTGGTGGATTTTTTTTACTACTCTTATAAGTAAAACCTTCTGGAGAAGAAGCAATAAGTAATTTATTTGTGCCCAGGTTAAAGAAAGTGTGAAAAAATAAATAGAACTTGCAACTCCTTGAGTTGCAAAGCACATTTTGCTATTGCTGATCATACTTCAGGAACACACATTTTCACTGGCTGTAGTAAGCTCCCTCATTTCTAAAGTACTTTTTATTTTAATCATTAACTGTTCTGATATCAGAAAGTGGAGGAGAAGATGAAGGGATAGTATGATATTACTTTTACAGTAATTTTTCAGATTAGAGGTATTTGAGCTGCTGACTTCTGAAACATTGTGTGTGCTTTCAAAAAATAATTTTTCACTCTGTAAAAATATACTTGAGTACAACTATCTAGAACAAAGATTGCCTGAACTTCTGCTGAAGCATAAACAAAATAGCTGTCTTCAAAAATTAAATCAACTTTTGCTTCGGTGAATTGGAATTCATTGTTAATCTCAGTGGGATCTGGACTGCAAACATGATCTTTGTGAATTTGATATTGTACTTCTTGAAGTAAGGGATGTTTGGCATACTTGGTAATTTTTCTGACATGCACCTATTTGTCCGTTTTTATTTATCTTGCTCCTGATGTCTGTTCCCATTCTTCTTGCTCATGACTTTTTGGTACATGGTGTGACCTGTACTTAACAACTCCTAGGAAATCATAATGTCTCACATTTTAATGAAGTATGAAATTTATAGAAAGAGATAGAGCCACAAGGAAGAAGAAGGCTGTGTGGAGAGCAGACTGGCTGGTGTGACTGTGCAACTGTCATAAACCAATCAAGGCACACAGGAGCAGACAACCTTTGGAGCTTGGACAATGAGTGGCATTGTGCTGGATGCAGACCTGGGCAGTGAGTGGACAAGGAGTGACATTCAGCAAGTCATCAGTTGTTGAGTTTGCGTGGGTCCTCAGGATGAGGTGAGAGATGAGTCTGACTCCACGTTCTCAGAAGGCTGATTTATTTTATGATATTATACTATTAAAGAATGCTATACTAAAACTATACTGAAGATAGAGAAAGGATACATCAGAAGGTTTAACAAGAATGAATAGTCAAAACTCGTGATTGCTTCGAGTCCCAACACAGCTGGACTGTGATTGGTCATTAACAACTCACATGAAACCAATCAAACAATCCCCTACCACATTCCACAGCAGCAAAGCAGGAGAAGCAAATCAGATAATTATTATTTACATTTTTCTCTGAGGCCTCTCAGCTTCCCAGGAGAAGAATCCTGGGCAAAGAGATTTTTCAGAAAATATCACAGTGACAATCAGTCACCAGATAGCAGAGGCTGTGTGACAAGTCTGTATGATCCAGCATCTTCCATTGCTAAAAAAGAAATAAGGGTCTCTCATGGTCTTGTTCTAAACTGTCATCAAAATGTGATGTTTTCCCCATGGTACACCTCTGAAAAATTGAGGCGTCTGTCCTGGCCCCCTCAGTAGCTGTTTGATTCTTCAAACAGAATTCTTGGGAGTGTCTCACTTCTGCAGCAGAATTACAACATTCATACTACAGTGGTGGTCAGCAGAAGATTTTCACACCAAGACCATGCTTTAAAACCCCAGAGAGAAGCACTGCTTGGGCTCTGAATACAAAATGCTTAAAATTCACAACCCTAAGGAGTGAGTCTCAGAGTGATGGAAAAGCTATTTTAGTGCTTCAAAACCACCATATATATTCTAAAGGTATTTAAAACCCCTCAAAATGTTAGCTTTTTCCAAGGAAAGTTTCATGTTTCTTTCTTGAAGTTTGGCTGGAAGAAACTGTCCTTCAAACAGCTTTCAGGACATGCTGTTTCAATGCTATTCACCATAGTTTCAGATGGATTGCACCTGGCAGGTGTCCTAGGAAAGGTCTTGGGTCTAAAGTGAATGACCCTGTAAGAGATCCCTACGTTTTCAATACTGTTAGAAAAGCATAACCTAAATTTTAACCTTAATGTTGAATTTTATATAAGAAAACTTTGAATTAAAACAGCTTTTCATAGGACTCATTCTTTAAAGAAAATTACACTAAATTAAACATAGATGTGAAGAAATGAATATTAAAACAAATTCCCACTTAAATGTGTATTTATCTAGAGAAAGATGGCTTTCACATATGTACATAACAAACCTGTACAATCTTTACCTGTGAATATGTACATGTGCACATACACATACATGTGTGTGTCTATATATCTAAAACAATTTATTCCTAGCTCTTTTCAAGCAAAAGCGTTAACTTAAGTACATGTCCTAGTATCAGCTAAGACAAGTTGACAGCAGCTTCCACTTTGCTGGAAGTTGAGAGAACTGATGAACCTTTGTGGCCTCTGATGGGATGAGGCATTAGCAGCTCTTTGTGTTGCCAGCTTTCCTCTCATGGCTGAAAGTGGTTCTGGTTCTTAGCAAATAAGTTCTGTGCAGCAGCTATGACAGGAATGTAATGAGGAAGTCTTCTTTATCACTGCACAGACAGCTAAAGACAGAGGGCTGAACTCCTGCTGTAAAGGAGTTCATCCTCATCATCTGGCCATCTCAGTGGTAAAGACACATGGATTTCTGAGAAATACTGCAGGTACACAATAAAGTTTGTTTTACCATTAAATTAAGTTTTGGTGGGTGATTTGAGTTACAGCCCACTTCAGTGAGACTTTATAGATGTGCTATTTGTTTTGGTTTGAAGTATGTAAAGTGAGTAGGTAGCTGTTGGAATTAAGACATAACAGATTGTTTCCTGCCTTCTTTGATGTTGATATCCTGTAGAGACCTCTAACTAGCTATCAAACATTTTCCCATTTGCCCAGTGGATTCTCCACAAACCTCTAAATGCTTCTTAATTATGCACTTCTGTACCCGTTTATCATATTTCTAAAGCATCTGTCATTCCCATTAGATATGGTTTTAAACATTACGATTGAAGAACAAGAGAATTTAAAATAAGTGGGTGGCAAGGCTGTCTTCCTGACACGCTTCACTGCCAGCAAGAATGCACTATCTTAGGGAAAATAGTACTAGGATGCTATGGTCAATAGAAACACCTGGAAAGCAATAGCCTATCAGTGCCCATTCATTTCAGACATGTTTCATCACAGACATCGCTAGTTATTCCTTTCAGCAGCAAAACCACAGACATTTTGCCATAGAGGATATTTTTAACACTGCATGTTGCAGATAAACCTATAAATCCTGCAATCTGCTAATGGAGTTTATATCCTGATTTTCCCTGATGTTGTGGCTCAGTGAGAACATAACTAGTTGCTGTTCTTTTACTCTGATTTTTTTTCTCTGCCTTTTTTACTGTAGTAGTAAAACAAATGCAACAGAGCTGGAAGAATCACTATATCTCAAATAAAATAGTGCATTTAATAAAGGCAAAGAGGTGGAATTAGCTTCTGGAGAAGACATATTTAAATCATAGCAATAGCAAGAACTGAAGGATGTTCCATCTTTGCCCCTCTCACAATTTCAGATATGAATCAGGTAGGAACTGAAATACTGACCTGTAAACCACCATCCCAGTTCAGTGTAGTAAAGCAGAATGCTTAGGACCCAACTACACCAGACACCTCCAGAGGCCCCTTCCAGCCTGAATTATCCCACAGGGAGATGAAGATCATGTCAGTGCCTTGCTGGCATGCAAACAAACATGGGCTATGCACATGTGCAGCAAGGACAGGGATGACACTCATGGAGCACAGCTCTGCACTGCAGTGGGAATAGGAACTACTTTGACTTAAGAAGAAAAACTAATAATCAAATATCCATTAGGTAGCTGTTACCTTTGTTTTAAAATCATATTGCAATGCCACTCATTATTGTAATTATGTTTACTTTGACATTCTCTAGACAGAAATCTCAGTATTTTGAAATGAAAACAGCTTCCCAAATAAAGCTTGCAAATATCATTCTTACAGGAGTTTTTGAAATGTCTGTTACTTGGTTTGTAAATGAAAAAAAAAAAACAGAAAAATAGAAATTCTAAGAGTCTATCTTTAGTGTCTTGGCAATGTTCCTTTAAATACCTCTACGCTTTCTATAAAAATGGAAATGACATTGTTGGCATTAAAGCTGCTTCTTTATCTCAGAGTAGTATGGGGAAAAAGAGACCAATAAGCCTTGAAAAGAGTTTTGCAATTGTTTGTAACAAATGCAGGAAATGTGAGGGGAATGGAAGTTGTTCTGCTATGTGCCTTAACAGCAAAGTCCTCTTTATCCATAACCTTTTTCTTGCAGTTAGTAATTAGCAGTTTATTATGCTGAGAACGAATTTCTTCTTTCTGACTTTTAACCAGCCTAATTAAACACAGTCATTAATGTAAAGACTCTGTATGAAAGAGACACTTCACACCTGAACAAACAATTATTTTGGAAGGTGCTGATCCTCTTATAACTATTCAGTATATTTTTCGGTTGACTGGAGATGTGACAATGGCAAAGCATATTAACAAAATAATGGAGATGAATGGCTGTGAAATTTAAAATGATATTTCTGCTCTGTTGCTTCAATGAAAACTATGTAAAAACTGTCTTGCAGTGATGACAGGAAATATTTGTAAAATTAGCATGCAATTTTCATTGCTTGCAATGAAGGTCTTAAGTTTTTAATGGAAAAAGTGATCTTTTGAAATGTCATATTGCATCAGTAAACATTACAATGTGTGTTACCACTGTAGACACAGTATCGCTCAGAATCGTTGTACTCATTCTTCTGAAAATATTAAAACTAATAGACCTTTTTGTTTTCTGCCTGTGTCTATGAGGGAGGCCATCTCCCTCACCCCCTCTCTACCACAGATTGTTGGTGTATAAAGTGACAACCCAGGCTGAAAGGCCCAGCAAGAGGTCATGTCTGGTGCCAAAAGGGCTCAGACCTCAGCTAAGAATCAGCATCTTAGTCTGGAGAGCAGATATGGGAAGAAATATTCTTGACTAAGAGACACCGTTTTGCTGCCATCTTGTTGTAAAGGCTTCATATCTTCTTGGTGATTTCTCATGGGCAGCTCCTCACAGCACTGACTCCTCTTCCTCTGCACAGCCAACAAACTCCATCTTACATCTCAACAAGCCAACCTACTCTTTTACAATACCCCTCCTAACTGGATCCAGCTGTGGCCTCTTAAGGGCAGGCTTTTTCTTAATTCTTGATCATTAGCACAGCTGTAACTCCTTAGGGGTGAGATTACCTTCACCACTATCTCTATTCTCCTACATTCTATCTATCCACAATTCCCCCTTTTCTTTTAATTACAAAGTAGCAGTATCTCTAGAAAGTTATGTTCAAGTAAATTGACATTATAACATATTCGCATATATTACTTAGGACTACCAGTTATATGAATGTTCAGGCCACATATCACAGTAAGAACATATGTTTCTAAGTTCTGATTTTGTTTTGCTTTTCAGAATCTAGAACATCAACTTAAGGCTCATCACTAAAAACTTTTGTACTTAGACTTCTATATTGCAGTGAAAGTATATGTTTCTAAATTCTAATTCAGTTTTGCTTTTTCACAGTATAGATTTGAGTCATTCTCTAAATTCACAGAGTACTTATCAAAATCTTTAGATTTATGTCTAATTGACTAATCAAAGATTAACTCACAAGAATGAGTTAAACTAATGCTGTGTTTACTATCTTTTGCAAGGCTCTTCGCAGAAGATATTAAACCAGTATAATCATCTTTTGTGTAATTTCTATTTAACTTTCAAATGCGTTTGTGCCTACTTTGATTCATTACTCAAACTTACATATCATCAGAAAATCTTATACTTCTAAAATATTTACCCAAACTTATATTACATATAATCAGAAACCTTTATATTTATATCTCTAGAATATTTATATCTCTAGATTGACAGTATCAACAGCTGTACAACTTTATAAGCTAATTCACAAGAATAAGTTAAAGGCTATATATTAAGACAGCAAAAAATCAACAGCCACATAACTTCATCAACAGCTATAGAACTTTGAACAACATCGATCCAGCATCTTTTGAGTGTACTTATGCTTATGGAATATAAATTTTACACTTATGCCTAATCAAAGATTCATAGTTGCAATTCACAAACAAAATGCACGTTTCATTAGCAAACAAATACACCATATTAAATAATAGCGTTACTCTTTCCCCAGCCCCCACTGCTGTTTTAATAATTCTCTTTTTCCTTCTACGGCTTTTGTTGTATTAATTGATCACTGCAAGCCTCTCTTGTCTTGTTCGGTTTTCCATTCTTTTAAAGTCTTATAAAGTGATTTCCAGGTGGCAGCTAAATCTGCAGCTGCCTTGCCCCCTTTTTGACACCATATTTCACAGTCTTTTTTTAACTTCTTTCCATGAATATAAAACAATCTGTTCTGCACTCAATATGTTATTTTTCATTGTGTCCCCAGCAGCTCACCTGTACCTCAGGTGTCAAAATCTGTCCGGTCTGGACCAGGCAGCTTCCCCTGCTGCTCTCAATGCTACGCTGGGCTCCATCTCCAGCTGCACTTCACCCTACAGCCCACTCCCAATCACGTTGGGTTACTGTGGAGATGGCCACTATGCAGTTTTAGAAGGCTTCTCTTACATGTTGTCTGTGCAGCTCTAACTCTGCCTCTCAGAGCGCCGTGTTGCTTTTGTCCCAGTGCTCATGTAGCAGTGACTTAGCAAACCTCCCCCTGTTCTCCTCGGGGGCCATGCTCTTGCTGAGGCACCGGCTGGTGCTATGGCTATGCCATTTGCCCCTTCTGTCACGCAGCTTGTGTCCTGCTACACACACTGCCATTCAGGGGGAACGCAGCCCCATCCTGGGTCCTCGATCACATCAGCATCACCAATTGTTGACATCTTGTTGTAAAGGTTTCATATCTTCTTGATGATTTCTTATGGGCAGCTCCTCACAGCACTGACTCCTTCTCCTCCTCTGCACAGCCAACAAACTCCATCTTACATCTCAACCAGCCAACCTACTCTTTTACAATACCCTTCCTAATTGGATCCAGCTGTGGCCCGTTAAGGGCAGGCTTGTTCTTAATTTTTGATAATTAGCACAGCTGTAAGCCCTTAGGGGTGAGATTACTTCACCACTATCTCTATTCGCCTACATTCTATCTATCCACACAGTTTTGCAAACTATAAACGCACAAGCTATCACAGAGACAGAAGCCTTCTACATGCACACCCTCAAAGTGTGGGAGACCTCTCCCTGGAGCCTGGACCCAGGTTCAGTGGTTACTTCCCAGGGGATTGAGGTAAAGGATATCGATGTTTGCCCCACCAAAAATTGGATGGCAAGATACATTGAATCTTAAATTATATTATTTCACTAGCTGTAACATTAATAGGCACTTTTAACCTTGTGCTGTACATATCTATTAGTCTCTTTTTGTCCTAATTCCTGTGTAGTATGACTTTAAGTCTTATGTTAGTTTTATGTCCTTTGAATGAATAATTCTATAATAGACCAAATCAGATTTAAAGCACTTGTGAATGAGAGTGGGTTTTGGGGTGCTGACTGCCCCAGTAAAGCTCTGGCTGCTGCCTGAGGCCTGGGCAAAAGGCAATGACTTATCTAAAACCCCACATCCATTTGTGACACCCTATGCACAGATTTAATCGGATTGTTCATTGTGGTATTTACTATGCATCCAAATTGGTTTGCTGCCAAGAGAGAGGACTGGGCAGTGAGGAGATTCTCCATGTCAGTAAGGCTGCCAGAGATGGGAGCCCAGGAGGGCTACAGCAGGCTGAAAGGGGATGAGAATTAACACTGAGCTTTGTCTGGGTCTTGACCTTGGTGAGGTCACAACATTCTGACTGAATTGGAAAGACTTAAGATCTGGTTAAATTAGATGAAAATATAATTGTCCAAAGAGGGTGATACTGGCCATGATCTGTGTATAGGAAAGTGTAGCAGGCACAGGGCCTGCAAGGCCTCCTTGGCGGTAAGAAGCCTGAGCTAGGAAATGCCAATGACTGGGCCTTAGAAGCCCCTCTCTTCTGCCTTTCGGACCCTGCTTATCTCTCTGTAAGCCTATAGGTCACTTTTCCCTGACCCTTTCTATTGGACAGTTTCCAAAACCCCTGTAGGGTATAAAAACCCCTAATTCTGCCTGGCTCATCAGAAGAGCTGTCACTGAGAACCTTCGTGGGACACCCTAATAAAGAATCAAAAGGGGTGGCTGCAAGCCTGGCCCTCCATACAGCCCCAGGGATTTCTCCAGGCATCTCCTTGGGTGCATACTATCCAGAAAGGGAGAGGAATACCAGAAAAAAGGCAGGATCTATATATTCAGAGAGAAGTGTCCTATGAACAACTAGTCTGAAGTACCTTTTAGGTATTATACTTAGTATACCCCTGCAGCAAATTGCCATGTTTTATGTCTCCCAGCTTCCAGTCATGAAAGGTGGTGCCAGTTATATACATCCTGCCTTTAGAATAAGATTCTGGTAGCTAAAGTATTGCCATACACTTTCATATGTAAGTATTTTGGTCTTTAAAACTAATGAAAAAACTCATACAAGCAAAGAGAATGATACATCGATTGAGACACCTGTGTGTATCTTTGATAGGGAAAAAAAGCTGAATGCTCAAGCATATTGAAATCCAAACCAAAAACTGAAAGAAGGAGGTTATCTTTACACTTCAGGCATTGACAAATACCAGTCAGTAGGAACTGGGAAAGTATCTTCCCTCTGAGCAAATAAACATCCATTTTGTGGACTTTATTATGTGTAATGATCATTACACATCTGTTACTGATCATTGTCACACCTGATGGTACAAGATGCAAAGGTTGTGGGGTTAGATCCTGAATGGTTACACCTGGTTTCATGTTTTCTGATAAAAGAAAAACCACTGCATTGCATGAAATAATGTAAGAAAAACAAAACCTTGACTTTATTTTTTGACAATGATTGGTTATTTTTATTCAGTTAAATAACAGGAAGCAAAGTTGTGAGGATTGTTTTTCAGCTTTCTGCCCATTGCTCTTATCAAGGGTAACACAACAGCAATATGTTGTCAGCTGTGCCTGTGTGTTATTTCCAGGTTCTGAATCCAGTCTAAAATAATCCTTTGTAGTGTGGGAAAGAATCACAATAAATATTGCTTAGAGAGGGTATATGAAATACACAAAAGGTGAGAACTTTCCAAAAGTAAAGATAACAAATCTCTGTTTTGTTTGAAGCATCCCCACCACTACTGAAAGTGAGGAAAGGGTGATTGGAAGAGCATAAAGAGCAAGCTGTAACCTGCTCAGCATTCTTGAAAATGCAGGACATCCCCTTCTTGTATGAGGAGCCCAGATCTGCCAGTGTTCCATCCCACCACACAGGTTTCACATTAATGCCAACTCAGGGACCATTTGCTACTTTGTGAGTAGATCTGCTCATCTGCAAAAGCTGCTGTTCAGCACATGAAAAATATTTTTTTTTTTTGGTAGGGGAGGAGGAAGACAACATGATATTTATTAATAAAATCAGAAAAAATAATAGAATCATAGAATTGTTAAGGCTGGACCTCTAAGATCATTGCTTTTGACCCTTAAACCAGCACCACCATGTTCTCCCTAAATGGTGTCCCCAAATGGCACATCCACCTGGTTTTTGTACATTTCAAGGATGGTGACTCCATGACTTCCATGGGAAGCCTTTTCCAATGCCTGACCACTGTTCCAGTGAAGAAAGTTTTCCCATATAAAATCTAAATCTCTCCTGGCACAACTTAAGGCCTTTTCTTCTCACCCTGTTGCTTATTACCTTGGAAAAAAGACCTCCCACACATCATTTCAACTTTCTTCAGGTATTTGTAGAGAGCAATATTGTCCCCCCTGAACCTTCTTTTCTTCAGGCTAACCAGCTCCAGCTCCCTCAATCTCTTCTCATAAGATTTGTTCTCTAAATCTATTCCATTCTATTCTGTTCTTCACAAAACTTTCAGTTTTGATAGCATTTTCATAGAATTTATTTTGACAGAATGAATGATCTATTAGAAAATTCCATATATGAATGGTTATTTATGGCACAAATCATGAAAATTTAAGTGGAAAAGTAGATTAAATTCTTTTGAAGATTCACGCTAAAACAATACATGCATGGCCAAGGATATCACTGTGCATGGCTTATGGGGGTGTTGCCATGTACTACATTGTTTACAGATGAAACATTCCTAGAAAAGAGCACCTAATTCTACTTACAATCCGAAAACAGTTGCTAGTACTCACCAAGATTGACATGAAACAAGCAGCGAAAAATGAGATTTTGAGAGAAAATGAGCAATTTTGCAGTCTTATTTTCATTAGCTATATCCTACATGTGTTTCTGTACTTTAAGGTAGGAATGTACCTTCTTTGTAGAATGAACACCTTCAACCTCCCTGAGGTTCATGTGAATAAAGAGTATTATTTAAACAATTTGTAATGCTATTCCCATTGTTCAGGATCTCCAGTGCCTTCTTTATAATTTTATCACAATCTTCTCTGACTCTTGTATTGTGCTTTCCATTATCTGTGGATGAGATCAGATCCCCTGCCGGAGCTGTTCCTTGCTGGCTTTCATCATCAGCAGACTCCTGCTTTCAGGACTCGCAGGTGTGCACTGCTGGAAGTTATCCACTGGTCACATCTCCACTTAGGTTTCTAAAACTTCTGCATGTGAACTAGTCACTGCAGCCTCTGTCTAAAAAGCTCATCATCTTCTCATACTGATGTCTACAGCAGTGAGGAGGAGTTGCCTTCTAGAGCTGTTGCTCCTCCATACTGACCAATGCACCTGAAGAGAGCCCTCTTGATCTGACTTACATATCTGCCTTTTCAGTGGTCACAGACAAGGGAGATGAAATTTGCCCCAAAGACTATTTGGCTTGAAAAATGCTTTTTGGCTCAATTGATCATGTCACACCTTTATGTTCATAATCAAATACACCTCATAGACTTGGATTTCTAGAATGAATAGCCTTAGTTAAAATATGACAGTAAATTTCATCCATATTTTGCTATTTATTTTCTGCCTTCCTGGGTTTTAGAATATTTATACACAAAACATGAAAGTAGAGTAAGATGGTCAAAGCTAATTAATTTGTAAATTAAGAGCAGAATTTCCTGGATCATCCATAAAATATTATTTTCTCATCTCTAGTCACACTTCCTCTTAGATAATACTGTCTAGAGACAATCAAGTGCATACATATTAAAACAAAGCAGCTGCATAAGGTACTTCTAGTAGTGCAGATCCTATTTGAAGTCCACTGCTTATGTCATAAGGCTGAAGTAGAAACTAAGAATGTGTCCCAGAAGACATCCTCTGCTAAACAAAACCAGGGAAAAACAATTAGAAAATGAAGCTTCTTATAAGCTCAATTAAAAGACTACTTCACATTTGCAAACTTGTGTCCCTGGCCAGCACAGCTGATGGAGAGAGACAGCTTCATCAAGGGGGCAATTCAGAGCCTGAAAATCTAGATTTTCAGTAAGCAGAGGTTTCTCAGGCTAAAAGATGGCCAGTAATTTTTAGTAACTAAAATCGTCTAGAACACCTGTCCTCATAAGAAAAAAAGTTTCAGCACTTGTTGCTGCTGTACCTGCGAAGCTGAGTGGGACTTCAAAGAGTAAGGTCTCAGGAGTATGCAGGGTCACAGTGGTTAAAAGCTGCAGAGTTGAATGCAAACATTCACATCCTTCCTCACTCTTAACCACTTTCTCATTTCCAACTTTGTTGAGTAATGCAGTGAACATTTCCAACTTTGTGTTTCTGCTGGAGCTTTCCAGTCTCCAGCAGATCAGCTAACATTGTTTGGATTCTGGGATTTATAAAACTAATTGGAAATATTTCCATGATTTACGTAATTTTAAATATTTTTTAGGCTTAGATTTTGGAACATTAGAATGCTGATGCAGATAGCATGTTTTATACCTCTTTGTAGTGAGAGAAATGCCATCAACAACTTAGTCTCCAAATATGCTGAAAATCTAGTAGGCATTACCATCTGTCCATATAAAAAATACATTTATAACAATTTATTTTTTCATGGGATAATTACAGCAACATCTATGTGTCCCTCCTGGCAGACTTCTTAGCCTCCATTATTAAAGGAAAGATCACCTTCAAAGACCATGCTTTCTAATTTGCTGAAGGGCTGTTAGATGAAGATTTTACCATGGGGAGATTAAGAAACAGTTGTTTTGCAGGGTAGGTCAAATGAAAGGATATGATCTATCTTTGCAGCTGCATACCTGATTGAATGCCCCAAATCCTGTTCCTTCTCCTACTCGTGATCTGAAAATTTGTGTGACTTCTGTCCAGGCATGAAAACCCTTTTTTTTTTTTTTTTTTTTTTTTTTTTTTTTTTTTTGTTTTCCGTTCTAATAATTTAATAATTCAATCCCTAATAATTTGGTTGCCTAAAAATAATCCATAAAGAGAGCAAAAAAGCAGTGTTGGTAGATGCATATGATCCTGATAGAAATAAATTGCACACACAACCATTACTCCAAAAAAAAAAAAAAAAGGATTACATGCAGATCACTTATTTTTATTGATGATTTTAAATTAAACTGAATTTCTGTAAGAAGGAGATATAAATAAGCATGCCAAAATGAAATAGTTTTCAGCATTCTCAAACCAATTTGTTCAATATTGCAAAATATTAGAAGAAAATAAATCTGTGGTATAAAAGCAGTGCATTAAAATTCATTCTACATGTACATTCCTTATTAAGGAACAAAACAGCTTTATGATGTATGTTTCTGTGAGTAAATTTTACTGAGATATAGCACACCATTAGCAGACATTTCTCAAAGGCATGTTCTAAAACCTTGAACTTAGACTGCATATAATGCATTTGAAAATGTGCACTGAATTTGGAGAAGAAAGTTTGCAAAATGTGCATTCTAGTTAAAACTGAATATTTATTATTTCCTTTCCACAACATCCTTGTGTTTGACTGTCACTTTTCAGACAAATGCAGGGAGACGTTTCCCTGCTCAAAGCACTGGTAGAAAGCCTATGGCCATGATCCTGCCACTGATAGCACACAGGAGGAAAGTTGCCTCTAAATGGAGTGTCCTTGAAGACAAAGGGTAGTTTGAGGATGAATCAATCAGTTCACCAGCTATCATTTGAAGTGCTCTAAGCCTTAGACCTTAGCTTTGCTCCTCCTGATCTCTTACAGTTACCTTCAAAGGCTGCAGGATGAACCTACACTCACACCAGGTACAGATAAAGAAATAGGGGTGAGATCCAGATAAAAGAGAGAGGAAGGATTCTGCACACTCTGTAAGCTCTCACCAGAGCCAGCCACAACAGAACATTATTGGTAAGGAAGTGAAGAGCGAATAATTATGGCCTACAGTCTGAGAAGGCAATTTTGTTCTCATGGGAAATCTGTTCAGAACTGTGCTTCCTTTCTAAATTTAAACAAAAGCTGAAATTCTAAATTTTTCATGGACCAACAGGAAACTCTATAGGATCTCAGTTCAGAAAACTGAAATTTCCTTCTCTCAAAAGCATAAGAATCATTATGTAGAACAAAAAACTGTATGTAAATGCCTTTTCATATACATTAATATGCATTGTGATCATCTAAAAAAGACTGACTAAGCTTAAGGCAATTCTTATTTTCAGTTTTATCAAGGAAACATTGTAAACCAGGATATTGATCCTGATAGATCTGTGTTTCAGTGAACAGCTTTTTTTTTTCTCATCAGTAGAGTTACAATAGTTATAGGTCCTGAATCAGTCATGGGGAATCTTCTGAGTGCACAAGGAAAAGAAAGTAAGACATTTCCATCTCCTTCACCCACTCCATATTTGAGCATAAGATCTGAATCCTTACAGCCTGGCCAAAGGTGGGCTTCACAGTGCTGGGAACCAGCCCAACCTCGACACCTGCCCAGCCTGGAAATCTCTGGGATGCAGTGCAGAGGTGCCTCCTGTGAGCACAAGAGAAACTGGGATGTGCAGTGCTCTTTCATGCAGCACATGGCTTTGGAAAATTCTTTATTAGCAACTATGATAATGCAACCAAAATTGATCCATCAAAACAGCCAAATGCTGATTTATTTTTAACTCTGCTGTTACTCCTGTATGTCTCAATGCCAGTTCTGTGCTCTCCCTGCAGTCACTGCTCCTATAGAGGAGACACCACTGCTGGTACAGCCATCATTAATGCTCAAGAGCACTTCCAGCTTGCTCAATTTATTGTAGAGGGAGTTTGGGGAGCCCTACTGTTAGCTCTAGAGTGTAGTGCTTATTGAGTGCACCTCCATTAGTGTTTCAATTCAGGCTAGAATGGAGGTTTGGAAGCCAATCTTATAACTTCCCTGCCTATTGCACCTTGGTTCTTGTCCAGAAACTATTCATAGTACTTAGGCTCTGATTCACAGAATAAAACTAAGGTGAAACTAAAACAAAACAGGACCCCAAAGCACTCTTCAGTCAGCATTCAACACTGGGACAAAACTGGTCCTTATCAGAGCTAATCCAAAGAAAAGAGTTCCTGAAATGCAGATAGTTTGGATGTCAGGTTTCCAGCAGCAACAAATGCTCTGGAAATTGGCTCCTATTATATTACAATACTTTCTGCTGAATGCAAGGCTCCCCAAGCAGATCTAGCCTAGGACAGAGGATAAGACCTACTCACATTACAAATCTACCACAAGGTTTGTGATGGAAATACACACCAAATAATTTGCGTAATTGTTAAGATCTGATTTGTGAAAGATGCCTGTGTCAGAATTAAGGTTCAAGTAAGATCATATACCAAAGTCAATAATACAGATTTTATTTAACAATGAGTGTGAGGTAGAGACATAGAAAGAAATAGACGAAATAAATAAATTGACAAGAAATAGGCAAGAGAGGAAAGAAAGAGAGAGGGAACAAGATGGTCACCACACATGGATCCAGAAGCATGCCCTTGCTCTTTCTTTACACTGGGCTTCTCAGTTGTGGGGAGTTGCATTGTTGTTCAAAACCTTTCACTGTTTATACATCTTAGCAAACATAGGAATTAAGGCTCTTTGGATATACAGTTCTCTTATACTATTGGTTAAATGATTGCCTCATGTCTAATGCTCATTAGCCTGTATGTTCAGTCTTTCTCTTCTTTTGAGTCTGTGGATTTCTTGGGTTCATAGGCTGTGAGGTGGCTTTCCTTGTGGTCCAAAAATTCTGCATTCTTTGTGTCCATTATCAGTGATAGATTCTTCTCCCCAAGCTTTTTGAGCCTCTCCCAAGGTCTGAGGCAACACCTGGACAATAGTACCACCTATTCTTATCTCAAGTTCCCACAGTGATGGCTTCTCTTACAGTCCAAGTTCCATGTATTCACAGAGACATATTCAGGGGGGCTTTAGTGGCCACTGATGGTCACAGATGCCATCTGTCCCATAACTTTGGATGATCTTTGTTTGACCAGTGATACACATATAAGTAGTTGCTTCTTTTCCCACTGTTTGCCACAGTGGGAATTTTTGTCTGGATGCTTTAACCAGGATGAGCTAACCAGATCTTGCCTCCACCAGGCCTTGGCTTAGCACCACCCTGTAGCTCCATCCTGTGCTTATCTCATGGCAAAGTCCTTCTGTGGCCTTAAGAGTGTATAGAGACAGGGAACTGTGCTCCTTAAATCCCTACAGTAATAGAAATTGCCATGCCAGTTAGTGAACAGTGATTCTCCTCAGCAGTGTCCTCTGCATTACAGTTCTGAAACAAGGACCCTTGGGAAACAGGGCACAAGAACAGACTCCGTGACAGCAATGTGGTTCTTTGGAATGACAATTACAAATATATTATGAAAAATTTGCAAATGTGTTACATTGTTTCTTTTTTCTCAATGTCTGGCACTTTTTTCCTAGTGGATAAAATCTTTTCTAAATGCCTTTTTTTGTGCTAAAATTAGGTTTTAAGTTAATATCTTTGGCATTGACTCTATCCTAATTGTAAGATTTATGCCATTTCCTGGTACTAATAGAGTGTTCAACATATGCCTGAGAGGTTCAGTAATAGTTATGTCCTTGACAGAAATCAAGTCAGTATAGTGCTTTTGTAAGAAATCTGAGAAAAAAAAATTATTTCTATATTTCTTACAGGAAAAAAATATATTTAATGTTAAATATATGTGTAAATAACTTCTAAATATTTGTGTTTAAAAGTAAACTTGTAAGCAAAACTATAAGTCTTGGAAATTATATTTTCTCCTTCCCTAGGTCTTGTTCTTCTGAATTGATATGCTGTATTCTGACTAATGTGCTTGTCATTTCATGCATACTCTGTAAATTAGAACAGATCTTATTACACCTGTGTCACTGTTATCTTGCCATTGTTTTTAAGGATTCCATTTGTAATCCCATTTTCTGTCTAAGAATTTTCAGAGGTGCTGGTGCATGAACTGGAAAAAAACACAGCAGAGCTGTTGAAATCTGGGATGAGTTTGAGGGGAGAGATGATAAAATCCTTTTTTATTTGTGCACACAGGAAGTAGGATATGGAAATTAGTAACACCTTGAAGGTGGAAAGCCACTATCTCATTTAACAGAGTCCAATCTTATGGTAGAAATGTAATTCCATTGCTACAATTGTGGAAGCAAATGCATCCTTGATAACGATTCCAGTGTAACTGCCAAGATATATAATCCCAGATAACTTTATCTGCATGACCTTGAAATTACAAGGCAGAGCCATAGAGATGTGAGGTGAGGTGAGGTTCCTGAGACACTCACCTAAAGTCACTGCATTCAAGGCAGGAATGGAGGCACTTACAGAAGATGATATGTAGGTTGATATGTGCAGCAGATAAGGAAATATCTCTCTAGAAATACTTAGGGGTGACCAAATATCTCATATGTGTGTGCATAGGCTGCAAATTTCAGCAGATAATGAGACAAGTGTCATCTCTAAAACCATGATCCTGACTTGAACTGTGTTGCCCAAGCAATTCTGCTTGTGTGAGAAGAGGTAGTAGAATTGACTATTTAACTTTTGACCTTAACATAGTGTTAGAGAAGAGTGTTTTGTAGGCCTGTGTTTAAAACAAAGGTGGTTACTTCAGGTTTGTTTGGTTTTTTGTTCACTATTAAAATTTTTTTAAAAGGCTCTTTTATCAATTTGTGATTATAAGTTTCATATATAACTCAAAACTTCAATTTGAAATAAATCACTACCAGCCCTGGAGGGAGAGATTAAAAAAAAAAAAAAAAAAAGTGTGATGCATGAAGAAATCCCAAATAGGAAAACATGCTGTTCACTCTAAATGACTTTTGGTCTGCTTCTGAGATAAGTTTGTGTCCTGACAGAAACCAGCTTTACTAGGTAAAATGAGACACCAAGGAAGCAAATACTTCTCTCTTCCAAAAAATAAGGTGTATTTGAAAGAAAAGCAGTCCTTTTCAGGTGCAATAGAACTGGTTAATTAATTTCTGCATCTGAAAAAGCAAGCTGGCTATAGGAGGGACAAAGGGCGAAACATTTCTAAGCCATAGATAAATACTGAGAAAGCTCAGAACAAGAGGATCAGGAAAAGGAGTGACCCAACTCCAAAGAATATTTAGTTATGAATAAATTAGTTATGAATAAGGAGAGACCAAGTTCAATTTACAGATGGTGATGGTGATGACCATGATGTTCCTGGTTTGCACAACACATTTTGTATTAAAAATCTCTCTCTAGTGTTTACATCAATTTATATCCACTGTGGTGTCTCCCAAAAGAAGCAACCTCCAAACCAGCCTAGACTGAGATCTGCAATACAGAATGGAGTATTGCCAAGCCACTGGACTATTTGAGAGGTGTGAGTGTATGACTTTGGGAGAAGCCTAAGACAAGGTCTTACCAGAAGACTTTGCAAGCACAGCAAGCCAAAGTTAAAGTTTTGGTGCATACATCATCTGTACAGAGCTTAAAGACCCATATGCAGCTTAAAAGACCCATAGGGTTACAACAAGAGTTTGTTCAGCTTTATGATGCCCAGAGAGATTTAAACAACAAATAAAGTGTGGGTGGAAGATACAGAAAACACACTTGATAAATATCACCTTACATAACACCTTCCTGCAGGTTTCCACAGGTATAGAAAGGAATGAACACACTGAGAATGGAATAAAATATATGTCGACAGTTGACAGTTCACTTTAACAGAGACCTGCATACAGGCACCAAAAATAAATATATATAATGACAATATATGTTATATGTATGAGGAACATATATATATATATATATATATATATATATATATGTTCCTCATACTCTGAGGAACAGATATTGCTCCAGGAAATGACTGTAACCTGCTGCAAGAATTTTTTACTTAGTCAGTGCTCTGCACTGGTCTCTGCGAGAGTGAAGGCACCAGAGGAATGAGGGCTGTGGTGGAGCCCTTTGCTGATGCAGAAGAATAGCTCCATGTTGGCCACCCTTCCAGTTTCAGACTGAAAAGTGCACAGCAAAGCACAAAATGAAGAAGCAGTAAACAGAAAAACAAAACTCCGACACTCTTTTCTATACAACCCCCTGCTAGGTACTTTCGCAAAACATGCGTGCACTGCTTTATTTAATACTATATTACTCATGCAAAAGCTCAATTTCTTCATCGGGTCAATACCCAACTGCTTTGTGCCTGGCAAGGCAAGTCACTTATTAATTAGAGCTGCCCTGCAGTCTGTCACTCCTGTTCCAGTACACTTTGTTTGTGCCATTCTCCAGCTGGTACAGCCATGATGTCACTTACTTTCAAAGACAATTTTAAAATGTGGGGAGAAAATGTGAAAAACAACAGAGTTAATCATGTTTTAAGCAAATTTCTTAAACATTTCCCTGTTTTACATCTCCTTCAAGAAAGGGACAGCTCTGTACATGTCTCTTGGGAGAGATTTTTCTATTTAAAAGTTGCAAACACTCTAAATTTCATTGTTCAAAATGTTGTAATACATTTGTTTGCCAAATCCTATTACTAGTAATAATATGGTTCACACGTGGCTTTAATCTGCTGGTCTGAAAACACTTTGCAAAAGAAGTCTGCACCACCACCTTCATTTCCATTTTCCTGTTTTCCCTCAATCACTTTTTCACAAGATGCTCAGTAGAAGGTGTGTGGATAGGCAGCATTGTACAATTCTCTGCCTCAGTGATTGTTTCAGTTCTTGTATTTGATCACTCAAGGGAAGCAAGCTAGTGCCTGCAGCACACCACACAGCCCCATCTGCCTTCACTGGCAGGGAATCAGATGTGTGAGGTCGTCCTGTGGCACTGTCATCTTTCAGCAGGACCGCTCTGTGCAGTCTGTGCTTTCTGAAGAGTTTTCATTTCACTATCTCCCAAGCTACTGATAGCATCTTGTGACTGAAATCTGTCATTTTTATGTGAATGGTATATCTCACTGAAGCCTCATCTTGCCAGACCTCTGATACAGTCTGTAATAAATGTGAAAGGAGCATTTTCAAGACATCCCAAAACTGAGATCACAATGAGAAGGCTAAGGCCATTGATGGGTCTGTACCATATTTTTTACTACAAAGAAGCTAAAAGGATATATTTTTGCTCTTTTGCCATTTCTGTTGTCGTCACTATCTGTGTAGTGCTCTGTCAAAGAAGAAAACCTTAATAACATGATAGAAAATGCTGAGGAGACTACAGGCCCTTCCCTGTGTTCCTGTTATCTTTTACCAAACCCTGCATTCTTAGACCCACATTAAAAAAAAAAAAAAAATTCAGCTCTTGACCTGTGTGTAGAGACATAGATCTTCCTCTTTCATAGATTTCCCTAGATTTGCCTTCCTCTTTCATAGCTTTCTTCCTGGGCAGGAATGTGCATGTGAGTGCACCAGAAATGGTGATCTACAGTTACTACTTAGGGTTAAAAGTACAGACTTAAAATTTCAGGCAGTTTTCTGATACTTGGACCCTATTTCACCCCACAGAACAGATCCAGAGTGCTTCTGCAATATGGGCCAGGTCTGTGCTGGCCAATCAGCAGGAGACAGTAGACATGCTCATGGTAAGAAGGTTGAAAGGCTCCAATGTCTCTGTTTGTCAAAGCAGGACCCTAAGGAAATCCTTCCTTAAATCTATTTCTCTCTATTTGGCAAATCAGTGGGCAGCCAGCCTATACTGGGTTTGTATTGTAGAAACAGGCGATCACCCAGCCAGGGAATAATGTGCTCTGACTCCATGATTCAGAAGGCTGAACAACTGCTTTATTAAGCTATACTACATGACACCAATACTATATTAAATTACATACTAAAGAGAAACTGTCCTATACTATACTACAGAAAACCTGTGACTGCCTGAGACAGTCAGGCCACAGCTTTGAGTGATTGGCTAATCACTCAAAACAACTTTCACCAGTGTCCAATAACCAAATCACTTTGGTTGAACAATCTCCATAACACATTCCACATGTGCAACAACAGGAGCAGTGAATACAGATAAGAATTGTTTTCTCTTCTTCTCTCTGTCTTCCCAGGAAAACTCCTTGGAGAACTTGTGTCTGCTGCTCTCTGTAAAGAGAGCTGTGGCCACAGATTTGCATGGTCTGGTTTTGGTAGTGAGGAGGATACAGGATGGCTTCTGTGAGAATCTGCCAGAAGATCTCCCCAAATTCAGCAGAGCTAGTGCCAGCTGGCTGCATGATGGACCCGCTTCTGGCCAAGGTCTATCCCATCGGGAATGGCAGTAATGCCTCTGTGATAAGGAAGGAAAAAACGTTATTGGTAAGATGTAACTGCTCTCAGAGAAGAGAGGAGTGAGAATGGGTGGGAGGAACAGCTCTTCAGACACCAAGGTCAGTGGAGAAAGAAGGGCAGGAGGTGCTCCAGACCCCAGAGGTGAGATTCCTCTTCAGCCGCTGGCACAGCCCATGGTGGAACAGCTGTGCCTTTGCAGGCACAGGGATGCAGAGATCCACCTGCAGGCCATGGAGGAGACCCACACCAGAGCAGGTGGGTTTCTGAAAGAGGGCTGTGAGCCCATGGGAAACCTGTGCTGGAGAAGACTCCTGGCAGTGATCCGTGGACTTGTGGAGAGAGGAGCCCAAGCTGAAGAAAGTTTCCTGGTAGGACTTGTGACTCTGTGAGGTACCCACTGTGGAGCAGGCTGTTCCTGAAGGACAGCAGCCCCTGAAGAAGTGACCTGTGTTGCAGCAGTTTATGGAGGACTGCTGCCCATGGGGTGGACTCATGTTACAGAAGCCCATGGAGGCCAATCTACCATGGGAAGGATGCCTTTCAGTGTCTGGAAATATCCCCTGAACTATTTAAATTGCTTTCTCTGTGTATCCTCTCTGTTGAAGTGTTTTGGGTTTTTTTTTTTTTTTTTTTTTTTTTTTGGTTTTTTTTTGGTGGGTTTTTTTTTTCACCTGCTTATTATATTGCATAATATAGCATATTGTGTGAAACATTATTTCTCTGAGGAGGAACTCTCTCACCTCTGTGAAGGGACTGGCACTACTCTGAACTTGCAAAACTTACTCTTTTCTAGAAACTAACCTATATGACATTAAAATTGTAGCACCTAGTCAGCAGACCGTGTACCATCAGATTTAAAACAGATGAAGTGAAAGAGACCCAGGTGGAAATTCGAGGTGGTCAGTTGTCACAGCTGGAGCCTAGCTGCATATAGCTCAGATTTTTGTAAATGGTTCTGGAAATAGAGGGTGGATGACACTGATCAGGAAAAGCAGCGTCCTTCTGTTATGTCAAGATTTTGAGAGATTAATGAGAGCTGCAGTGGTGAGAAGCAGCTTTATTCTTACTCAGTGCTCCTGTCAAGATGATCACTGCACCTAACAAATGGGGCTTGGTAGGTTTTTTCGGCTCATTGTTTGGGGTTTTTTTGTTTGTTTGGGGGATTTTGTTCAGGTTTTTTTTGTGTGTTTTTGATTTTGTTTTATGAAATAAGATGGAATCAGAATTATTTGCAAGGATTTACTTCCCAGGGACCAGCACACGGGAGAAAAATGTCACATTATTCCTTAAGAAATTAAGAGGAAAAAATTGTAATCATCTTTCCTCAATGTACTTTTGGAAAAAGCAATTTTTCAGTAGAGGAAACATTTCTCTCCAGACACTTACAAACCTAAACTGTGTCAGGTGCAGATATTTTTTGAGGGAGCAAAACAGAGCCTCTGCTTAAAAAAATTTAGAGTGCTTTCTCTTTAAGTTTGCTGAACAAAGATGTAATTTCAGAGAGCTGTGCCATCAGTTATTACAGTGTAAAATCAGATATGAGAGGTCATTCCCTGGCACTAACAGCTCTGGGCACACTTGCTCAATGACCTCTGTTTTCCTGGTGGGTAAATTCATTATGTGATTGTCTCTGCTTTAAATTAACAGAGCTCTACCATTCTCCACATGAAGAGATCAAACAGTCCCATGTGACTTTCAAATTAGTCCTCTAAATGAAGGTCCCCACACAAACAATTAGGTTGCTTTATTGTGAGATAGTAACATTATCTATTTTCAGTGCAAATGTCTGGAAAGTTCTCTTCCATTCTTCTTTTTTAAACTGAGCTTTCATTAAGCTTAATGCCACAAAATATTTCTGACACTACAGGCTTATCAAAACAAGTTAATGAAGAAGTAGGCGTAGTTTCAGTGTCAACTATAAATCTTAAAAATCCAGTTGTTTGAATGTTGTTTGTGAGTCCCACATACATGTAAAGAAGTCACATACCCTGAGTGTGTATGCAGGTGTATGCGTGGACGCAATCTCCAGCCTGGAGAGCCTCTGCCTTGATGATCCCAGGAGCAGCTCATGCTTTAGCAAGACTAATCCTGCCTGGCTCATTTGTGGGTATGCCCTACATTTGCAGGCGAAAAGTCAGGAGGAAGGAGTGGAGCATTGCTTTATCTTGTCCCTCTGAAAGAGAGAAAGGAAACCACCACGGAACGAGGCTAATGGCGAACACAAAGTTCGAGCAGAAAGGACAGCCCAAGGCAGAGGCAGTCTGAAGGCTGGTTATATAAAACTCAAATATATGGACAGAAATCAATCAAAACATTAACATTACATTATAACCTCTGTTGTTATTACTTCTTTTTCAGTTGATTTGCTTCTTTGTTTATCCAGTTCCCATTCTGTGTGTTGAATTAGTAGCATGATGTGACATCTTATTTAAAACCGGTGTTTTTCACTAGATACATGCATTACTTGTCTCAGCTATAAAGAATATGACCCAGACAAGTGATCATTCCTAAACTTTCATGGGTTATATTTTGGTGAAGAACTGTTATTTAAACATTAATTGAGTAGGTGATAGTAAAATAATAATTGTTTCAATTGACCAGATTGTTCCCTTCCACAAGATTGTTAGAAAAAGAAAAAAAGAAATCTTAGCTTGTCTGCAGATTTGTGCTTTCTTTCAGTTATAGTCTTCAACCCGTAGAGCCATGTGAATCCCAGGATGCCTCAAAAAGCTGTGGCACTCTGCAGCCTCACTCATCTCTGGCTATCACTGCCTCATCTTTTTCCCTTCCTTTTACTTCTATACAAGAGACTTAAAAAAAAACAAAAGCAGAAACGGTAAGGGAGAAGTAGGCTGAAGAGGCAAACTTCCTTCAGATTTTAACCTCAAGTATAAGGTATTAAAAGAAAACTCAGATGATCACTCTCTGCAGTTAGAATAATGAAGCAGAATCTTTTCAGGTCAAAATTATCATAAACCCATTGAAACCTTTGTGATTATGACAGCAAACAAAACTGAACTTCTGTTTCAGTTAATGTGAATTATTTAGTCATTGTTCCCTTGCACAAAATCCAATGCATTCACATTTCTTCTATTTTCTAAATGACAGGTACAACACTCACTTTTGCAATACCTATTTTGTTCTAAATAGCATAGACCTGAACATTTTGTAAAGGAAATCTACAGAGGACTAACCCTCCTAATGGTATCCTGCAAATCAACAGATTTTTTTATTTAATAACTACATTACAGGGAATCACTGTTTTTGTTCTTGTAACCTGACATTGTCTTCTGATTTAGTCTTTCAGACTTTGAAATGTCTAACAGTAACTGAATATTGAGCCACTTGATGTACATTTACTTGCAGGAATGTACATTCCTGTGTAGATCTGAAGACGGAATATGGGAGAGAATGTTTTATTTCCTGCAAACACACACACAAAAAATTAGTTTTATGCAGATAAAGAGAAGAAACTCTAGGCCTTTACATAATAACAGCCACTGAAATGGTGCAAATACCCTTTTAGCAACAAATATGAGTGGTATAACGTTTTGGTTTTTAGTAAAAATCAGTAAGTGTTGAAGCCTGTTAAGTAACATGAAAGAAACACGATGAATTGTCCACCTATTCTTTTGGATTTAGTAAGGAGATGGAAGTGTCTGCTTAGAGAATAAATACAGACATATGTTGCTTCTCCGCTAAGAATACTAGATTTCCACTTTATAATTGTGTAGATCCATGGAGTGAGCTTGTCTCGAAAAATGGAAAATTATCATACTGAAGAAAAGTTTGCAGAAGTTCCAAAGACTTAGCATAATTTTCTCTAAGCTGACAAGGCATCCTGACCTGTGAGCATCCCAGTGGCTGCCCTGGTGCCAATATACGACTGCCTGCAGGACCACCAGTGGAGCCAGACGGTGGCACTGGGAGAGGGACCACGCTTGGGGTGGCAGATCCTCAGACACAGAACCAGCTGTGCCTGGGTTTTGTCCTAGGAACACTGCTGGCACTGCTGCCTAGACAGGAAAAATGAGAAGGTGTGAAAAGCATGATGTTATTATTTCCAGGGCCCAAAATGAGATTTCCACATGCAGGCAAAGTGCTGAAGCCAGTGGCAGCCAATCTGAAAAACAGCAGGAAGCCCTAATACTGTGGTGTACTCGTTTTTGGGAGTCTCTGAATGGAGTAGTGCTCACAACTGAACTAAACAGACACAGTAACAGGCAGAAGTCTCTTTATGTTTATAAAAACACAACTGAGTAAGATTTTCAATCACATCTGGCTCACTCTCAACTGTCTCAAACTTGAGAAAGTGTCTGTGAGGAATCAGTGTGCTATCATACAATGGACCTTTAGTGTCTATCCAGCTATTTTAACCTAAAGAACTGCAACAATAAATAATCTTAAATAATCCAGATCTTGTGCAGGCAAGACCTGGCAGTCAGATTAAGGAAATGGCAGAGTTCATTGCCACTGAATGCCTGTGTCATGGCATTGCTCCACAACATGCTGCTCTGACCCAGGAAAGAGGCTGCCTGGAGAACAGCTACATGGACATCTCCGGGAGCTCCTGCTCTGAGGTAGCAAAGACAGCTTTAATCTCAACACCTTCAGCCTCCTGCATGTTCCCTTGGTTTGCTTTACTATACTTTGGGCACTATTTTCTTCAGTCAATACAGTTGTGACACTATATTTAAGAGTATTGAACAACATTGTGATGAGCTCACCTGCTCAGGAAATGCAGCAGGAGAACAAGATTTGCCTTGTGCCCATGCAGCTGCACTGAGTTACAAGTGTGGTACTCTGTTCATGGACTGTGCAAAGGAGCAGGCTCATTTTTAAACAGGAAGATTTTTTTTTTTGTACACCTGTGCCCCGAGAAAAAAATTCTTTCTCCCCACAGTGGACACAGGTATGTTGGTTTAGCTGCCTATAACAAGAAAAACTACCTTGACTAAAACAGAGGTACAATGGAAAATGGAGAGGAATGTCAACAATCCAGGGTAACTGCCAAAAAAATTTTGTAAGTATGTCAATACTTCAGTATATTCGCAGTTAGAAAGACCGTCTCCTTATCCCAAATGGTAATTATTACTTATCTTCCAAGCCTGATACTGAATGTATTTTGAAGCCTTCACTAGGATACTGAACACTCAGAGCTCTACTGTGTTCTATGCTGTGCTGAGCAGCATTTAGAGTCAGAGCCAGCTGAGTAGTAAGGGTGCATTTACACAGAACATTGGCTCTGCTTGGCCGAATGCCAGTGAGAGCCTAAGCACAGCACCCTTCTCTGATGTCTGGTCTGGAGATGCCTGATTTTCATCAGCTTGGGCCACAGCAGAGGGGAAGTTGTCTCAATCCTCCATGTAGGTACACCAGTGGCAGCTGATGAATTTTGCCAGGGCAGATCTGTGATGGCTTTCATGCTGAGAGCAGCATTACAGCTGTGTGTGCCCAGGTGTGCGCTCTGCACACGGCAGGACGCTATCTCCCAGCCTTCCCTCCTGCCTGGTGCTTCTTCCCAGTGACTCTTATACTATCCTAAGGTATTACCTAATCTTTACTATCAGCTCAGGCAGATGATTTCTTATTTCACCACTACAGTGGGTTTTTGTTGTTCTTTGTTGGTCCTACACAACAGCGAGGAGTGAACAAGCAGCTTGAAATTCCCTTGCAGCCTTTGAACCACCAATGGGCCAGTGGCAACAGCTGCAACTGGAGTAATCAGTTTGCTCTAAACAAGCTCTAATGTTAATGACAAATGGGTCCTTATATGTTGCAGAACTGACCTAACTGAGGAAGAAAGATTAAAAAGAAATAGCTTTCTCTTCTTTTTGCACTGGAATATTCTCTGCTTACGTAGATAATTTATTCTTGAAGGTCTTAGGAAGAATAAGCTTGTCATGTCATCTTATAGCAATAAGAAAAGCTACAGGAGCAGCAAAAGCAGTAGATCTAAACAGTACTTTGGCTGGCCGAGACACAGCCATGATGATGACTGCTGAGAAGGCAGTTTTCCTTAGATGTGTACATCTTATCTCCTGTCTCCCAGGCAACTTCCTAACATCTTTTTGAAATTACTAAAGACCAACTAATATATTCTAATACTGTGACAAGCCTTATCAAGCCAGTACAATGCCACGTCATTTTCTATTTTGAGTCATATACAGTAAACCAAACCCAGTAACTAAATACTGATGGCTATATGTATTCATTCCCATATCACCATGTAAACAAAGGCTACATTATTTTCACATTTGGCATGAAAAATAGTTGAATCTGTACACTGAATTTCTAGAGAAGTCATATATCTAATTCTATTGCATACAATATGAAATTCCTTGGAAATTATTTTCTCAATATTCCTTATGCTTTAGTAAATATACTTGTCTTAAATCAACAAACTTTCATTTCCCAGTACCAAAATCATAGCTTGGTATTTTGGAACATTGAAAAGAATCTATATTTTAAAACCTATAATCAGTAGTATCAGAAATACAGAAATATTTTTTTCTCCATCTGAAAGTACTTGAAAAATACATTAATTAATTAATTAATACATCCAGTAAGTCTTGACGCAGTTGCTTGTGGATCTCGTAAGATATAAAGGCTGAGTTGAGATGTAGACTGTCAGCTCCCACAGCATGACTTGACACAGTAGAGTGCACTTCTCAAATATTATTAAAGATTGAAAATGATCTTATTGTCTTCATACAGTTGATGTAGAGATAGGGAATAAGATAGCTTATCATTTTTAATTTGAGTCAGAAAACATTTTTCTAACCTATACTCCTATGCAATAAATAAAAACATTTTTTATCTACAGGGGGAAATAGAAAAGAAACCAAACTCAACAGATCCATGAACACAGGAAGAAATCTCTATTTTAAGAAATATTGCTGCTGCAAATAATAAACTACACAGAAAAACTAGTATTAAATTAACAAAAGTAATACCTCTATTTAAAGAACAGTAGTCTTGTCCACTAAGCAGTTAGAAGACAGGAATTCCCATTTTAAGACTGATATTTTCTGTGTACATGATAATGACTGCACTTGGCATCAGAGATAAACTCAGTATGAAGAGAGAATTAATTCAATGCTTTTAAAATCGTATTCCAGACTGGTGAAACAAGAATGCAACTCTTTTCTGCAATCTCACTATCAAATTTGCTGTCCCTATCTTGCTGTGAATAGAGAATACTTCTGGATCAATGGTTTCTTTGGTTTTACTACTACCTGCATCTTACAAAGAAGTCATCAACAAGATTTGCTGAAACAGAATTGTATAAGTTTTGTATTTTTGAATAAGCATGCTAATACTTAGCTTGAAAAGTCTTGCAACACACTTTACTACATGTAGAAAGTTAGAAAGGAAAATGAACAGCAGGGCTAAACCTTAAGGCTGTTCAATCCATATACACCATATGAGCTGAGAGAATGTTTTGAAACAGAAACAATTTTCAGTGACACATCAGGTGTTACTAAAAGAAGGTGTTGCCATTTAATTTTTAAAGAACTTGCATTTATAGTGGAATGGTAATAACCATTAGTCACTGGAGGCTGTCTAGAACAAATGCAGAGCACATATGAGGGCAGAGGACCAGCACAGGTTCATTCTCAAAGACTGAAGTTTTTTTCTTCATTTGAACAATACAGAATGAAGTATTAGGTGTGAGTTGTTTGTTCTTTTTCACATTGCTATATTTCTGCCTACAATAAAACCTTTTGCACCCTCAATCAGTTTGCAGATGACACTAAGTTGGGCAGGAGTGCTGATCTGCTGGAGGTTAGGAAGGCTGTGTAGAAGGATTGGACAGGCATGGGCTGAGGATAATGGCATGAGGTTTATTAAGGCGAAGTAAGAGGTCCTTAACTTGGGTCACAGCAACTCCATGCAACACTACAGGCTTGGGACAACATGGCTGTAAAGCTGCCTGGTGGAAAAAGACCAAGGAATGAGGGTGGACAGCAGCTGAACATAGGCCAGTGTGTGCCCAGGCAGCCAAGAAGGCCAGTGGCACCCTGGCCTGTATCAGCAGTAGTGCAGCCAGCAGGACCAGGGCAGTGATCGTCCCTGTGTACTCAGCACTGGTGAGTACACTGTGCATGTCAAAATGTCAAACCCTGTGATCCCTTCTGAGCCACTCACTACAAGAAAGACATTGAGGTACTGGAGTGAGTCCAGAGAAGACCACTGGAGCACAAGCCCTGTGAGGGAACTGGGATTCTTTAGCCTGGAATAAAAGATAGGCAGTGGAAATCTTAGTGCTCTCTACAACACAAAAGGAGATCATAGTAAGATGAGTGTCAGTTTTCTCCCCCACAGAACCAGGGACAGAACTAGAAGAAATGGCCTCAGGCTGCACCAGAGGAAGCTCAGTTTGGACATCAGGAAGAATTTTTTTCCCTGAAAAACTGGTTAGGCATTGGAATGAACTGCCTAGAGAGGACGTGGAGTCACCATCCCTGGAATTGTTCAAGAAAAGACTGGACATGGCACTTAGTGCTGTGTTTTGGTTGATGTGGTGTTGGATCAAAGGTTGGACTCAATGATCTTGGAGTTTTTTTCCAACCTTAATGTTTCTAAGATTCTATGTCCAGAATGTGGTTAAATGCACACTGCTAACCAGTACAGTTTGCTTTATTAGTAACAGCTTTAATTGTGAACACCTAAGCTTGGGAAACTTGGGCTCCACTGCCATCGCTGCTACACATGCTCACATGCCAGCTGCCAGGCACCAGGCACCACAAATAGTTATACAGAAACCTACAGCTCCTAGCTGCTAATAGTTCCTACCAAAACCAATGATGACAAACAGACTATTTTTAAGGAACTAAAAGAAAACATAGAGGTTAGTAATGGTCAGAATGAATTTTATAAAAACACACTATATCAAATCAAAGCAAATCAGTTTCCTAATACTCAAGGTAGCAGAGAGAAGAAGCAAAACATGCCATATACCTTGGCTTATACAAGACTTTAACACGAGGTTGTATAGAGGTCCAGTAGCCAAGCTAAAGAATATTTAGATGATGACAAAAAATTTCTAAAGTCATGGGAAAATTGTACTTGTGAATTCATTATCAGTGGTTCAGGTACACCCTGAGAAGGACTGAGTAATGTTCTACAAGGATCAGTCCTAAGGGAGTGATATTATCAGATGTTATTTTCAATGACCCAGATGATCAAATAGAAAATGTTTTGATTATATTTGAAGACACCAATAAGCTGATAGTATAGTTGAACAATGGGAGTAGAGTTAATGAAATCCTGATACACACGGAAATTACATTAAAAAAGGAAAAGATGCTGTTTATTATGGGCAAATCTCAAGCCATGAACTTGGGTAAGAACAATTAACTGCACAAAAACAGCGAATGGAACAAGGGATGCGGTTAGAGCTCTGTGGAAGTATATTTAGAATTGTTGTGAATCATAGCTTCAAGGGTTGTGTAAATGCAAAGCCCATGTGATTAATCACACACAATGATTAATAAACTGTCACAGCTAACAGGACATTTCAAATAATCCTTCTCCTCTCAGTGCTGACCTCTGCTGCAGTGCAGCAACACTGATTGTTGAGCAATGAAATCCAAGGAAGACAGGACAGCCTGGATGACATTCAGAGCTAAAATTTTCTCAGAAGAGCATTGAGAAGGAAGAGAGGACTGGAAAACAGATGACGAGGAAAGTTTGAGTGAGATAGAGTTCTATTGCTTGTTGCCTAATTACTTTTAGGATGACAATTAAAGCTTCAAGTTTCTATCTTTGAATGTTAAATCCTCTTACAGGAAAATAAAATTACTCATATGCCCCACAAAGTCCTGTCAAGGTATTTAATGGCTTTTCTCACTTCCCAGAAACGCTGCAAGTGACAACAAAATACTTTATAATGTGGCCAGGTTGCGTATCCAAGTTTGTTTTTTTTTTTTTTTTCAATTCTCAACTAATTTCGTTTCTCATCCTTTTCCAAAAATATTAGCAACGTTCTTTTACTTCATGTTCAAACTTCAGAGTCTTTAGGAAACTCTTATTTCACATCTTCAAGCCTTGAGCATTAACCACAACACCTAGAAGTATCTTTTATTATGTTCTTTTGAATCCAGGACTTTGTGTCTCTGGGTCTTAGAAAATATGAGAGACACTGAAACTGCTGCCAGTCACGATGGTCCTTGCCTTTGAACCCAGTACTTACTGAACCAGGTGTTCACTACTGAAATGGTTTTTTTCAGGCCATACCTGAGCTCAAGAACTGTGTCTGGATTGCATTCATTCCACACAACAGCCAATGCTGACTTTGTCTTAAAGGAAGAAAACATGAGAGGCAGAGAACAATTCAGCTCCTTCTTCATTCTAGTTGCTTTCACATCCAACATCCTGTGAGACCCCCAGAAATGTAAGACAACTTTTTCAATCTGCAGAGTTTATGTAGCATAAATCCCACTTCCCTGGTGGGAAAGAGAGGGGATCATCCCGGTCCCTTGCTTGCAGCGCTACAGCTTCTACTGACTCAGAAGAGGCTGTCACACCAGGGGTGCTTTCCATGGCATGGCCACCGTGTGACACCTGGCAAGCATCATATTCCTTTCCTGGCATGCAGAAGAGACATATAGTAAACTGTGAAGTTTTCAATGCCTTGTGTTACCCAAACAACACCAGTTCTGGTGCCTTGACCTGACGGGAGGTGTTCACTGCCCAGGTTTTCTTCCTCAATATAAGCAAGATGTGGGCTGAGAAGGGATGGGGCTAGCTTGATCTTGCCCCGTCATAGCCTTGGCATTTAGCCTGTGCTTGCAGGGACTGGGAGTGCTCCCAACATCCACTCTATAGAAACAACTCCTGAGACCTCCGTTTACCTAGAAATAAATCATTAGCCTGACAAGAAAATCTCTTTATGTAAATATTACTCTGAGCATCCAAGTTTCAGACACCACTGAAATGCATGAAATTTCTATTGCAATATGCTATGGAAAAGGTCTTAAGTGCCTCAACAAACAGATGCCAGCCAGTGAATATAGTCTTTTACTGGTACCCTTCTATTTCTTGGGATGGATAAGGACTGATATTCCAGAGGCAGGGAAGGACAAGAGAGAATAAAAGGTCACAGTATGAGACTCTTCTGGTTGCTTTCTAGGAGAAGCAGCATAGCCCTGCATGATTCACGTAACAGCAATCTCTGCTTCAGATGAAGGCTAAGCACCTGTGTGCCCTGATAGCTTGCTCCCTTGCCACTTCTAACTTATCAATAATGGTAAAATAGGTATGGCCTCTTCCTATTTAACATAGTTTCTTTGACAGTCCTTCAGCTATCCATCTCTTCATTTTCCAGGGCCATTTTACCATAGTGACAAACAGCCCAAATTTTCTCCCTTCAAAAGCATGATAATTATCCAGCTAGAATTAGGAAATCACATAAAATCCTGTCACCAGTGACTAGCCACTAGGTCTTAACTTGTGTATTCCCATGACAACAGTTTTTCTACAGTGCTTGCTTTTTTATGGTGTCCAGAATAATTCAAGCTGCCTTCTAAAGCCTTGGCTTTTCTCATTTCCTGGTAGTTTCTTGGCCCAGGGATTTAAAGAAACTCTCTTTTTGCCATGTGCAGCATATTCTACACTGTGAAAAAAGTGGAACAGATCCAGTACTTGGCATCTATTAAGCATCTGTATTCCAACTAACAATTAATTAGGATTAAGGGATGTTGAAAATATATCTTATAGAAGGAGAAAATAATTACCAACTATTAATCATGTATTATGATTATGTATTATTCTTTCAGGTACTTAAAAGATAATTGCATGCACTTTCCAGAGGATCTAAGGAGACTTGTGAAATATTTAAATTGCCCTATAACCCAGGATCAATTGAGAAATGTCCAAGTTTCCCACAGGCGAACTAATGCTTTACTGCAGCACTTCTGTTTCTGCTCATGCTGTTATTTAAAACACAACCTGCACCTTGCTGCACCCCAAATTATGGTTTACTGCTGAATAGCAAGGCAGACAAGCTTTATGTATCTATAGGACATTGTTGTAGATTGTAGAAGCACATCCTCTGTCAGTGAACAGAGTACCACTGTGGGATTGCTGGGGGAGGATCTCCTGCATCCACTTGTCAGTGGAGGGGTTGTCAGGTGAGGTTACAGACCTTTCAGTTCTACTTAATCCCTCACAGATATGGACCTGATGTTGTCGTGGTGAAAAAGGATGCATCAAGAGAGCTCTCCTGATATATCCTCTCCTCCTCTCATATAGCTTGAGAGGAACTCTTCTGCACATTGGCCATTTATATCCTTCAAGTGATCTAGCCAGGCAGCACCCTCTGGTTTCCCAACAAAATATCAATCAAAATGTCCCTGGGAAATCAGTGATGAAGCTGAGTCTCTCTGGTTAGACCTCCAGGTCTAGTAACATGATGTATTTCTAAATTCAATGTAATGAACCTGAGCATTAACCATTTATAACTCAATAATCCATTCTAGGTGTAATTAAACTAGACATAACAAAATTGCTTGCAACTAGAACTGGTTGTATGTAATTTGAATTAAAAAATAGCAAAAGATTATTTCCATATCCAGAAAGCTTAACACCCACAAAAATATTCAATAATATAGCAAATCTTCGTTTTTGAGTACTAGATGTCACTCATAAGAAGAAAAAGAATGTAAAAAATAATTATGCAAAACTTATTTTAACTCCAGAAGTAGATTTATTGAGTATGTGAAATACTAGAAAATGAACAAAAATACTTCTGGGTACAGAAGTATTAAATAATATGGTACTATTATTTCTGATTCTTTAGGTACAATGTGTTGTACTCAGAACACTGATTCAATGAGTTTGTATTTTTTATTATGCGTAAAACACTGTTTATTCTTTCTTCAAAACAAATGTTCAATATATACAGATTTATTTTACTAGGCACTTAGATTGCTGATTCACTTTTAAATGAAGATTAGTCCTCTGAGTGAATGACCATCTGTTTCTTCTCCATAATGAAATTGGAGTGACATGATTTTAACAATGAAATTTTAAGAGCCAAGTGATTTCAACTTCTCTGGGGGAAAAAATAAGTCTTGATCCCTAAGGTATTCTTGAAAGAAATACCTTATAATTAAGTGACTTTACTTATATTCTTACTATTGTTAGGAGTAAGAATACTTCAGCCAAGGTGTAATTAGTAGGATGGCATTATAGGTAAATACTGAATGGGACCATTGTGACCACCACAGTTGTAAACAGGTCTGAGTTTACAGAAAATTTCCATGGGGAAACATTATGAGGACATGGGGCACCATTCAGGAATACTCTGCATTATTTGACTTTAGTCTTTAAATTATTTATTTTAGTCTTTAAACAGGCACAGAGGTTGGTGCTTAATAAATGTTTGTAACACTTATTGAGTGTTTATTATGTGATGCTGTTGGGGAACTCTGAGTAGGAGTTAGATATTGATGTATAGATTTGAATATTGATCTTGAAAGTTAGGTGTCGACAGTTTGGGATAAGGGTTCTCATTCTCCTTTTAAACACAGGCCTGTAAACCAAAACATTTCCAAAGACTTCATTACCTCAGATATATTTCATTCATTCTCCTTTTTTAAAGCTTTGTGTTCCACAGGACTGCCTCACAAAAGAAAAAAAAAAAAAAAAATTAAAAAAAAAATCCGAAATACAGCACATACTAGGCTGTTCTGTGGGTAATTTACTCCATTCCTGCCAGATCCTGTATGGAATGATATTCAAACACAAACATGGAGAATAATTGAAGTAGATCATGCACTGTTCCTTCAAGCATGCATGTTAGATACATTATGCACTAATACATTATAAGTATGACAGATATGGATGACAAAGGAAATTAAACCTGATATCTAGGTGATTAACTAATAAAAAACCCAATAATTAATAAAGAAGGAGTAATCAAAGTCAAATCATTCTGTAGAAATTACAAATTGCTTGTCTGATTTAACTTTCTGGCATTTTCTTTAATCAAAAGGAAAAGAAATTTCTGCTAGATGTTCCCAAATTTTTTTTTTTTTGCTAAGAAGTGAAGGCTTGATATAAATACTGAAATCTTCTTCAGTATAAATGACAAACCGAGTTAAATCTAATCTGTATGAAAGTGCCTTTAATCCAACACTTAAATAGCTAAATTTTCTTTATTAATCAACATTTTAAAAAGGAATGTTCTAAAGGTCCATGAACACCTCCCCAGATGTCAGACTACGGTCTGGGACCAGTGTTGCTGTCAGTGGGGATGGACAGGACATCTCCAGGGGCTGGTGACCCAGCCAGGGCCACCTGGGCACAGACAGCTTGCCTTGGGGCTGATGGAGAGCAAGAGCAGCAAGCAAGGCTGTCAGCAAGGGCAGGGGCAGCTCTCTTCTGTTCCTAGACTGCCCAGCAAGGTGGTGCCAAAATGATGTCCTTTAACTGCTGAGGTGACTTACTGAGGCCAACATACCTGTGTGCCAGTGGCAGAACCACAGCATCCCAACCAGCGGCCAAAAGAAAAGTCAGAGTGAACAGTGGCTAGGCTAGAAACTCAAATGCTCCATTCTCCTTTTGAACTACCAGCAAGGATGTACCACATGCCCCCGTGGATTGTGATGGAATACCTGATGTCACAGCACCATCTTACTCTGTCTGCCCTTTTCTGCCAATTAGGGATGATGAAGTTACAAGACTAATACTGTCTCTAATGACACTGACAAGGAAGTCTGGTTATTGGGCGGGAGGAAGAAGAATTACTTTGGTAATTAATCCATTGTTGCTCAGAGATTCCAGCAGCATTGCTTGGAGTAATTCCTGCACAGATACTGTATTCAGGTGGTAAAACTAATAACAATTTCGTTAAGCTAACAGCTCCTAATGCTCATAATAATTCTGTTAAATCTTAATGGATACACTTGTCCTTGTCTTAGTTTTTCATTTACAATTTATTGCAGACACACTTCATGGTCTCTTGTGTCTCAGATTAGTGTTCTGTATTGCCACAAGATCATTGTCAAGTCTTACTGTGACTTTTAGACTGTGAAATACCTGTCTTACCCTGTCCTCAGGGACTTCAGTAAGAGCAGGAGTAGTCTTTATCTCAGTTTGAAATCTATTAAATGTGTTTATTTAATTTTTTGCTTATGAAGGCATTTTCCTTTGTATGTATTTAAAGAATTTTAAAACAAGTTAAAAATAGGAGCAATGACAGGAACGTGAAAAATTCCTATGAAGAGGAATGTGAAAAAAAATTACTTGCCAAGATCTCAAATGAAAACCCTACTTTCTTCATTTAGCCTTCACTGGGAATGACTGCAAAAAGAGAGCTTTTATCCAAAATTCAGCCCCTTTTTACAGTTTTAATCATCTTATGCACTCTGCAAAACACCATGAGCTGCAATGCTGCTAGTAACACCCTACTGGGTGCTATAACAGCATTTTATGTATGAGATCTGGCAAATCATCCTAGAGGGATGTTACTGGCAGCAACTCACACAAACCAGCCATGAGAAGGGAGAAGGAGGTAGCCAAAGGTAGCAGCAGCCAGCTGGTGCCAATGCTCCTGTGATTTTAACAATGACACCTCCGGGGGAGGGAGGAGAGGCAGAGAGAGCTAAATGTAATAGGAGACAAAAAATATGCATTTTCATCAGAAGAGGTAAATTAATAGCAACAATGTAATTTCTGCCACTTCTCAGGATTAAAATAAACCGTATGTATAAAATTATTTTCCAGATAGTATGGAAGTCTTAACCATCTTAACCTCAAAATGAATACTGGATAAGGGAAGTCCTTGGCAAAAATACCGACATTAAAAGAGTGCCTCTTGGGTGAATGCTTTTCTGGGGTGAACTGGCAAGGGAAGAGAATTTTTTTATAATTATTTATTTTTTATAAATTTATTGATTTTTTTTTTAACTCTCAGCCTGTGAGAAAAAGAGGCAAGTCTTCAGTGAGCTCTGCACAGCACAGCTGAGGGTGCGTTAACAACCAAGTAGTGGCTCCCCTGGATTGGTCCTGCTCTTTGTCTCACTGCTTGCACACATATCCAAGTACTATCTGGCTCAGTAAGGCCTGGACTGAGGAGCTTTGCTCTTCTGAGGTGTTCAGAAGCCTGTTAAGAAAAGGTTGGTGGGCTCTGCCCAAAGCCTAGCGAATAGGCAGAGGATACATTACTGGAACATTACAACACTGGGCATCTTCTGGGCTGGTTCGCCAAAAAGGCTTATATGCCAACATGTCCCTTCATTCCTTCATGAGCTTTCCCAGCCACAGGGAATGTTGACTATTATCAGGGAAGGATGAATTCCGACAGGAACATTGCCTAATCTCTGGTTATGGACATGGCTGAATATTTTACAAACACTCATATTTTACTCTTCCCAAATATTATTCTGTGTCTTTTTTCAATTCTGAATGGAGTTAATTTCTCCCTAATATCACAGTACCACCTGAGAACATGATTTATCTCTTCATTTACTTTGCTAGGTAAGGATGAAACAGCCTGGGGCAATTACTTTTAGATCTGTTAACAAAAGCGTTAAATTGATCATGCATATTGGTAACGCAAAAAAGTACCATCCTCCTTCTTCAGTGGACTCATTTAGATTGTAATCAGAGAGGTTGGAATGGTTCAGCACTACACAGATTTTAATTAAAAATTTTGGGAGAAAATAAGTTATTTTTTGTTATCTAATTACATACTTTTCCAGATGCTAGATTTAAAACAATAGAAATAGGTTTAAAACAATAAATTTCCATTGCATTGGAATATTTCTTTGAGCAATTTTGCTGCAGATTAGATTTCACAGACATATACAGCACCTCTATTTGCTGGCTTCTTATTAGATTTGGCAAGAACTACTGCTGTGAAAAAGAAATTCTCAAGACAAAACTGTGATTAAAAGATATAAAAGATCCATATCTGCAAAGGATGGTGACAGAACTGCCAATGAGATCTATAGTGGCTCAGTGGAGCCATCCTGTGTAAGCATATTTAAATCATACGCATATGAATATATAAATTTAATCTATTTTTTTTTTCTTGAAGGTACAATGTGCAAAATAAACCTAACAAAGGCAGGCTAGGTATGTTTATACTACATTTCTGGAAAGAAATGTAGATAGACAAGCAAAACAAATTCACAGATATATGGCTATGATTCCACTAAATGACATTAGTTTTGTACAAGAAGGCTTTTAAATTGAGTGCTCAGAAAGAGGCGATGGTTTTATGAGATGTTTAGTGCTTTAGGCAGAAGTGGAGCAGAGGTTTAAGGCAAAGTTCAGAAAACAGGCAGAGCCTATCTTGGTTGAATCATGAAGCACAGACATGAGGTAGATCTGGAGTATAAAGATAGGCTGGAGTGAAATGGGAGAGAGCCCCAGTTCTGGCTGCATAACATATTTACAAGTGTTCAAAGAAGTCATCATCCAGGGACAGGCTCTGGGATCAAAGGAGAAGGAAGGTGGAGGGATAGCCTAAAAGATCTGGCAGAGAAACAGGGTTTTTAACACTCTCCATTCAGACATATATTGATAGTAAATTATTAAATATAGTAAATTTGCACTTACCACTTTTGCTTCAGATCCGGAGGAATGTATTAACTAGCTGAGCATGTGAATGCAGAGAAGTTTAGGGAAGAAAAGTATGATCTGGAATCCAAAAGTATCAAAAGGATAACTTTTCTTTGAAGAAAAAAGAATCATGATCAAAATTTTAAAAATATATGCTGTTCCCAAACAAAAAAACAAAAGCTCATTTTATTAACTGCACTCTGTTGGTCAAGACATAGCCTAGAAATTTAAAAAAGAAAAAAAACCAACACAAACAGTGCGAATTATTGCATTGCTGGAAGGAGCAAAAGGCAAATTATCATATATATCTACAAAATATTAAAGATAAATAAACTCTGGAACAGAGTGAAAACAAATAAACACAAGATAAGGTATATTAATCTCTTCTCGGGAAAAGGATAGTTTCACGTTAAACAAAAGCAGTTGACCAGTATTTTATTTGATGGACTAATGGAATTTTCAGTCAAAATAAAAAATATATTATAGCAGTACTAAACCAGGAATTAAAATTTTTTCAAATGCAAGGAGACTAATTTACAGCATTCCACACTATGCTTTTCCCAAAGGACTTTCACTAGAAAGAAATGGAGACAAATGCTGAACATTTCACTTAGTTTAAAAATTTAAATTCTTAAAAGCTGGGAGTCTGGAAAGGGCCCTTTTCTATCTATTCAGTTTCAGTTAATCATTTCCTTTTGGATTGTGTAGCTGGCATTTTATGGAGCAACTTTATAGATAAAACAATTATGTTACTTTGTTGAGCTGGATCAAGAATAAAAAGATATTTCTTTTCAGTTGGATTTTATTTTAATGAACTAAACATCAGTTGCATATAAAAGTCCCATAAAAATAAAATACCAGGTACTTAATAAGCACTATTGCCAAAATAGCTGCATTTTGCTCCATGTTGAGACTCTGCAGTGAGAAACAGGAGTATTTTCTCTTTGCCTTGGTCTCTGGTTATCATGGCTCCTACTTTGATATTGTTCTAATATGGTGTTGAATTCCTGAACTGATGAATTCACAGCAAGGTAGTTAATCATCTGTGTTCCATGACTCATATTTAGTTGCAAATAAAAGTAGTTGTGTTCACAGTGTCTCCAGTTTCATGACCCCTAGTTCTCTACTGGATATATGATTTCAAGAATATAATGTCTCATACATCTCTGATTGTTTATGTTGGTACATGAACAAAAAACTGTGCTACAGGTGAAATAAACCACTTTGAAGATTGCAACTATTTCAGTTTGAAAGAAAAAAATTAATCTGATGTACCTTGATTCCAGACTTCAGGATATGACTGATGTGGTCATATCGTGGTAATGTGTCTGTCAAACACCACTACCACCTAAATGTTATTCCTGTAACCAAAATATTCAGGAGCTTTTATCTGTTTCTGGGGTCATGATGGTCAATAAGACCTTGAAAACATAACATTTTGGCAAAAGCATATTCATTACAAAATATAAAACTGGGATTTGCGCGGCCTTTCATCAGAACACTGGCTGGTGTCTGCCTTTATTAAGTAAAAGCTGGAAGTGAAGTCTCCTGGCATAAAAATGATGAAGATCTGCTTGAGAAAATACCTATATTTTTACTTATGATGAACACAATACATTTATGAATTCTAGATTTACAGACTCCTTTAAAAAGTTTATAACAGGGTGGAAGGCAATATAGACTGAATCGCTTATGTGTGAGCACGAAATAGATGCATGAAATGAAAATGCACCCAAACTTGATGTTCACAATTTCAGATTGGATGCCACTTTTCTCAGTGTCTAAATCCCCTTATATTTGGAGATTTCTTTTAACATGCAGTAAGTATATGGAATTCATCTTAGTCTGTCACTTAAGGTCTTTCAAGAGAGATTTACTTTTGCCACTTAAAGAGTCGATTTTTATCAACACCTATTCAAGCTAATCCATCTGATAACAGAAGAAAAATACTGGTTATTAAGAGAAAAACACAGACATACTCAATTATTTCTGTTTGTAGGCCTCTTCAACAGTCTGCTTCAGTGCAGCTTGGCTGCTCTGCTCTCTCTCTATGCCAAAATGATATTTCAGCTTTGTTGAATATTTAGTGAGCCTATTTACTTACAGTGTACAGTATTCATCAACAATTTATTTCAGGCCAGCCAGGGTCAGATCAGATCCCTGTGGTATGTCTTTCTATTTTTATTAAATTCAGGCAAGCAACACGGTCTGTGATCTATTTTGCCATCAACTGGCTGTTAGTATTAATGATACCTGGAAAGATAGTCATCATTACTTTGGATTATTCTAATATGCACGTAGAAAGTGAATTGGGCATCTAGCCAGTTACATTGGTGAAACCTGACAAGAAAAGCAGTCAATATAGACAGCTGTTGGTTGCATTCCCAATGCCCAGTGATACAATGATTATGATTCCATTACCTCAAGTCTGATCAATAGAATTGGTACCAAACTGAACAGTTGTATTTGGATTGCTTTTGGTCAATAGAAGAGAGTGGTGATTAAATTATTTTAATTAATGGATAGACAGAAAAACTGATACTGGCAATAGTTTTCTGCTATTAAAAAGGTTTTCCCAATCTCAGTATTTTGGTAAACAGTTTTTATTAGAGGGATCATGTTAGAGTGAAGATGTCAGGTGGCTGCCTGCTTTCTGATGTTCACTAAGTCTGAACTTTCAGTTTCTTTTAATTTCTAAACAATGCTTCTTCAGCCCACCTGCACTAACAAGGGTTCAACAGACCTATCACCTATACATGAGGTGGTTTTTGCAGCAGGCACTGCAAATAATCTCTGATAGAGTGTCATCTGAGATGCTTATTAAGAAAGAAAGGAAAGGTCATCTGATTTCAATTTAGAATACTCTCAGCTCATCACTCAGGAAAGAGTGTGTTAAACTTGAAATGCCAGACATAGTTTCTGTAGCTTTTGTCAAACTGAATGACATTTGTGTTAGGCAGACTGGTAGGCTGCATAATTTGCTGGATCAATGGAAAAAAACACTCTGAAGCTACTTATTCATATTATCATGCTTCCTATGTGAGCAGGAGCAGCCCCGAGCCAGAAAGAGAATGTGAGATCGCAGCCTACACCCCTGCCTCCCTCCCCAGAACTTGGTAAGGTATCAGAGCTGATAAGATCACTGCTGGTGACAGGTGAGTTTTGTGGGGTGTTTGCAGTGTTCTTATATTCAGGCAGTACTCCATCTTCCACAAGAACTCAAGAAAAGTTCTGCTTAAAAGTGAAGAGAACGACTTGCACAGCATCTGCAGAAGCCCCATTCTTTGGTCAGCTATAGTGAGTGTCTTTGCTTTTGTACCCATGCCTCAGTCAGCAACAACCCCTGAGGTAAAAATGGAAAATTTGGTGTGGATTTAGATCAGATGTTTTGTCTTTCACTAAGTTGCACATTACAAGGTTTTCTGAGGAAACAACTGGGTTTAATGAGACATAACCCATTCCTTCTTCCTGTCTCTTGTTAGGCACTTGATTCAGCACATCACGAAAGCCTAGAAGACCTGAGGAAGTGACTCAAAGTCCCAAGAAGTGATACTGATTAAAGAACCACTTAAGGGAATAGAAAGCTCTGTTTGTATGAATGACAGCTGAATGTCATTTTTCCTCAGTTTCCATGGCTGCATGGCACAGCCAAGTCCTGCCTGTCCTGACTGTTCTCAGCTGATGGACACATTGGAATAAACAGCTGTTTGTGATATTATGTTATACACAATTCTGCTCAAAAAAGATCTTAGATACACTGAGGGCATTTGCCTTGTACTCTCAGCATGGAGAATCCAGCTGACAGTCAACTTAGTGAAGCAAAAAGCAATGTGTAGTGGAGGAGAAATTGTGTATTGGAGTGTTGACATATTCTATTTATAAACTTCCTGTTAGAAGTACATGTTCCATGAACAGAGATCACAGAATAACAGAATCACAGCATTACAGAATGGAGAGTGTTGGAAGGTCACCTACCACAGTAGATCATCTGGTCCCGCATCCCTGCTCAGAGGTGGACAAATGCTGCTTGTAAATCCTTTTGCAGTATGTTTGGTGGTCCCATTTCCACACCCAATTCCCTGGCTGAAGAATTAAGTGTTACCAGAGTGAACTGCTGATTATACATCTTTTTAACAAATGTGGTCTTATAATTCCCATATTGTCACTCATAAAACCAAAAATGGATAGTAACTTCCATCCTGTCTTCCTAAGATTTGAGACTTGTTCTTGAAGATAACTTGGACACAAGTAGGTAATACTACCATCTGGTTTTAACAACACAGACAAAAATATTAAAGTTGTGGTATTATTCAAGGGTCTTGAACCCCTAACTTATCACAAATTAAAATACAGACATCAGTCCTCAGAAATATTCCTGAAGTGTTCTGATATTTTAGATATTGCCACTTTCAAGCTGATAGTACTGTTGGTTTGACAAAGAAATAGTTCTTTGGGCAGAAATAAAATATCTTGTTAATACCCAATATAGTGTGTTCATGAATTAACATTTTATAAGAGCTTGTTTCTTATCTTTAAAAGCTGTAGACAAGTATATAGAATAACAGACTTCCTTAATTATCTTGAATATTCTACTATGACATGCTTTAAAACACTGGTGGTGTCCTGTAGAAAATAATGGTGCTAAACAATGATGTGAGCTAATTAAACAGAAAGGAAAAGTTTGTATGTATGTGACAGAAAGGAGGCAAAACATATGATATGGCATAAATCCCTATTCCTGTTCAAATTAGCAATTAATTCACTGGTTGTGTTACCTTTCCAATCAGAGTATGGGAAGAAGAATGAAGTGGCAAATTTTTTTGGTTTTGTTTTTAACAAAATATAGGCTGTACGAAACAAGAAGTTTTCACAGAATGGAAACAGTTTTTATTTTTAACATTTGAATGCTGACCTCCACTTACAATATTTGAAATAGCGGTCAAAAGGTATTTGCTGGTGAAAGTATGTGAAAACTCTGAAAACATTCATTACTTGAATTACTATATTTAAATATTTTATAATTGCTATTATTTTTTATATACCTTGCTTGAAGGAAACAGACTATAAATGAACAGAAAGCAGCCAAGAAAGACAGATACTTTCTTTAGAAAAAGTAGGGGTTTTGAATAGTCAGTGTAAAATTGCAATGACCTTATCTACAAGTATTACTTCTTGAGCTGTTATCCAATGCAAAGGTTGTGTAAATTTACAGTTTCATTAGAAAAACCCACAGATAAAACAGTTTTCCATAGAAAAGGCTTTTTTGTTGAGCTGGTGGATTATTCTGTTTGCTTTGACTGAGCACTGGTTCTACATCCTTTCCTTCCACTCCTGAAAGATAGAACTGACAGATGTTGGAAACGCTAGCAAGAACCCGTTCCCTGAGGGATTTGAAGGAGCTCCTATGAAACCTTACAGTTGGAACTAAATCTTCTTTAAGCTATAAAAAATAGTTTATTTTCTGAAGGACCACCTTTTTCACGGAAAAACAAATAAGCCAAGCTAAACTTTAGGCTGTTAAGTGGCCATCAGTATTTCTGAGGGAAAAATAAAACAAACTTTGGGAAGCTACGTCAAGATTTTCTAATATCTTTCAATGCTTCTAAGCTGCAAGAATTGGGGCAGGTGAAGCCTTGTTGTAAAACATGCCAGGACCCAGGAACATGCAGAGATTTTGTGTCCATACAATAAATCCTGGTTGCTGGCATCCCTTGAGCTAATAAAAGAGTAGCAAGCTATTTGCAGCCCTGGTTCTCTCTCTCATTGCTTGTCAGTTCTCCCCGTGGGTCCTGGCTTTGCATGGAGGGAACTGGTGCCTGTTGGCAGTGGCAACTGAGCCAGTGCAAGGCTGAGCTAAAGCTTTTCCAGAAGGGAGTTATGGAAAGAGTACATCCATCAGCTCAGTTTTGCACTTCCTGCCCTAGACATGGAAGGAACCAACCCTCAGCTAACACCCCTCTCCCCACAAGAGATCCCCGGGAGTGTATTTAGGGCATTCTGCATTTGTCAGACACCAAGTCAGGTATCTGCACTGCTGCAGCCAAACAGGCCCTGCACAAGATGCAGTGAGAAGCATCAGCCTCAGGGACATACAGTATGTTCTTCACATTGTTCCTTCCCTTGAATTAATAGTCCTCTCTTCAAAACAAGAAATATAACTTTCTGCTGCAAACAGAAGAAATCCAGCAGAACTGTGGCGTATTCTGCAAAAATCAGTATTAATAATTTTAAAATTGTTTGCTTGTTGACTTTCAAAGGACAGAAAGAAATCCTTAGGGCAACTTAAGCACAGCACAAACAAAATGTTCAACAACAAGAAAATGTTTGGCTTTTTTTTTTTGCCTTTTACATCTCACATTTGACCTTTAGAATACTCCTGTCATTTAATTGCATAAAGGGCCATAAAATGCGATGAATAACTAATATCTTACCCGTAGTCATATTTGTATAGTAGAATTCTGAAATTCTCTATGAGTTGCATTAATGCTGGTTTAAACATTTTATTACATTGTTTTGTGATTTCTTGACTATAGCTTATTTACTATGAACCATAAATATAGGAGGACAAAACCCTTCTTCATTTTTGTCCTCAATAGTAAGTCAGTAACAGAAAATAAAGTCCAGATATGCAATTTGGGCTGAATTATTATAGTCTTTCAATAGGTAAGCTGTTTTCATTTTACTGATCATCCTCCAAGTATTCTTTTTTTATCACAGTTCCTCTCATACCACTTTTACAATGATGGTCGATTCATAACAGTGATCAGATTCTAGGGAGAGAAATATTTACCCCTGTTCTTTGGTAGTTCTCCTTTTGGTGACTGTTTCAAGATGAACGCTACTGGAGTACTCAAAGAAAACATAAGCAGTGTGAGATTTAATCAAATTATATGAACACTAAACTAATCACTGTTAAGAAATATAAAGCACATTAAATATTGCTACTGAGTCTATCCTTCTCTCTGGTGCTGGGATAAATTCTTGGTAAATTTGTGTAGTTGGCTACACTAATTTTTTGGCAATATACAGGAGCAGCTGTTGCATCATTTAGCCATAAGAAAACAAAACTTCACCTACCTTCTGTGTATCCCTCTGAAGGCTGATATACTCCTCAGGGGCCACGTGTCTGAACAACAATTTCACTGAGATAAGGAGGTTTTCTGTGAGTAAGAAAATTAATAGAGTTAACCTAAGAATGTTTTGTTTAATATGCCTTCATTTATATTTTGTGCAAATGGAATGAGACTGAACAATGCTACAAAAAGAGAATACTAATACATATATTTTCTCCAGAGCACCATGTGGCTCTGATCCCAGAATCAGATTTCTATCCTACACATTGTACTCAAATATAAACAGGAACTACCTCTGCCCTTCTTTTAGTCCCTAGCTTTTGAAACATTAGTGCATCTAGTTCAGTCATGCTCCCTTCATCTGTGTTGTGATACGTGAACAGACACATGAGCATGCACACGTTATGCTCACACATCGGGCTTGGAATTAGAGCTTATTTTGCAAGTCTATTTATCAGAAGCCACTAGTATTTTTAATGTCTTTTGATGGTCTATTGAATGACTTAATAAGCCCAAAGAGCCCATCTTTTCAGAGTGTCAATGTATGAAGTATGATAAACCACATCTATTATAGGTGGATAAAACACTTTTCTTCCACTGGGCAGTGTTTTTTAAAGGCTGCTTCTCACTAATTCACAGCTCTCTTGGATATGATTTCACTGGCAAGCCTGTTCTGTCTGGCACATCTGTGTAGAGGTGTTATCATGGGTAGAGATGAAAATGTTTCAACAAAGTAATTGAGGAATAACATGAAGAGCTACTGGGCTCCTGTTTGTAAGATTTTGGCCATGTCCCATATTTCTGCTTTTTAATTATTCCAAAGAGTACCTTTAGCATATATTGAAACAGAGATATATTCTTTTCAAAGCTTGGAATTACTGGCTACAGTTTTATAGCTCAAGGCAAGCAACCTAGAGGCCTTATTAATACTTGATGAATCCCTCTCAATGTCTCAGCAGTGAAGAGAAGACAAACAACCTGCTGGATGATTGATGCTGTGCCTGCCAAGGAGGAACTTTAAAGCATGATTCTCTCTTACAAAATCTGTAGAAGAAATCCGGTCTGATCCAGCGTGATCCTGCAGTAGCAGCAGCGTGAGCCGAGTGGAGATGCAATCTCTGCCCTATTGCACAATGGAAAATGCATTAACAAGTGGTTTAAGTTCTTTGGCAAGGCTTTCAGCTTTCATGTCTGCCTCCTCCCTACCCACAAGGCTCCCTAGATTTCCACGGCACACTGCTCTTCAGCAAAGTGTGTTTGCATAACTGTGTTAGGCTGCACACAAAAACTTAACATTATCACTACTTTTAAGTATATTTGCTCTCTGAACCATACAATTGCAAACAGTCTGTTAATCCCTTTTTTAATTGTTTTTCTTCTCCAAATCATGGACTCTGTTTTCTGTGCAGCTGTTTTCCTTTTGTTCTTTTTCTTCCTGCTCCCCTCAGGTGTCCTGACATACGTAACCTTTGTCAGATGAGACACATGGTTGGACTTACTGAGTAATCTCCTGTGCGCCTGCCCAAGCTCTAAAAATCAGGCTTGAGAGATCCTTAACTAAGCATGATGCCATATGGACAGAGAATCCTTCACCTTTCCTGCAGTTTGATGGTTCATAGGAAATTGCAGTGTTCTGCAGTCTTTTACTGGAGTAGGTCCATCAAATGGGTGAAGTGAACAAATCTATATTTTATTCCAAAAGAAATTCTCAGTCACATGGGTCTCACAAAGAATCCCTCATATCAAAAAGAATCCCTAAACTGCACGTGAACTATTCAAACTACAGTAGCCAAATTGCAATTCCGCTGTGTGCCAAGTCTGCCTCAAAAGGGATGACAGTAGTATATATATATAAAAAGTATGGCCATTTTAACTTCTGGAGGAATATTCAACATCAAATAGGAACAATTTAAATAAAATACAATTTCATTTCAATTAATACATCTGGGTCCATAAATTTGCCTTTTAATTATTTCATTTTGTTTTCGTAATTGCAACATACTGAGGGCAAAGGGAAAAAAAAAGAAAATATTCTACTCCAGGGCATAATGAATTATTGATTAAGGCAGCTAGATCAGTATGAAGCCTTATAGGAAACCAAAAGTAAATCAGTAAATGAAAGGGTTTTAAATATCTATTTAGAAAAAGGGATTTTGGCAAATACTGAAATGAATATTAGACAGAAAAATCTCAAACTGTCTGAATCACTACCTCTAGCTTTCCGGTCAGTCCATGATTTAAATAAATTGCAGTTTAGAGTGAATTGTGTGGGAAAATGAATCCAAAAAAGAAAACAGCTTGTAGAAGAGCTAACACTGAAAATATGGCAGCATTTAAATCCTGATCATGTGAAAACATTTGTTATACAGATCAGACAAAAGATTTGTGAAGAATAGAAAGACTGAAATGCTGGTCCTCAATAACAGCATAAAATGAATGTCCACTGAAATCGGTGCTTGTACATGGATAGTCCATACCAGAAAAATTAGAGGTTCTCTTTTATCCCATCTCAAAGGCAATATATGGGGATAAAGTGATGGCAAATCAGAAAAAAAAAGAAAAGGAAAGAAAAGAAAAAACTTCAAAAAATCCCCAACAAGAAACCACTTGATTAATCTGCACACATTTGTTAAATTTTCTCTAAATTATCATAAAATTAAGTTTAACATACCTGTTTAGAATTTTTAAGGACTGTAATACTCCTGAGGACTTCAAATCAAACTCAGCTGTGAGCTCTTATTTCTCAGTATTTTAGTGGCATAATTACTGTGTGGAGCTTTTCAGAAGAAATGTCTTCTCAGACAGACAGTATCCATGGATAAAACTGATTCTAAACCACAACAGTTAAAAAGCTGTCAAAATCATAGAGAGACCATTGAAAATTAATGTCTACTCAAGAGGCTCCATGAAGACTATTAAAACTACCAGGAATCTGTAAACAAATCATTAATGTGTCATGACATATTTTAAGATTAAATATGTTTCTACTCTGAAAATGGATTCTGTCAAATAACATTTTAGCATTATGTGCACTCTGGAACTCAACACTTTTCTAGCTCCTGAATTTATATATACATTAGAATAATATATGTTTCTTCTGACTTCAAGTGAAAATTCTTCAGTGGGATATGAATTCCAATTTAATTTCTTTCACCCTTTGAAAACCACAAGTGAGGAAACCCACGGAGGTTGTTGTAATCATAGGGAAATTGGATGAAAAGTGATCCAAATAAGATGAAGTGCCAAACAAAAGAGAATCAAATTGAAATGTAATGCTGGAAGAAAATTAAGGTTTTCAAGAAAAGAATATTTTATCTTCAAGCCTGGGAGAAAATCCTCTTCTTTTAGAAGGTGTTAGACGTGAATCTTAGTCCAAAATGTAGTCAGCTGTTTTCTACAGAACTGGTGGCCCAAAAACTTAATTTTTCACACCCATACATATGTCCACATGGGAGGCTTTCTTGTTAGCTCCAATCCGCATTTTCCTAATGCAACAAAATTAACATGTCATTTCCTCTTTATTCTGCTCAAAGTTTTTGTTTTCAAGAAAAATGTTATTTAAAGGTCACATTTTTTTCCACAATGAGAAACCAGCTTATGCGTAGAGATTGTAACTTTTGGGTTTATCTTGTAAGCTTTAATTAAATAATTATGGCCTTCAGCAAAACACAACATAGTTAAATTCCCTTTGCGTAGATGAGAGAAACAGGCATCCCTAGGGGTCATGAACAAATTAATAAAAGGAAACATTGCTCTGTTTGTGAAGTGAATTTCACTTAACATAGATGAGCAATAAGTAGAAGGAAATTTAATTACGTAAAGGAACACTTATCTCCAAAAAGTTATGCAGCTGTAGCAATAAATGAACAACTTTTTTTAAGTAAGTTAAAACAAATTTCTGCCTTACATCTTTATATATCAAGTGACAATGATAATTCACAGCATTAAACCCAATACTAACTATGATAGGTAAGATACGATACATGAGAATCATGCTATAAATCCTCTCAGGCAAATTAAATTCTGAGAACAAAATCACTAAAAGGCAAGAAGATATTCATATGAGCCTGTAAAATTAGGGGAGAAATAGCTATTCACCACACTCATAAGATAAATATTGTAAGGAATAGCCCTACAAATCTGTATTAGGAACAGTCAAGTACCTGAAGTAATCCCCTGTTATTTTTGAGAGTTTCTAGAAGGAGCTGCATGAAGTATTTTGCCACTGAAATAGGCTTAATTAATAGATATTTTAATAACATTTTCTATTTTATCCAAGCAGCTGACTATTTTCTGTTTTAAAGATGTTGTCTCTGCCCCTTGGTGTGTGGTAAGAATGTTTATCTCCCACATTCTGAATTAAATGTTAAGGCCATAAAATTGAAGGATAGTTCTTTTTTAGCATTCCTATATGCAAAGCTATTGTTTGGCTTGCATATTATTTTCCATGTTGTCGGACAATGCTTCCAAAGCTACTTTTCTTCTTCCCATTCCCTAACTTTAAAGATGCATCTGCCTGTGTGCCAATCAGCAGCAGCAATCACTGCCAGCACTCACCTGACCCCATGGAAAGGCTCTGGTGGCTGTTTTGGGGGTGGCTGTTGAGCTGGAGGTACCACGAGCCTGGGGTACTGTCGCCATGGGTGTGTGTCCCAAGCGGTGTGACCTTCCAGAAGAAGCATCTTGAAAAAAAACATCTCCAGGTCACAGGCATGTCTGTGCTCATACCGGGTGATTGCAGCTCTTCTGTGATCTGGGCAATGCACAAGGAGAAATGGGGGGTCTTCATGAGGGGCTACAAGGAGAGCCTTTACCAACCCCAAACCTCAAAGAGATCCAGAACAAAGAGCCATGCAAAGCAAGGGTATATACAGGATCTTGAGGGGCAGGGCAGACCACCAGGGCCAATGGGATGAGAGCACAGGGGTGGAGCAAGGGGGAAGGGCCAATGGGATACATTCATCTGCATGTCAGAGCAAGGCATGCTGGGAGAAGTCTTTTTCCTCACCCTAACAACGGTGGTTATCGCTTGAGGGGTTTTCTCTCTAGGGAAGCATTATGGGTTCTTTCCCTGTTGGCCCACCAGCCTCCACAAGATACCTTAGCCTCAGGTCAGCCCATGAGCTGTGGGTGTTCTCACTGTGCCCTAGAGCAGATACACAGGAGGGAGGCAAGGAGGGATCTATTCCGGCAAGCTTTGCATCATTTGGTTTCCATTCCTCCCCCCACAGAGCTTAAGGGCAGTTCATTTCTCTAAGTTCATGAAGGGACAGTGACAGACCAAACATATAAGAAACAGATATTCGTATGGGAAAAAGTGCAGAATTCCCTTTTCCTCACCCTAACAACGGTGGTTATCGCTTGAGGGGTTTTCTCTCTAGGGAAGCATTATGGGTTCTTTCCCTGTTGGCCCACCAGCCTCCACAAGATACCTTAGCCTCAGGTCAGCCCATGAGCTGTGGGTGTTCTCACTGTGCCCTAGAGCAGATACACAGGAGGGAGGCAAGGAGGGATCTATTCCGGCAAGCTTTGCATCATTTGGTTTCCATTCCTCCCCCCACAGAGCTTAAGGGCAGTTCATTTCTCTAAGTTCATGAAGGGACAGTGACAGACCAAACATATAAGAAACAGATATTCGTATGGGAAAAAGTGCAGAATTCACAAAGGAAGTCACCAACCTCACAAATTTTCTTCTGCCTCATGATGTTCAGCTGGTAAATCACAGCACTCCTCTACAGGGAGAGCTTTATTGATAAGGAAAATCTTGAGATTTGTGGAGCTTTCCAGTTAAAGTCTTCGCACTTACCAGTAAGAAAGGGTTTTTGAAAGGTTATGTTGTTCACTCTCTCAATTTATACTTTATATTTTGGGGTGTACCAATATTTGCTATTTTTGAGAAGTTCTGCTAGTTGTCTTTCTTTTATAGTAGACATAAATCCTGACAACTTTAAGCAACCATCCACATGGCATATGTGTATGTGGATTTCCTGGGAAGATGTATCTTCCTGGGAATGCACAGAGTGTGCAAACATAGGAAGCACCCTCATTTTTCCAGATTGAGGGAAGTTTCTATTTGTACCTGTCAGATTTCACTAATCAGAGCACTAAAGAAGGAGAATGGTAGAATTTTATTAACAGTTGCCTTCTACTTGGTATTGTGGGTAAATGACTGGCAAACTCTGCTTGCCAGAAGCAATATCTGTGCCCAGCAAGTGCGCAGCCATGATAGAGGTCTGGGGGACAAAAGACAACCTTTCCAGTGCCTTTCTTCCAAACAGTATCTTTAGTCTCCACTTGCAGAACCAAATAGCCCATGGAAGGAAGGCATTCATATTTATTTAGGAACTGTCAGTAAAACCAGAGCTGTGCTTTCAATTCTCAGTTCTCAGTTTTTCTTTTCTGAACAGGTTGTTTCTTCAGTTCCAAGTCAACAAGTCCCAGAACACATTTTCACTCAATGTCCCATTACACCAGGCAGTCAAGAGTGCCTTTGGAGTTCTGCTTGCTTCTTGGTCAGGCAGGGTTGTTTCATGGGGAACAATGTAATTTATGTCTGCTAACACTCTTTAAATACAAAAAGGTTATCTGTTCTTATGAGCAAGTCGTATTCCTGAAGTTATTATATTCCTAGAATTGGAAATGTTAGTCTCTCTTTTGCTATCAATGGAAAGATCTCTGTCAAAAATTTCTGAACCACAAACCACAAAATATGAGCAAAATGAGCAGCTTCTAGTTTATGATACTGGATCTCCCAAAACAAAAAAAAAAAAAACAACAACAAAAAAAAAAACAACCAAAAAAAAAACACAAAAAAAAAAAAAAAACCCAAAAAAAAAAAACCAAAAAAAAAAAAAAACCAAAAAAAAAAACCCAAAAAAAAAAAAAAAAAATAAACCAATCAAAACCCAAAAAAAATCCCTAAAAAACCTGTGGCTGGTGTACAGATTGTTTTTGCTGTTTATCTCTGTGCGCAGTGCCTTGAGTACCCCACACTGCCACTTCCATCTCTTCTCCCGACCCTCGATTCCTCGCATTTCAGTGTTGGGTCTGTCACTGGTAATTACCCATCATCTGAGCACTGACACGAAACTACAAGCAGAGGACACCTGATCTGTCATTGTGCTTGCTGATGAAATGTATTGGTGTTGTAGAGATCACAAAACTGCCAGATAAAGTCCAGACAGCTTGTTCAGTGCCAAGGATGTTAGAAAGTTGAATGTGAATAAAAGAAGAGGGAAATACATTTTAAAAGGGCACAGTTAATTATTCAAGGAGTTTTTGGTTTTTTGTTTTTTTTTTAACTCATGAGAGAATTATAAAAATGAAAGTTTTTTTCATACCTTGGAAAAAATCACAGAAAACACAAATTCAGACATGTTCTTCAGAAGTTTTGGGAAGGTAATTAACCAGATAATGAGTAGGAACCATAACATACTTTTCTGACCCAGTACATCTAAGGAATACAAAAATCAAGGTCAGAACAAACCATACAGGCATTGTAGATGGAATAATTAATATTTCTGATGCAATATCTTTTTTTCAGTTATTATAAAAATATTTAATTGTTGGATATATCAATCCATTAATCATTTATTAGGTTTTCATTATAATTGTAACCTCCAAAACAATGAGTGAAAATATACATATATATTACTATTACTCTGATCTGATGTGTGTTTAAGTTCCCAAATATTTCTCATATTTCTTCCCTTTAGCTGATAACATTATGGAATGCTTTATTGATTGTGGCTTGCCATCATTTTCATAAAAGCATAATCCTATTGATGTCATAACTTATTTCTGTGGTTGTTAGACATCATGCCATGGATTAGAAAGGTCCTTAATTTAAGTAGCAAGAACACAGACAGCCATAACAACCTCAAAACAGCAAATCTAACTTAATTTGTTATGACAGAAAGTGAAGATGAAGGAACTAAAACTGCAATGACTCTAATTTGAATTGTTGTAAATGTTTGGCCTTATGTGGATTGAATTTTAATTACATAAAATCAAATTAATTTCTTTCATAGTCTTTACTGAGAATTGTATCTTCACTCAATATATTTAAGCAGTTTGGTGAAAATACTGGGGTAATAGCAGAATATTTGAAAAATCAAACCAGAAAACAGATATAACTTAAGAGAAATGCAATTCCTTTGTTGATTAGGGTGTTGGTAAATAAATCTTGCAGAGTCATTTTGCCACCCATGCCAGAAACAATAAATCTCTCCCTCTGGGACTTTGTAGGGTAGAGATCTCCTGCATTGCACCAATATATTGCACTGGTAGCAGTGATACACACATCTGCCATAGCAAGCACAGCCTCAGTTTTCTGCAGAGTTTCTCTGTGAAATAATTTCAAATCAGGTCCTGAAGCACCTCAAATGGCTTTATTGTTAAGCATGGATTGTTGAAATTATCTTTATAAATGATGCAGTGTGTCACACTGAGCAGCAGAAACGAGGAAAACAAGGAAAAATAGGTGTCATTCTCTAAAGTAAAAACTTTATAGCTCACTTCTGCATTCCAGGAAAACTCACAGTATGAGCTGATAAATCCTCTGGAGTGTTTATGAATATGTGTATAATTTGCTGCAGGGGAAGAAGGGATGGCAGGAGTGCTGCAGATGTGATCCCATGTGTTTCTGTTCACTGGCCGCTGACAGCTTTAAAGAGAACTATTTTTTTCACTCTGGGTATCTGCTCACATGAGTCAGGTGAATATATGGGGCTGAGGATTTGTGTTAGGTTGATATAGTGTTAGCTGATTCATATGAGTGGATAACCATGAACAAAAAGGAAGAGCTATCTTTAAAAAGATGACTGGTAGTGCTGTCTAATAAAAACAAGATTTTTTTTTTTTCATCCCATTACCTTTGCTTTCTACAACAGTGAAGGTGTAAAGATGGAGATTATCTTGCAGAATAAAGCAAATAAAGTATAGATGTAAATATTGCAAATAGTGGAAAAGGTCATTACTCAATGAAAAAGAGAAAATAGGCAGGAATAGGTAGATCAGGGAAGATTCAGTTGCTGACCCTGCAGAATTTTTGAATCCTGATCTACAACACAGGTATCTCCTTCCAGCCCAGTCACCTCAATGCTTCATATGGTCAAAGGTTAGTCAGACTACTTCTCTCCAATGATTATAAAGGGAATGTAATCTTAATTATGAAAACTCTAAATTACTGTAGGTGACAATTGTCACCTATTAACTCTTTAATAATATCTACAACTAATAAATGAAATCCTGCTCACAGTGGGAGGAAATTTGATTATGTGTTTACTTAACAGCAGGTAGCAGGCATATTTATAAAAACATCATTCTCTGTTGTCACAGAGACTTGTTAAGTCATATTTAAATTTGGATTCACTAAGTTTCCAGTATAATAAAAATGACCATAACAAACTCTGGTATGCATGTGGTATTAACCTCCATTCCCAAAGGTACTCTGTTATTCAGCAATAGTGGAAATTCACTTAGCACTTAAAAAAGATGGGCCCAAGTAAATGTGTACTGAATTATAAACTGTAGTAAACAGCATCACAAGGCAATTTCCATGCTTGCAAGAAAAAGAGAACAGCCTAATTTCCTAATTCATTACATGCTGCTCCACTCCAACTGATACATGTATTACTGAAATTACTCCATATTTATCTTTAGTGGTCAAATGCTTCATAAGAAACCTTGATGGAGACCAGCTCACTGTGCTGCTTGATCTTTCCTAGCTTTTTTATTTTTCCCTTTTGAAATCTTCACCTTTTTACCTATAATCTTCAAAGGTTTTCCCACTCCTTGTAGTTCACCAGAATGGATAACTAATGTAAGTAAAAATTTATGTTATCATAGGAACTAGTAAAAAAATGTGGCATCCCACCCCTAAGGGTAAGGGGAGCACCCAAAATTCTTAGATGCCCTTGTTTGAAAAGGAATGACAAAAGCCAGAGGGTCCAAAAATCTTAGAAAGTTTTATTAGTAAACACTTGGCATGGAAATTGGTGTAAATGAGTCCCTTATCTTCCAGTATAAACGCACAGCAGTGGATTTTGAATGAGGGAAGAAGGGAAGGGAAGGGAAGGGAAGGGAAGGGAAGGGAAGGGAAGGAAGGAAGGAAGGAAGGAAGGAAGGAAGGAAGGAGTCTTCAGAGTCCTGGAAACAGCCCTTGTGGGACTACTTTTTTAATTGTAAGCTTCCCCATCCTGGAGATAAGTTTCTTGTTTTCTATGCAAATTAATTATCATGTGCAGTTTGTTCTTCTAGAAATTTCTGAAAATGAGTCAGAGGAGTTTTGGGATCATTGATGATCTTGATTTGCCTGTAGCTGCTTCTTGACCTCATTTGTGTGCTCACACTGTACTGTGCTATGGTCATCTCCAGGGGCCAACACAAGGATGTTTCTCAGAAAAGTGCTGCCCTATCTCTGTATGGCTCCCTTCTTCAGCCACATCCTATTCTTTCTCACAGTGCATTGTTACCAATCCTTGCTTGGCTCCACAGCTATCTATTCTTGGCTGTCAATGTTTAAGACAAATATTTGCTCTTTTTTTTCCCTAGGTTTCTGTGGGGAAAGTAGCTGGCTCAGCTTGGGTTTCTCTGCACAACATTGGGTTGTGTTAAAGATAGAAAGATGTACCTTCGCAGCCTGCTAACCTGAAAAATTTTCTTAGCATTGAAGAAGAAAGCAGTAGTTCCTGTGACAAATATGGTTTGCTATCAGTTTTATCAGAATCATTCATGACTGTACAAAGCAGAAACCTGCACCATGGCACCATACTTGAGCTATACCTCTGCAGCTTCCTAGTAAAAGTCTTAGTCTGTGAAGTTACTTTCAGGATTCAGTTCAAAGCATTGCTGGTGAACAAAACAATCTAAACTCCTTTTCAAGTTTATTCTGAACCATTTCACATACAGGAATGCTTGCAAATGCTTATCTTCAGTATTTTAGGTGCACCCCTGTCTCAGGCAGCAGTATTACCTTAATTGAGAGTGCCTGCTTATTGTTCATGCTGCCATGGTGGCACAGCAGTTACAGAAATTAGTAAAATGTGATTATCTCCTCCATTCTACATTTTCCTTTGCCTTGTTCCTCTTACTCTGTGAGAGAAGAGTACCAAATTTTCTCCTGTAGTGGTTTGTTTTGCTGCACTTGAGTACAAGACAAGATGTACCCAGTGCCTTCCATCAAGACCCCCCTGGATAAGTGTGTACTCCAGCACCTGAACTCTAGGGAAAATGATGCTGCATGTTTGTTTTCCAGTTACTTAGCTAAACAGTGGTCTAGACAAATCACATGTCTCTAATTCTTCCTCATTTCTGTAGGAGTTTCATTAGAATAAAGGATGCACTTGAAAACATCTCTTCAACAGAGATTGAAACATGACCTTTTCTTTGTATGCATCAAAAATGTAAGCTGTGAAATGAAAAGTCTGGAATCAGGTTTGCTTGGTTTTTTAAAAATATGTATATAATTATTATAAGCATAATTTAGAAAGAGTGTGTCATGAAACTTGGAATAGCTGCTCAAACTACTTTTCCCTGTTTTATTCTGTTTACTTGAATTAGCTAACAAAAAATTCAATTGCAGTTTCATTAAAATAATCATTTTGAGAACAAGTTTTTTAAACCCTTTTTTTTTTCATTTGGTGAAAATTGCATTCTGATGATTCCACACAATATGTTGATTCACCTTTTTCACTGCAAAGCTGTGGCAACTACAGAGAGAAAAAAACCCAAATTAATGGAAGAAGCTAATCTGTTTCTATGTGATACTGAGAAGGTTAAAAGTAGAAACTCACTCTCTTTTTCCATAGTTTGCAGTCACTTGTCAAACTCCAGTAGTCTGTCTTTAGGACACAGTATTAATTATTCTCAGAATAGTCCTAAGGCTTCTTTTTTTTCTATTACATTTGATCATTCCAATCCTAGTTCTTCCTGGCCTTAGCAGATAATGGCTGTGGCTTTCCCCTATAACTTCAAATAAAGAGACGTGTGACTCAAAGTTGGAGGTTAAGATCCTCACAGGGAGAGTCTGACATTCTACCTTTGGGGTAATGTCTGTCTCCATCCCATGCAATGAACACGTACATAGAGCAAAAACAACATCAGCAGTACAAAGTAGGGACAGTCTCTACCTTTTTATTCCATCAGGTGAAAGCCCTGGGTATCAGATTTTAGAATTTTGTGTCTTTAAATGACACTACTAATTTTGCATTGTTTTCTGTCCAGAAGCAGAATTTCTGCAGGAGTGTCACCAATTTCCTTTCAACTTTTCACCAGTTTTCAAGGATTAACCAATTCTAAACTGCTCACCTACTCCCTGACAGCAACGTGCATTATTATGCTTCCACTATGGTTGCATCTTTTACAAAATATGTATTTTGCCATCTTAGTACTAAGTCTATAGAGTGATTGCCAGGTAGTTACAGAACTCAAGCAATCTGAAAATTTGGTGTCTTGATTGATCAGGAGGATGTAACATGACAGACAACCTCTAAGGTAATAGTTAAAAGTTTCACAGCTTGACAATGTCAGGTACTGTACATTTGAGAAAGCCAGGAGTGTCCTCAGTGTTGACTCACCCATGAACACAGCAAGGAACTGACAGACTGACACTGAGAAAATTATTTGGTGTAAAGCAGCAGGACTTTCTAAAAAATACAGAAAAGGAAAAGTGGAGATCATGATGTGGTGGGAAATGGAATACAAAATCTCACAGTTCCCTGAAAGTAATGTTGACATGGCACCATTTTTCAAGACATGGAGCCCAATGAGGAACAGGGGATGACTCTCTACCACACACTAAACTGTATCTTCTAAGCTTATGTGACTTGTGTAATTCACAGGTGGAAGAAAATATTTTGAAGACAGATATTTCAAGGAATATAAATATTAAGTAGATATACTCAGAAATAGATGTCAGAAATAATGATACTATAAAAACTTTCTAGTATAGGCATGGCCTCAGATTGCTTACTGACTTTCCCTCACTATTTCTCCATTTTTTTTTCTGAGAGACCTATTTCAACATATTTCTCCTTTTGTATTTAGAGAGAATAGGACTGCAAGATTGATAAGAGTCTCAACTATGGAAATAAGCCAGAATTCTGGCTTAAAATTATGTGGAGCTATAAATGCTACCTTCCATAGGATTTATATCACTTTTTAAGACCTGTCACTCTTCCTCTGTGAAATCAGAAAAATGCTGGTAAGTACAGACTTGCTTAGCAGCTCCACAATCTGATATGAAATATCTGCCTGTGCTGCTCTGTGGTCCAACAGCTCTTCAGAAAAGAAACTAGGGAAAGGCAAAGTAATGTCAGTGAAAACCTTTGGGTTACATCATAAAGCAAGTAACCAGCTGGTGGGTTGCAGTTTTCATTCTTTCTCTATGTATGCCTTTTACTTAGAATCTTTGTTACTATTTTTATTACCGTTACTGTGGTGTATAAATTCATACAACTATCTCTGAAATTTGAGTATCTTGTTTATAATAACATCAATAAACAGTATTGTATTAAACTGGGATTCCTGGCTATTTAAGTGTGGGTAACTGTCCTTCACTGCACACTTTAGGAGCGACAACACCTACCTTTTAACAAGAAAGCTGCTAACTTAACTAATCTCTAAACTTTTCATACTTGAAAATGTATTCCATTTCTGTCACTTTCTGCCTGACATTAAATTAAAAACTTGAGAAAACAAGATTTGTGAATAACGTCTTTAAATTGATACATTTTTTCATCTAGCCTGTAGCACTCGAAGGCTTGTGCCCAGTTATTGTCTGTTTTAATTTATAGAGAGGGAGATAAACTGAATGGATGGATTATGGAGATTAGCTACTTGGATAAAACTGAAGCCCTTGTTCTTTGTTTAATGTGATAGTGTCTTTCCTAAAGAATTATGAAAATGACAGCACCTGTACTTGCTGTTTATTGTTAAGCTCATCTGCATTTTTTCAATTATGAAACAACTCATCCTAGAAACCCAAGGGAATGTGAATTATTAACTGAGCTAAGACACACTTGTACTAAAATCTTATGGGAAATCATAAGATTAATATCAGCTATGCAGTGAATATGCCTTTTGAGTTTTATTCAGAAAAGACAGAGACTGCTTCTTATGTATGTATACATAATTTACTTATAATATACTCTGGTTTATTGTATTGAATTTTGTATACATAGAAAAAATTACTCTATGAAAAACAATTTAAATTTTGTCTAAAAATTAACAAATATTAATAGACACCATAATACAAAAATACTTTATTATATATGGAAGACACTTGCTTTAGACTGTTAAGATTAATAAATAGGCAATGTAAACCCAAAAATGTTATATATGGAAAGCACTGGCCTTTGACTGTGATATTTGTTTTTCAGAAAGATTGAGTTCTTTATATAAATTTTAAGCAAACAAGACTTGACCACTTATAGGTTTGAGATTTTACAATGCACTGCACTGTTCCTCTGTGATGTGTTTCTCACCAACTTTCAATGGATAAAACTATAATTCCATAAAATCATAGGAGATTAAAATATTTGTTTTCATTAAAAACATGTTATAATTAAATAATTAAATTAAATAGAAAACAAACTTGAACAGCCTCATCTTTTGCAGCTTCGTATTTGGACAAGATGAGCTACACAATCTTATCTTTTCTCTTGTATTTAAAAAATATTATTTAAGGAAATGTGTTTAGCAGGAGGCTTGATGACATTTGTTTACTAAGATCCCTAATTAGCAGTACTAGAAAATAATCAGTCCCTAACCTAGAGTTTCTCATTATCACTTCTTCAATATTGCATGCTATTAACCAACTCTGTGCCTTGAGCCTCAGCAGGTTTTACTTTCTGTAAAATAATTGCAGATAATGTCATTCCTGGAAATGTTTCTTGAGATACTGCCACTGGCAGAACAGGAGTCCTGCTTTATAATAAAGTCTGCTAGACAGTGAAGACTTAAACTCTGCCTACAGAAACCTGGTCCAGTTCTGAAAAGCACCATGGTTGGCCTGAGTGGTGACTTGGAAAAGGGAAATGTGTTCTCCATGCGTATATTGTATTACCTGGAATATATGCAACACACCAAGCTGTAGAAATGGGTGTTGTAGAGAAGAAAGGCCATAACATTTCCTCTTTGCCTGCCAATATCTATGTGACTGACTGGAGGCAGAGAAAACGGTCGGTGAAAATAAACCAGGTAAGAAAGTGTTCATGGAAAGAAGACACTCACCTTCTTTTACTTCAGTCTGCTAAATTTGCCACAGGACCATATGGAAGTTAGTTGCCCTTGAACTCAGTATGGTCCTTTGACTCTGTATGATGTACACTTCTTTGCAAAGACTTACTTGTCTCTTCAGTCCTCTTGCTCCCTTTAAATCCTACTAATTCCTATATGTTTTCTTGCCATGATGCATGCCTCTTTCTATGAAATTTGTTGGAACTGGACTGTGCCATGCAAGTCTCTTTGGTTTTCATTTTAACCTTTCACAGTGCTACAAAATAATTTCTTTCCAATACGTAAGAATGGCTGCAATGGTTAGTGAAGGACACGTTACTGACTAATACTTAAAAAGTACAGTACAAAGGGTACTAAAACACTGGTTTTTCTTGATTTCTGCAGCATAATTTCTATGTGGAACTATCATTATGTAATTGGATCCCTACTACTATACAACATTTTCCCAAAATATGTATATTGCATTCACCTCCTATCACTAAGATTTTCCCTGAATGCAGGTCAAATCATTCTTGCTCTTCTAACAACTAGTTATTTTTCTGATTTTGCAATAAAGACCTAAGCAGTGTAAAAAGCAGAGCTGATAAAAATAACAATGTACAGCTCTTTCTCTGACGATTTTGCTTCAGGAATCAAGTTTCTGATGCAACCCACAACTGAAGAAGTGAGTAGGACCTTGTAATCTTTTCGAGTATCAGTGCTGAATGTGTCATATGCCACAGTATGCTGCCTTCCCTGGTCTTGGTTTGCATGACACTCAGCCATTCCATTGTGAGCTCTTGCATTTGCTGTATGAAACTCTGCAGAGGTATAACAAAAACTCCTTCTATTCTGATTATACTAGAAATTTAAAGTATATTAATGTATAAATAAGTGCAAGAGAAAACCAAGAGTGAGTAGATAATCTACTGTATCACATATTTCTGTATTTAAAGTATATAGCATATATAAATATTAAATCTTTACCAAATAACAGCTTGCCTAATTAGCAAAAAATCATCTCCACCCCTATTGTTTCAATTAAATAAGCTATTTTTCATTTCCCTACTGAAACCATATTGCATAAAATGATTGGAGTAGAATGCCAGCTGCATTGGTCTCCTGAGAAAATCCATGGAGATTTTACCAGCACAAGATGTGATCATTCTTCTGCAGGTGCTATGTCTACTGAAACCATTCATCAGTATTTCTAAAGTCTTCCAATTATAAAGTGTCACTTCCAGTTATTAAAACTTCTCGTTGTTTCAACTTTTCTATAAGGGTTTGTTGGTTGGAGATTTTTCTGTGCTCCCAGGCAGGGATTGGGTTGCGGAGAAAATGGAGTTAATTGATTTGTGAAATGGGTGGTGACAGCTGTGATGTGGGACTTTTACTAAAACCTAGGTAAGCTGTTTGTATTCTTAGCTGAGTGTCTGATCTGTTATTTAGGCTTTTCCTTGTACCTCAGCTCTTCTCCTTCCAGACACAGGATATTTTTTGAAAATAACCAGAAGATGTTTCTTTCTCTAAATATCTTGGCATGAGAAGCATTCCTACTGGTTGAGATTGTGGTTACAGTTAAGAAGCCAAGCCTCCCAAATCCTGGAGCAGGGCTCCTCACAGTATACTGTGATGTGAGAAGCACACATCCTCTTCTCAGGATGTAACATGAGGCAAGAGATTGTGCTTTGAGTGATGAATAATCCTAAAAAAATATGAAAACTTAGTCCCAGAACCAGATGCCCACCTGAGAATGCCACTGTGTACTTAGCTCATGCAAAAAAACCCACAGAATTCCTGTGAGTAGAGTGCAAATGCAATGTTTCAATTGCACAGGCAATACTTTGGTATCTCAGGCAGGTTTCTAGTATACCCTGGTGAGGTAAGTGGAATATTTGGGATCACTCAGGTTGTGTGAGTTTCACTCACATACCTCTGGAAGCTGCTAAGTGCTCTTTGGACCTTGGCCCAATTGCTCCACACAGCGCAGAAGTGAAATTAAGTGAAATTTCTCACTGTAAATTGTTTGCTAAGATTAGCTTTAGGAAATGTCACTAAACTTAAGCCACAACAGGCGAAGTACACTATAAAAAAAATAAATTTTCATTAAAGAGAAATTTTAATCAAAATGGCTGTTTTAAAGATTATATTCTTAAGAGGCTGCAAGCTTTTATATGCACTTTCATGTTTAATGCTTAATTTGGCCCCTGCTCTTCAAGCAGCATTATACCAAAATTTTCTGGGCAGTCACTGCTTTGCTTTTCTCATCTGTTTAACCATCTGGGTCCTGTGGTGACATATCCATGGTACATCATAAAAGGGAAATTTTCTGGCCTTTTCTGTGAGCTGCCACATGCAGCGCTGGGGAGGCGGCAGGGGAAGCAGTAGTGTGCTGAAAAGGTTTGTGAAACCACTGGGCAGCATTGCTTTGTGCTGCTAAGGAGATTGGCTGCAGCTGGAGGAGAGAGCTGACTTTCTTGGGAAGAGAACAAAGAAAGGAGCTGACATTTAATCAACAGGGAAGAGAGAGGGAAATGAAGTAACTGTGGAAGAGCACGGTTGATATTTCCACTCAGTTTTGGCAGCAGGAAATCTCACCTGAACTGTATTCTCTTCATTAAAATGTTATCCCAGGAAACAAAGGTAAAAAAAACAACTATTACCAAAGATTTAGCAGACCTCAATTGTGTCTGACTCCAGAATAGATGAGTCCAAAATTTTGATTTCTGAGCATCAAGGAGATGAGGGCTGAACCCACAGTCCTGGTGCTCACAGGACTCTACCTGCACACATCCCTGAAGGGCATGCCTGTCTTTAGCCACAACCCAAGGTTCTGGCAGTGGTTATGGGCAAAAATGTCCCTTGGGAATGCTAAAAGGCTCCATGACAAGACTGACCTTCTGAATAGCCCATTATACAGACTGGTGCAGCACATGTGATTACTCCCCAGACAAGGCTCTACCTCCACAAAGAGTCACTTGGGAGCCTTACAGAGTGTGCTGGTTTTGGCTGTATGGAGTTAATATTCCTCGCAGTAGCTGTTATTGGGCTTTGTATTCAGTTTGGAATAAAACCAGCACTGATAACCAAGGGTTGGTTTTGTTACTGCTGAGCAGTGCTCACACAGAGCCAAGGCCTTTCCTGCCACTCATCCCATCCCAACAGCGACGAGGCTGGGGTGCACAAGGAGTTGGTCCCCAGGTGACCAGAGGGATACCCCATAACCATATGGCATCATGGTCAGCTATAAGGAGGGGGGAAATAGGAGGAAGAGGGCAAGTGCCCCCTTTTGCTTTGCTTGTGCATGCATCTTTTATGTTCCTTATTAAAATATCTTTATTTATATCTTTACCCATGAGTTTTCTGATTTTTACCTATCTGATTCTCTTCCCATCCCACAAGGAAGGGATGGGGCAGTGGGTGGGTGGGACTGAGTTGCTGGATGGGGTTAAATCACAACAAAAACCAACCGATAGGACTGTCAGCACCCTTGGTTCCTGGTTAGTGACTAATTTTTCTGCTTAAAGCAAACAGTCTGTGAGAGATAATTAGTGTGTCAGGCAGTAACCAGCTTGTTCTGAGCTGTCACTGCCATCAGTTCCCATCTTCCCTGCTAGGAACAGGTCCCTGATCACAGCACTGACTGCAGTTGCAGATGAGTGCACATCATGCTTTATATTTTCATGGTCTTCAATATTTTCCATATACAGGTCCTAGATATGGCAAGCTGGGGTATATGAATTTCTGCTTGGTGAATTTTAATCTACTGACACCAGACTCTTTTGGGGTTTTTTAAATCTACTGTTTGATGAATAAGTTAAGTCAGCATGTCCATTTTTGTAACTGCTTATTGAACTGGACCAGAGTGCCAATCTGGCTGAAAAGCAAGTTTCCTAGAGCAAATCAGTCAGGGCAGCTCCTCATTTTGACTTACCAAGTACATACATAAACATTTGTGCCAGGACAATGCGAAAGCTAATTTGGGGACAGGAAGGAATGGCTAGGTTGCTTTTGTTTGGATTTTGTCTGGAAGTGCTGGCTTATGATGATCTAATGGATGTGCTGAAATGAAGCCTCCATTGCCTATTGTGCAGTGCCTTCAGCACAGGTCCCATACTGCTGGGGTTTTTTAACCACAATATGAAATCTACTGCTCTAAGCATAAAACAGAGCAATGGCATGGCCTTGTGCTTTCTCTGGCTCCCTGTGAGTAAAACAAGTCAGGATAAACTGCTCCACTGAGGGTGTTTCTGTGGATAAACCATTGTGCGAACTATTTGGGATGTACTTAGTGAGCACAACTGATACTAAAACTGGAAAACACAGTGGCCCTAACAGAAACAGAATACTTCCCAGAGCATGAATCTGTGAAGGAGCACCTAGAGACCTATGATGAGCATAAAGTGATCTCTTAGTGTCGTTGCATTCCAGAAGAGAGGGAGCATTCTGCTGAAAACTGGAGAAGTCGCCTCAGTTACAGACAGAGCCACCATACTAGTTGCACAGCCCAGAAGCAGACACAGAAATTATTCACTGTGGATGGGTGGAATGTAAGAAAATAGAGATAGTGATGAAGGTAATCTTACCCCTAAGGAGTTACAGCTGTGCTAATTATCAAAAATTAAGAACAAGCCTGCCCTTACCAGGCCACAGCTGGATCCAATTAGGAAGGGTATTGTAAAAGAGTAGGTTGGCTGGTTGAGATGTAAGATGGAGTTTGTTGGATGTGTTGGGAAGAAGGAGTCAGTGCTGTGAGGAGCTGCCCATGAGACATCACCAAGAAGGTATGAAACCTTTGTAATAAGATGGCAACAGTTCATCATCGCCAGAGATTCCTCCTTCCTCAATTTCCAAAAGGAAAATACTATGAAAAATATGTAGCAAGAAGTAAAAGACTTTGTAGAAGTAGTCATTTAGAGAGCTTAACCTTGATAGATTCAGCCCTGAAAAAGCCTAATTTTCCATCAGTTCCAAACCAGCACCATTAGCATGGTACTCAGCAATCATATGCCCCACAAAAGACACTTGTACAAGTTGTTTATGGCATAATTCTGATTTTCAAACCTTTGCTGATGCTGACTGGTGATTTGCTCCACCAGTAAACCCATCCCCACACTCTGGGGGGTGGTTCACAGAATTAGAAGCCCCCGATCTCCTAATGGGTCAAGTTGGCACTATCAGGTTTTCAGAAGAGAGCAAGAGGGAAGAATGTTAGTTTCCTCGTTTCTGATGCATTCCTCAGTCTGAGTATGTCAACAGATGGAGTAGGGATTAGTGATAAAATAATGTAGCCTCTTAGCTTATGTAAAAAGCAGTACTAGAATGCTGTGGATTTTCTGATGGCTCATTAAATGTACTCATGCAAACTAAAGGGTGCTTAGAGTATAAATAAAATAATAAAATGCTCATGTTCAGTGAGTATTTGCTTTTTGATAGATAATGTTAGGGCAATGCATGAATAGAAATGTTGAAGAAGAAAGAAAATCAGTTATTTGCTGTTTGTGATCTAGCCTGAAACTCTATCTGTTGATGTGTGACAGGACTTAGGACTGCTCGCTCTGTGTTCCATGTCCTGCTGAGACTGTCTAATAGCCTTTTGCAGACTGACATATGTTCCCCCACCTTGTGTCTGAAGCAGCACTTGTGTGGCTGTGGCTGGTGTGGCACAGGGAGCAGAGCCCTGCTCCAGCTGCACAGCAGGGCCCGTGGTGGAGGGGGAGTGCTGCTGCAGCTTGGGGCTGGTCTGTGGCTTGCAGCCCTGGTGTGCTCCTTGCTAGGCTCTGTCACACCAGGGATCAAGCTCACATGGCTGCACAGGCTGATAACCTCAGCCTCTGAGCATGCAGGTCAAATGCCAGACAAAAATTATTTGTTTTAACAGTACATGGAATACATGGTAAGGACCAAAATCCATGGACGATATTTAGCATTAGGCATGCCTACAATGATGTTTATGTTATTTCTCTCCCTCATTTTCCAGCAAGGGAGATGTCTTTGCTTTTGTCTGTGGGCCTCTTTGAGACTCCTTTTTAGAAACCTAAGCCAATGACTGATATGGGTGCAAAATGTGTGGGGAAAGGCAGGATTTTCTATATTTCAGCAATTTCCTTGATTCAATTCACAGAGGCAAACACATTGTAAATCATTTTGCAATGAAAAGAGGCTTTATTCTCAATCTGTAGAAGCACTAATATCTTGTTGCTCTTCACCAAGATAACAGCACTCTGTACAAACAGTGCCCACTCTTCCCAATGTCAACATTTCCTAGCTAACCATCCACGGGCAAGCTGAGCTCTGTGCAGAAGAGCTATTGCTGGCCTGCAACACAGATGCTAAATGCTGAACTAATGGCACCAGGAAGTTTTCTCATGGGCAGAGGTGTTCCATGCTTGGAGAGGTACTGTAAAGATGTGTGTACTAGCCAGGTGAGTTGAGGAGCCTTGTTAGCTAAGGGTAAGAGTACAGTTCTGTACCTGCACGAGCAGTCAGATCACTCTGTGTTTGTGACAGTGCCTGGGACCAGTTCCCCAGCAGACATCTCCTGAAATTTAAAACTTCACCAATATTGTGGTTCAGTAACTATCTGATATTTCCTGGCTGTTTCCCACTATTCCTGGGAGCAATAGAAAGGCTGTAGCATTTAGGAAGAAAGAGGAATATCAATGAAGTCTTCAAATTTATAAAGCCCACTATTAATTTTTTTTCTTCCTCATCCCAAGTCAACTCAGTAAGTTCCCTGATTATCCTTTTAAATAAGAGCATTTGAAATTTTCCCTGAAGGCTATGTAACAAAAGGGGCTTTACAATAAGAATGGTGTCATTAATAGATTAATATGTGCAATAATGCCTATAGCAGTATTAATGGGATAGGTGAACTAATTAGACAAAATTAGTGGATTTTTGCTTTTATTTACTCACCTTTTGTAACTAAGACTTTTAAAGGTTAGACAAAACATGGGAAAACAAAATTCACAATTCTTGTCTCAATTCTCACTGTATTTTCTCTTTCCCAGTGACATTTTCAGTTCCAGTTCTACTCTGGCTCATCCTCTTTCCTCTTAAGATCTAATTCTTCAAAGAAAAGAGAATGAAGACTTTTTAAAATATTAGTGTTTAGTCTGCAGAAGAAATAGTCCCACTAAATACTTAAGTTTCTTTTTCTTTGGATAAAGGGTAAGATACAATTAAGAAAATCCTTTCCATCAATGTATTGATATATTGATTGAACTGGCTACAAAATTGTGTAATAAAAGAAACCCAGGAAACACTGGTTGAGGTCTAATTACCTCAACATGTGACCTGACAAGCTACAGGTGTACTAATTACCATAGAAGAGGAACACCCTTGGACTGAATGGGTCGCAGCTGTGAATAATCAAGGTAATAGTGATTAAAAAGGGTGAGTTGGCGGGTGAGGGAAAAACTTGTAAAGAGGTCTTGGAGGAGGTAGGAGAGCCTTTTTTCTTCTCAAATATGAAGGTCCATTTGGAAATGGAAGGTAAGAAATTTGCCCCTCTCTTTGAGTATAAAGAGCCATTACTTCTGAGATTTTTAACACCTGAATCTCAAAGGGCTCTTCTGGAGTGCAGCACGCTGAGACCTGCACCTCTTTCTGAGTGGGGCCCTTCAGATCAAACAAGCACTGAACATTGCTGTTCCTGTTGGGACCGTGACCAAACCACAGCACCACAGCATGGGATGGCTTAGTTTATAATCAGAGACAAAGAAAGATTGCTATCTGTAGATCAAATACCATTTATATTTCCTTTAGCAAAATAGGGCTTTTTAAAAGTATGGGTTGTTTAGATTTTTAATACCTTTTGTGTTAACAATACTGAAATAACTTAAAACCTTTATAGATAATAACATCTAAGTGTTGATAAGATCAAGTAATGTCAATTTTTTACTATGTTTAGGTTTAAGTACTCTTAAGTTACATTTTATCATTTTGATATTCTGTTAAAATTAAGTTTATTCTTTGTTATTAGAGTTCATTCATTCTGAATTTTATCCTAAGTTTTGTTAAAAACTTTTTTATCTAAACTGTAAGATATGGATATAATTTATTAGAGAGAAGACAGCTCTGGTCAAAACAGCTGAGATGACACAATGACAAACTCCCTGTTTGTGAGTAGAAGAAGATGCAGTTCATTATATCATCAAAAGTTTCTTTCTTCATTGCAGTCTCTTGTTTTTGTTTTCTAGAGGTAGCAACAAAGAATAGTAGTTGTTATTAGAATCAAACTGTTTAAAGTTTTTGCTTTGTTTATTGATACATGATTGTTTATAAAATGTTGCCTTAGCTTTCTTAAACACTTACTGCTGATATATTGGTTGTATAATGTGAGTTTACTGATTTTTATGAAAAGCATTATTTATCGAGTATTGTTATTATAATTTTAGCTGGCTTTCATCTGTTTTTCCATCTTATGTGATCACCTACAAGAGATATGTTGCTTTCAGGATTCTTCTTTTTGTTCTCTTCCAACATCATATAAATGCTATTATGAAAAGACTTGTTTTTAAAATACTTTAGGTAAGCCCTATCAAGTAGAGCTTGGGTTGTGTCCAGGCCCTGGCTCTACCTGGACAGGATGCTTGATTCCAACCAACCCAGATGTTTTCTGCATCAAAAACTATTCCAGTCACTTTGAAATGGCAATTTGATCTTATTAATATGACAGCTAAACCTATTTTTTAAAGTAAGCTTGGAGAATCATTAACCGGACATGATTATCCAACCTACTACTGGTTTGAAATTTATCAGTTGTTGCAGACTCTGATGACATCAGTGTTTTAATTCTTGATAATTATCTAATTTCATGTGTATTACTTATTGCATATGTTATTCAAATAATTCCTAGTTGCTGCAGCCAATTTCCAGGTGTTTTTCCAACAGCACACAGGCAGAAATTAAAAGAAAATCCTACAGTCACTGTGGGGGATGTGGGTTTGCTTGTATCTCAACAGGTACAGGATTCAAGTGGATTCCAGCAGAGAAACGTGAAATCCTATCGAAAGCAAGAAAATGCTGAGCATTCCACGACCAAAGAGGTAGACATACAGACATGGATTTTTCGGAGATTCCAACTTGAGCCTGACGTCGTGTGTTTCACCCACAAAAGACTGAACTTTGTGTTCCTTTTTAAGTGTGGGAATCAGTAGTGTTGTAAAATTTTTGTTAGATAATAGCTGAAGGGAAATATGGGGCTCAATCAAATATGATTTTGACCTTTTTGCTTTGCTTGCTTTTAATAATTCAGATTTGCCAGTTAGCCAACCTAGACCCAACGCTTGGGTGACTTTAGCTAATGTATCATGTTTAAATACCATGTGTCTGTCCAACACAACCCCAGAAAAACCATTTTCTACCTGTCTAGTTGGTGGGCCAGTGAATACTTGGCCAAATTCAACAGAAATTGACAAAGCCATGCAAGGTATCTTCACAGGATCATCCACGTGGAATCTTTGGTCCCCAATAGATGTGTGGGATTGGTGGGTTCCTCACCTCCTAGATCCCCCAGGCATCTCTTGAATCTCAAGAATTAGAGGCCTTGGTTCTTTAAAAATGCCATTTTGTGCCAAATTTGGTTATACAAGAAAAAAAATCAAGCTTTAGTTACAGATGCTTCTCCTTGTATCGTGCTACATATAAAAATCAGACCTATTGGTGTAATCATACTTCTTTGCTTCAATCTGCATTTAATAATCTCTTTTCAATTACCACAGAGAATGTTTTTCATTTGTGGAGATAGTTTGCCCTGCTATCCCAGCACACATCAAAGGTGGACCATGTACCATTGGGAAACTTAGACTGCTAACATTCAGTGTAAAAACAAAATATAAAAGTAAAAGATGTATCAGTCAATACAAGTCAGACTGCAACGATTATTTTGAACCTCAGAGTTCTGGAAAAAGATTGTCAGCATCTCTTTTTCTGCCACAACTTAGTTCAGCAGGGGCTCTGAAACAATTAGATTGTCTGGAGAGTGTTGGCTGAGTAAGGAGCTCAATTCTACCTCCCTCCATTGATATGCTAACAGATGTCAACAGTGTTAGATACACAACCTTGCAAAACTGGGCTGAGATGGATTTTTCTCTTATTAGCACATGGATGTGGATGGGAGGATTTTAAAGGAATGTGTTGTATGAATTTTTCTGATCACTCAGCATCCGTTTAAAAAGAATACAGCAGCTCAAGGAGGGTGTGTCAAAGATTGGAGTAGTTTGTTTCATGGATGGTATTTAACGTTATAGGTGAAAGAGCATTTAAAAATGGGTTTATACATTTTAGTCATCATAGTAGTTGTACTAATCATGGTGCCATGTTTTCTCCAATGCATTTGACAAATGATTGACAAAGCTATTAAGGGAATCTGCACGGTTCAAAGAGGAGGGGGAGATATTGATACACAAGCCTCTCTGAGTTCTTCAGGGAGAGATGAATGCAGGGGTTCAATTAAAGCCTTTAGAGAAAAGAAGATATATTAAGCCATGTAGATATATATGAAGTAGAAGTGAAGTGTATGTTACAGCTTTAAGTAGGTAAAAATACATTTTAAGTGCCTTAAGAAACTGTGCTAACTAGTGGAGGCTCTAAGGCCTAGTTTAAAGTTCAGTAACTTATCTCCAGATATATCTAAAACACAGTAGAGCTTTGATTGTGTCTCTAGAACAGACAGAACTATATGTGTAAATAGATAGAACTATTCACGTATATAGGTAAATTTATATACGTAAACTTTAAGTAAGGACGCAGATAGTATATTTGTGTAAATAAATAGTATTATATGCGTAGATTTTAGGTAAGAACTGACACTACTTTCGAACTACCTTCGCGCATTAGAATAGAGTTTAGATTGGTTTAGAAAGAATGTTTTAGAATTGTGGTTTTGGCTGACTGGGTGCTTTATGAATAAAATGCTCTGTAATGGGGTGAGATCAACTCAACTATGCCCACCACGACCATCAACAACCACAAGAAGAAGACAACAGAAAGAAGAAAAAAGGCTATGGTCCCTACTGCTGCTGCTTGGGATGTTGGAATCTGTGCCTGGGAACAGCTGGTGCTGCTGCTGCTCCTACATGTATCCTGGCACTCCACACCAGAGAGCAGCCTTGCAGCTGCTGCCCTTGCTTGGGACTCTATGCCAGAAAGCTTTTAGGTTAAACTTTTAAACTCTTGTCTCTTGAGACTGATGTATTCCAGCAATAACCAACTTTCCTGCAACCAACAAAATGCTCTTGTCTCATTGAAGACCCCAGGCCCAATGCAGCCTCGACAAGAAACTTGCTCCTCTCTTTGAGTATGAAGATCCTTTGCAAGAAATCTTCTAAACCTCAGGCTGAATTTGCAAATTTGAACTTATTGTACTAGGTCTCATGTGTTTCTCAGCCTCCTCATAATCTACATGGAAGTAATTTGCAACTTTGCCAAAAGCCCAGCAGAACAGGTGACAAAATTTCTACATCTTGAAGTCCAGATAACACTTGTGAAATGAGTCAAGTTCTAAATTTTCCTACTATGAGATATTTCTTTTTTATGAAGCATTACTTTGATTGGAGGGGAGAAAACTGGGTGCTTGTTTGAGCAAGAAAGGCTAGAAGAAAATTAAGACAGGTGGAGTATCTTTTACTGGAGCTTTAATAAATAACTACACACATGACTCTATTTATAGAAATATAGCTGAGGAGAAACTCCAGACTAAAGAATGATCCTGTGGGAAAATTGGGTGAAATTGCAATAATAGGAGGAAGAACTGTAATTTTATGTGGGAGAAACAATGTTTTGCATAGAAAGTGGTAGTTGGTAACAGAACTAAACTTCAATAAGAAAAAGGAAAGCTTTGCAGGGGCATAGGGCAGAAGTTTCAAAATAAATTAAAAATAATATTAAACTCAAATTTGTTAAATTTTTAAAAATATGTCAAAAAAGGCTCTTCTGAGCTGGACTACTACATGTTTTTGAGACTTATCTCTTTATGAATTAGGTCACAGCAGCCTGAATTACTCATGGTAAGACCATTTCAGCAACACCTGCCACGTAAAAAAGATTAGTTTATTCTAAATCTGAATACAACTGAGCACTTACCTCCTTGCCCCCCACAACAGCTAACCAAACTGTTTAAATGAAAGGACCATTTCCAATGGAAAGGGCAGTTCGAATACTCAGCTGTGAAGAAAGCACCGTGTGCTTGTGAGGCACCATGTACTGTCACATAAGGAAGAGGGGCAACCCTTACATCCCAGCCCTGCTGTGGATTTCCATCACAGGAATAGTCCTGGCACCTGTCAATAGGACCACTGCCATTGCTGCACTTTTGTGCTGAAATGCTGGTTACAAGGTCATGGTTGGTCTGTGATTGTGTCTGTTTGTCAGATACTCACACACCCATCTATTATCCCATTGTCTGTTTGGCATTGTTTAGTTAGACTGTAAACATTTTTATGTAGATGTAGATCAATTGCAAGTATTTCTTTAAAACTCTCATATCTTCTTTATTGTCTTTGAGAGTACTCTTTGCAATATTATGCTGCATTTAGTAAAGTTCCAATAAAATTAATTAAAATTCACTTGAACTAAATTTGCCAACTTTACTTGCTACCTTCATTCTCTTTTAACTATCTTTGAATGCTTCAATTTCAAGCTATTATTGATCATCCAGACCTGGGGACCAGAAGATATTTTCTTATGATTTATAACTGTTATGTGTATATCGTGTATGAAAGAGGTGTCAGATGTTAAATAGGGAGAATAAGTATGAAGAGCTGTAGTTAAAGTCTTACTGTGATGTTTTCCTAGACAGAGAGGATAAAATTGTAATAGTATCAGAATTCTTAATTCTAAGTTCTTCCCAAAGACAGTTGAATTCCCAGGATGACCACCAGTGGGTGGACTGTGCAGGATGAGATTTCTGTATTATGAGATTGTAAGATTCATGTTAAATGCAAAGATGGAGCCTTCACAGCAAAACTTTCAACTTCTTGAAAGTTTCTTCAGTCCGAAGTGGAAAATTTTCTGCATCATTAAGCAGAAGGGCAAGATTCATGGCTCACCTCTGGAATATCTGAAGTCAAGATCTTTTGATATATTGCAAATGAACTTAGTGATCTTTCTGGGTCCCTTCAAACTCAGACTAATCTTTGAATCTGCAATTCTGTTAAACATATATGCACAATAATGCACAGGTAGTAAAATCCATTCTTATTTCTGGTACAAGGAGACATATGGTCTTGAACAACTCACAAAGAAAATGAGACAAGACAAGCAGTAAAAAACCCTTTACAGCAAAAAAAAGGAAAATAACAAACAATAATTTGACACACTCCTCCTACCACACATGGCTTTTAAGATGGCTTACAAAACATTGTCTGTATTTTTATTTTCCTGTTTTTTTCTTGTGTAATGGTTGCAGCTTCCTCTGGGAGAGAGGGAGAAAGTATTGTCATAAAAAAGGAGATGGGGAAGCTTGGGGACTAGAAAAATAAATCTGAAAAAAACTTGATTGTTACAAAATGCTGTTCTCCATTTGAAGACAATACAGCACTTAGATATCTTTATTGAAGCTTTCTTAATAGAGCCAAAGGTCAAACATAAATTCTGTTTATGTTTTTCATTAAGAATTAGGAGAGACATTATAGATTTATTGACCCTTAGCAAAAATCTTGAAGCAAGAATTATTGGTAAGGAATGTTATGTCTTTTAAAAGTTTGAATACATGTTGCAGAAATAATACATGAGGTAAAGACAAAAGACTGACTCTTGGAATAGCCTAGAATGAAAGGAAAGTACATATAAGAAAGCAAAAGGGAATTATTGAGGAATTATTGATGTACCAGAGCTTTGAAGGGTGACAGACCTGAAAAATTAATATCTGATATCAGCATCTGACTTACTGCACAGTGAAGCAAGGAGAAGATATACATAATTTGAAGTATCCAAGTAGAAGAAGGCAGAAAAGACATGCGAGAACATCTTCAATGCCAAATCTCAAATCAGAAATAATGAAGAACTATGACCTTATCAAACTGAAGGAAGTTATGCACCAAAACGTCTTTCTTTCTCAGAGCAGTGAATATGTCCATAGTGGATTAATAATTAGAGAACACTCTGTAATGTCTACCATTAGGTAGTTATTAAAATAATTTATTACTTTTTAAATGCTTCAGCCTTTCAGTGAAATTACTTCTCTCTCCTCTGAATGTGAAATTTCTGCTTTGTTCCTAAAGATCCATCCCTGACAATATAAGATTTATATGTACCAGATAGTGCAGCTTTAAATACCAAATCTTCCCAGTCTGCAGGGCTCTTCAGGGTTAGAAAGAGAGAGGTCAGTTAAACCTCTTTTTTAAGGAGATGCATCTCTCTAAAACAGTGGCAGGCAAGTTAAAAATACTATAGGAAATGTAGGATATGCACATTAAGTAAAATAGCATCTAATTAACAGTATTATAAATATTATATAAGTATTTTAATAAATCAAAACTGGCAACTTTTATACGGACCACACCTCTCATTTGGTAAGAATTAGATAAATGAACATATCAGTATTCTTTTCTCTTGATTCTTTGTAAAAACAGCTCATCTACACATTCTTTGTAGCATGTTTGCACTGGATTATTCTGCTGGTTAACACATGTTCTTTCAACATTATTGGGTTACAGCGTTCTGAAATGTTAATTTTTAAATAATCGTAACAAGCAGAGCTGGATTTTAGCAATGCCTCAAGGTCTCTTCACCTGAAAATAGCCGGGGCCTTAATTTGTTTGTCTTGTTTAGGGTTTGGGGGACTTTTTGAGTTCTTTTAACATCTCCTGTACTACCCTCTTGTGAAGTGTTTTACTTTTTGCTTTGTTTAGCTTTGTTGTTTTTCAGCTACCCTACTGACAGACTTTATACACCCTTTTTACACTAAAGACAAACTACTGTACATTTTACAGCCAGGGCTTTCTCTTGGTTCCTTGTTATTATCAAATAGCCTTATGTCTATTGTGGGAACTAACTTTCAGATAGATACTTCCAAAACATAGCCATGGATTATACTTTCATAACAATTCCAAACAGAACACAAAAAACAAATGCATAAATGCAGCCAATGAGACTCAGCAAGAGAAGCTTCTCAAGACAAGGGTTGCATTCTGGGAGAACGATGTTGTGAAATTCCAGGACACTGGGAGTTAAAGCTGAGACAATCTTGTATTGGAAGTATGTTTGGATCATTTTGGTGTTTTATATTTATTATTTTAATTTTTCTCTCCCTTAGAAGTCTTGGTAATTGCGTTCTTGGTAGCTAGTACACACATTTCCCTAGACAAAGAGATCAGAAAATAAATAAAAATAGTTTCCACTCATGTTTCTAAAACCTTTGAAATGTTGTGGGGTTTTTTTTGGTTTTTTTTTTTAAGAGGTGTTGCTGATCTTGAAGTACCTGTTCTGTATAAGACATATCTGATTAGAGTCAAATGTGTGTGTTTTATTATAGTGATCATTTTGAACAGAGGCTTTAATAGAACATACAGCAACATGAGAAGACAGGAATTGTTAACACATGTAAATTGATTAGAAATGCTGAGAGCAAGGATGGGTTGTCTTGGCAGAGAAAGTATGAGACTCAAAGGCTCTTGTTAGTGCAGTCACTCAAATATCAACTTTGAGTTTGAATTTATATAGAGTTATTAATGAAATGGACCAAAAAAACCCAGGACTATCCTAATAGAAACTGCTACTAACACAAGCTTGGGGTACATTAATACATATGAGGAGATAGAGTAAGTTATGTGTGATTCCCTGGGAACTGTAGGAATGGGGTAGAAGATCATGCATGTAAGATCTAAAATAAGCTTAGTTATAAACTAGGAGCTCCTCATTCAGAAGGCTGTCTGGGAAAGAAAAATTGTGATATTTTACTTGTCCATGCACACGAAATGTGACCATGAAAGAGTCAAGTGTTACCAGGTAACATTTTTGTAGTAGACAGGAAGAAGTACCAACATCTCTGCAGCAAGGCAATATTACATATAGTAATACATATTTTCCTGAAAAGGAGAATTAAAAATTCATCCACACCCAAGCTGCTGTTAATACAATTTTCTAATTGAGATGAGCTATGAAATGCAGCAACACAACAACTTTTATGATTCTAATATTTGCAGTACAGAAGCTAAATTCAAAAAGAAACCTCTGTCATAACTACTTACTCTTAAAAAGTAGAATGTGGCCAGATGTTTACAGGGTGTTGCAGGCAATGGTGGAAAATAGGACACAAACATTTTTTTATTAAATAGTATGTATTGCCCAGAATTCCTGTTAAATCTTGGTTTGACATTTGAATTAGTCAACTTGTTTCTAGGAGTGATTGTTCAGTAGTTGTTAATTAGGGCTCTTTCTTGGCTTGCAAGGGCTTGCCTGTGAGCAGTAATGTGTGGTGTAGGGATCTGAGCTCTCACAGGTCAGAGCGGTGCAGCCACACAAGACAGAGTGCAGCATCATTCAGAGCCTGCTTCAAACAGCTCCGCACTGGCCCTTCTGCCCAGCTGGCTCTGCTCCCTGTGAGCCCAGGCACTCAGCCACGGCAGGAATCTCACCAATCAGAGCTTGAAAACAACAGCTTCCCTCTGTGAGCTAGCCCTGAGTATTTGTACAGCTGGAGTCCTGGGAATAGTTTTCTTTAGGAGCTGGAATGCCTTTATGGTATCGTTCTGGTAGAGGAGAAAGATGCCCTGAGGGATGACAGATAGCTTGTGTTATGGAAAAACTGCAAAGGAAGGAGGATAAAGAGGGAAGCAAAGATAATCATTGGTGCTCATATAGTTCCAGAGAATTCTGACTGGGTGATACTAAGAATATATAATGCAATGACAAGTTGCTGTGCTTTAATAAAACAACCAACAGCTTTCTGATTGCCTCACTGTCTTTGATAAAGATCTGAGTTCCCTTCAGTGGTAAATTCCCTGTTTCACAGAGAGCGTCACCCCTTCTGGTGAGTGTTATCTGCTGAAAATCAAAAATCAGCATCAATACATCATTTTTTCCTTAGGACATGTTGAGTTTGACAGGCATCAATGTACATTTTCAGAATCTGAACTGCTTGCACTTCTTTGATGGCTGGGATAAAATACGTGCTGAGTACTCCAGCTGTTCAGGAAATGATACTTTATATTGTTTTATTTGTAAGGAAAATGCAATCACTGGGAAAAAAAAAAACCAAAAAACAACAATCACTACAAGAAAAATCCTTCAATACATAATTTTAATCAATAAAAAAATGGCAGGATTGATCTAATCTCAGTCTGTCTTAACTTTTTGCATTGCAAAAAGTAATCTCAAATTATTTTTAAAATTAGGTATAAAAACCCCTATACATACCTGTGGCAAAATGGGAAAGTGAAAGGAATGTTTTCCATCCTGTTGCAAATAAGCCACTGTATCAGCATTTCAGATCTCAACTGAATTCTGTCTTCCTGTAGTTTAATACGTTTCTAAAAATATATATTTTCATGGATCATTGATTTCCAATTCCCTTCCTTTGACTGTGAAGATGTAAGGAAAACTATTTTCTAGAAAAACCTTGTTTTGATTTAGGAGCCTTTTTTGGCATACTGCTATGGGGATGAAAAAAAATATTTTTTCTCTCTCTCTACTTATTTTCTCTCTTGTCACAGAAGGAATTTTAAAGTTCTGTCTGACTCATCATTATGCTTCCAAGAGATGGGGCCCTGTCCTTCCTTAAACTTGCAGCACAATAGCAGATGTGTCACCCTTCCAGCCTCAGATGAAATCTAAGGACGGCATGGATGTCCTTGCCAACCCAGTGAACTTTCAAATATGACATTTCCAGGGACAAATCATAATCAGCAGAGTTAGACCACTCACATCTAAAAGTCCTCTGGAGAAAGTCTCAAGGGTGTTTCTCAGCTGTCTGTGTGGGATTGAGTCACTGCATTTCACCCAGGGCAATCTATCCACATTGACTGAAGATGTTTTTGGGATACAGGCAAAACCAGAGGGAAGGAGGCAGATAGCTGTTTGAAACAATGAGTGAGAAACCTGTCACTCTGTGGGGATATTAATTCTGTTAATTTCCTTTGAAGTATTTGGTTAGGAAAAACAAATTAATTAACACATGAGGAAATCAATTTAATACAGTTCGCTTCACTATGAGCTGTGAAAATAAAAAATTATACTTGACACATGCCTAAGAAATCACTTAGATTATAACCCAATTTACTTCCATGGAAAAAGGATCAAACTCTACATGTTTCTACTAATGATGATTATTTGAGTCCTTCTGTGCTCAGAGAGGTTTCCCATTTTCAGAACTCCTAACTTATATTTATTTTGCAATAATCCTATCACCAGTGAGAAAAGCTGTAACTGCCTTTAGGAGATACAAAGAACAGAGCTGGCACTAGAAGAACATGAGATAATATGTGCCAAAATGATAAGATTTAACTTGAAATTGCTGCAATAATGTATAGTAAAAATAAATTATTAACATTAGATATTATTTTTTTCATTGGTATTGCCTCTTCTTTGTCAGACTAGTGCTGACTGTTAAAGTAAGTCTTGAAGAAATGAATCAGTAGGCAAAATGTGGAGATGGAAATAGGACAGCATGTCTTCCCTAGCCTTATAGATAAGGAAGCAGATAAGTATTCACCAATCATGACCATCCTTTTCAGGATTTTCACAGGTAAAGTATACAAAATGTGTTGGTAAATCTATATGTTTGTATCTATACCTATCAGAAAAGATAATTACTTCATCATTGAAATAGAGCTGTTAGACTGATTTCATTAGCAACATAACAGGATTTTGTAATTTTCTTATTTTTATCAAAGCATTTGAGAGGGAAATAGGCAACAATGTGAAACATCGCAGAAAATTTGATGTATGCAAATTCAATTGTTTAGACTGGGATCTGGCAAGATAGTAGAAGACCATACACACAAACATAACTCTGTCCAAAGAACAATAACTGAATTTTGAAAAAGTGATAGCTACAGAAGAAGCTTTTGAGGCTATGATTAAACCATTCAGGCTCTATTCTCATGGTTTACAATTTTGCCCTGAAATCTGACTTGATTTCTAAAGAAATTATCTATTAATATTTTTTCATTAAATGATGTGCTTTTTGCCATTACATTTACATTCCCAACATTGATTTATTATTCCACAAAGAAGTGAACTAAGATAAACTAAAGTTTAAAAAAGCTTGACAAATGCCACTTCAATGAATTCTAGAAAAAAAGAGCTGAAACTTTCCAGAGAACAATTTGTGGTGGGTGAGGTCTTACTCCTTCAGGGTTGTTTCAGTATAAAATAAATGAGAACTTACTGTTTGGTGTGTCCTCTTGTGGGTTCCTCCATACGAGGGAGACACTTGCATACTGGAGAGAGTCAGCAAAGGGCTACCAAGGAGATTAAGAGACTGGAACACCTTCCCTGTAAGAAATGACTGAGAGAGCTGGAACTGCTCAACCTGGCAAAAAGAAGGCTCAAAGAGAAGCTTAAAGGAAAATAATACCTAAAGGAAAGGTGCAAAGGGAAAAGAGCAGGGCCTTTTCAGAGTGCTGTGCCATGGCAGGACCAGAGGCAACATGCACAAACTGAAACATGGCAAGTTCTCTCTGAACATCAGGAAACACTTGTTTACTGTGTGGGTCTCCTTCCTTCAAGGCATTAAAAGACTGTCTGGAAATGGTCCTGAACAGCTGGATCTGGGTGTCTCTGCTTGAGGAGGGGGCTTGGACAAGCTGGTCTCCAGGAGTTCCTTCCAACCTCAACCATTCTACAATTCTGTGACTGGTGTCCAAAAACATGTAAAACACAGGTAAAAACTAATGAAACTTGACATTAGAATAGTTGGCTACAGAATGCATTAAGAGTCAGATAATATGATACTGAGTCAGACTTTAGGAACACTCAGAACAGTGTCAAAAAAGAAGGGCATGAAAATGAGGCACAAATGGGGACAAACTATAAATGAGAAGAGTTCCTGGATCCTTGTACTGAGTTATCTTCTGGTGCAAAATCAGGCTAAATTGACTTTATATCTGACATGCCAAAATAAGTTTAGTACCCATCTCTACACACTAGGTGCTTAAGATAAGTACAGCATGTGTCTTCAAATGGCAAAAGTATGAGTAACAAAATCCAGAAAAGAGTTTTTCTATTTATCTGTCAGCTGAATACCCTACTGAATAGACATCCATGCACCTAAAACACATCAGCAGAATCACAGCATCAAAAAGATGAAGTTTTCTTTCAAAGAAGAGATATTGGTGTTATAGCTCCATTATTTATTACGAAACAATGGTCTGAGTACTTTTCCTGAAAGTGAAAATTTTGAATCTATCAGCATCCTTAATTTGGGCAGCTGCCATCAGAGGTGTCTGTCACCAAGATTAGCCTGAATGAAGGCACTTTCCAAGCCTTCTGTTGAAACGGAGGCTTTTGTGTGAAGAATACAATGAAAATGATGACTGAAAATAAGCAAGGAATTCAAATTAGATCCCCACGGTGCAGGTGTCTCCATATGGATGAAGTAGCTAAGTCAGTGGAGCCTGGGGAGCTCTCCAGCTGACCATGTGTACGTACTTCAGTTTGCATGATTCTAATAACTCTCCATAGTAACAGGACGTACCCTGACTTTAATGAGATTCAATAGCCCAGTATTTCATTTTCCACTTAAGAATTTTGGTTTCAGACCTTCTCCTTGTTTATATTCCTTCTCCTCATTTAAACTATGAGAGGGAAAAACTTCATACATACCCAAATTCTCCACAGACACCCTTATTTACAATTAACAGGATTGCAGAGAGAAAGAGGGGAAAGGCTATGAGAGAAAAAGGACTCAAGAATAATCAGTTGCAGGAATATGTGACATACATGACTTCTCAGGAAGGGCAACTGGCACAGAGTAGCCCTCCTGCACAATTCTGTGACCACAGAGAAAATTTCAGTTAATGCCTTTGACTCACTGCTCTACAATTCCACGAAGAAAGGAGGCTTCAGCAGGGATCTAAAGCAAAATTAGGAAGTACGTGCCATGCAGAAGAGAAATTTTACATGGAAAGTGGCATGAAAAAATATGAAGGGCATGACAAGCAGAGGTCTGGGTGGTCAGGGTGATATTACCAATTGTGAACTGTCCTTGCATAATCATTTCAGTTTCTCTAGAAGAAAATAATTTCTTGCTCCACTGCAGTGAACAACAAAACCTAACAACTTTTTTCAGTTTTAAGAGAAAAAAAAAAAAAAAAAAAAAAAAAAAAAAAAGTGGAGGTTTGATGTATTCACAGAGACAGAAGCAGCAGGGAATATTAGGTTCTCCAACCACTAAGAGATTCATTGCCACTCGCACTCACCTTTTGGTTAACACCAGCTAAAGCACATGACATGCAATTGCTGCCACTGGTACTGAGCTGTTATGTGAGTTAACACAGCAGGAAAAGTAGCCTGGTTCATCAAGAAGATAACCTGAAATTAGAAGCAGGGAGTAAGAGGGCAGTGCGTGAATTTGGAGTACAGAAAAGGTAATAGTGTCTGATTGCAGGATAATGTCTTAACTCTAATGTGCTGTCCAAGTTGTTAATGGGTTCATTGATTCTTAGGCTAGAGAGGACCATTAGATCCTCTAGTCTCACTGGATACAGAGTACTGTCTACAAAATCTTCCAAAAAGAAGTGAAGTCTATAATTTTGAAGGCAGCGTGAACCAATCACTGCCCTTAGAGTTTGTTTTAGTTGTTAGTCATGCTAATGCAAATTTAGAAATGAACCTACCACTTCTCAGTAGGGCTGCTGATTCTTTCAATGCCTTTCATTTCTGTGTGGAGGCTTCTTTTTGCCTATTTATTTTTTAATTTATGAAATATTGGTTTAATTATATTAAATCAAGATGCAGTATTTTCTTTTTAAATACCTGATATGTGACTATCCCTGAAAGGCATAATTTACACTTTCATTCTGGCTTTCCCTGGTTTTGCAAATCTCTTCTATAGGATTAGGGCATCTCTCTGTTGGAGGGCTGGAAAAAAAGGAAATATAGAGAGTGGCACTCATTTGACTTTACTATGTCTACATATGAGTTAGACTCCCTTCTAAGTCAGTAGAAAGAAAAGTGGCAATTTTGTATGCAATTCATCCAACCTGTCTTAAATCTCTCTCTAATATACTTGAAAATATCCCTTCATTTTCTCTAAGGGGAGCCAAGGTTAGGTTACTCAAATATAGACATAAGATTTCAGACAGATGAGTCCTGCTGCAAGTAATTGACCCTGGATAACTTTCTTTACCTATTTTCCTCACCTTGAGGGCATACAATTATGTTCTGGGAGGAAAGGAAAATGAAAGCAAAAGATCAGGATGGGAAGTGCTAAATTCTGGCACCCCTTGAAGTATGATGTCTTTGAAATTTATTTCTTTCCCTATTCTGACTTCAGGAAAAAAAAGTTATATCTTTTGTGCCTCTAAAAAGTGTCACGCATATAACTTTTCTACATTATAATTTTGAGAAAAGGAGGGGTGGGGATGATGCTGATTTCCTTTGCTGAATGGTGTTTCAGTTTAGATTTTACACATCCTGCACCCCATGGCTCAGTCCCCAGCTCATTCTAAGCTCCTAGAAAGAGCAATGCATGTTGTGTTCAGCAGAAGGTGAGAAAAGGGTTTGTAGTTTATTTGAGCCAGGATACAAGATATGTGTTGAGTTAAATAACTGAAATAACTTTGCCTCTGATTTCTTTCAGATTTTAACTCTAGTCCATGACAGACAGAGGAAAATTAAACTCTCCTAGAGAAAGTATTATTTTACAAATGTTAAAATGCTCTTGAACTGGAACTGTAAATAGCCAATTAGCCATATGTATTGAGAGCTTACCAGATACAAATATTCCCATATTTGATCAGAGTTCAGTCACCACACACACTGCAAAAGACCCTGAAATATTTTAACATTTTCTTTAGCACTGGTTTGATTTTTTTTTTTTTTTTTTTCCCACAGTATGCAATATGGAAGATATGAATAATAAATAAACAGCTGTTGGTTGTTTTTTGGCACTTACTGAAGTCATCAGTAACTCCCTTCCAGAAGGTTAGAGCGTAAGAATAAGAGTGGTGTTTTTTGTAATGTGCTCACTATATTTTAGTCTGTTTTACTCATTACAAACTGTTTCTTGACCTCAGCAGACACAATGGCAAAAAATTAACAGTCAGAACACTCAGTTCTCTGTAAACTAAGTCTGAACTACTACAAAATCCCTGCACTTTTTAGTTTTAAAAAATTCACAATCACTTTTTTGTTCTTACATTTGCAGATATCACTGTTTAACTTGAACATTTTGTCCAGACTTAGGTGGCCTATGGTTTTTGTCTCTCAGGATTTAGAGTCTTAGAATAATAGAGCAGTTTGCATTGGAGGTACCCATGGTCAGGAATGTCTTTCACTAGATGACATCGCCCAGATTCCCATCCAACCTGGCCTTGAACACTGTCAGGGGTGTGCCTGTGCAGCCTGCTTGAGTGTCTCACCACCCTCATAATAAACAATTTCTTCTCTATGTCCAAAAAAGCCCAAATCTGTCTTCTTTCAGTTCAAATCTGCTACCTCTTGTCCTTTCACTACTACTTGATGAAAGCCTTTCTTACAAGCTCCTTTATGCATAGAAAGTCCACAGCCAAGTGTTCCCAAAACTTGCTCTTCTTCAGGCTGAAAAATGCCAATGCTCTCAGCCTGTCTTCACAGGAGAAGTGCTCCAGCCCTCTGATCATTCTCGAGACACTCCTTTGGACTCCCTCCAGAAAGTCTGTGTCTTTCTTGTGCTGGGGATCCCAAAGCTCCAGGAGTGGAGTAGAGGGGGCACAACTACCTCCCTTGACCTGCTGGCCACACTGCTTTTGGTGTAGCCCAGGATGCAGTTGTGTCTCTCTGCTGCAAGCACACATTGCTGGCTCACATCAAAATTTTCATCTGTTGTTTCCAAGTTTTTCTCAACAGGCTGCTCTCAATCCATTAATCCCTAATCTGATTTGGTGCTGGGGTTGTGCTGACACAGGTGCAGCACCTTACACATTGGCCTTGTTGAACTTTATGAAGTTTGCATGAGCCTGCTCCTCAAGTCTGCAAAGCTCCCTCTGGATGGCATCCCTGCCTTCTTGTACATAACCTATATCACTCAGCTTGGTGTCATTTGCAAAATTATTGAATGTGCCCTCAGCCCCACTGTCTGTGCAATTGATGGTGTTAAATAGTTTTATATATTAATTTATTAATATAATTTAATATTTAATATTTAATATTTAATAGTATGGACACTTGAGGAACACTGTTTTTTACTGATTTCCAGTAGGACATCAAGCCATTGACCATAGTTTTTCAGGCACTTTCATCCAGACAATTTGTTTTCCATCCATCAAGCCCATATTTTTCTAGCTTAGAATATTGTGGGGAAAAGTATCAAAGATCTTACAGAATTTCAGGTAGATTGTATCAGTAGCTCTTCTCTTGTTTGCTGATGTTCCCTTGTCACTCCATCATAGAAGACAACTAGTTAAGTGGAACACAATTTGCCCTTGGGCAAATGTGGTTGTCTCTTATCACCTGCCTGTCTTCTATCAGTTTTGACATATCTTCCAAGAGGATCAGTGATCTTACTGGGCGCAAGGTTTAAGTTGACAGGTCTGTAGTTGCCAGCATCATCCTTTTTACTGTTTTTAGAAGTTGTCTGATGTTTTAATTTTTCCAGTCCCTGGGGACTTTGCCGGATTCATATGACTTTTCAAATATGCTAGAGGCTGGCTTGGCAACTACCTGAGGCATTTCCATCAGGACCCTGGAATGCATTTCCTCAAGTCCCATGGCTTGTGTATGTTGAGGTTATTTGAGTGATCTTCTTTTAACCCCTGCCTTGAGGTCCAGCGGCTTCAGATATATGGCAATAGAAGTTACCTTGGAAAACTGAGGCCAAAAGCATTGTTGAGTACCTTAGTCTTGTCCATGTCAGTTGTCACTGACTATAGTTTCTCAAAAACAACTCTGGGCAATATATCCATTCTTCTACAAACAGGGCAAACCTCCCTGACCCTCCCTCCTTAAATGTCCTTTCTAAAGAGTTCTTGGCCTGCAACCTCATAGCCTCTTGTGAAAAGCTGTTTCTAGTTTTCCTGCGTAAAGGACACTCTCTTACATACCCAGAAGCTGAGTAAACTCTTCTACTGGAAGCATTAATTAAATATGATCTGTACAGCCCTAGATTCAGATGATCTGACACAAAAAAACCCTGTGTCTCTCTGATCAGATCCAATCCCAGAGTCACTTTAGAAGACTATTTCATACAGACATTCCCCTTCATTTCCCTAAAAAAACTCAGAGGATCAAAGGGAAATCCTCCTGGAAAGGGCTTCGTGGGATAATAGAGTAATTTCTCTAGCTCAGGGAAAATAACTTAGTCCTAACACATGTTTGCAATAAAGCCAACAAAATATTGCTAAGCAAATTCAATGCTTAAAGGGCTTCATTCAGGCAAGTGCTACAACTCAGTGATTGTTTTCTACTTGTTTCCTTATTAGAAAGGTGCCCTACTGTGTAATCATCCTTTTTGATGTAGGCTCCTGCAGTGGAAACCAGATCCTTATCTTTCCTACACTGTTCAAACATGCCTTTTCAGAACAGTTTTGAATTTCACACATTTCAAGGTTATTTTGTTAAGCAATCTAAAGACTATTCACTATTAAATTTGGATGTGTAGCATGTTTGATAGCATGCTGTCTCGGGAGCAATTCTGCTTGCTTGATTATATATCCTCAGGCTTTTTGGTAGCTTTGAGTTCCTTCTCCATTGGAATCAAATTGAAAAATAAGATTTCTTTTTTCCTGTATGTATTCATGATTCAGAGCATTGACTACACTGCATTGTACATTTATGTCTCTTAATATATTTCTCCCTAAAGGAAATTACTTTCTGTTTTCTGACAGCAGTGATAGTCTGTTTAAAACTTAGGTGCTGACACCTGTTCAGCTGTATGGCTCAATCTCTTTCTTCAGACAGGAGAGTGGAAGGGCTTGATCAGCACTTGCCTCCAAAGTATTTCTGATCTTGGTCAAACTACTCTGCTTGGTGGAAGATGAAAAGAAGGCTGGCAGAAAAACTTTCTGGTGGTACACCTGGGGTTTTTTGGAAGTTTTTTGAGGACTTATGCAATTACAGAAAGTTATTTTTCAGAATGTCCAGCAAACAAAGCAGTCTGAAGCTACGGGTGCATTGCAGTGTAAACTAAGCTCCTTATCTGGCTTTCCATCGTTCTCTCAGTTAATCCAGGCCCTTCTGCAAAATCTGCAATGAGCTCTACCAGTTTGGAGAGCCTCTCAAGAGCAGAAAGTGTGTCTTTCCTTTCATCAGCCTGCTGACATGAATCTGAGTCAACAGCATATGGCTCTGCTCGGACACTTCAAAAGTTCCCCAGCTCCTTTGGCTCGTGGTCCACCTGCTCTGCGGACTGTGAAAGCTGAAGCTGGCATGCAGCAGCAACCTGAATCCTGCTGAACCACTGATTCAGTGTAAAAGATGTGAGCCAAATGCCAATGCTACCTCTGATAGCTGGGAGATACCTGAAGCCAAGGATCATTTTGCACAGACAAGCCTGCCCCTTGGATTGAACTCATCAAAGAAAATTTCTCCCAGAATTTTGCTGGGCCTGAGCTGACTCTCACAGCTTTATGAAAAACAGCTCATGTGTTTTCCATACTTACTGCAGGCTCCAAAAAAAGAATGTACGGTGTGTTTCACTTTCTATGCAGCCTTTTTGAAAATAAGAACAGGGTTAAATGAGTTAAATTAGACTGGACTCACTTGAAAAATGAGACAAGCACAACAAAGAAATATAGGATGTTTACTCATGCAAAGCAAAAGGGGAAGTCTAAATTAACAGGTTATATACTCAAATGAAAGTCTCAGCAGTCAAGTCTAAGACATTGTAAAATTAAATTATATCTTAGAGAAAGGTTCCTAAAGGGTGGGTTTACTGTCTCAGCAGTATAAGGGACATGTCTTAGGGCAAAAAATAATACTAATTATCTCCTTATTTCACCTTGCCAAGCTGATATCACGGAGGTGCTTTCTAAACATATTTTTGTCCCCTCTCTTTTTATTATGCAATCTGTTTGTCCCCTTCTTTAAAAACTTTTGGTTATTTTAGCCAATAAGAATTTAGCTTATGGGGTGAGATCACATGAAAATTTAGTACTATTTCTTCTCTGTATCATTTCTTTGGATATTAAATGCACAGTGAGTCTATTAGCATTCAGGTGTTCCTCCAAATTAAATACCAGTCAGGGTAGCTTAAACAGAACAGTCCCTTTCTTTTACAGAGCTGTCCAGCTAGCTGATAAAACATTTTTCTAGTTAAAGCATATTCAAGAATGTTACAGATCTTTGCAAGGATAGGTAAGGATTACATTCATTTACATGTCACAGGAATTATTCCCTATTATCAAACATCCTCACCCCCTTGCCTCCAGTTTCTCAAAGAGATTGGATATGCCATGCTAATAGTACAGCTGGGAGTGTGGAGGGGTTATGCCTTCCTCACCTCTCATCTGTTTCAGTATTCAGCATCTGACTCAGATAGAAAAATGGACACCTGCGTCTACACCAGCGTACTCAGTATGAGCAACAAAGAGGGAGCTGAAAGCCCTGGCAGAGCAGGAAGGGTCTGATACAATTATGGAGACATGAGATGACCTCCACAGTCATGGAAACATGAGATGACTCCCACAACTGGAATGCTGAGATGGATAACTGTGAACTCCTCAGAAGGCCTAGGCCAGGAAGGAGAGGCCCTTTCCTACTACACATTCAGTTCTTCCATAATTTCTGTGTGGTGTTCAATAGGTCTTAACCTATTGAACCTAGGAATGGTTAAATAATTTCAAAATACACCACAGAGTTTCACTTGAGATTTTTGCAATGCCCAATGTCCTTTGTCTCAATTGCATCAGTGGTTCTTGAGGGCTTAGACAATTACTTGTGATAATATTACCAAGACTACTTGCTTCCAAAAGCTCCTACAGCATGGCTGTAAAAATACCATGTGGATAGTGGTGGTGCTCAGTCAGATAACCTTAAATTAAATTTTGTTAACTAAAGTATTGCAAAGGATAAAGCAACTATATGAGGATAGTTTTTAAACACATAAATGGAGCAACTTTGTAATAAAATCTGTCTAGTTTTTTCAAACAAAAAAAAAATTATTCTAGCTTTTAATGCCATGAATATATATGGCTTTTAACAATGAAAAAAGGAATAATAAAATTCACTAAGATGGACAAAATTCATAATCTAGGTCTAACGACACTAATAACTCAATCAAGTTCTTTACTTTCTAAATTTATTTTCTGTTGAGAACCCAGTTGAGTTCAAGACCTTTGAGTTTGACATTTGAAATCTTGTCATGGGACGTGACCTACTTGCAGTCACACAAATTTATAGCTGTGTTCTGTGGAATCAACAACAGAGACAACCAGCAAAAGACATTTCTGTGTTGCTTTGTGATTCTCACATTAAAAATAAGAACTAATTGCAACCAACGTGTGAATGCCCTCTGACTTTCATGGATATTCATTAATACAGTTGCAAAGTAGTTCTGTGCGCATAGTAATACAGAACAGATAGAAACAAGACTGCTCTGTGTTAACTTTGATTTTGTAACTGATGTCAGTTAAATTCTTCCACGAGAAATTTTGACCAACAAAGTAATAGACCACATTTAATATAGAGTTCTAAGACAGCAAAGATGAAGGCTCACAGGCAGCCATCCCACAGTTTCCAACAGCAACAATGATTCATATTAAATAAAGTAGAATGTTTCAGAGGCTGAAATGCAGAATAGTGAGCCAAGGGAGGGATGGTGGGGAAAAAGAAGAGGAAAAACCTATAGACCAGTCTAATTTGAGTTTGATAAATGATATGCCATGAATAGAACAGGTTATTGTGTAGCATAGCAGACAATTAGAAATACATCAGGGTTACGAGAGGGCAAACATAAGTTGATATAATACATTTTTTAATCCTATGCTACACCTTTGGGATCTAGACTTATGATGCATACTCAGTAGGATATAAAGAAATCATAGGCATGTATCCTCTACTCTATTTACGGAATACAATGCATACTCCTGCAAACTTCAATTACACTTATGTTTTAATTATCTTGCATGTACCTGGTGTTAATGGTGGGTCATATAAGGTTGACTCCCGTGGGAAGGATATAAGATGATGTGGGAAATATAATCATGCCATGCTCACTGAAATGTTCATTTGCTAATTGGTCTGACTGATCTTGAAGATTATTTTGTAGAGATATAACAGTAGTCACACTTGGCACAGTTCCACACCCATTTATATGTCTGCCTACCTAATTATTTTTTTAAGTACTTGGTTGGTCTTCAATAAAAGGGTAAAATTATCCCTTCTTATTCTATGATACAGACTGCTTTGTCCGTGAGAAAGAAGAGATGTCCAAATGAAAAATTTTATCAAGTATTTGGTTGTGCCAGGCCAGGACCTTCCACAGTTCATTCTGTGTACAGCTTTTATAGAATCCAGCCTGCCCAGCTGCCACACAGAGAGATGTGGCTTCTGCTGGTATGTACATCTTTAAATTAAATGTTTCTCATCACATTTAAGATATTCTTCTCAGTGTGTCTTTCCATCACATAGGATTATGTAGATGTATTTGAGCTTTTTCATGCACTAGAAATATGAGAGATGTAATGGTGAGTGTTTCTCCAGAGCTTGTTTCACTGAGCTGTTGCAGCATGGATTTCCAAGGGCACCTTGACCCCAGATTTCCATCAACAGATCTGTCCAAGTTACCAGCCTGCTCTTGAAATAGCAGGCAAATAGCAGGATAAGCTGCTAGATCTGAAGATTTTGGGCCTGAAAATTAGTCTGAGGAAGATTTTTGAATGAGGTTTGTGAATTGGACCCAGAATCCCCAGTTGTCCAACAACCTGGACAGGTTTTTATAGGGGTCCTCTGTTCAGTGGAACAGCACTGCCCCCTTTGCAGGTCTTCCTAATAAAAGGCTGTTTCATGAAGTCTACTGCTATTCTTCATCAGATAAATTGCCCTAATTTCAGTTTATTCATAATCTTTAATAACGCAGATGTTTCTCAGCAAACATTTTTCATACTAACATATTAACCCTGACAATCAGACCAATGGATGAATTAGTGTTGCATGATACACAGACAAAAAGGAAATGTTCTTATAGGTCCTGCAAACTAATGATGCCCATGTCAAAGGATTAATGCTACTGCAAGAAAAATGGGAACAGGAAGAGACCGATAAGAGAAATTAAGAAGAGATCTACATTTAGAGCCAACTGTGACTAGGGTTTATAGTAACATAAATCATCATAAATTTATATGCTTAATAAAATCTCTCTAAGGAAGTCAGAACTACTTGTGTGGAATTTTCTTCCTAAATTTCATAATTTAAAAAAAATAAAAATAAAAGTATCAATGAGCAGGACAATGGTGAACAAACTTTAAAAATACTCCACAGGTAAACAGCACAATAAGGAAGATTAAACCCACCAAATTTGTTAGACTGAATAAATAATTTCAAAACAGTTTGTGAGAACAAGCCACAGCTGGTGGTGTCATCCTGAGTCATATAATGGCTTTTTAGACAAGTTGCTGGGGCATAGCAGAACAGAGCAGATGTACTGGTAGGCCTTGATGTGCAGTGCAAGAAGACCAGAAGAAAGCTCTGGCACAGAGCTGCACAGAAGCATTTGCACATGTTGGAGAATCACTAAAAGCTCTTGTGAGGGGAAAACACCTTGACACTTAAATCTGCTTTTCCCACAGAGCCTGAACTTAACTATCCCATGGGAGTTGCAGCCAGAGCAGGCACTGATTTGCTGACACCTATTAGGTCCAGGTTCATGTCCGGCAAACAGGAAGTGTGGAGGGAGTAAGTCAGGAATGCATCACCTCGGCTAAACCACTGCTAGCGCTTGTTATGGAATGACCAAGCTTCACTTAGATGAGATCCACTGCCCACTCTCACTTCAGCCTTATTTACCCACCCTCATCTCTGATGATGAGGGTCTTGTGCTTGGGCAGCTGAGTCCAAGAGATATTTGTGCACAGCCACATATGCCTGATAGATTTATGGAAGCTTGCTCAGCCAGGCAAACAATTAATCAAAAATATTAGGAATGGTTATTTACAAGAATTATTAGAAGATAAATAAATAATATTTCAGTAAAAGCCTGTTTCATTTTCTCATGATCTCTTCTCCAGGATCATTTCACAGTAATAAATAAAAGAAGCCAAATCAGCTGTCAAAAAGCTATTTATTCCTACCTGCATGTACATCTGTTCAACTAATAAAGACATCACATGAGTGTCTGACCTTGTAAGACTTGTCCTAGGAAGAAAGACAGGGAAATTGTACATAAATCATAAGTTTCTGTCTCTGAAAGCTCTTTCTCATTCTGAAAGACCGTTATTAAAGTAAAAAAGTGAGTATGGAAACATCATATGATTAAGGTTTAGAAAAGTTTTAGACAAGTATAAATAGTTGCTTCTGTTATGAAGTCTCAGGTGCAAGAGGCACACCAGCTCTGTCTATGCTCCACTGCCAGCTGATTGCACTTTTATCTGCAGTCCTCTCATTCCTTAGGCTATGTAAGTGCTCCACACAAAAGCTCCTTATTTTGTCTCAATAAGCAATAAAACCCCAAAATATTAAATAACAAAACTCTACGCTCTTTCTTCCTAAAGGTATGCTTCTGGAAGGGAAGCAAGTTTTAGAAATTTGATTATCAGCTTTATTATAGTTTTTATTGTAAACCTTCTGCTAAAGGCTGTGCTAAATTCTCTTGCACTCTACATACAGGATGCATATAACCTCACACTCAGGATTTTCTCCTCCTGGTGTTATGTGAAGCTTGCCTACCCAACACTTTTTCTTATTACTGCAGAGTGAATTAGAATGCAACTTGCAGCATGTTAAGAACTCTGCACCAAATCTGCACGTGGATCGTTACCTAATGATGTATGCAATATATATTGGCTTGCAGTAAGAATGATGTCTCTTTCCCTACCATCAAGTGAGAGACAGATCCACCTGATGCTGAAGCAATTAAGTTCTCAGATGTTGCTGAACCTTTAGCACATTAATATTGCAGGAAGTAATAATTACAGAACAGCTAGGAATTAGTTTGTTGAAATATTTCTATATGGTATACTTGAGATCTCATGCCTTTGACAGCTATGGAAATTGATTATTTAACACTTACCAAGAATGGTCACGTGTAACAGAAAAAGTCTTTTATATATCTACTTGTCTTCATTAAGACTATCAGAGCTCCACAGCTCACCAAAAATTTAATTATGGTCTTAATTACAATGAATGAACTGACCTTGGCAAATTTGGTCCTTCAAACTTCTGTCAGGGATAATAGCCAACAGGACACTTTGAGAACTGACATTTTCAAGTTCTTGTAGGAGATATAATGACGTTCTATAAGGTATGTCTGACCCTAATAATGATGTTCTATAAGGTATGTTGCTCCCACAGACACAGAATAATTCTTCCCTGCACTTGATACTCACTTATGGTCCACACACTGAATCAGCAAAGAGTAACTATGTTGCCACATTTCTCTTCACAGAGAAAAGCAAGGCACAATTCTTCCCAAGAATATTTCTGGGATTCTCATTCTCTGAACATCAGAGAAAGAAAACACAAGTCTTATCACTTGCTGTGCCTGTGTTGTGCCAAAGTAGAATGCAATATGGAGATTGTTTACCCAGAGTGAGGATGTTTTGTTCCCTTGGCCTATCTGGGCCAAGAGTGTGTGTGGGTCCGGACTGTCACGAGACAGTCATGGGAGAATCAGGGATGAGTGCAGCTCTGTGCAGGTGTGAGCAAGGGTGAGTGCAAGGCGGATTCAGTTTAGATATAATGTACATAGCATAGGATAATAAAGTAATTATTTAGCCTCTGGTGATGGAGTCAGATGCATCATTTTCTCTCCCCTGCCAGCATCAGAGTCACCTTTGATTTGTAATGCCGCTATGGATCTGTAAGTTAACACTGTAGCTTGTGCACTAAATTCTCCATGCTGACAAGCCCCAAAGTTCCAGGTGAGGTACACAGAACAACTGCAGCACAGCTGTAAAGTGCAGAGGGATCCCTTTAATCTAACCAACCTCAGTTGTGATATGAAAGACATGTGGACATGGTGAAGAGGCGAAAATTTACCTTGTTAATGTGTCAGATAAGCCTGGTTTGACTTTTGATGAAACATTCATGGGGGCAGGAGGAATATCCAAAGACAGGTGACCACTAACAAGGTTAGAAATTCATTTATGAAGGTGCTTACTCAAAGCATATAGTCCTAAAAGATCTCTATAATTTTTCCTTTACTACCTTCCAGAGTGCTTTGTGTTATGATGTTCAATTATTTTTCCAGGAAAAAATAAAAAAAAAATCATTCAGAAACTGGTAATAAGTTAGCTATGAAAAACATTATTTTGTCTTTGTGTAACTGAAAGCCCAAAAGAGTCCTTTGATGCATAGAATGATTTTTTAAAAAAGACAAATCTTGTTTACAACCCCCACACATACTAGAGTTAGGAGAGGGGAACATTGCACATAACAAAGACAAGGTGAAAAGGATTTCCTGTAGAAGCTACCATACACAGGAAAGTCTTGCAGTGGAAAATGTTTGAGTACTCAGGATGCCACAGAAATATTTAAATTATTTCTGAACAAATTCAGCTTTTTCACTGCAGAAAGACAGGTTTATAAAATGGTAGTCATTTACTAACACTTTCTGTCAAAATACAAATCCATTTCATGGCTTTGTGGTATAGGGCTGCATCTTCAGCTTTTAATGTTAGAAGAGATCTTATTCATTGCACAAGACCATGCTGAAAAGTGTTGCTCACATAATAAAGCCATCATCAAGGTCAGCTCAATGTCAACAACTCAGAAAAAAAAAATTGGTTAGGTGAGGAGTTACAGGAAAATAATAGCAGAATAAATATTGTGCCATTGTCACAAAAAATATGTATTGCCTCTTCAAAGATGATGGGATATGCTATTACATTTATGCCAAAGCTGCTGCTGCACAACATATATTTCCATTTTTCTTTTTTGAAGGGAAATAAGCAACCAATTGCAGAGCAGCTCAGCATGGCTGAAATTGTCTTGTGTTATGATTAGTCCAGATCCCAGAAATTCAAAGCCACATGGTTGCAATGATGGCAATTACAACAGGCAGGACATAACATCCAGCTGATCTCCCTATTGATTTCCCCCCTCCCAGGTAGTAGCTATGTTCTGTGTAACTCAAATAAACTCAAGGGGACATTTCTTTATTAAGAAGACATTGTGAGTGATCTGAGAGAGTTCAAGTAGTTCTGATACATTTTCTGTGGATGAGAAAAACAGAATTTCATCCACGTGAAGTACGGATACTGCAGTTGCTCAGTGGTGCTGCTCCTCTGCAAGTGATAGCACCTCTTCAGAGACCATGCTAATGAAGAGATTGTGTTTCCCTTCATCAACAGAAATCTATGAGGTCTCCATAGGTCCACAAATTTGCAACAAAGTGCATTTCATTGTGGCAGTGAGAATTTGTGATAATACATCAAAATGTCAGTGGTGACATCTGTAATACTTGGGGCTTTTCAGGTAAATTTCATCAATCAGAAACCCGTGGAGGGTGCTGAGAAACACAGCTGAGTTTGGAGGACAGGCAACTATGCTAAATGCTGATACATACCATAGCAACAGAGATATCATTTATTCTGTTATCAGGCCTGCAACAGAAAAAATACCATACATAATTTCAAATGTTGTGGAGAACCTACAATATATTTATGACCAGTTTCACATAGCAGTTTGGCTTAAATTTTATGGAAATATTTGATTTACATCACAAGAAATTCTCTATTTTATTGCACCCAATAGATTTAAAAATAATGAAATTTATTTTGGAGCTTATAAATGTAAAAAATTTATACATAAAATACATCTATGTATGCAAAAAAATACTCCAGCATTAAACCTGTAAACAGCCTATAAAAGGAGAAAAATGTTTTCACATTACTCACAATAGATTATTCTTGTCAAGCGTATGATTCAATAACTCCACAAAAATTGCAGCTAGCTGAACCGTCAAAAGACCTCCAAAGAAAACTGGATACTCATTCAACAAAAGAAAAGTAAAAGCATCTTGAGCAACAAATGCAAAAAAGAGGAAAAAACCATAAAAGATGCATTTTTGTGAAGATATGGGGTATTCCATTCTGTATCTTTTCATCACAATCCTATGAAAATAAGACCAAACTAGTGTGAAATATGCAACTACATGCCTAAATAGTCTTATGTTTGTGTTACCTAAAACAATCTATTATGAAGTGGAGGAGTTAATAGAAAAATGCTGTATGGTGTAGAAAGGATGAGAAGAAGCTTGGTTTTCCTTTGAAATGGAAGATATGTTTATTCAAATTACTTCATTACCAGAGGCCAGCAGCAAAAATGGAACTCAACACTTGCACAACACAATTGTAGCAAGAACCATGCACAGCTCAAAACCCAGCTCTTATCTCTAGAGAGAACCCAGCAGATTACAGCATTTCCTTGCTACCAGATGTACTTTTTCCTCACCAAATCATCCCTGCAATCCAAACAATTGATCAGTCTTTTGGTTAAAACGAATGTTATTACAAACCAGAGATAATACGTTAGCTGCAGCTCACATGGATGACTCTTCTGGCTTTGTATGCTCCAGCTTTCTAACCCACACATTGACTATTGGACCTCTTTGTCTAACTACAATGTGTTAATTACCCTTTACTGCTCAGCCCAAGGTTTTTGCTCCAACACAGGCTGACTTGCTGTTGTAGGTGGGAAACTGACTATTGCTGTTCCCTTTGAGAAGCAGAGGGCTCTGAGACGAGGGGGCTCCCTGAGTCCAGTGCTATGGATCAGCACTGCAGCCCAAGTTTGCAGCCCACCTCCCACCCTGAGTATACCTGTGCTGGGTAGGGCCAAGCTGACTCAGCCCAGAGAGGGCCAGAGGCCAAGCAATGTGTGATCCAGCAAAGCCTGGGTGGCAGAGAAGGGCTTTGGTATGTGTTTAACAGGTAATGAGGACAAAGACTTCTCCCATGTTGTGTTACAGTGTGGATTCAAGACTGAGGCCCCTTTCAGGTACTCCATTTGCATAAGATGTATATTTAGGGTAATACTGACAAATAGATCCATCAGAGGATGTTTTGACCAGAACGGCTACTTTCCTGCCGGCTGTAACATCCAACTAATTACACTTCTTTCATAATTACATCAGGTTTTTTTCTAGCACTGCTTGGTTACCTTACCAAGGTTGCTCCAGGAAGTTAACACTCTGGTTCATGCAAACTCTCCCCTTGTATCAGATCAGTTGGTGTCTTTTACTCCATGACTTAACTGTGCTTCATTATACTTGTGTCATCTTTTTTCTTTGGCTTAAATAATTCTCCACCCTCCATAATATGCTATATTCACTTCCCTATTAGCAGGTATACATCTCACTACTAATACCATCAATCTATCTCTGCTGTCCCCCATCCTGACTTCATCCATTGCTATATCTGTTTCTACAAGTTTTTCCTCTTCCTGTACTCCCGTTCTCCAAGAATTTAAGTGTAAGTTATTTATCAGAAGTTTTTGTCACATGAAGCCTTTCCCTTGGAGAGTCACACGCCAACTCCCATGCCACAAATATTTGAAACAGGGGGAAAATTCAGAGCCAGGAACATGGGTGATGTGAGTGTGAGTGTTCCAGATGGAACAGGAGAATTAGACTTACTCAACTTCAAACTGCAGCCCCATAGAGGGAGAAGATGATGGCAAGTGCAGGGCAGCGTCATGTGCACAGAGGGTAGACGGCGAATTTCTATTATGAGATCAGTTTGGTTCCCTTATCCACCTGCTCCTATGGTGATTCCCTATTCTGCTTAGAACGCCTTTGAACTACATGCAGAAACTCCAGATAAAGAGCCCTAGACCACAAGGAACAAGATTGGTCACCTGCTCATCAAGGACAAATTGTTTAGGGCCTTCCTATTCTCTGTTCTCTGTTTACTGACCTTTCAGGTCTTTATATATTCTTTTTAATATCCATGACAACTATAACGTTATTCATCATACCTTTGGGTCCTCCTACAATGTCTAGAGCTACTTACAAATCCCACAAAAGGGCTTTGTCACAGATTTAATGTCAGGCATTCCTGTAACTTTGGCTGCATATAAATCATACCTGATACTGGCAACACAATTTTCCTTTCTCCTCATAGCAGTATAATATTTTTATTAGGGTATGTAAATCTAGATGACACATGGCCTTGATCTCCCATTTTGCTGGTGTTCTTATACCATAAAAGCTCTTACTTTTATTGGATATGAGTTCTCATCTAGTATTTTTTATTGGGGCTGATTCAGTATTCACTGGGCAAGAGACAGCCTGATTTCTGATTTTTATATGTACCCAGGGACGCCAGACCTTTTGAACTTTTGTAAAAAAATCCTCACCTAGCAGACAACTATATAATCATCTCCTGTTCTTTTTCCCTGCCTTTTCCCAAGTAAGATAGCTATCATTCTTTTCTCAGTTTTTGATTATTCACCACCACCTCAAAATCCTGGGACTTCTGATTTCCAAATTTTCACCTTCATCTTAACAAAGAAGCAGAGATGCTGCTTGGAAGTTATTGTAGCTAACCATGCAGCCATGTTCCCCCATATAAAACAGAATTTTCACATTTTATCTGGCATAGAGTAGCTGGCTTCCAACTGGACAAGTTCTTCCAGCTCCTCATGCTTTCACACTGATTTCCATTCATGTGGATTTGCAAGCTGTGGCCATTCTCACTTTAAGGCATTAACACTGAAATCTGTGCACTCCAGAGAAAAGACACACCATTGATCAGAGGACAATATTAAATGCTTCTTTGACAAAAAAAAAAAAAAAAAGAAAAAAAAAAGAAAAAGAAAAAGAAAAAAAGAAAACCAAACAAAGCCAAAAACCAAAAGCCCCCCCTTCTCACATTTGTTTAACTTCTATTTAGCAGGATGCACAGTGGTGCTGCAATGACACTGTAGTGACTGTGCAAATAAAAACCTGTCACCCAGCTCCACATGTAGCCAGAAGTTCTTAAAGTATTCCCACAACATAAGCAGCAACTTAGCACCTGCCAAGTCACAACATCAGCTCCAGTGTGATTTGCATCATCTGTTTTAAATAGTCAATAGCTGTCCCCACACAATCTTTCAAGCAATTTACTGCTGAATTACTCCTAAGCAAAGCTCCAAGGAATGGTGAGAACACATATGAAAATATGTTTTTATTGTTTTTGAGGTCACAAAGGTCCTTCTCCAAAACTTCTCCTCTGAAATCTATGTTTAATTCAAACATCCTGGTGAGTGATGTGTAAATTTGTTGCATACTGTGGCAATCCAAGTAACCTCAGTGGATCACAAAGGTCATTCTGCAGGGCACCATTAGAGGTGTAACAAAGCTATTGAAAGGACAACACCCTAGTTCTGTTGGAAATATTCTCATTTCTGGCTATTCTCTGGACAGTCTTGCTTTCACTGCTGCAAAAGGAAAATGTATTTACCTATACATTGTTTAGCAGTAGTCGGTCCATTGAACAGATGATCCAAAATGAAAGTACAGTTTCATCTCCTCTGCAGAGTCTTGAGTTCCCCTAACACACAGAAGTATAAGATATTTTCAAGATAGTGAAGACCATACACTGCTTCTTAGGGCTGTGCTTCCACTGCAAGGCTTTGGTGACAAAGGGCAACATGTAGGGAAGGAATAAAGAAGCCAGGTCTACTACAGCTGGTCAGGCACTCTGTAACCCATGAGATTAAACTAGTGTTTTGCCTGCTCAGAATTAAAACTGACATAAATATGTTGAATTGCTGAAATCTAAAAACAAGCCATAGACTTTGGTATTTATATTGTTGCAAGGAAATTCTGTTTTTGTAAGCCTCCATGTCCCAATAAAACCATGAAAATATGATGTTGTATCAATTTTTTTTTCAATTAGTGTTAAAAGCAGGAGTCTGTATTGGTGAATATTCAGAATAAATGGAAATCTAGAAATGTCATTCATAGCATCTATGCTGTTTCCTCACAAAAGGAAAAAAGCAGTGCCTGCCATATATTTATGTCATTGGTAACTATGCGGTTGCATTAACCTTGGCTCTATTCTGTTGCCAAGGGGAAATGGATGTCTAAATCTTTGATGTTTGTCTTGCCTCCTTCATTCTGAATATTTCCATATGATGCCCAGATCCATCTTTCTCTAACAAAATCCTCACTGCTTCTGGTTATTCACAATTTGACTTTCAGTTAGAGGACTTGCCACAGTTTATTATTATTTCAGGATGTTTGGAACAATTCATCGAGGTTTGTAAGAAGTACAAAAATGTCACCTGGATGTAAAACAAGATGTGTTGCCTGACTTCTTGAATTTCTCTTTGGAACCTCAAAGTTCAAGGTTTCGAAGGTAATGGCCATTCTTGTGTAAATTTCAAAATGGAAAAGAGACATATTTTGGTGTTTATTAAGATTTTAAAATAAGATTAAAAATGTGCTTTTTTAAATAATTCAAGCAATTGTAAAAAATATTGAGCCCAGATATACAAAATTAATAAGTAACATACCCCATTTCCTGCAATACAGTTTTTTTTTTTTTCCCCAGAGAACTGTTTGCACCTATATTTGCAGAATGAATATGAAATTCTGCAACATTTATAAGTGCAGGCTTTAGACTAGGCCTTTTTTGAGGAATAAGTCTGATGTGTTTGTTGAAATAATTAAAGTACTTCTTTCCTTAACATGGTTAAAATTTTACAAATATATTACTATTAGTAATATTAATAGCTGTGTTTAAAAGTCCAGTGTTGTTTATTTGCCTGTTTTTTTAACTAGCTTATGAATAGTAAAATTAAATATTCTTCAGTTGAATATGTGGAATATCTTTCTGTGTGCCACCTTCACTCCCAAACTATAATGTAAAGACCAGGGATTCTATTAAAGAAAAACCCAATACATAAGTCATCGAGAAAATAGTTTGCCTTGCTTTTTTTTTTTTTTTTTAAATAAGTCTTATGGAAGGTTGTGTGGTGTTTGTGGGGGTCCCAGGATGAGGGAAGAGATTAATCTGATTCCATGTTCTCAGAAGGCTGATTTATTATATTATTATATGATATTATACTAAAAGAATGCTATACTAAAACTATACTAAAGACAGAGAAAGGATCTATCAGAAGGCTTAACAGTAATGAATAATAAAAACCTGTGACTGACTCAGAGAGTCTGACACAGCTGGCTTTGATTGGTCATTAAGTTAAAACAATTCACATGGAACCAATCAATCACCTACCACATTCCAAAGCAGCAAAACACAAGGAGAAGCAATCAGATTATTATTATTTACTTTTCTCTTGGAGGTTTCTCAGCTTCCCAGGAGAAGAAATCCTGGCAAAGGGATTTTTCAGAACAGATCATAGTGACAAGGTTGCAATTATTTAATTCTTTTTTTCTTGGCCAATGCTTATTCTTCATTGAATAAGTTGGTAGTATTTCAGAAATTGCTCAGGAAGTGAAAATACTCTTTTGTAAAAAAATCAGAAAGTAGTCCTTCTCCCTTTAACCTATATGGAGGAGATGTATTTCACTCCTCCATGAGAATTCAGTTCCTTGGGCACTGGGGAATGCTGTCTACCAATGGGGAAGGTGCTGCCAAGCACTTTGGGAAGGAGCAGGCTCTGACATCTGCAATGTGAAGACTTCACCAAGAGCAAAAAACAGGACTCTGCTGGTGAGCAATGAGTTTACTTGATACTTCATTTTTAATTAAGTAAAGAGAGACACAAGCATTAAAAATCACAGTGTTCTTATATTTTTGAAAAAATGCCATAATTTTATTTTCTTTTTTTTTCCCTCAATGTTCCTTTAGTGTCAAAAGAAACTCTCATGCATTATTTAAATAGTCTTTCTTTACTGCTTGAATGTTTTTTCCATCTTCTTGGCAAGAGGTTAACTTTCAGGTTCTTACTGTTTTGGATACCCAATCTTTCAATCTGGATATTTCTCAATTTTCATAAGAAAATGCCCTATATATTTTTTACATCATCTTAAAATATTTGTCATTGGATATTTCCTCAGTGCTTGTCTGATGTTTAATGGCTATGATTTTCTATGACAACTGCAAGATCTGTGCCCAGCCATCTTATTTGCATAAGAGGTGACTGACAGCTTTGCCTTGTCAAATTTTTGTAAAGGATTCAGAGGAAGAGATAATATGATAATTAAATTCCCTAATTTCAAGTTTCCCATTACTCTTCATGGAATAGCTTATCTTGAATGATGGGCAAACCTGAAAGCTCTTAATGCCTTTAGGATCTTCAGCAATGGGGAGTGAGTTTTAATACCTCACTGGCTTCTAAAAGACACTTTGCTTGAGGGCTTAAAAAAACTCAGGGTAGATAAAACATCTTTAGCCAACTCTGTTGGGGGGGAAAGAAAGGAGAATAGAAACCTGAAAATTCTTATGTTATTAATAATTTTAATTTTTTCCTTGTGGTACAAGTTCATAAATTGAATTGATGTGATAACAGTGGTTGAGGCATCTGTGAGCAAGGGAGAGAGGACATTCAAGACACAGGAAAAAAGCTTTCTTCTGTTACAGCTTCAAGAATTATATGTCTATCCTTTTCCAATGGATTGAAGATTGCAAAACCTGCACTGGCTACGGTAGAAGAAAGAATTCTCATCCATTTCAACAGGTGTTCTACACACAATGATTAAGGCTGTGAAATGAATGAATGCTGTCACTCTCATTTTACAGATGGTAAAACTAAGCTGCAGAGGAACTGTAGGATTTGCTTACTGCTTCATGCAAAGTTGAGAACAAACCAGGCCCTTGTCTTGTAATCTGTCTCCTTAATAACTAGACTGCACATCTTTCCTAAATAGGAAATGCTGTCTGGATGCTTTAGAGATATATCAACTGGCAAAAATTCTTCTGAATATCCTGAAATACTTTTGAAGTCAAAGCAGAATTTATAATACAGACCTTTTTCCTTTTTTTCTTTTTAATCACAAATTTATTAATTGTTAAGGATAGAATTTTTAATAAGTAAAAGTCAAACATAAACAACGAAGGTGACTGGGTGAAAGGTCTGTGCCTTTAGAAGCTCATAGAAGATACAAAACCCCACCCTGTTAGAGGAAAAATTCCCTGCCTTTCACAGCTACAACAAAATACCATGGATCATGGCACCACCATTTGTTAGATGCTGTTTACCTGATTGTTTAGACACCAAAAGTTACCATAGCCAGTAATGACCACTCTAGAATGCAGCATCTGTTTAATAGACATTTGAGCTGACTGGCTCAAATGTCTTAACCCATGCAATTGTCTTCCAGTAAATATTCCTATTAGAAATTTATCTTGATCCATGCTGCAGTCTGGCCTGTTAAACATATTATGTTCTTCTGCTGACTGTAACCTCTTAAGCAAATTCCAGGTCATCCTGTTCATGGCTATTGGGATGGAATCAACCTGGCCATAGCTGTAATGCCTGATCCTCCTTGTTTGGATGCAGAGTGTTTGCTGCAAATTTACAGCCAACAGAAAAAGCAGGAAGACCCATTTTGCAGCCAATTCCATCTTAAAGGCAATTAAAGGTAATTATTCTATGCCAAATTTAAATAGGTTAAGTGAATCACCCAATAGGCTCCTACTTCTCTCTCTTTGCAATTTGGAAACCTGAGCTTGCACAGCTCAGTTTTGTCAGGTGAGAGGGATCCCAGCCCTGGCAGATTTGGTGAATTATGTACACAGTTTTACATTTTTCTTTACATGTTTTGCTGGGGTTTTTTTTTTTCCCAGACAAATATCCTGAAGTCTTGATAAGCAGTTGTTCCTTTCCTTCTTCCATGTGAGAACTGGCAGACCAGCTCTTGGAAGTCTGTAACTCCCTCCTATGCCAACCACTAATGGCAGTCACTACCCCAGTGGCACATTCCTGAATACATACTCTATTTTGTTCCCTTCCAGCAGGACAACTTCTTTGCACTTTCATGTGGGGGAAAAAAAAAAGAGTAGGAGTAAGTCACAAAGATGAGGACAGGAACAAAGATAAAAAGGAATGATAGATGAGAATCACCTTGCAGGCACTCAACTTCAGCAAGTTTAGTGCAACAATGTTGGTGCAACTTTAGTGAGATGCATTTTGAGAAACTTACCAGCAGTCCTTTCATTAACAGAACATCCAGGCATTGACAGCTCCCAAGTGCGTCTTCCTCCTCTGACTTATTGCAAGTAGGCTTACCTCTGTTGATGACCTGGTTAAAGAAGCTGAGACATCTTTAATTTTCAATTGGTGCCATTTCATTCATTCTGGTGGCTTTTATTAAGGAAGGCTTGTCAGAGTAGAGCATCTGATTTTTCTAAGTTTTCTAAGTTCAGTTCCCATTTGATCAATTTCAGGTGTCTTTTTTATTAGATCTGACAGGAAAGTAATGTTGCCAATCTGCAGGGAATGTCATTTAAAATAAAATATAAGTGATTTGAGTTTATTCAAGCCAAAGTCTGTGATGTTACCTGAAAGAGAGATAGATGTTCCATGATGTTTGCACTTTCTAACTCTGGAGCCCCCTGGGCAGCTCTGCCTGGCAGCCAGCTCCAGGACTGCTGATCTCAGAAGCTTGTCCGACCCCTCTGAGTGCTCTCTTCTTAGTCCTGCAAAGGGACAGAGGAAGATCTTACAGATGGATTGTTTAGACTGTTCAGCAGAGACCAGAAAAAGTTGCTGCTGAATCAGCCTTAACAGTGCTGAAGCAGGAGCTCAATAAATTGCTGCTAGGGAAGTTGTTTTACTGATATATCTCATTTGCCCTCAAAAGTCTGCAGCACTTCTAATACATGGTGTAATAGCAGGGTCACTGATGATATCAGAAAGAGCTAGAAATGCTTTGTACTTTTGGTCCAGTTTCCCTCTCTGCAATCAACGTGAGGTTCGTCATGACTTCAAAGGGAGAAGAAGCAGGTCTCCTGTTTGAAGTTTAGGTTGCACGATTTTGAAGCATTCTGCGACGGCTCAAATGCAAGACAAAAATTGAAGGACTGAAAACCTCAATTAAAAAGAAAATCAACAACCTTAACCCCTAACTTTAAGGTCATAAAGAAAAGCTTTGGCTCTAAAGAATTTCTCTGAAAACCCTTCTGGGACAAATTATTGTAATTGTTAGCTTTGCACCAATAAGCAGTCACTTCCACTGGAAATAAAGAAAGCAAAAAAAAAAAGGAAAGAATTTTCATCTTGATTTTGTTGATTCATCATTATTAAACAGTGAAAATAGAGAGAAAGGAAAAGGAAAAAAACTTCCTAGCTGCTATAAGGCAGATCTACTGCTGACTTCATCTTCTTTAGATCAAAGCAAAGAAAGAAGAGACTTATCTGAAGTGCTCTAGTGAGGGTTCCTCTGAAATAAACAAGTGCCCCCGCAGGGAGAGAAGGAGATTTTCTTCTTGCTTTTGTTAATCACAATTCCCTCAAAGAGGAAAAGAGACGAAGGGGAACAGTGCTCTGGCATGCTGTTCTGCGTTCCTCTAGCCCAGCAGAAGTGTTTCATGCTGGATTACCCTGGCTGGCACAGGCTCTCCTGCTTTCTGCTTGGTTGGGCTTATGGCTGAGGGAGCACGCACTGGCTCCTTCAAGATTTTTCTTCTCCTTCTTTCTTCCATACCCAGTGCAAAAAGGGTTCAGCAGAGAAGTGTGGCCTAAATATAGGATCAGTAAACTGACACGGGTGGGAAATATTTCAACACATTTGTACTGACGTTGTCTTCTTAGAGGTTACTGTATGGACTTTATATAGGAAAGAAAAGACAGAAAAAATTGACCAGGATAAATGGCTGCTATTACTGAAGTCCTTGCAGGCATTGGCTTTGACATCAGAGAAGGTGTCTCATCTGAAGGGTAAATTTGTTCACAATAGATATCAGAGGGCTGATAAATAGCAGCCAAGGTGACAAAACAATTTTGTAGTAATTTCCATATCCTTTGTGTTTATTTAGTAGCCATTTAATCATTTTGTAAACTATTGGTGCATGTGAGATAATGAACACTATATGGAGATAGATGAAGGGACAGTGATGATACATGTCAGCCTACAACATATACAGCAGTCAGCGTTAATCAATGAAAACACTGCTATGGTGAATCTGAAAAGATGCTCTTGCAAATACCTTTTCACTTTTCTTGAGAAATGTGTTACAACTTTCGATACTCCAGCTTGTCAAGACATGACAGATGAAGTGTCACTGCATGATTAGTAATAAAGAAGGGCAATGGTTATGTTAAATAAAATCTGAACAACCATTGAACAACAGTGCAAGCCCAGTTACTGAGTGTCTGAGAAAGACCGAGGACATGTGAGACACCCATATTCTGTCCTTCCCTGTTGCATCATCCTTCACTGAATCAATCTCCACCCGCTCTCCGTGCTTAGAATCATCTGCTTTCAGCCCTGATTCTCCTGCATATACCTTTCCTTTTCATGAGGAGCATCATGACCCTCAGGAAAAACCTCTGCTGGGTCCTGGCCCCCATCAGTTTGGAGTAGGTGTCTTGCAGGTGGCTAAAACTAAACCAAAACTGTAGACCCCAGCATGAACTGTCTGCAACCACAGCTTTCCAGGCCTGTAAACCCCTGTTTGCCCCCAGCAGCCCAGCATGGAGTTTTTCAGAGAAATTAGCTGAGAAGTTGCAGAGAAGCAAAAAGGAGATACATAAGGGATTTGCTGTAGAAGGTCAACAAGAGCCAGCTGAATGACTGGCTTACCAGCAAATAGATGACACTGAGAGACATAAGAGAAGGGAAACCTTGAGATTAACCTCTAATGACAAGAAGTAAGAGTAGGTATACATCTGCTTGCATCTATGTTTCCCAGGTGCAGTATATAGCACAGCTGAGAAAACAGTTCAACAAATGTTGCCATCCTCAATGTTATTAAGTTAATTAAAAATTAAAATTTATGTCTTTTCTACTACCTTTTTACTAGCTTTCCTCTGTAGAGATCTTTCTCTTTCTTTCACATCATTAGGAAAAAATGTCCAGCTTTCAAAGAATTCGTGGCCAGACTAATTTTTGATGAATTATTTCCATTTCTTATTCACTACCATCTTGCAGATTATGTCTGAGACTTTACTAGCTTCCCAGCAGAAATTAGTTCAGCTCCCCTTAGGCACCTTTGACAGTACTAGAGTAGAAGAAGTAGGTAAGATTATTTTTTTAATTTTTATTTCATAAAAAGGAGGAGTTGGGGACGAGAATATTTTAAAATATTTTAAAATATTTTAAAGGGAATGGAAGTATTATACTGTGAAGAAAAGAGATATATGATGAGTTCCCAGGATAAAAAAATTTAAAAAATAAAACATTGAAAAACTTCTAAGATTATAAAAATCTCTTGCTTCTGTTTCCTCCAAATTTGAAGGACATTCTTAAATGCTGTGGAGGCACACACAATTCTGAAAGCAGTTCCCAGAACACTAGCACATATTAATTGGTTGGACTGGGAATGAGGCATCCCACCCTGAATGATTAAGGGCATGTGCTTCTGGCCCTAAGGATTTATAGTAATGAGGGTTTAAAGTGGTGTCTTGTCTCACCAATGCTTGTCCTTGGTGCTGCATAAATAAGTAAGCCTCAGTGTTTCAAATGCACGCTAGTCATTGATAGTCATAACATTAGGTGCTACCATACTGACCAAATTGTTTTCTTTGAAGACACTCTTTTATAGATCAGTAAATCTAATAACTTCTTTTTCTGGAGCACTTAATCTCTCTCTAGGTCAGACTCATAAATTTTTAATTGCTTCTACCCTGTAGTCAGATTGGTAAATTTATAATTGCCTATATGGTGCTCCACTATAGTCATCTCACGTATGACTGTACAAATTTCTGCTGGTTTCACAAACTTCTTTATCTTAGTGTCATATAACTTATGGCTTTTCTGGCCATCAATCCATCAGCTTCTCTTTTCAGAATAACATAAACACAGAATTAGGGTTATCATCATGTTTATTGTTGCCATTAGATTTGTCTTCTATATAGCTGAATTCCTACTCCAGTAGAATTACAACAAATAACATTTTCCCGTATGAATTATGAATAATACCTTTTTTTGTCTTCCAGGGCTGAAGCCATTCTACACTAAAATTCCTCTAATTTTAGGAATTTTCACCTGACAGATTGAAAATATCTGGGTTTGAAGCCAGTCTATGTGTTATCCATTTCCACGAGCATTCAAGTTACTGTCTCCAAACACTACTGTCCTCCATTTGATCTTGCAAAAGGACCTGTTAGCTGTGGTCAGAAATAGCTCATATGAAGGGATTGTGTCCTCATATCCTACACAACACAGAAGGTCCACTAGCTGGTTTTTTATCCATTGAGTTTATTCCTACTCATCCCTTTCAATTTTTTTCTCAAGTGTTTTTTCCTATTCTGCATGATCTAACAATCTGTTCTTTATTCCATATACCATGAATAGGCCATCAGCCAATTTTGGCTCTCCTGGGAGGAAAACTATGTCTATCTAGAAGGATAACATCTAGATTTTATAGCACCTTACTGAATTTATTGTAAAAAAAGCAATTATTTACAGCATCATGTGAAAAAATCCCTTCTGTTATTTCAGAGTTTTAGGCAGCCCATTCCTACTCAACTTTAATTTGGTTCAAACATTTTCTTAGTTAAAATTAACAAAGGCACACAGATGCTTCTCCCTATAACCTTTTGCCCCCAAACTATTTCTTTTCTTTCTTTCACTCATGTTTTAACATAAAAAGCTTCATGTCTTGCCATTGAAGACAATAGATCTCATAATATTTCAAGTCTCATTTGAGAACAAAATGCAATTCTTTATTTTCTCTAGCATAGCAGTCTGACAGGGACAGAGATATTCTGTTTCTTTCAACCCATTCCAATGAGCAATCTCATGCAACCCTACAGTAAAGCAAAGTCAGGACAGACAGCATCCTGTTTTTACTAGCCAGTGCTTTACTGTTTTGAAGGTGGTTAAACTTCTTCCAATAAATGTTAATTTTAGAAGAGATTATATTTAGATAAAACTCTTATTATGTCACGTTTTTCCAAGTAAATGAAAATATTAAAGTCTATTTGGTCAACTCACTCTTTTGCATCATATTTTTTCAGTAAAGTAGTAGAGAAACAGACAAAGAATGTGGAGGGTAGAAATGGGTGTGGGAAAAAACCTCAGCTTTGTAAAATCTCAACTGAAAATTTCTGTTTGTATAAGCAATGATTTTCCATATTGTGGAATAAAAATATTGAATATTTCCAATCATTTCCCCCTATTTTTTTTTACTAGATCTAAGATTTTTCTCTGGACCTTAGGCAATAAATGAGTTAAATTTGTGTTTCTAATGAGATATATTCCTCAGCCCTTCTAAATGCAAATCATATTTGTTATATAAGAAAAATTCATTCTGCAGTCAAAATAGCCTGAAAGACAGGCCAGGTATTATTATAAAATTACTTCATTTTACTGGAAATAGTTACGCCTGGAAAGTCAAGAATAGAATTTGTCAAGAAAATCAGTCTATTCCTAGGTCCGTGACAAAGATATATATTTCCTTTTTTAAAAAACCTTTTCAACTAAAAGGCATGTGATGTCAGTAAGAGACTTAGAAGAAAAACATGCTAAATTCAAACCAAATTGGCATTTTCAGAGCATTTGTGCACCCTGAAAAGTAGAGAAGGACACTGAGTTCCCCAGTCAGCTGATGACCTGGAAGGAGATAATTCAGTCTGTGAGATGTTCTGTCTGAATGAATAAGCTGTCCAGAGCAGTAGGGTGAATTAGGTCAGGGTCAGCACTGTACTGGCTCCTCTACCCTTGGGACTGGTGCTGGCACCTGCAGAGCATTGTCCTGCGGAACGTGGATGCATTCCTTATCTTGCAGCTGCCTTGGAAATGCTACACAATGCTTTTCTGTGTGTGCCAACATACCTCAGGAGCTGTTGTCTACTGAAATACCCATGTTCAGCCATCTAACTTGAATTCCTGAACCTTGATGTGATGCCACAACTCTAGTAAGTCCTAGCTCACTTCAAATTATATGTACATTCCTGAGTTTTATCATTCCTTTCAGCAAATACATCACATGAAAAATGGATGTTAAACCAGAAAGACAAAAGCCAAACGTACAGATTTCATATCTCAATGGAAATGTTTCAACTAACTCTGTCTTCCTCCTGGCATATATGCATGTCTCAGCAATATTCAGACCTTTTTTTTAATTTTTTGTTTTGACTAAGGAGAATATTATAGCATTTGATTTGGAATATGAGAATATATCTGACACAGGAAGCAGCAGCTCCACACCACACAGGTGCTCCTCAAACTTCTTAAGGTCTCATTCTCCCTTCCTCAGCAAAACCATCACAGGACCAAACAAGCAAAGTAAACTTGCATAAAGATGTATTAAGAGTACCATCTACCAATTACTGTGTCTGCAGCTTCTACACGTGAGTCAGCATCAAGTAAAACTCTGCAACTACAAAAATGTGGAAGTTGCTGTGATGTGTGAGAATGGAGGCGCCCTGCCAGGTTCCTTGCAAGCTTCCACATTGGCCAGGCTTTGCAGGTGACCCTAGACAGGAAGACATTGTCCACTGCTGTATTTATCTCGTCACTGGGTGTCCAATTGGTGATGTCCCCTTGGCTTATTTCTGGATAGTTGTAGTGATGCACTAAGGATGTGCAAGCAATTTCTCTTCAGCAGCCAGTCTCCTTCTTGTTCAGAAGAACTGAACGGAGGTTTTGGGGTAACTGTTGAATGCCCCTTTCACTTTTCTTTCAGTGAATCTGTATGCCCACTTTAGCACACCAATTCAGTTTTCTAGGCTACGTAAAGTCTCTTCCAAGGAAAGAATGATCCTAGGGTGCTTTTTGTATCAGATTTTTCTACTTGCAAAATTGTAGCATCTCCTTATATCTTGCATGGAAGCATAGTTTTACGGGATCCTTTTTTCATCCCTCGACACTTAAAAATCCAGCCATCACTTTTGTCTTTCTGTTTGCCTCAAGGCACCAAGACCTTATTCATATACCCAGTTTTGGTTCTATATTCTAAAGGCTAAAAAGTCTGTAATTCAAAACAGCATTTCTTGGGAAAGAAAGGTCAACAAGAGAGTGAAAGCTCTCTAGGACAGTAGGTGCTAAAAGGTCTGATATAATGGCATGAAGAGGAAATCCTCTGGGTTTTTCTTTTTCCTCTAGTAGTCTGTGTACACAAAGTGCTTTATGCCTCCTTCCACCACCTCCTCTGTACCAAACAGAGTACAGGTCTGAGACATGGAGTTATTTAAAACCTCTAAGTCTGAAAGTTCAATTCATTCTTCCCTGTTTTGAAAACCATATTTTGCAGGAAAGATGGAAAATGTTCCATTCTTACAATAAAGACAGGAATCAAGAGAAATATCTGCTACCATCCTCTGAGCTTTCCTTGTCAGATGAAGAAGCATGAGCCACAGAGTATATGAACAAATTCAGAAAGATAAACTATTCTTCACTCTTTTACCATAGACTATCCTCTGGCTTTAGCATATGGCCAGGATATCACACAGAACAACAGTTTCTTAATATAGATTAGGAACAGCACTGAGCCAACTGCAGTTTCAAACCCATCTGCCCATGCAAAAATACTTTTTCACTGGGATCTTCCTTCTAATGCTGAATTATTTCTGCCCGCAAACCCCCCTTCTTCCCAAATAACTTATGAAACAATGCACTTTAAAAAAAAAAATAATTAAAAGAAACAGAGGGCTCCTGCTACCCAGTGTCCCTACAGTGGCCTGTCATTAGGCATGAGGCTCACAGTCTTCTGAGGTCCTGTCAGGACAGCTTCATAATGCCTATTGTCATTGTGTTGATTCTGCATTCTGTGAATATCCATATGCAAGCTTTCTCCTGTAATCAGATTTATCAGAGCAGACTAGTGTCTATGCAGAGTCCCTCCATAGCCTGTAACATTCAGCATCTTTGCAAAGATCTATGGCACTCCCTGGACCTGCGTCCACTGGGCCATTTCTTAATTTTCTTGTTACCTATCCAAGATTTCCCTTTCTAAGGGGGAAAAAAATTGTGCTAGCTTTTTTGGATGCTTGCTAGCTTTTTTGGTTTTTCCTTGGTTTGGCTGTTTTTTGTTCTGTGGGGTGTTTTTTCCCCCAGTTTTCCTGTTATTCTTCCCAGACTTCTGATATTCGTACTCAAAATTTCTTTTTTGCATGGTAATAATAATACTTCCACTATATTTTCAATCTCTTCTAATCATTATCAGCTCAAAACTAACTACATTTCCTTCCAACAGAAACAAGACTTACTCAGCAATTTGTCATAATTTTAACATGTTTCTTCTCTAAATTGTCTGATGAAAACATTACTCATATTTGTACAAGGGAGTGAGGGTGTGGGATTAGACATTTTAATATGACTGCTTTCTCTTTTGCATTTTGAATTCAATACTGCAGACCAGGCACTGCACTGCAGCATGCTTCCCAAAACTCACAGGAGCCCAGCTCTCATCTCTCTTGTTTTTGCTGTCTATTGGTTTAACTCCATGCAAGCCTAAGAGATTATACCAATAAAAACTTGAGATGACATATTAGAGAATCAGGTCTATACTAACTTGATTTTTACAAAGCCAAATCTTTTCCTAACTCAGTTCAAAGCATTCAGAATTGTTTCTAGCTATTCTTCCAAATGATTCCCTTCAATTTGGAGCCTGCTGTTGAAGTACCTTGTATATAGCTCAGCCACTTCTATGCTTTTGCTGCATTTTAGTGAGCTCACACACACACCACTCCCAGGATGGAGAAAAACTTTTTGACAGGCAGAAATGAAGCTGTATAAGCTGAAGTGGCTGTATGAAACTTCTTACTCATAGGTAAGTAACTATAAGGAAATTGAGATTGAAATCAAATACTACATTAACAAGTTAACAGCCAATGTAAATCATTGCTGGCCATCACCCATTAACTCAAGAGTATCTATTACAGAATCCTTGGACTTTCAAAAAAAAGTTAGAAATGAATCAAAGGTTCAAAGTGCTTTTTAGTAATTAAATCATTGTCTAGATGCACATTACAGATGCATTGAAGAAGGATGAGATTTATGTTTTCCATTAGCTGTTGAAATGGTCCATTAGCTGTTCTTGGTTCCCAACAGGAAAACTTTGTAGGTACACAGTTTGTGGTAGTTGGGAGTGGGGCTGAGACCAAGCCTCATTCCCAATGGGCTACAACTGTGAAAAGCGGGTGAACAGCATTGAAGGTGATGAGGTGCTGAGGTGCACTGACCAATCACCAAAAGGAACAGAGGGCACACAGGCGCAATGCATGAGCCATGAGGGGTATAAAAGGTAGAGCTAAAGTACAAGAAGGGTAGCTGCTTGAAGTCTTCTGAACTGCTGTGGTGTTGTTCTGTATGGGTTGAAGCCTTCTGAAACTGTGATGTTGTTCTGTGCATTGTCACCATCTCAACTGTGACATATGCTGCAACAAAACTTGTGAGTAAATAAAGGTAACTTGCTGTAGACTGCAACTCACTTTACTCTTCACTGAGTAAAAAAAATGGCTGGATGGCTGAGCCTAGAGAGTGGTGCTAAGCAGAGTTCCAACCAGCTGGTGGTCAGTAACAAGTAGTGTTCCCCAGAGTACAGTACTGGGGCCAGCACTGTTTAATATCTTTATCAATGGTCTGGAGGAGGGAATCAAGTGCAACCTCAGTTTGCAGATGGCATTGAGTTAGGTTGGACTATTGATCTGATGGAAGGTAGGAAGGCTCTGGAGAGGAACGTGAACAGACTGCATTGATGAGCTGAGGGTAATAGTATAAGGTTTAAAAATTCAAAGCGCCCAAGAGTTCTGCCCTTGGGTCACATTCACCCTCTGCAGCACTCCGGGCTGGGGGAAAAGTGGCTGCAGAGCCACTTTTGCAGAGTGCAAAAGGACCTGAGGGTGTCAGTTGACAGCAATTGAACAAGAACCAGTGTGTGCTCAGGTGGCCAAGAAGGCCAATGGTCTCATGTCAGAAATAGGGTGGCCAGCAGGACGAGGGCAGGGGTTGTCCCCCATACTTGGTACTGATGAGGTTATGCCTTGAATCTTGTGTTCAGCTCTGAGCCCCTCACTACAAGAAAGACATGAAAGACTTGCTGCAGCAAGTCCAGAGAAGGGCAGCAGAGCTGGTGTAGTGTCTGCAGCACGGATCCTGTGAGGGGTGGCTGAGGGAACTGGGGCAGTTTAGTTGGGAGAAAAGGAAGTTGAGCGGTGACCTTACCATCCTCCACAACCATCCTAAAAGGAAGCTGTAGCCAGGTGAGGGTAGTTCTCTTCCCCCAGGCAACCAGTAACAGGAAAAGAGGCAAGTTCTCAAGTTGCACTAGGGAATGTTTATATTAGGTATTAGGAAAAATTGCTTCATCCAGAGGCTTGCCATGCACTGAAACAGGCTGTCCAAGGAAGGTGGAGTCACCAGCCCTGGAGATATTCAAAAGACATGCAGATGTTATACTAAGGGACATGGCTTACTGGTGGAGTTGGCAGTGATGGGTTAATGATAGGACTTAATGATCTTAAAGGGGTTTTTTAACCTAAAGAACTCAATTACTTTTTTTCTGGATTTTTTTTAGGGCTTTTAACTAATAAGAAGCTTTGAAAATTATATTTTGTTGAAAAATATTAACTAAAAAAAATATTATTTTTTCTTCATTTTGGGGACATGTCCTCAGACATATGACAAGGCAAAATGCAAGTCATAAAAACAAAGAATTTTAAAAAGGTTTCCATCTATTCTGAGAGGGTTCTTTTCTATTCAGACTTCATGCTTTCATCTCAGCTTCTGTTATTTGACCTAAGTAATTAGCAGACATTTTAAAAGACATGACAACAGGAGACATTTTCCACTTACTCATACCCTTCTCCATAAGAACTGAAATGCAGAGGATTTCTGGTGACAACCCACATCTAAAATACACTCCAATAAAAGGTATCAAACAAAAATGTCCGGGTTTTGCAATTTCCCCTCAAAAGAGATGAGCATATGACAATTTTAGCCTCACTTCCCCAAAAAATGAGAATAAAAAATCATGTGGCCTCTGTGCCATGTGCCAGACCACCCTTTTACCTGGTAACTACTGACTGCAGTCACCTATATTAAAAAGAAATTATTAAGGAGAAAAAAACCAGCGTGGTATTTTATTCCTAAGAGTGAGAGAAAATAGAGAGACCTTAAATTGGTGGCGTTGATGTTAAGTGCAGCAATAATGAGACATACATTACTTATTTTTTTTTTACTGTGAGAATTTATATAACAGTAAGAGTGTAATATTTGCCATTGGAATATTCCACAGTAAAAAGAACCGAAAATGTACTTAGATATGTACACGCCTGGCAAAGAGCAGATTTAACTCAAGAGCAAAAGTTCTGATGGACACAGCCAGGATGGGAGCTGAATTCCCAGCATGCAGGTGGTTAACTGTATTGCCACTGGACTCAATTAGAAGTGCCTTTTAGGAAGCTTCAATCCCCTGACTTATGGAGTCTCCCAAGCTGTACTTAGAGAGTCTTAAAAGAGAGCTAAGGATAGCCATTTATTTAGGAAAAACAGGGTAAAGCAAAGAGACAATAGGTCTTGCCTTAAAACTTGTTAATATGGACTCTGCTACATTTAACAGAATTACAGAACTGTTGAGGTTAGAAGGGAACTCTAGACATCATCTAGTCCGCTCCCCTGGTCAAACAGGGCCAGGGGATGCCCAGAGCCAGCTGCCCAGGACCATGTCCAGGCAGGTTATGAACATCTGCAAGGATGGATGCTCTACAACTTCTCTGGGCACCCAGTGTGACCTAGAGGAGTTAATTCTCAGGTTATATATAGATTCTGAAAAGCACATCAGATTTTTCTCTCAAAGGATGATTTAAGGAGGTTTGTGGTTTATTTATCAATAGTTCAAAAATATATAGAACCATGCTCTTAAAATCCAGTTTTTACCCAAGCTGACAATATACAACCCATTTGACCAGCCTTTCAGTGTTTTCCATCATATTCACTCAATTATGAACTTTTTTCCACTTATCTAGTCAACCAGTAATTTTTTAGATACTCATCTTTCTCCTTAGTGATTAAATGCAGCCATTAATGAAAGATTTGCCAGAATAAAAAGTGAACAATTACTGCTCTGTACAAAAGCTAACAAGAACATTTCTTAAACAGCTGGAATAAAGTATATGGGAACTGTAAATGTCAGCCTTCTGCAAAATAAAGATAATTACAGCAAGATATGCACTCTTGAACACTTTTGATGGAAGGCCTGAAAGAGTGATATGAAACTCATGCTTTTCATCCAGGTTCTTACACCCTTCATTTTCCTCCTTTTGGTGCAAGTTCTCATGGTGAGGCAGCTCAACCTGTGCCTCACCAGCTGCCGTGCTGGTTCTAAGTAGGGAGAGCTCTCTACTCCAGCATCCACCCAGCCTGATTCCAGCTCTGTTTCACCTTTCTCTTCTTCTTTGTGTCTCCAAGCATTCATAATACCTCTTACTCCTGGGGCTATCTGCATGTTCTGGTTGCTTAGAAACCATTCCTGAATGGCTAGAGAGGATTTTTAAAAATTGTCTCTGATAATTCTCCCACCTCTTTTCTCATATTGGAGTACTGTTTTAAGTACTGTAAGCAATTCTTTTTAACTTTCATTTTCATTATGCTTAATGTGGTGGTTCTTAGGTTGTCCTCTGATCTTACAAGCACCACACTTTTTTTTTTTTGCTTTTCTTTTGTTTCATCCTTATGGTCCAATATAACTTTCAGTGCCACAGTTCTGTAGCATCCTTTTGATGCAGAGCAACTGAAAAAGTCATCACAGCCAGAGCCCTGGAAATGGGATTTTTCTGAAGGGACAATGCAAAATCACAAAGGTCTAGTCCTAAAAATGTCATAACAGCATAAAAAAGAGCTGCTCCCTTTATCCATGTTAACTCAATGATGTCATCAAATGCAGAGAACTGCAGGGCCCTCCCAGGTGCTTCTGAGGCTGAGAAAAAAGAAGGGTGGTGAGGTCTTACCAGATTAACACCTTTATAAAGATCAAAGGCTAAAATAGATATCAGAGCCTTTGTGGGAACCCAAATAAGAGCAGAAAAAAAGGCTCTTTGTCTTCACAATGGCTTAAATGGACAGAACATAATTTACCAGTAGCCCTGTAACTACACTTGGCTTTTCTATAGGCACTATCAAAAAATGCATATTTTATGCTCCATATAGATTTCCAATATTCTGATACAAAATAACCAGTGCTTTGTGTCCATCAGGGGATCTTGTAATACACTTTATTAGATCTGTGGACAGAGCTAATATTTTCAAAAAGACAACAGATTTGTTTCATTTTTTGGGAACTCTTGAATCTATACCCACATTTCCTATAATTCCTTGGGTCAAATATAAAATTTACATTTTTTTGCACTACAAATATATGTCTGAGTCTTATGGGTATTCTAGCTGACTGTCTAAAAAATTCTGTGAATAAGAAAGCAATAACTTACTGTGAGTAACAGGCTAATTTGATTGTCCTCCGTAACCTGGATCACAAATAAACTGTTTGGTAGCTGAGCAAATAACTGCCCAATTAAAATGGCTGTGGAAAAGTTTCTGGCTAAGATCAAGAATAGTGACTATTTTCAGTTGTGCACCTCCCTTATCATCCTCACCTGGAGTCTGATCTTTCCCAGCATCCTGGCACAGGTCATTCATTCCCTGATACTTTGTAGTTATAAGTGCTGAAGGATCTGCAGATGGACAGACTTATGTGAAGGTTCATGAAAACACCTGGCTGTGCTAGTGCAAGTCAGGGTTAGAATTCCCTCTCTTTATTGCACACCAAGATACAGTATTAGATTGTTATTTGTCTCATCTGTGTTTTATGGTATTCCAAAGCCAAAACTACTGTGTCAGCTGTGAAGCTTCAAGAGCTCGGAAGTCAGATATAGAATTTATTTTTTTTTTTTAATTGAAAGATGAATCTATTAGTGCTAAAACCAGAAGTGTGTTTGACACCCCTCATTATGATTACAGAGACTATATCCTGCAGGCAGCTATGTTTTCAAGTGAAGACACAGCAGGAGGGACCCTCACAAAGGGTCTCCCAGACTTCACTTATACTCCTATGATTTCCATCTTGCAAGATCTGCTTCCATAAGCTTCAAGAGAGACAATGTGACTCTTCTGTCCTTCCCCTGGAAAGTCACATATGTCTTGCACTGCAGAAGAGCAGGGAACAGACTAGCCCTTGATACAGGGGAATGTCCTTCTCCCTGCCATCTGAAGACAAAAATCTCAGAAGCTCTTATTTCTATTACTCTTCAAGTGATTTTATTGCTGCATCATATCCCTATCTTAAAAGCAATGTTTATAAGCAACACACATTCACGTTTTAAATTTGTACAATAAGCACCAGTTTAAGCATGGTGAACTCTTCAATCTGAGACAATTCAATGGTCACCTCGTTGTTTTGGCTTAGTCCTATGACCCTATTACTTCTCTTACTTTTTCTGCTAACATTTTAAAGAGCAGCTGAGTGCTTACACCTCAGTGTCCTATATGCTGGGGAAGGAGGGAGAGGGAGGGAAAACCATTTATTTTGCTGCCTTTATTCCCATGAGAACAACTAATCACGTGGGAGTAGAACAACAAGTTCTGCTAGGCACACAGAATCTCTTATGAGACATCTCTGCATGCTCTTGAGGTTTCATTAGCTTAAAGTGGATTTTTTCCACTCCTCCAGATCATTGTTATTTCAAAACCAAATTTATTCAAACTAGGCAAAGACACATCTCCTCAAGTATGTCAACTTCAAACTCAAGCACAAAATGTACTATATGTATTTTTTCAGTTATTAAAATATGCATCACTTACAACAATGGGTTTATGGAAAACTCTCTTTTCCTGCTGTAGGGGATGCTAATAATTAGCGTCATTTTTGTCATCCTTCTAAGACACCTCTGAAACAGGCATTATTATGGAGAAATATTTTTTTCTATACGGGCTGTCTTGCAAAAATAACCAGTTCTGTGTTTGTTATACGATAGTCTAGGGAGAGAGTAACACAATAGCTACACCCAATGGCAACTTCACTAACAGCTAGTTTTCAAAGAAAACTAGGATTTTCTTACCAGGAGCTCAAAAAACAAGGTCAAATATAAATACTTAGGCCAGTTTTAACAGTTGTTTTTTCTTGAAGATAAATGAATTTTTAGATGGTGATACATTGAGCAATCTTTGATAATTCATATTTTTCTCACAGTTTATCTTTTAATACAAAACAGTGTTGTACTTTTGCCTGGTTTATTATTTTCACTCAGACTAACATAACTAATTGAGCCACTTAATCTTCTTCTTACAAGATTCTCAGGTTTTAATATGTCTATTCCATTGTTGTGACAAAAGTAGCTTTCAGATTATTAAGCACAGGAATTGATGCTATGTTACATTGTGGGTTTGCAAAGAAAACTGTAAGTGATGCTCTAACGTGCATAAAATATGTCTCCAGTTCTGTAGAACAACACATTAGCCCCTGAGACTATAGAAACCAATAAAAAAGTAAAGAAAGAAGCCCAGTTCTTCCTTCTGAATTTTATTAGGAAAATGATTTTTCCTACTTCTATGTTAGAATATTTTCATGGAAGTTAAAAATTTCCATTTTGCTTTAAGGGTAACAAAAAACCATATTACATCGTTTCGTGGTAGGTACCGAATTGCACATTGAGTAGAAAAAAAGTGCATTTGGGAGCTTTGCTACTAATTGAACCAGACCAAGGAAAAATAAAGTGAAGAAAATCATAGTCTGAAATTTTAGAGTCAACAGTGCATGGGACACAAGTTTGGCATCATAAAATTAATGTCAAAGAAAGATCTGAGAAATATGAAGAAATAAAACAATGGACTTGCAACCAATGCTTCTGGTGAAAAGCAGAGACCTCCATCCTATGATTTTTCTAAATTTTATTTTTGCATCACAGCTACTTTAAGTTTGTTGGATAAACTTTTGCCTCAGAAAAAGTGGCAAAATATTGAATTTCAGTTAAGCTTCACTACTAGGAATTTTGGGGTAATTCCTCTAAAATTTAATAAATGCTAGGTAAGAATTTAGATATATCCTTATAGTTTCTGAATTTGTGTACTTCATAGATGCATTTTCCAGTGTGAAAGAAAAGGGATTCATGACCTGCATCATGCTTTCAGAGCCGTGAAATTCAATGGAGAACTGATACCTGGCCCCTGCTCTCCTGAACAGTTCCATTGCATTGTTGATGATTCCTCTCCATGTGTGGAGACACGAGGCTTGACTTCATTTCAGAAGGCTGATTTATTATGTTAGATATTATATTAAAATGCTACATTAACACTATACTAAAAGAACAGAGAGATCAGAAGGCTACAACAAGAACAGAACAGCATAACAAAAATCCTGTGACTGCTCACAGCCTTGGCACAGGTGGCTGTGATTGGTCATCAATGGAAAACAATCCACATGGACCAATCACAGATGCACCTGTTGCATTCCACAGCAGCAGATAGTAATTGTTTACATTTCTCTCCTGAGGCTCCTCAGCTTCTCAGGAGAGGAAAAATCCCAGCAAAGGATTTTCCATAATATCATAGCTACATTGCATGACATGATGCATGTCATAAAAACAAAGGTGATGTTTCTTCTAGACACATAAGAAGAGTTGATCCTCCTCTGCAGCAAAGACCCCAACATACAATAAAACATAAGGGCAGAAAAGGTGCAGGGGGATCTTAGATACAGTATTAGCCACTTTTCTTCTCCCATCCCCCTACTCTAGGAAGATCCCAGAGAGATGCTAAGAAAACCAAAATGACACAGAATGATTCAGCACAAGTCATCACTCAAATACACCAACGTGTATCAGCTTCACCTCAATAGGCTTAGAGGGGCACCAAAGCCTCTGCTAAAATCATGTGGATATTTTCCTTTGAAAATACCTTCATCATTGTAAAAAAAAAAAAAAAAAAAAAAAAAAAAAAAAAAAAAGCCTTCATCATTGCCCATGGAAATAAAACATCCTCACTGTTTCAAGGCATCTTTCCATACTCAGCCTACATATTTGCTCCAAGTTTGGAACTGCTCTTTGAATTCATAACTGGAAGTTCAACCCAGCTGAATATTCACCATGTAGAAAACTTAAGTCCAAAGTTACTTGCTTATTAGCAGAAATACTTTTAGTGAGAATCTTGTAGACTGTACTATTTAACCATATGTAAGAGCCTCCCACACCACATTCCTCAATCCAAGTTCTGCTAAAACTACTTATGCTGATTGCAATTTGCTTAAAGGACAGTTAAAGGTTGCTGGAAGGATGTCAGTTTGTCTATTGCCGGAATATATGCATTAAAAGACCAATGACAGGCAAAAATGCAACAGGAAAACTTCAAAAACAAATAGGTGTAATCAAAAATCCCTGTTTTAGCATAAAAACCATAGCATAGAGTTTTCATTTCTTTGCATACAGTAAACCACTTCTACACAGAAAGATCCCTGAAAAAGCATTTTTTTCCTCAAGATTTATCACCAGTGTTAGCAGACACCTTGCAAAGGTGGCTCCTCCTCACACAACACAGTCCTTGGTGAACTCAAGAAGAAGCTTGGTTCTGCTAAGTTTGTGTGTTCCCAGTGTAAGGAACAGCTCTTCTTCAGTATTTGTCATTTATTGAGAAAAAAGGGAGGAGTCTCTGGTGAGGCTGATGACACCTCAATGCCTCAGTTTTAAATGCAGAGCACCCAGGGATTACCCTGTCACTTCCATCACAGCTTCGCTCCGGGCTCTTTCAGATCCTAAATACAGAATTCATGCAGAGAAAAACAATAAGAAAAAATGTAAAAGATCCTTTTGAAGGAGAGGTGGCAGGGTTTTAGATTAAGGTCATACATCCAAGCTGATAATTACCTTCCCTATAAAGAAGCTGATGCCTTAACAGCAAAACTACTTCAGCATTCAAAAGAACAGAAAGGACTCTGAGCTCACTCTGTAAAAGTTTCCCAGCAAAGACACCGTTGTGTAGGTCCATGTCATAGTCCTTTTCCTACTGAAATGAATTAATTCACAGAAGCACTATATTCAGGGAATTAGATCCGACAAATCAAAATGCCCCATTCTTGCACTTACTGAAGACAAGAGAAGAATCATCACTGACTCTGAGAGAGGAATTTTTATACTCACCAAGCTTAAATATCAGTTTATATATGCACCTTAGCATATTGACTATGACTAACCTATTTGCTAACTCGGGGAACAAAGCAGCAGCACGAGCAAATGGCAGTCCATGGGCATGCACTGGTTTTACCTCTTTTTCCACTTTTGCACACCTCCAGATTCATCCTGGGAACCAAAGGCCCCTTGTTTCATCTTTTTGGCAAGACTTCTTATTTATGGTGTAAAGGTCTTCAGGACTGAGGACATTTACGCTGTAAAGGTCTCAGGTCTTCACACCCTGAGACCAAACTTTCTCTGGAGTTGCAGCAATCCACGGGCATGAAAGGTGTTTTACAAGCACATGAAATGACAGCTCCATAACCTAAATATCTGAATTTTTATAGCTGGCTTAACACAGCAAGGGAATGGCAGGGTTGAAAACAGTATTAGAGGACAGAATTATGAGCAGGGAAGACACTGAGATCATCTTGGCATTGTGAGTCCAGTGTGGGAAGGAAATTTTTGGGAGACCTTGCAAGCACATGTATGGGATTTTTTTTCCCCCCAGCATATAATATCAGCTGTTTTTTGTAGTACTCCTCAATCAAGAGTAAATTAACATTTTCTTGGTAAAAACTCTGGAGGGTTCACATCTAGCCGCTAGATTCATTCACTTAAAAGGGTAATTAATTCACAGATACCACCACTTCCTTCAGGTTACTTCTTAGCATGAAACTTATACAACTGGTACCATCAAATAAGCAAAATCGTTTTTCTGAAGTGTTTTATTTTTAAGGTGGTGGTAGGGGAATAGACAAAGATCTGAGTCCGCCCCACGCATTCCTGCTGGCTGTTTGGTCAGCCTCATTTCACTATTTGTGATAGTGCCTGGCTGCTGCAGGATGTAGCACCTCTCTCTCTGTGGAAAGTGAGCAAGTGTTCAGAATACATTACTCACAGGCTGCAGCTCCTGGCAAAGTCACCTTCATGCCACATAACTTGCAGGTAGGACACACTGCACAGGGACTGCAGCTTAAGAGGGAAGTCCTCAAAACCACCTGCCCAAACTCCTGCACTATCTTGCAGATAACTACAGGACAAGATTCTACTTGAGGTTAAGCGGCTCATTAACTGTATCCTGTTAGTTGTCAGGATTATAAAGACCATCACAGCCTTATGATTAAATTTTATGCCTATCACAGAATGGGACAAATGACCAACTTTCCTCTTCTGAGGCTACTTTCTCCCTGTGCTGCTCCTACAACCAAGGGAGAAGGATGTTCCTATATAAGGCTGAGTTCAGACTCCTTCTGTACCTGATCCATCTCCTCTGACTATAATGAGAGATTATAGTCAGATTAGCCCCACAAAGTTAATAGCTTTTGCAAAGACTTCTTTATTATGCTTTGTTGTCCATTACTGAGCTCAACAACTCACTGAACATTCATTTCAGAAAGGCATCTGTTCTTGAATTGAAGGCACTACAGATAAGATTATCTGATATCTTTGTCTCAGCCAGTCACCCTCATTTTGCTTTCTAGTCCTTCTAGAAAAATAGGGCATGAAAAATACTTTGGAGAAATGGTACTGTGGAGTGCCTTGAACATAAGGGATCACTTTCAGAGGCTCAGATGAGCTGAGTCCACCCCAAACCATGCTGAATACACCACTGCTTCACTGCTTTCATTATCCCTAAAATTTAATTTTCTTTTTTCATCTGGTTAGAGGTTTTTCCTGATAGCCAGAGAATCACAAGCAAGTAAATATCATCTTTCAATAAAAGAGAGAGACAGAGAGGCTTCTAACCCATGTATCTGTGCAGACATGCCCATAAACATAAAAAAAAAAAACTTGTCCTACACTCTCAAAAATGTGGAGATTTAAAATGTCAATACATTTTAAAAATAAATCTAATGATTTGCAGACCTTCCTAATCTTTGAGCAGCTAAGGTTGACAACACTGTAAATAGCAGCTTCTGGCCAAAAACACAAGCCAAATTTTAAAACTTAATGCAGAATGACACAAAAGATAAATAAAGATGACCTTAAACTTCCGTCAAAACTTCATAAACAAGATAAGCCATTCAGGAGAAAGATATCACATTTGAAATACCTGCTTACACCATAAAACAATCTTTCAGATCCACAAGGCAGATTAGCAAAGAGCAGTAATACATTTCTACCATCTGCCCCAGTGCAATGAAAACAGAAATATAAGACTTTGTCAACAGATCCAGAAGGAACTCCAAACCTACAGTCTACACAGCAGGTGAAAGACAAGAATTTAAGTTTGGGTTGAGTTTTCAACAAAGTCATCAATCCATTATCATGACCAAAAGCTTCTTCCAGTCAAGTTCTCTTTGCAGTGAATCATTCCTGTTGATAGGTCATTTCCAGAATCAGTCCACCTGGTGCTCTGGGCTCTTCTTCTCTTAACCCAAACATTATCCCTAGCCCAAACCCTAAATGAACCAGGTAGACTGCCCCCTTTCAAACCCACACTTCCTGTATTATCTCTACTATGCCATCTTTGTGCAGACAGGCTGTATCAATTTTGTGAAGGAGCTGGGAAAGCAAACTGCAGCATGTCAGGCTCAGCTCCTTATTTCAATTGTCTCAGGATAGTTACTTGTCACTTACTCTCTTCTTGGTACTTATACTGTCCTCTTCAGCAGATCTTATGTGTCTCCTTCAGTAGTTTTGTATGGTCTAACCCTTCAAGTTTCAATTTCCAGGTGTGCCAGACCAGAAGATCCCTGATGTACATCCAGGTGCTCAGAGAATTGGGTTTTAAGACAACAGGACAGGGTTAAAAGTTCATTTGCATAAATATAAATACCTCATCTTGAGAAGGTAGGCATAGGGGAAGCCTGCACATTGAAAGTCATTGATTAGATTTACAATAAGTCTTTCTTTAGAAAAATTCAATATTTTTTTTCTTTTATTTAGCATTGATTTGTTAATCATCATTACTATGCACTTAGACTGCATTTTCAGGACTTTTCCTTTGAATAAGGAAATTAAAAGGTATTCAGAAAATAAGAAATGCATTCTTAGACACAGATCACTCTAGAAGCCTGAACTTTGACATGGTCATCACATACGCAGAATAAAAATGTGTTTCCAGTTAAGTGCTTTCATCTACCACCTGCAATGAAGGATAAGACATGAAAGAATTGAAGAAGCACCTTCTCAGATGCAAAGCACTGATCGTTCAGATGTTTACTTTAGTTGGCAATACCAAATCATAACCTTGAATCCCTACAGAATTATATTTTAAATTGGTGTACTGGGTCTATTTGAGGTAGGGTTAATTTTCCTCATAGCAGCCCGTATGGTGCTGTATTTTGATTCTGCAATTTAAGCAGTGTCAATAATACACCCATGTTTTAGCTATTTCTGAGCAGTGTTTGCTCAAGGCTGCCTCTGTTTCCCACTTTGCTCCCCCAGTGAGTAGGCTGGACAGCTGACCCAGATTGACCAATATGGTATTGCATGTCATGCTCAGAAATAAAAACTGAGGGGTGGATGGTTTAGGGAAGCTACTCATTGCTTGGAAACTGGCTGGGAATTAATCTGCCTGTGGGAGGCAGTGAGTGACTGCCTTTATATTACTAGTTTGTTTTTTATTTCTTCTAAGTTTTTTATCTCTCTTTATGTGAGCTCATGCATTTTCTCACTTTTTATCTTCATATTCTCTCCCCTATCCCACTGTGGGAGCTAAGCTGACAGCCAAGGTCAAAACACTGTCATTGCGATGAATTTGAGTCAGGGGAAAACAGTTCCTTCACAGTCTTCCTGCAATTATGCCTTTTGCCTTCAAAAGAAGTCAGAAATTGTCCAAAAGTCAAAAAGTTCTGATTTGCATGCGCTCACATGCACTTGTTGAATGCAGGAACATGACCTCAACTACTGTAGGAAACAGTCTTGCACCACATGGACTTATGCACAAGATGAATCCAAAGATGTGAGCTAATAATATGTACTGTGTGCTCATCACAGGCTGCTGTGGGTAGAGGAAGTTAAAGAAAACTTCAAAAATATTCCAGTTGTATCACGTGGACCACTGTCTACAGCACATGTGTTGATGCTCGGTAGTAGGGGAGCTCTGGAATGACCACATCCTTGGAAAAACAGGTTAAGTGTCATGATTAGACCATGCCAACGACACATACCAGTGGAGTTCCTCTGGTGACAGTGCACCCACATGGTGTTGGTGGGGTTGGTTCTACTGCTGTCTTCACCCTGGGCTGTGGGATGGTCCAAGCAGGTCATACCGCCTGCCTTTGCTGCTTCCAGCCACAAGCAGGGGCCATAACCTCCACTGCATTGCCTTGATGCTTTAAAGTGTCCTGGGCACAAGTAGCCCATATAGGAACACCTGCTGTGCATTTATGGCAGGTGACAGTGCCGTGGCTGGGGGTGCTGCTGGCCAAACAGATGCTGAGAAACAGCCAGAGGGGTGGCTGTGGTGGCAGGGAGGCTGGTGAGAGAGGCCAGACCCCACAGAGGGAACAGGGCAGCCATGCCTGGTGAAGCAGCCTCTCAGGAGGGCCAACAGAACTCTAGGGGTGCTAGTAACGGCATGGGAAGAAGCCAGGCACTGCAGGGAGGTAGCAAAAGCAGGTCCTGCATGAGGAGAGAGAAATGAGGGCGACAATGCCTGCAAGGACTATGGGAAAGGGGTTCGTGCTGATGGCTGGCACAGGATACCATCAGGATCCACACTCAGCCAGGGCCAGGCAGTGACCCACCCCTGGGCAGGTGATGATCCACAACAGTACCAGCACCTATGGCCAGGGAAAGCACTGAGCCCTCGTTGTCACCCTGTGCCAGCGTGGGACCCTGGGATCCCCAGAGGTGTACCCTGGAGTCCTCATGTCACATTCTGTCCCCCACCAGGGAGCACTGGCTGAGAAGCACCAGCCCCATGGTATAACCTGCCTTTGCTCTTGCAATGATGTTTCTATGCAAAGAGCAAGGAGAAGAATTTAAATGTAAGGGTCACGTACAAGTGTTGGTTTTCCTGTGGTGCTGTAACACGGATTTACAGCCCAGCTCTGTAACACCTGAGAAGAAGAGCCCTGGGCTTAACTTGACAGTAAGGAAGGATGGGCTCTTGCTGTCATTGCCATCATTTCACACAAACAGGGTTTTGCTCCTTCCTCCACGCATGAGCTGCAGGACAAAAACAGACCTGAATTTACTGACAGCTGGGTGCAGCTTTTAGCTTTTTTAGTCCCTTTTAACTTGACCCTCAGTGCCTAAACTGTTTCATTTAGGTGGCACTTTGTCTGTGACCACAAATGACCGCGCAGAGTTCGGTGCTTTTCCCTTCTCCGCGGCCGATGCCTCTCATCAGACCAGCGCAGCAACAGCAACATCTAGTGGAAAGAGGGCTGGTGGCTGCAGCACAGCAGAAACCACCTCCCGGTGAAGGAAGGATAAAGCAGGCACAAACAATCAAGGTTAGAAAGTAGCAAACAGAAAAAAATTCTGCATTAATTTATATTTATAAGTTTTATCATGTTTGCATGCATAAATAGCATATAGAATATATATATATCTCTCAAAAATAAACTAGTCTTAAGTTGTTCTTTTCTTCACACGACTGACACTCATTACTTCAAACACCAAGTGATTTGATGACAATATGTTTATATCCTATTTAGTATGCTTAGATTTTACACATCAGAAGCATAACAACAGAATTTCAAGGGAAATTATACATGCAATTATGGTTTTGTTGGGTACTCAGTCAGTGAACAGCATGATGCCTTAAGCATCAGAGAAACATTAGCTGTACAATAAGACATTCACTTCTCCTGCAAGGACAGGATTTTACCTTGTCTTTCCTATGCAAGTTTCAAAACAATTCAATTTTTTTTTTTTCCTCTTTTTTCCTTCTGGCACAAGTCCTGGGTTTTGCATGCCAAACAACCATTGTTCAAGATAGATGATTTTTTAGTTAAAACATGCACTTAATCTACATCTCCTCATTGCCATTGTACTGAGTCTGGCTGGGATGGAGTTCAGTTACCTCACAGCAGCCCATACAGTTTTCTGTTTTACATCTGTTATCAAACCAGATGTTGATAACACGGGTATATTTTAGCCATTACTGAGCAGTATCTGCACAGCATCAGAACATTCTTTGTTTCTCACTCTGCCCCCACACTGATTAACCTTGGAGTGGGCAAGGGGGTAGGAGAGGACATAGCAGGTACACAGCTGACCCAAAGTGACCAGAGGAATATCCCATACCATGAAACTTCATGCTCAATGGTAAAAACTATGGGTAGTCTTTCCAAGGCAGCTGCTGCTGAAGAAATTGCTGGACATCAGTCTGCTGGTAGGAAGTGGCGAGTGATTGCCTTTGCTCTTCTTGGAGTATTTGGTTTGGTTTTTTTTTCCCTTACCCTTTCTTTCACTTGTTAAACTGTCTTTATAATGACCCAGAAGATCTTTCTTGACTTTCCTGAATCAATTGTCACTCTCTCAGGGAATGAGTATGCAGTGGATCTGTTGTGTGATTGCAGTGTAACCCACCACAACCAAGCTTCCTTTGCTTAATATCCTGTTTTAAATATGCACATTGCACTGTGTCCAGAACTACCCAGTGTGATGTTTGACATAGTGCTGTGATATTGCTATGAAGTTCCCAATTTTCACAAGTTAAACTATATACTAAAATAAATACAGCATCATTTTTCATATCCAGAAGATTTCTTGTGTCTTGGCTTCTTCATGAATTCATCCCTGGACTCTGCTTTGCCCTTAAATTGATCACTTACAACCAAATTTTCCACCCCCTGAGTTTATCCCAACAAAACTCTGTCTGGACTTGTTCTCCCCCCGGTCCATTCCTCATCCATTATGCTTTTTCCATGAAGAACATTTTTCATAGATGAGAAGAACCACAGCAAAAGGGCACCTTTTCCCTATATTCAGTTTCTGGTTAGAGAAAAACTGTCTTCAGCAGCAAGGTTCCTCCTGAAATCTGGTGTATGTAGGCAATGCATCTAGAGAAATCCAGTACTTAAATCCTAAGGAGGATATACAAAGAGTAGGTTTATTCCTCTAATAGCAAATTATATTACTAAACCTGTCCAGACCTTGTGTAAATGCAGTTCTACACCCTGCACCTATGTGTGTCACAAGGATACTTAATTAATTTGCTAGGTTCTTTTATTTTTTTTAAATTTCCTGTATCAACTATCACTCATTCCTATGCTTTAGGACAGAATTACATGTTCCAAAGAGGCTCATCACAAGGAGTTAGAATTTTCTCTGTGCTTATATCAGTCCACAGGGAATGTGAAGAAACTGGGAACTCACTACAGTGAACACTTTTATTTTAAAGGAAGCAAACAGAGTACAATTTGAAAATTGTCTTTGTCAAGTACTGTATTAGTGTTGGAAAAAATAAGGGTAAAATCTGAAGCAGAGACTGTGAACAGATAAGGAAGTATAATCTCTCCTTGGAAGATTTCATAAGTAATTTCTTAGGGAGTACATGTCAATTTATTTTTTCCCACTCTCAGAAAACAATCTGTGTATGTTCAACAGTCAGTGTTTCTACTGACAATGTGTCAGCTTACCAAAGGGATGATAACCCTAAACAAAAACTAAGTGGATGGCATATTTCATTTTCCCACTTATGCATGCAAGATGATAGAAGAAAGAAGAGAGAATAATTTGCTTCCTAAAACAGCATCATAGAGTTTTCCACTCCTCTTTACTTGAATCACTCCAAAGCCAGCTGCCTCCAGGAGCTTGCTGTACTCTGCTGCTGTTCGCTCTTTCCCTTCTGTCTGGACCAACAATTGAATACAGTTGGGTTTCTACAGGCCCACTTTTATCTTCATTCAGAAGGGATTCAACCAGCAGTACTCCACCACCTGATGGAGAGAAGAGAAAGAAAACACACCCTGAGCAATGAAATATGACATTAAATCATATTTCAGCACCACAGGAGACAGTGAAAGAGCCAAAGCACCAGAGCATGTCTTTGCTTGGCCATGTACTGATGTCCCAGGGAGGAAGGGGATGCTATCACTGGGATAATGTCCCATTTTCCCCAGCTGAAATTTACAGGACCTTACTGATTTTGCTCAGAGATGACTCTGTAGGCAGTGCTTTCAATGCTCCTAGGATTCAGTTTAACGTTTAATGGGATTTTTTCTATGATGTATACACTTGTCTAACAGCACAGTGCTATGGCACATATCTGATATTCCTTATAAGAGCAGTGATTTGTAAAATAAAATACCACAAAAGATTAAAGTATTAATCCTTCTCAGAAAAATGTCTTTTAAAGAGCTCACACAATTTTCACATAAAAAAGGCATAAATGTTGGTAGACATTAGATAACTACTCTGTTAGATTTCAATTATTTTGTACAAAAATAAGCTAAAAAAGATGGCAGCTGAACCTGAAGCACAAAGACACTGCCGGGTCTCTTCCTTTGGAGATGGCTGAACCTCATCAGAGGCACGTAGGGAGCCCTCACTGCCAGACATGCAGACATAGAGCTCATGAGAGCAAAGAGACAAAGGCTGATGAAAGAGAACTGTGTCACCTCCAGCCTAATGGTAGCACTCTAAGTGGCCCCTGGCATCAAAACACTGGCAATCACAACTTTGGTATTTATAATGTGAAAGGAGTCACTGCAGATTAGCCTTCTTTGGCTTCCTCTTTCCAAGATGGGAAATTAAAACCAGAGCCACTAAACCAGGCACTGGGAAAGCAGTGATGGAGCCCACAAGGGAGCCATATGACTCTTATGAATCCTGGCAGTACTCAGTAGCACTGGGACAGCAGTGTAAGAGGCTTCTGAGAGCCTCTCAACCTAATGGCACTGACTGAAGGGCAGAAGGGAAAATCTGGCACCAGAAAAATGTATCAGCAGGCAAAGAAAGAAAAAGCCACAGCTGCCATGTACGCAAGGGGATAAACCACCACTCACACAAATGAGATGGTAGAAAAAACATTGAGCTTCCTAAAGCTCTCATCACTCTCACATTCCTCTTTTTAACCAAACCAAGACAGTAAAATGCTCCCTTTACAGTTTACAAGATTCTGACATAGGTCCTGTTTTCTAATGTCATACCTGTCATATATTAAAGGAGTTATTTTTTTCTTTTCATAGTTTGGGAAAGACAGTTCAGAGGCTTGTTAAGGAAGATCTATTGTCAGTCACATCCCAGGTCACAGACCTGCCTGAAAGGGAAAAGGTATAATGCAGCAAGAACATCTCTACCACATTTACTCCACAGAGTTCTGGCCAGTCTTTAATTTCAGAATTTCTATTCAGCATTAGTTTAATTGGAAAACAGTTGTTTTTATATCCTTCTTATATTGTTGGAGCCCAGAGCTATACACAGTGCTCAAAGTGGAACTGCACCTACCCTGAGTACAGTGGGCCAGCCACTTCTTTCCACAGCTCAGTTACACTGTGCTTCATACACCCAATGAGGCAATTGTTCATTTTGGCCACCACAGCAAATTGGTGGTTCCTATTCAGCTCATAATCAACCAAAACCCCCAGATCCCTTCCTGCAGAGCTACACTCAAGCCCCAGTACCCCAGTCGATAAGTACATGGATTACACCATCCCAAGTGCAGAATCTGGAACTTGTCCTTCTAAAATTTCATATGGTTGGTAGTTCTGCAGTGGTCTAATCTATCAAGACAACTCTGTAAGTCCTCTCCACCCTCAAGGGAGTCAATGCTTCCCCCTAACTTAGCAACATAAGGTACCTAGTTTAGCATCATTGGCAAAAGACTTGGTAACATCCATCAGAGGGAAGACTCTTTTATCTTCAGTTAGAACATGGCTGAGATTACTTCACAAAAATATGACAAGAATGTGACTTTTGAAATCACTATAGATTGTTAATGAGGAACATTCAAACTGAAATTGAATAGAGGAATTTTATGCAAATGCACATACACACAGGAAAACAGAATCAGCAAACATTAAGGAAATTGAAATTGCTCCCTGCCTGCCTCAATGATATGCTGTCTGGGAGAGAGTCATTATAAGACACTCTGTATTCACAGTCCCTTCCATCTGAAGGGACATAATATACAAATGTTATCAAACTTAGCCATCTGCATGGCAAATTAGGCAAGGGAAGAAAATAGGTGAAAAATCTTGTTCTTTGCATGGTATAACAGAGGGTTGAAAAGGCAATTGAAGTCAGCTATTTGTTTATCAAACTTCAAAAATTAAAAGTGGGAAGAAATCCCACCATAGAAGAAACCTTCCACATTTAAGGCAGTCAGACAACAAGCCCTCGTATAAACCACTATGTTTTTAAACCTTCATGCAGAGACAAGGTCTACTCAACCAAGCCTTCAAAGGTGAGTGGGGTCCCAATAAATGTTAGGTCCATCCTGAGGGCCAGATCTGCCTTAGTTGTTTGCTGGGGTTTTTTACCTTTAGACTTCTATCATGCTTGTTCAAGTTCAAAGTCAGTTTACATTATGATGCTTCATTATGAACTATTTTATTCTCAGAGAAGAATGTCCCTGAACATTTCAGTCTTCAACATCTATATAAAACTGAGTTATATTTCTTACCTTGGGGACCAAAAATCCACTGATATATTGCACAATGAATTGAGACTAGTCAAGATCTTCTGTCAAATTCATCTTTCTGGACTGAGACACAGATTTCCTGGCTCTCTGAATTTAAATAAGCTTCTTTCTACCAGACACAAAGTACAGCATCTGATCCACATAATCTTATTGCTTCTGAGAAACACACTGGTTACAAAACATGTTATTTGGCTTTGATGTGTTCTTCTATCAGGTTCAGCTGTTTCTTCCATCATCAAGTATTAGGCTAAAGGGGCAGTGTGGATTAAAGCTTGTATTGTCAGTTCATCAGTCAGCAACATGCTGGCACCTCAGAAGCACTTGAAAGCTTGTAACAAGCAAAACAGGAATCAGTACAGAATTATACCAAGAACCTGAATTCAGCATGATGAACCAGAGTTCATAAACCAAAGCAGAATATTACTTTAGGCTTGTTCAAAAACATAGATTATTCACTGAACTGGCTTTTGGTGTGGGAAGGCTTTACAAAAAGAAACAGAAGATAGCAAGGGATAGAATGTAATATGAAGAAAACCTCTATTGATCTGGCATGCAGCTCAGCCAGACGGGTGTGGGGAACAGCAGCTTACACAACATGATCAGTACATTTTCTCTCATCTTTTCTCTGTTCCACCAGGCTGGTTCCTCCCCTACCCACCTTTATTCCTCCATTTCCTGCTTTTGGCCCTTTCTCTAAATACTCCAAGTTTCCCACAAGTCCCACAATAATTACCACAAGACAACTTTAACTTCCCATGACATTTTCATTCTGATAAGCCCTTTGATAATTTTGTTTCCACCCTTCTTCTCAGCTAAAAATATTTGGCTGAACTTCTTAATGGCTTTGTGGGCATCCTCCAGTGGTCCTCCATTAAGGGGACAGGGAGTTCCAATATTTGTCACCGTGCTTCTCATTGCCTGTTTGTTAGCTTTTGTACTTAGATCTGGTTGATTACTGCTGTTGTCTTTTGCCTTTATCTGCGAGGCTGAAGAGCCCTTAATAATCGGTCTCAAAACTCAAGTATCCTCACATTATGGATTTCTTAATATTCTTAACATTCAAAATGTCGTAATATATACAGCTCAGAAACAGTATCTGTTTCCCAGCTTCTAAGACTACAGGATCTCCTGTGTTACCAAAATACTAGGCCTAAACATACAAAAGTCAGAGCAAATTCCAAACTAGAAAAATGTACAACTCCTCATTCTGGACAACGTAGCCCAGAATCTGTGAAGCTTGCATTTAACAAGACACCATTTTTAATTTTTTCATGTTTTTAATAAGCATTGAGAGGTGAACAGTTTTGTCAAGCCATGGCATCATTAGCATTCCTATCACAGTCTGGAACTGCAGTCTTCCTTTTGTACTATAAATGCTCAAAGAAGAAATCAGCAAGGTGTAACACCAGCACTGCTTCATTCATCACAGAGAAGGTTTATGGGTTTAAGAGTGTATTCCATTTCAACAAAGCATTACCTGTTTTAAAGGTACAAGACACAGCACAGAACAAAGACTTAATATGTATCCTTCTGACAGCATGAGTCTTAAGTCATTCTCAAGCCTCATACTGAGATGTTGGGAAAAAAACCAACAAGTTTTATTTGCTTTGAGTCAGCCCCTGAGAGCCAGATTGCGCCAATATGTAACATAAAGACCTATTTCCAATTTAAAGGGATCTGTTTCACCCTGTAACAATTAAATTGCTTTTAACAAGCCTGTACATGTATACTGCACCCTTTCAGAAACTTCATAGTGTGAGAAACCCAGTTCTGAAAAGGCTGTCCTACTGGCAGCCTCTCAGAAGACATTGTGCTCAGGGAGTCAGTGAGGGACACGCCACGTCTGCTCACAGGGCCTGAGAAACTCATGTGTTATTAAGGTAACCTGTAATCCATAAAATATTTGGGAAAGGTAAGCTGCAGGTGGACCAAGGAGTGGAAAGCACTGATCCTGAGCAGGAGCTTTTTGTACACCCAGGAGTCAGTGCTGCTCATGGCCGGTGCCATGCTGCATGCCCAGGGTGGCCTGAGGCCAGTGCCGTGCCACAAATATCCCTCAGCTGCAGGGGGGCTCAGGCAGCTCTCACTCCTACACCATCATCACAGCCTTGCCTTTAACAACGCAACAACATGTTGTTGTGAGAGCAGCCTCTTTCTTGTAAGAAAATTATAACCCAAAGGACTCAAAATGAGGCATTTCCTTCCAGGGACAGCGTCTCTACAATACACTGTGGGAAAATCCAACAGGGCTCCATGCAGCGCTGGATGGAGCAGGGAGAGATGTCATCTGAAGAAACATCAAGATTTACTTGCTATCTATCTGCCTCTTCTTTCTCATTAAAACAGTTGCTTTATCAAGCCATTTGTTGCAGGCCTTCCTTACTGAGTTCCAGAAAGCACCCCTGCCTTCGGTGTAGAGCATTTTCCGTAACCCTGAGAGAGCTTAATTCAAAATGTTGCATTCATTCAAAATGTTGCTTCATTCAAAGTGTTGCACTACACTAAGCTAGTCTGCAATAAGGCTTTTTTACAGGGCTTAAACATTAGAAGGGAAAACTGTGGAGAATTTTGGGGTAAAACCCCACACATTTATAGAAGTACACACAGCTCAGGACAGCCTGTGGAGAGGTGCTCGGTGCCTCAAGGGTTCTCTAGAGCAGGTCAGTGGAAGAAGGGAGAGCTGAACCTTGGAGCCAGCATGGAACCTGGAGTGTGGGTCCTGCTGTCCCACAGTGGTTCTACAGCCACAGATCCCATGGGACAATTTCCCCCATTCTGCCCTCCATTTGAGGTCTCCTTTGGCAAGATGTTTCTAGGCAGCATTCAGGCCCCAGCCTGTGCCTGATCCTACTGCAGTGGGGCTGTTGTCTTTCTAAAGAAGGGTTCCTTAAGATGGCGAATTTCCTTGCTTTTCCTGCGGTCTGCTGTTTCCTGTAACTCCCAGGCCATCAGGCCAAGGCCCTGCTGGATTGTCCTCCCAGACAGAGCAGCCTGGGGAGCAGCTGACTTCACTCAGCCCAGCCAAGCACAGCCAGTCTCAGCTGTTTCCTGCCCTGGGCACTCTTCAGCTCTGGGCTGATTCCTTCCAGCTGTGGCCAGCTTTCATTCATCATGCCTAAGCCATACTGGAGCTAGAAAATGTATCTCAGTCTATATGGTGAAAAACTCTGTGGAAGGGGGAAAGAACTCTATTGGCAAAGCCATCTGCTTCAAACAGAAAACCTCCCACTACAGCACCGTGAGAGGGCATGAACTTGGGAACAGCTTTCATCACCCAAAAAATGAGTAACTTGGAAACCTCCACCTTCATTCCTTTCTTCCGGCACAAGCTTTTTAAAAATTAACATATTCAAGAACAAGCGAAAAATAAGGACAAGAGACCTTATATATAGCGAGGTGTCATCAGAAATGTCTGTTGGAATATGGAAACTATAGAACAAACAGGGTTTTAATTTACCTGCATGTAGCAAAGCACTTGTTTCTGGTTCTCTTCACAGTGTTTGTTATTTAGAGGAAAAAAAGAAAAAAAAAAACGACTCCCCAAAACCCAACATTCCAATCATGCAAGCTTTCCCATCATGTCTCTGTAATTGCAATGATATTAAAGCCTTGTGTCTCCTGTGTGTACTGAGGCTACTTTCTCCCTGTCATTCTCCTACAGTCATATGAGTGAGAGGCTCCTGTAGATGGGTACTGAGTAAATTATATCAAGCTCCTCTAGTATCCAGCTTTATGGGCAAATGCAATTACTGTTCTAGAAAAAAAGCAGAGTGCCTTCTCCAAATGTTTCTCACTTCAGTAATGTATTATTCTGCTTCCAAGAACTGCATGGAAAATGGCAGACTGTGTTTGATCAAATGATTTAAAGAAATAGCAGGAGGCATGCAGTAAGGACAACCCAAGTACATAACAGAATGACTTGGCTGCATCTTCTTCCTACTTGTCTTGTAATAAGAATCCCTGGGCTTCAACTAGTCACTAAAGTACAACACTTTTTCATAATTTAAATCAAAGTCTAGAGGAAATAAAATATTAATATATTTTTTCATTCAAAACTCCCCAAGGCTCAGACAGGGTTTCTCCTGGAACTCTGAAAAGACCATAAGGAGACATAATTTGGTCTAATTTTATTATATCAATATTTCAGGAGTAAAAGTGCAGGCACAAAAGCTCAGTACAGGGATTAGTTTTATTTTGCAGGAACTCAAGTACAAATTCAGCTTTGCTTCTGTCAGATACAGTGTTAAAAATCAAAGAGACAGATACAAGCTGAAGCAGACACATTACACATTTCCTCTGTGGATTGTTTCTTGTGGAACAGGTGCTGATTTCTTTCTTTTCCTCCCAGATCCAAAGCCAAGCCAAGCCAGGCTTTCAGATTTGTCATACATGCATGTTGAAGATCTGTGTTATTAGCGAGTCTTTTGACAATGTATCAGCTTACAAAAAAGTTGGCAGCCTTAACTAAAAGCTAAGCTGATCATTGCCCACTAAAATAGCACATTTCTCAACCTTTTCTGTTTTGTTACATACATAAAACACGTACTACTGTTTCCTTCCTAACATAGCATCATAGAGTTTTCCAGTCCTCTTTACTTGAATCATTCCAAAGCCAGCTGCCTCCAGGAGCTTGCTGTACTCTGCTGCTGTTCGCTCTTTCCCTTCTGTCTGGACCAACATATTCATTGAATATAGCTGGGTTTCTACAGGCCCACTTTTATCTTCATTCAGAAGGGATTCAACCAGCAGTACTCCACCACCTGATGGAGAGAAGAGAAAGAAAACACACCCTGAGCAGTGAAAAGCTGAGCTATTTTTGAGCTTTTACTAGGACAGATCCAAAACTTACTTTCAGGAAGAAGCAATCTCTACATTAAGTCACATTTTAGCATCACAGGAGACAATGAAAGAGCCAAAGCACCAGAGCATGTCTTTGTTGTGTTGGTATTGACATCCCAGAGTTGAAGGGGGTGCTATGGCTGGGACAGAAATTTCCCATTTTCCCCAGCTGAAATTTACAGGACCTTACTGATTTTGCTTTGTAGGCAGTGCTTTTGAAACTCTGAGGCTTCATTGTGATGCTTAATGGGATTTTTTTTGTCATGTATACACCTATATAAACAACACCCAAAATTCTCAATCCTTACACTTCAGTCCTTGAAAGAGGAGTCCCTACAGAAGAGACAAGAACTGGAAGCCAGATAAAGAAATCCTGGACCGGGTGCTGTTTGTCTTAGCTGCACGTAGCTGGCTTAGGAAAAGCAAATGACTAAGCCCAGGAACTCCAGTACTGAAACTCTGTCATCCAAACTGAGCATCAAGACTGGTGTGATTCTGCTTGCTGATAGGTAACAGTCTCTCTGCTCTTCAGAGTTCACACCTACCAGGTTTGCAAGCTTTATAGACTTTTGCCAGCAGTTGTTTGCATTTGTCATCATCCCAATCATGCAGTATCTTGGATAAAATATAGAGTTCAGCTTCAGGTATTGAATCATTAAAGAAGTCTCCTGTAAAGCAAGAATACATGCATTATACAAATCCCCATAACACTGAGAGCTGAGTTATGCAAATATTTTCAGTTCTGTTTAATTCCAGACTTGCAATGTCCTTCAGACATATCAGACAGCAATGGAGGTACCAGGTGAAAGTCCTCTGTTGCACTGCATAGTGAGTTTTGCTCTTGATCAGTCTCAAGAAGATCTGAAACATTTAAAGGCAATAACTCATCCTGAAATAGACTGATGCACAGGAAAGCATTTCAGTTTTGGTTTTCTCCAATGAAAGAAATTCAAATTCATACTGCACTAAGGACATAGGTTCACACAGTTCCTATCATGAGAAAGAAGGAAAGAATCTTGCCTTCTCTAAGAAAGTTTTCAAAGATCTTTGGTAATCATGGAATTGCTTCATAAATCTGTAGATAAAAATACACATCTCCCACCTCGGAGCCCTAGCTTTGTTATTCCTTTTGTTTAGCTCCTGCTGTACTGCATTCAGCTTTTTTTTCTCAGCATTTTACTTTGTCATTTCTTCTCCCATTTTGTTGTATCTTTGTTTTTGTACACTCCCTTCCCTCCTCAAGGCTCCTTTTCTCTCTCTCAGCTTTGAGCAATTTTAAGCACTTCCAGCACTTTGAAGACTTTTGTAAACATTAAAAATGAGATCTCCCTATAGTAATTTTTCACATACATAGTACAAAGACTATGCAGGATCAGTGGTCTGGGCAAGAGGAATAGGAGCTAGCTCACCTACTTTCATGCTCTAAAATATCTTAGGACTTGAAGATCAATCAGTTTTGACTAGAGAAGGAAAAACCCTTCTTCAGAGCAGACCTGGCATCCCTCACATCTGCCAGGAGGTTTGCACAGGAGAAAAGGGGAGCGTTAGGAAAATTTATAACAAAGCATAGCAGATTTCAAAATTGCATGATGCTGGGTTTTTTGCTAATATACCCTTGCTCTTAAGAAAGGAAATAGTTCTCTTCAGGAATTAATGTTGCTGAATAACTGAGTTGTGTCTCTGACAGCTGCTGGTGGACAGCTGGGACAGCTGCAGAGCTGGGCTGTGGAGGCTGCAGCCTGAGACGCTGTCCCAATAAGGGGCAGCTGGGGACCTGAGCCTCCAGTATGACACCTCTGAGCTGAGCCAGGGCTCTGGAGCAACAGCTGGGACAACACCACACCACTGCCCACACTTACCTTCTTGGAAAGTGATCTGACGCTCCTCGGGGGAAACAAACTGTTCTTTGGCCACCTGCACAACTTTGGGCAGGTCATAAATTGTGACGGTAGAATTTGGATATAAAGAAACACACTCTTGGGCCAAAGCTCCTCCACCTCCTTTGGGGACAGTAAAAGAAGGTCAGTAGTGACACAAACCCAACCTGTTCAGTGACACCCCCATGAAAGTACACAGGCAACAGTGCATTCAGCCTCATGGAAGCTGGCAATGTACATTTGCACCCCTTGAAACAGCCCTTCCTATGTGTTGCTGGGAGGGAAGAGGAGGGACAGGAGAAGTCACCATATGTTCTGCAGGGAGGTCTGGGGCCTGCAGCACCCAGACTTGTGGGGTCAGCCCCTGCCATTACCACTCTTACACTCCCTCCTAGCCAGACCAGCTGCAGGTGCTGGAAGGTGAAAAATGAAAAACAGTCACTAAACCAGGCTCTGGGGAAGAAGTGAGGGAGGCCAAAGAGGGAGCCCACCTCGTCCTGTGAATCCTGGCAGCACTCAGCAGTGCTGGGACAGCAGGATGCTGCAGGATAAGAGGCTGCAGGCACTACCTCAACAACAGTGACTGAAGGGGAAGAAGGAGTCTAGTCAAGCAAGGCATGAAAAATGCTAAAGCTGCCACAATCACAAGGGGATGAGTGACTGCTTACATAAATCAGATGGTAGAGAAAAACATTCAGCTTCCTATCACTCTCACATTTCTGTTTTTAATCCAATCAAATCAGTAAAATTCTCCTTATATTGCTATGTCCTACTTTCCATTGTTTGTCCATCATTTAACATAGGAGTTGTTTTCCCCTGCAGAGCTTATAAAAGACAGTTCAGAGGCTTGTTAAAGAAGATCTTCTGACACTCACCTCCCAGGTCATAGATCTGCGTGAAAGGGGAAAGGTCAAATGCAGCAAGAACATCTCTGCCACATATACTCCATACTGAGTTCTGGCCAGCCATGAATTTTAACATTTCTTCATCTGATCTAGCAATGCAAACAGAGACAGCACAGAGAGAGGGTTCCTTACCACATCCTCAGAGATTCCTATAATATAACTGCTGCTACAGATTTTAGCTTAAAAAAAAATCTCTGGTTTTATTGACACAGAATATGTCTTCTTTGCATATAAACATACCTTGAATATTACTGTATCAGGAGTGTACAGCTATAAAATCATGCATTTAAATAGAGAATTAAGACTAGTGAAATCCAATAGTGTATTATGCTGTTCATTCTCAGAATTTCCAAGGGACTTTTTTTCCCTTCAACTACCATTGCCTCTGCCAGAGATCTGTGAGGTTTTTCAGATTAGGAGATTATATACTTCTATTCAAAATATCAGAGAGTGTCCCAGTAATTGATATTGTTGAGGAAGAAAAACATTGCATGATGCTGATGGTAGCAAATCTCACATCATCATATTTAATTGTCCTGAGCCATAATTAAACACATTAGTTTTATCCACAACAAGAAGAGTAAAATTTCTATAAATATTCTAATGATTACCTGTACATTGTTCCGAAAGGGTCTTTAGATGAAACACCAAAAGCTCTTTCATATTGGTTTCTTCCTTCTCTAAAATAGCAATTGAAAAAGCCTATGAGAGTGCTGATATATTTCTCAACCTCTCACAAGAATGACTGGTTCTTTTCAAGGTCAGGGTGGGATGGCACTTTGAGCAATCTGATCTACTGGGTGGCATCCATGTTAGGAAGGTTGGAACTAGATGATCTTCAGAGTCTCTTCCAACCCAAACCATTCTAGGAGTCTGTGATTTATGGGAGCACACCTGAGGTAAAGGTACAAGACTGATGAAATCCTCACCATCATCTACACCACGTTTGGTCATCAGTTGCATGGACAGGTGAGACTCCAGACCGTATTAAACTGCCCCTATAAACCTTTGCAACAGAAGGATCTTTAGCCACCACTACTCATTATTTACTTTGTTGATGCCACGTCCAGTAATATCCACTGTAATGATAAAATGCTTTACTGAAGGTGACACATAAAGAAATATGATTTCTAGATCATCTCTACAATGACAGGGAAAAGGAAAATAAGAACATACACAAATAGAAAACAAGGGGGTAAAAAAAAGCATACATATTGGCCATGTTACCAGCTGAATTATCTGTTGCTTTTAATTTCTGAGAACCCACCAGCATCTTTATTGAGCTCTTCTCCAGAAACACACCACTGAGAGCAGTGACACAGATGCTGCAAAGCACCAGACAGCACATAGCATTCCTCCTTACCTCACAGCATCAGCCAGGTACTGCCAGCACAAGTAGACTGTGTTGGAATAATACATCATAATATGATACTGAGACTTTGGACTTGATTTTGTAAGGTAGACATTGGAAATTTCTGTGTTTCTGTAGAGCGCTAAAGGGTAAAATAAATATATTTACTAACATATATATCACCTTGCGAAGTCTGTTGTACAGCTTGCTGTTTATCATCAGAAGATATCTATACAGCCAAAGACACAGCCACATTGCTTCTACAACCAAAGCCTTCCACTGCAATGAGCAGTGAGTGAGAGCTGCTGAAATCTGTGCTACCCCATTCAATCTAGGTAAACACCATCTCCCTACAATTACCTCCAGCCCCAAATATTTCTTCAAAGGAGAGAAAAACAATGCCTTTTAAAAAGTGTTATCATTTACATATAGGCTTCTGCTCTCAGAGGAAGCTTTTGGTGTACTCTATATAAGTGAGAATTCTTTGCAGACAAATCTTTTTTCTGATCAACAAGGTCAGCAGTGGGGGGAAAGTCCCCAAAACAGCAGGCCAGCCACACCTACCCTCCCTCAGTTCACTAGGACTGGATCTTCTGCAAACAGAATGTCTAAAGGACTCCCAGAAATCTCCCACTCCCTCCAATGCATCTGCAGTGGCATCACTCACCCACAGGACATGCATACCAAAGGAATATAAAAGAAGATCCTGCTTTCCCCAAACTCCTTGAGCAACAACTATAATCTCTAAAGCAGAGCATGCCAACACAAGGCAGAGCAGGGGACACAACTTGTGAGACTCTAGGTGGTCCTGACCAGCTGTCTGATGGCTAGAGATCCTTTCTGTCCAAGTGGATTCCATAATTCTGACATAAGGAAAAACTTTTATCACCTCTCAGTTCTGATCAATGACCTAAGAAAATAGTTCACATAATGGTAAAACCCTAAGAAAAACAAGACCTGTTTTAAATCATGCTGTTACCATCCACCCCGGCATTTTGTTTTAAGTTTAAAATCCTGCCCATACCCCAAAGATTTCTTGAGACAAGCTCCACAGAGCTTGTGGAGCTATCCTAAATATCTTCTTCAAAGTCACATGAGGCTCTTGTACAAAGACATTTAGGGATATTGAGCCCTGCACCTGTGTTTCATTTTATACTTGTGATCATGCTGGCATTTGCCTCCTCTTTCCTAAGAGTGATTCTCTCCTTCTTCCAGCTACATTAACTGACTTAGCATTTGGTATCAGCTTTTACCTCACTTTCAAAACCATCAGAGGTTTAAATCCTTCAATTTATTCCTATTCCTCTGCCTTTATTACCTCCTTCTTGTGTCATCTCTACTGCCAAGAGCTTCAATCCCACACAGGCATCCAGCAATCTTTTCATCCCCATGGTGCTGGCACCCAGACCTGCAGCAATGGCATCTGAAGACAGAGGCTTTCCTGACTCCAGAAGAAGATCAAACACCCCCAGCTCACAGGCAGTGAACATAACCTGGGAGTAGGGAAAGATGGGAGTGAGGGATGAAGTGAAAGCACAAAGCCTACTGCATTTCACAAGCTGTTTAAATAAGGAAAATATAAATTTAATAATATTTATTTCAGATAAACTTGTATTTCACATAAACAAGTCCAATTATTAAATTGTCATTTATCTGAGAACCAATATAACATACTATGAATGTAATGCACTCATTAGTTGTACTTTTTTTCCTTTTCCAGTGAAGCCAACCAATGCTTTTTTGCTTCCAAAAGTCCACATTTAGAGACCAGAGTTTGTGTGTAAATGTCCCTGCCTCTTCCTTAGTCTAGAAACACATTCTCACAATCTCCTAGAAAGAACAAAGGCAAGACTAGGTGGGGGTGCTTGTTGTCTGTTTATGTTTCTCTTCTTTAACTAAGGATCTAACACAGGCTTCAGTGAACCCTGGAGACTCTCTTATGGCTTGCAATAGGGGGAATATCCCATTCCATGGACCTTGTTTTCAGGGACTGATGTGAAGGACTACAGTGATCTTCCAGAAGCAGGGAGGTTCCTCTCATCCAGAAGAACTGCTTCATTTAACTGAACAAAATTGCCCAGTCTTTCCATAGAGTTGTGCAACTTCTCCAGCAACACTGGTCAACCTTCAGACAGACATAGCTAATCATACAAGAACCAACCATCTTTCTTTAGGTATGCACAGTCAACCTTACAAGTATCAGCCTATTATTGTGGTCACATAAACACTCCTGAAACAGTAAAAAAGACATCAATTTAATTGAATGCCTATATCTACAATCATTTGAGCTACAATGAGTCCTGTACAATGAAGCTCCTTTTACCCTGAGTAAGAACAGGGCTTAACCAAAGCTGAAGCTGTTTCTCAAAAACTGGTAGTACTAACAGTGTTAAATTGGAAAGCATTGGGCACTTCTTTTTTCAGACAAAGTGATTTTTCGTTACCTGTTTTTCCTCTCTTTATTGTCAGCTCCGCCTTTCAGGAGCTTAAGGTGCAGCTGTTTTTGCACAACCCAAAGAGCATTCCTTCTGTTACCATGTTGGCCAGAGGTGCAGCAAGGGATAATAGGAAAGTTAAGTAGTAAATGAGGAAAAAATCATCCACTGCACTGGATATTATAATATTATGCCCACGTGCTTAAGCAAATAACATCAACAAACAATAAGAAGAGTGGAATTACTAGTTTTGCCTTTGCACCTTAAAAATATGTCTGGGAAACCAGTCATTACAGCAGTGCTTTCACCTCTTCCAAAGACTTACATTTGGGACCTAAAGAGAATCCCTGAATATTTCTTTCTGCATAGTCTAAGAGTTATATTTCTTACCTTTGAGATTAAAAATCCATTGCTGTATTGCACAATGATTTGAGGATAGTCAGTGTCTTCTGGGGAACCCATCTTCCTTCTGGACTGAGACACAGATTTCCTGGCTCTCTGAATTTAAATAAGCTTCTTTTCACCAAACACAAAGCACACCAGCTGATCCACATAATCTTATTGCTTCTGAGAAACACACTGGTTACAAAACATGTTAGCTGAATTATTTGGCTTTGATGGGTCTTTCTACCTGGTTCAACTGTTTCTTTGGATCTTCCATCATCAAGTATTAGGCTAAAGGGGCAGTGTGGATTAAAGCTTGTATTGTCAGTTCATCAGTCAGCAACATGCTGGCACCTCAGAAGCACTTGAAAGCTTGTAACAAGCAAAACAGGAATCAGTACATAATTATACCAAGAACCTGAACTCAGTGCAGTGCACCAACATTCACAAACCAAAGCAAAATCTTACTTGGGACTTGAAACTTGCTGTGGGCACAGTCCAGGGGACCCTGGGCTGGCAGTAGGGTTCACCTCATCCCTAAGTGCAGAAGCAGCAAGTCCAAAGAGAAGCTGTAAGAATCTGTTGCTGTTTCCTTACTGTGATTAGTTTGCTCTGATGACGATCACTCAGATGAAGCCCTTGAGGAATTAAATCTACATTTTTTACTTTTCTGTATTTTGCAGGTCATCCCACTCACCCTGATACTACCTTAGAAAGGAATACCTGCAGCACCTCAGCAGGGGTGTCCTACTTGTACTTTGCCATGTTTTGACAGAGCAGGGTGGTGAGGGATGACAATACATTTTTACATTTTCCAGCTGATTACTACATTTTTTCTCCCCTTCTCTGCAAAACAAATCATGGGCAGCAGAAAGGCCTTGGAAAGGAACAATGAAATGACTGCAAAGTACAAGATGGGACATGGATTTTAACTTCACACAGGACATCCCCCATAGGTTTTCATCAGAAAATTAAACCCCTGGATTACTTCCCTGAAATCTCGCTGCCCCACTGTTCATTTCTCTGTCTCTTGCCCATCTCACCCTAGGGTAGATGTGGCAACATTCAGGTGAGGAAAGAACCTTCCATCAAGGAAAATACTCAGATTTGATGTCACATATTTAGCAAACTCCTCAGGAAACAATGTTAAATTAAACCTTATTTAGGTAGTACACTGAAGTCAAAATGTTACAAACCAGCATTTTTTCAGTGGCAGCTTTCTCCATGCATCAGATTTCACTGTATAATCTTTCTCTGAATCTGTACTTTCTAACTAAATTGCACATAATCACACATCACCAGCCAAAGTTAACTATTGTTAGCCAAAAAAAAATTAGGCAGTTGCATGAAAATTTTAAAAAAAATTCTCTTCTAAAGGCCAATTCTACCTGCTTCTGAGAAACTGGTGCAATTTCATGCAAGCTTAAGGATTTCCCACCCCTGGGAATATAACAGCTATCAGCCCCAGGCCATAAATACACTTCACTTAAGGCAAAGTTATATGATACATGAGTCTCCACTAATAAAATGACCACACAGTTGATTAAATACACTTGAAGTTGTTTTTCAATTATGACTAAATCTGTCTGTTGAGGATGCCAGTTATAATCATCTAATGGAATTACCACTAGTAGTTAGATGTAGGGAAGGAGGCTTGCAGATAACCCACACCAGATTGAAAAAAGCCACATGCAGTAGCTGTTTCTAAGTAAATTGCTAGTGAGGCTTAGAGTTTAAGCTCCTTTTAAGCTAGAAATGCATTCATGAAGATGAAATTGCAATGGCTTGCTTTCTCTGAAAACCCTATCAAGATTTCTCTCATAGGGCTTAGACCACATGCAGGCTAAAGCCCTTATTTTACCACGACAGTTCTATTTCAGTGATACATTTTTCTTTGTCTAAATGACTCACTACAGTCAAATGCTACACAAAAAACAATTATGTAATTTTTGCATAACATTTGAAAGTAAGAAATTATCTATGAACAAAGGAGGTTTAGCAAAATGAATGTGTCTGCCAGTGAGAAATGGCAGATGACACTATCTTCTCACACAAAACCTCCCTTGTAAGCAAAAACTACAAATCCTAGGGATGTGACTACGATGAGTTTCAATAGTGCCAGTAGGGAAACAACTGTGCCTTGCTACCATGAGTCTCTCTAAGTATACCCAGCTTATAACACATGCCCTGGAAGGGCCTTAAGGTAATAGTTTGCGGGCCTGTTTTCTAGCAATCCTAAAAAACCAAGATAATACCATACTTTTTCTTTGAAGTAGAATATCAAATTTTAAATGCTCCTTTCCTTCTTTCTAGCTTCTAATCTCATATTTTACAATAGATGCATTTTCCTAGTAACATGACTATTATTTCCATCACTTTTGACACCCACCAATTTTATCTTTTTCCTGTTTTCATCACATATACTAACAGCAAACATTTGGAGTGGACACAAAAACCTGTATATCCAGCCCATTTTCTATTTTTTTCCTGTTTTCATCACATATACACAAACATAACAGCAAACATTTGGAGTGGACACAAAAACCTGTATATCCAGCCCATTTTCTAAGCAAACCCTCCCTTCTCTTTAGATTCACTTGCAGGAGAAACTCTGAGAACATCTTTTAAAGTGTATCTCAGGCAATCCAGAGTTGTTCTTGGTTTAACTTGTGGACTGCAAATAATCTCTCAACAAATAATTCAACTAAATCATAGAGATTTCTATGAGAGGAAAGTCCCAGCAGATAAGAGTGATAGTCTTCCTGAGGACATCCAGCTACATCAGCTGAAAGTGATAAATGCAGAAACTTTAGAGAGAGAGAGAGAGAGAGACAGATGCAAACAGAAAATCAAGATGGATAGCAGCTGAGGCAGGCTCTGATTTCAAAATTTGCTTGTGTTCTGTCAAGCATCACAAAGGAAAACCATGGATACACAACTGCCTTAAACAGGCCATTTTAGAGGCTTGGCTTTGTTGGAGATGGCAGGAACACCTTCCTGCCCAGGGGAGGTGGTGCATAAATTTTTCATTTTGCCTTGCTTGTGCATGCAGCTTTGGCTTTACCTTTATATTGTGTTTATCTCAATCCATGAGTTTTCTCACTTTTACCCTCACAATTCTCTATCCCATCCCACCAGGGGTGTGTGAACACCTGCATGGAGTTTAGTTGCCAGCTGCAATAAATCATAGCAGCAAGACATGTGCAATGAACAGAAAAGATTTTTCCAGCCCTTCCTTTTTACAGGGAAGTAGAAAGTAAAACACACCACTAGGCAATTCCTCAGTACGTTCATGAACATATGTCCAGGATCACATGCAGAACTGCAGGGAAAATCTAATCTGAAGGTGTTCAATCCTTATTCAGACACTTGGCTGGCAGTGCCTGGGAGTGACACCCCTTCATATCATCCTACAAATAGTCCAATATCACGGACAGCTCACCTGAACCTCCAATGCAGAGCAGCTAGAACTCACCTGGCAGGTGGTATAGTGCACATGCAGCTAGATTAGTTATCAATTAGAGAGCAATTCTAATCAGACTTAGCTCTTCAAAAATTTCATAACATATGCTATGGCAAAGCATTAACCTGAGCTAACCTATGAATTCTCTTTTTTGTCAGGCAGCAGGAGATTCAGGTGAAGCATGTGAGGGGGTACCAGACCAAATTGATTTTCTGTGCTGCGACTAAAGAAGAAAGGGTGGTGGTGTACATCACTTCAAACAAGCCTCAAGAGCCCAGTATTAGATTAATATAGGACACTTAATTTATTCTGTGCATCCATTTCTGAAGCATCAACCCACTTCTGAAGCATCAACAGCAACCAGATTGCTGCTTTATACAAACACCAGAGACAACTGCAAATTTACTGTGAAGCAGCCAACGATACCTCCCGCAAATAATATGTTTATTAGACTTGGGAAAGGCCAATCAACAGAATGCAATGTAAGCTTACTGAAACGAGTGTTGTATTCAGAAGAACCAAGCCTCAGAAGCAGGATACCAGATCAAGACACAGGCAATGCATAATAAACACAAATTAGATGTGGCCAATTCTGTCCACATATTTATAAATTAAGATATTTGCCAAACTAGTTGGTTTAATTGCTGTCTTATATAGAATGTAACAACATCTCTAGCTCTGCTATCAAACATGAGCAGCCACAATAGTCTGTTATAAGATCCTATACAAGAACTGCCCTAAAGCTGACATTGGCGCAAAATCCAGGAAGTCCTGATCACCAATCGACACTCACTAGTTTGTCTTTATAGCCTTGTGGCACTGATAGAATCTTGCATTCACAATTTTGGGAGTGACTGCAAAAATTCCCCTTTTCTCTGTCAGCTTTAAAGATGATGCTTCCAGATAACATATTTTTATACACATATCTAGTTATGCCAATGTCTGCATTTTAGGACACTGAATAGATTACTCTACAAAGGTAGAGACAATTAGAAACAGGATTTGGATATGGTTACAGCTTTGGTAATAATTTTTACTAATATAAATTACTGCTGGCAATTTGACTCATACATTATCAAAATTCATTTACCACAGTGTGCAGTAATCAGATGGAAAATATCATGCTGATGTTGAAGGGCTTTGGCCTTGCTGTTGTAGCAAAGCTGTCGTTTGAGTAAGCTGCTTCCCAAGCCACCTAGTGCAGGCTGAGGCCAGGAGATAAAAAGAAAATTGCAGGTCAAAAGGCTGGTATGTGCAGAGGCTCATCAGCCTTCAGACAGATACAAGAGGAGACATTCCTTAAGAATAAAACAGGACTGTGCAGTAACGCTGCCCATAGCAACAGGAACTTAGATTTCTTACCCCTTTGAGACTCCTGTTCTTCTTTGCTTCACAAGGGCTGCAGAAAAACCACTAGTTGCCACTGCCAACAGCTATGACAGGGCAGCAGCACATGCAGAGAGCACATGCACCAGTTCCTGCCCAGAAAATGGAGCTCAAGAGCATTGGCCCACCAACTTCCTACACTCTTCAGCTCAGACCTTGCTGAAGGCAGTCTGTGATTTGCAGGGTTCACACCTCCAACAGGAAGAGGTCACAAGCTCCCTTGTATCACTAGATGATTAGTACGCATCCTCAAGAGCAAAGATCCTTGATCCTGTCCTTCTGGCAAGGACATAAAGGAGACATCGTGGTGTCAGTTGTGAAATCTCTCCTGGAGCAGAATACAACTGAGGTGCATTCTCACAATTGAGAAAACTCTCCTCCTGTCTCACCATGTGAGTTAAGAATGATCAAGAATGACAGCAGAACACTGGAATAAACACTGGGCATTTCTTGGAACTCAGTACATGAAATAGGGCTCAGAGGTCTCTTTCCCTGCTGCCTAGACTTCCCAGCAGGCAAGAAGAAGAACACAGGGCTATAGCATGAAGTTGCCCAATCCATGGTTTAACAGGATTTACACGCTGTATTTATACCACACCAATCATGTTCACTGGGGAAATTTTTCCACTAGTGAAGGAAATAACCTACCAGTTAAGAGTGAACCTGAGCTTTCCCCAGCAACAAAGCCTGATTTTAAACTAAGCTTAAATTGACAAGTATGACTGCCTGACACAAGCCAAGAAGCTGAATGAGTTCTTGACTTTGCAAGGGAAGAACTACAGATTTTGGAATGACACAGAAGAAACAATCCCCTCCCTTGAACAGATGGCAACACTAAGTGGTGTGCCCCAGGACACAGCTGGCCCTCCCGGCTGACAGGCCGCACTGAAACCCACCTTCAATTTGCCAGCCATCACAACCCCCATGGTCCCTTTCTGCAGGGCTGCTCTCCAGCGTCTTGTTCCCCAGTCTGTGTGTACATCCAGAGCTGCCCCATTCCAGGTGTAGAATCCAGCACTTGCCCTTCGTATGGCTGGTGACTGCCCAGCCCCCTGATTTGTCTATGCCACTCTGCCTTCGAGGGACACAGCAGCTCCTCACAATTTAGTGTTATCAATGTCTTACCTTTTCTGTCCACAGCTAGTAACTACAAAGATTTAAACAGCATGGTCTAGTAAGAAACAAACCCACATGGATTGTGCAAATAAAGCAAACAAACTCAGCCAAGGATCCAGCTGAGCTGCAGCACTAATGTGCTTCTCAGACACTCCAGGAAAAGGGCACACTTTGATTTCATGCATCACTGTGAGGAAAATGGCATTTGAAGGCTGTAGTTAAAGAGCACACATCCTGCTGAATTAAGAGTTGACATATGTGTAACATAACAGGACCATCAAGAGAAGCTGAACTTCATTATTCAAATGTGCTGAGTGATGCTTTCAACGAACACGTTCTTAAGACAACACTTCTGCAGATTTTAATATACTGACACACGAAAACAGCAACTTCAGTTCACTGGAAACAGTTTTCTTTTTAATTTTACCATAAAAATGCAAAATAAACTCTTTCACTGTAACATTATAGCTTTTAATATTCCTGAGCTGCATTTTAAAAGCAAAGTATTCTTAAATGGATTTAACAAGAGACACTGCAGCCTTACTTTTCAACAACACAAGTAAAAATAATTTAGCAAGAAGGCCCCTTTTTCAATACAATGTTTAGCTCTTTATGTACCTGAAAAAATGTTTCAAGTAGCCCTATGCCACCTGAAATAATTACAAAGCCAAATATGTCAACAAAATATCAGAACAACTTTCAACCATTTTACGACTGCTTGTTACTTCCTACACCAGATGTGCTTCTCTTACATGGAAAGTATTATACAAAGGCATTACAAGCCAGAATAATTTGGGCCACAAAGCTTGGCATCATACAGACATATGAAGGAATCAAAGCAGTTTAAAAGGTATCCTGCGTAACTTTATAATCAGTTTTAAGAAAAAATAATAAAGTCTTGCTATACATCTCAATCAATAAAAACTCTACTTTGTTAAACATGATTTCATTGAATGTACCAGGAAACAATTTAAACCAAATCTGTATGTAACAGCTTGTCACCTCTGAAGTTCCTATAACTGGCACCCATGTATTTCTTAAGCCAAATTAGGTGATAAAAACTAAATACACTAAAATTAAGGTTTAGAAAACTGAAACTGAAGAAAACAGGTTGGCTTTTAGCACTTTAGGAACTTCAGCACAAGCACAATTATACCTACATTGTGGTAGAAACCTAGAAAGAGACAACAAAGAAAGGAAGATCAAAAAAATGAGGCATCTCTTTTCTTGATTTCGAGGACCAGATGCAAGCTAAGAATTGGTCGAAACAATTGTGTTTTCTCTAACAGTCACACCCATGAGGTCTGGTGTCCAATTCTGTGGCCCTTTTGTCCTACCAGAGCCTTTCAAAGGAGCCAAGGCCTCCACTACCCACTCTAAGTACTCCTTTGACTACTCAATGATCACCTCCGGTGTCTTCGTCTCCTGCTCACGCTTCTGCGACTCCGACTCCTTTCTCTTCTGTCCCGCCTCCGTTCCCGACTGCGGGTTCTCCTGTAGCGGGAACGCCTGGGGCTTGCGCTTCTTCTCCGAGGACTGCGGCTTCGGCGAGGGCTGTAACTTCTGCTGGAGTGTCTGTAATACCTCCTGTCCCTCCTATGCTTTTCATCCCGGTGACTCACATCTCTTCTGTGTCTGCTGCGCTCCCGTCTACCCTTACTCTCATCACTGTTTACGCTGCTACATGAATGGCTCTTTCTTCTCCTTGGCTCTGTTCCACGTTTGTCCTGCTCACAGGGAAAGTCCTTCTTGCAAGTGTTCTGGTCATACCTAGGGAGGCTCTTCTGGTCCTGGTTATCGGCGGGAACACATGAAAGTACCCCCGAACCCCTTTTGTCAGAACACCTCTCAGAGTTTGTAGTATGAAGATTCTGTCCTTCTTTGACATGAACTTTGTCGTGAATGTTGCCATTTAAGTACTTGCATTGAGTGTTTACACTTTCAGGGGATGCTACTTCTGTTTGAGAGCCAGGAGCCAGTTTGCCTGTAGCAGCCTGCCATGAGGTAGAAGTGATGCAGCTGGATGACACAGTGTGAGGAACAGCACTAGGGCTTTTCAGAACATCAGTCTGAGATGCTTCTGTTTCTTCTTTGTTTTGATTAACTGCATCCATTTTCTTGCTCAGAAGATTGTTCAGTAGTTTCTCCCTCAGTTCCTTTTCTTTTCTCTGCAACCCCAGTGCTCTCTCTTTTTCCTCTTCCACACGTTTAAGCTCAGCCTCCTGGAGCCTCCGTCTCTCCTCTAGCTGCTGAAGACAGATCTTTTCTTCATTCTGTTCTTGCTCCAAAAGCTTTACTGTCTGAAAGACAGTCAAAGGGAAGAGTAAACAAAAAATACCTGCTCCTGCTTCCAAGTTACAACATAACACAAAGGCAGTAAAGTGGCAAGAAAATAAAATCTAACCAACAGAACTTAACCATTCCAAAAGAAAATGGTGCTTCCTTTTCAAAGGGAAAAAAAAATCAAAACAAATCAATCAACAAATCCCACTAATCCAAAACTGCTCTAAGTTGAAACACTATTTGCCCACAATTCTTGAGAGAAAATTTTGTCTTCATGGCTCCTCAATATAACAAAAGTAACATGTGAAATCTGCAGTACTGAAGTACATTTATCAGGGTCAAAACTTGAAAGTTTCAGTCAAATTTAAAATTTCAAAATTCAGTCAAATTGAAAATGTTTTTAATTTTATTGAAAAGAACTTCTTTTAGATGTTTGCTATCTGTAGCTTGTAGATGACTTTACAATAAGTCCACAAAAACAGCAAGTAATTAAATGGACAATTATTATGTAGAAACCAACTGTCGTTTTGTCAACCACTTTAAAAACTCATGATACTGGAAAAAGTTCAAACCTTTTTCTATTCTGACCTAGTCAAGTGACTTAGTATAGACCTCAGAATTCTCTAAATGAGAGAAACACACTCTCTTGTTTCATCAATCTATTGCACAGCTACAAAGTTAAAAAGCCTGCAAAAGGCATTTCTCCCTTCTTCTAATATGTAGCCGATCTGTACATAGTACTGTGAGTTCAAAAACACTCCTGAAGTGCTCTGGCATCAAGAAAAAAAACCTGTGCTTTACCATAGAGCTTTTTGTTTCTACAGAAAATATTTCACATTCAGTACACCCTAATACGATTTTATCCAAGTCTTAAGCTTCAATGTTTCAGTGAAAAAAATAACAATATTGTTAGAGAGAGAGGATCTAACATTTGAAACCTCTGCTGACAGTACTTTTCCTACAGAAGAAACATTCTGTGCATTTCAAACATTGACTAATGGAAGTTCAATCTCTGAAACTGCAAAGAACAGTGAACAGAATTGCTGCGAGGCAGATGGGAAACTGCATCTAAATCAGAATTAGAAAAAGAGTCTTGCATCTTATCCTCTGTGGTTAGCTCACTTCATCATGCTCACACGTTCTTCTACTAGACTTAAGAAAACCTGACAATTTACAGATAAAAAATGCTATTCAGGACTATAGATTCAAGTTCACTTTTCATTTACCTACAAGTGCATATCTTACCAAGAGAGAAATACTGTTTCATTGTGCTTTTCTGAAATTTTGGTCTAAGGAACAGCAGGTGCAGAGGTAGCAAACCTTGTTTTTAATGAACAGAGCTCCCCACCTCCTCTCAAGCCAGCAAAGGGCTTTTTTCTGTTGGGTTCTTCATTAGCTTCTGAAATAAATATTGAAATTACCTTTGCTCTGCTTAGCAGTTCTGCGATTAGTCTAATGGACTGAAGATTTCTCTGAGCTAACAGGAGCTTCCTTTCTTCCAGCTTTATCTTCTCTTGAAGTTTTCTCTGTTCTTCAGCTTGAAGCTTTTCAAGTTGCTTTTTGTTTCGTCGAACTTCACGATCTTTCTGTTTCTGTTCTCTCTTGCGCAACTTCTCTTCTCTTTTTCTCTCTCTCTCGTATTCTTCAAGCTCTCTCTGCTTCCTAAAACGAGTAAATATTTTTGCCTTATGTGGGCAAAGCACAATTTCAAACTCCTACTATATGTACATTTTACACTTCAAGTAAATTTGTTTCTAAATAAGTCATGTTGATGAAGAACAAAAGTAGAAAACTGAACATTTAAACTTGTAACAGCAAACAATCATATTCTATTTATTTTTAACAAGCTGGAATTCAAAGAAAAAAATGTCTACAGCAAATAATTGTTTTTTGAACTTTGACCAGAGGCAATAACAATGCATGAGGCAGCTGGGCAGAGAATTATCACAGCCAGAAGACTATCAAGCCAACAAATGTGTCCAGTGGTGGTGGGTTTTATTTCTGTGATTAGGACAAAATAGTAGCTTTTGTTAAAGGCCTCTGAAACGAGGTGTGTCATGGCAAGACTTTTAGGAAATTGAATATTTTGCAGGTTTAATACTTTGAACTGAACATAAGCATAAGCATAAGTGGTAAACTAGGGACCACTCAGCTTTAAGTGCTTCATTTTAGCTACAGGCAACTTGTGTTTACTTATTTCTATCTTTTGATGCTGACATGAAAGAGCAGTTTTCTTATGCCTGATTGTTAAAACTATAACTGAACAACAAGCGCTAAATACCTTTCTTCTTCTTTTTGTTTTTCCTCAGCTTCTTTCTCTTTACGTTTTTGTTCTTCTCTCTGCTTTTCAAGCTCTTGAAGCTTTTGCCTTTCAAGTTGACGCTTCTTAATTGACGCATCACTGAGGTGTTTTGTTGAGTCAAAAGAAACCTGTACATGACACAATTGAAAACAGGTTTAAGGAAACAGAAAAAAAATCAAAAATTACAACCTGACAGTTTTAACTTAGACCTTGGTGTAAGTACAATCACATGTGTAAAACCTTCTTCAAAACAAAGGGAAGGTGCTTTCTCTGTGTGCCCAGAGAAAGCACCACCTATTCTAATCAGGTAACTGGGTACTAAATGTGTGCACACATGTAGCAACATCAGATACCACTTCTGTGTCTCACAACCAAAAACAAATCCCCGTGTGGCTGAGGCTCTGTCTGTCCCATGTTTTCAATGTGTCAGAATGGGCATGTACAGAACTCTTAATTAATGCAAGCTGTTAGGGACTGTACAGCACTATGTAAAAATAAGTTTAAATAAAGGCCTTCCTTTCTGGCTGAAAGTGTGATCCTTAAATTCAGCAGAAGACATAGCTCTACAGCATTCAACACCTGGTTCACGCCTCCCCACCAGTTCTAAAACCAAGATTCCCAAATTGAGGTACATTGGGCAGAAGATCCCAAGTCCTAGGAACAGAAAGAAAAGAAAGACACACACATCTGAAAAATGAGACTTCAGAGGCACTCAGCTTCCAGGATATATGAACACACCTTGGTCACGTCCAGCTGTGTGCTGGAACAGGACACCACCAGACATGACAGCCCTGGTGTCCTAATCTCCAATTCTAAGTGCAGGCAGGCAGGGATCTATAACACATTTCCACAGACCCATGGTCATTGAACCATAGGACAGAGAACACGGAGCACAGCCTCTGCAGGTTAATCTACTCAGGCTTTAGACAAAATGATGTTTCATTAACAGACTGAACGGACAAATAGGCACAAACAGACAAGGTGTTGATGACCTTGTATGACAGAGAGCTGCTGTCCTGAAAAGGCAGCTGCCAGGAAGGCATGACTCTTCTTGCACAGCCATACTAAATTTGGGAACCCTGATCCCTGCACGTAAATGACAGGTTGAGTTTCACCAGGTCAAGGCACAAGTCTCTATCCCACAACTGACAAGCTTTGATAGCAAGGTAAAAGATTGCAGTATTTTATTTACACTGACTAAACTACAATTTGAATAAATATCTTCATGCTCCCATATTGCACAAAGGAATACTCAAGGTTTTTTTCTGAAATACACTCCCTGGTTTGATGAATGACTACTGAGCATCCCAAAATACATCCACAAACATTTCACTCAACCCATATGTAAATGCACAGACCACTCCCAAAGAGAGTAAGTTTTCTTGAGGCTGTGCTTTCAGAAACACTCCATCTGAACAGACTGCCTTGCTCCCTCCTGTCACAGGTGTAATTTCTAAGACAATAAGGTTACAGAAAATTACTTCTGGAAAACTCTGTATGTAAATATTAAGAAATAAGCATAGGAAAATTACAGGAAGCTGTGCTACAAATGAAAATTATCATTTAAATTTCTGTGGGGCCTTCCTGTATATAAGGTACACTGACTATTAACTGTGTATTTCCCAGACCAGACAGACAACATGCTACGATGAAGTTTAGTTCTGACCTTTGACTGGTAGACCCAGCTATCAATGCAGGGTGAAATTCTCCCCCAAAATGTCTCTCATGTGAAAGAATAATGCACTTTACAGTCAATCTTTGGGTGAAATTTGTCTGAACTTGTTCAGAACTGGAATTTTAAGTGAAATCGTGATTTATAAATACATATTATTTTTTAAAGAAATTTAGAAAATCGTGTTCATAAACTTGATCTTTCCACCAGCAGTTCTCATTTCTAGAATTTTCTTATTAAGGAAAAAAGCAAAACCCCACTCACTTTAGTTATATAGTCTAACAACGCATTTTTCTACCAACATTTTCCTTTGAAAATTGTACTATGTCTGTCCCATAAAGCTATATTAATGCTGTCAATGTCACCTGTTGCCATCACTGTGGTACACAGACAAAGGCTTCAAGCACTATGGAAATAACATTTAGTTGTACTCAGACCTTCATGTGGGTTCCCACACAAAAGGCTGCAGTCTCTCACCTTTATATTGCAAGCCACTGCTTTGCCATCATCGCCCTTGTACATCAGCTTCATCCCTCGCAGGGCATTCATGGCCTCGATGAACCCTGCATACTCCCGGTACTGAACATAGGCTTCAAAGTTTAAATGGCCTCCAAAGCTGAAAGTGTGAAAATTCCTCCCAGTCATTTCTTCTCTGTAAGGGTCCAGCATGGGTATGTCCACATTACGGATTTCTCCAAATTTCTGGAAAACTTTTATAAGGACTTCTTCACTTGGCTTTTCCGAGCCAGTCTCCTTTGCTGCAAACCACTTACAAGGCAAACCCTCCAAATGAATAGTGTCTGGCCTTTCCCCAGGCAAGGTTTCGTTCATATCTTTTGCATCACGGAAAAATGAGTCCCAGTCATGTCTGGTAGGAAAGTCAATCTTGTATTCTGCGGCACGCACTTTCAAAATGTCAGAGAAGCCGCTCAGCTTTATTGTTTTGCCATCAAGGCACGCCAGAAAAGATTTAACCAAACTTTTGTTCTCGACCTCTCCTTCAAACCTAATGAAATCCATTGTGCTTTTAGAAATCCGCAGAGTGGAAAACTGATGAGTTTGCACCATCCCCTTCAATCTTTCCATCACTTCCCAGTTCGAAATGGATTTTCCCGGTTGCTTCAGCTGAGGAAGTGCCACACTGATGGTCATTTTTGTAATGGGTTTAAGGTATAACCCACAGGGAGCACAGAGCTCTACAGCTTCTGATGTATCATGAACTATTGTTGCAGCAGCCATAACAAAGAAAAAGCATAGGATAAAAAAATAAAAGATGCAAGTTTAAGTTGCAGGCCAACAGTACTCAAATAAAATAGCCCTTATCTATAAATAATTTAATTCTTTGGCGATTTAACCATTCCCAAGTTAAAACGATGTCTCTTAACACAAGAGTGAATTAGATAATTACAACCGAGTAGTACAAACATCTTAAATTACTTTACAACCTCTAGCCTATAAGTAATTAAATCTCTGTAAGGCCTCTGAATAGAAAACTAGAAGCTGATGACAGTCTTAGGAATACATGAAGTTGGTATGTGATTGCTCAGAAAGCAGCTACCCTTTCTCAGGAGGGAAGGGACTGGCGGCGCGATGTCACACCGCTCCCCAATCTACTTAACAACCAGTGAACCCCAGCAGGCTGGCGCCGAGGCGGATCTCACGTTCCCCGGAAGGAAGACCTGGAAAGTGTCTGCAACGAGAGAAAAGCGCCCCTTTTATTTAAAAGCCCGAAGCCCCACCGCCCCTCCCTGCGGGCAGCGCCGAGCAGGCTCCGCAGGACAAGGCTGGGAAACACCGCGAATCACACCGGAGCCAGCGGCCACGGCCGGCAGCTGCCCCCGGCGGGCGGAGCCCGGGCGGCGGGGGGCCACCCCGGGAAGACGACAGCGGGAAAAGCGCACCTCGCCGATGGTCCACTCGCAACGCCCGCCGCGGGCTCTGCGTCGCCCGGCAGGCAGAGCCCGGCCCCGCGTCCCTCGCTCGCGCCGCCCGGACGGGACCCCCCGCCCGCCTCACCCGCAGCCGCCGGGACGCGCCACCCCGCGTGCGCCGCCGCTTCCGCTTCCGCGTGGCGCGAGGCCGCGGCCTGCGGGAGCGCCTCGCTGCGGCGCGACGGCGCCGTCTGGCGGCGGGGCGGGATGCGGAGCTCAGGGACGCGGGGACTTCGCTCCCCGGGGAAGCGCGGCCCGCGTTCCCGGCCTCCGCCGGTACCCGCCGTGTGCTGTGCTAAGAGCACACCCGGCTCTGGGGACAGCTGGGGTTCGCTGCATGCCAGTGCTCGCCCTTGCACAGAATCGTTCCGTGGGAAAAGCACCTCTGAGTCATCGAGTCCAACCTCTGCCTGAGCATCACCGTGTCCATTGAACGTGGTGCTGAGCGCCGCCTCCAGCCTTTCCTTAAACACCTCCAGGGACGGTGACTGCGCCACCTCCCTGGGCAGCCCATCCCAATGTCTAATGCTTTATGTGAAGAAATTCCTCCTAATATCCAACCTAAACCTTCTCTGGCACAGCTTTAGGCCATTTCCTCTGTCCTGCTGGTTGCCTGGGAGCAGAGGCTGAGCCCTGCCTGGCTACAGCCTCCTTTCAGGTGGTTCCAGAGGGTGATAAAGTCACCCCTGAACCGCCTTTTTTCCATGCTTAACTCCAGCTCTGTCAGCCACTCTTCACAGGACATACACTCCATGGGACATGCACTCCATAGGACCCGTGTTCCCTCTTGTCAGCCCAGGACATGAGGGCACAGCCAAGGCCACCCTGACCTTGGAAGGCAGAGCAGAGCTGACTATGGTAACCTGCCCCTGCTCCACTATTTTAAAACAGGTTCCAGGTCCAGCCTTGGATACAATTCCGCCATTTGAGAAACTGGGACTGCAGAAGCCTTCAGCAGCAGGCTGTGTGTAAATAATGGCTTTGAAGCACCACTGACCTCCGTGCAGAGGTCACCATCAATCCAGCAGCTGCAGCACGACCGCAGCTGTTGCACAGAGGTGCTACTTCACAGCACAGATGCTGGGAACTGCTGGTCCCACTCTGCTGTTATGGTTAAGTAGCAGTATAAATGCAGAGTAAGAAACTACTGCTACCGACAACATTTGAAACAGTGCGTGCTTTGTAGTGTGAGAGCCCCTGCGTTGTGTGTCGCACCTTCTTCTACAGATCTGCCCTTGGGAGCACACGAAGCTAAGCCAGATATGTTCCAGGGAGTTTCAGCAGCAGTGCAGAGAAGCCCTGCATATGGCAATGATTTTAAATCCTGTGCATAATGATAGCCCCACTGCTCAAGCCTGTGCCACAAATCAATATTCTGTATTTTAAACTCAAACACTGGAACAATGCTCTGAAAAGTTACAAAATATCAGCATTGATGTTACTCATGACAGGACATCAGCCACACTTTTAAAAGCTATCACAGACTATTTTTCTGATATACTCAAAAGAACTGTTACAAACATTATATTTAGATGGGCAAGAGGAAGTATTGATAATGTGCACACCTTTTAAAAGATGTAATCAAACATCTGTACTGCAGTATAGAAAGGGTAAACTATCTCTGCTGAAATGCAGTTCTTTACACTGGGCAGATGTGTTAATCTAATTTTTATTTTTTCAGTGAGATACTTAAATCAGTAAATGAAATTTCTCCCTTTGTCTTTCAGAGTCTGAAGTGAAGGTCAGTAAAGGATATTACACCAACGAGGCAGAAGGATGAACCAGAAAAGTAAACATCTGTAAGGGACACTTTCTGAGTCCAACTGGGTATGTAAATCTGGTTTTTACTGTAAGACATTGATTTTCCCAACTCTGTCAAATACATTGTGCTGTTGACCTTACAAACTGTCTATCATGTCTGAAAGCTTTTACCTTTTTTCTGACTTCAACAGAGACTCTTATGGAAGATGTCACTTCTGCTTATTCACTCTTTTCTGTACCTTCTGTAGTTAAAACACCAAATCCCATAGAAGTTCACTAGAGGGAGTGCTTGTTACTTACATATAAGAGATCTAGTCATAAACACAATTAAAATAGGCTATAAACAGCAGATACTAGGTTTTGTATTCATACCAGAATACAGATCATTCTTCCTTTCTTGGAACAGGATGTAATCTTCCCTACTACACACGGTCCTATCTGGGTACTTCTGCTCTTCCTGAAAGGCACCGTTTTCTTGACCCATTTGCTGAAATGCATGCAAGATGTTTACGTGGGTGTTTACATAAAATAAAACAACAACCCCAGTATAATTCCATTTCCTTTTCTTCCATCTTCCTTCCTCTCTGAAACACACCAAAGAAGAAGAAAACCTCTTTTTAGTTTAAAACTTAGCTGTATCTCTTGGAGAATGGTTAATCTAAATGTGTTCATCTAAATCTTTGCTACTACTCCAGAAATGCTCCTGGTACATATCTTTTCAGAAGCAGAGTATGTTGCACCCTGTGGTTCCTTTGGATATGATTTTTGTTTTCTGTTGTCTCTGATCAGGGGATATCTCTTTATTATCTCCCACAGAGGAAAAACTGAATGATTCACTGTGCAGTTGAGCAGTTTATGAATGGAAATTGGAAGTGGAAGCAGGAACACAGAAGAATCTCTCAGATAAAAAGATTGCATAACTGTTGAACAGACATTACAATGTTGGTTTTAGGCTCTAAATAGCCTCTCCCCACAAAGCAAAATTGATCCCTGAAGTGGGTAGGAATGGAAGAATGAACCTGAAATATATTGGTTTATTTCCCATGGTAAGAAACAGCTCCGCAAATAATTCCATTTCCTTTCATTAGCTCTGCTCTTTCTTGTTTGGATTGTTCTGTGTGTCAAAATTTGTGGGTGTGACAGATCATCTGCCTTGGAAACAAGACATAACATTATAAGTAATACATATGCTGATGTAGGGCAACTTCAATTAACTAGAATTAATGATCACTTCCTGGGCCTGGTTCTCTACAAGTCCAACTATTGCATTCTGCTTAAAGCAATAGCATGAGACAATATAAATATCCAGTTTCACTCTCTCTAACACAGCCTTATGGCAGAGAAGCAGCCTTGAAGCACTGTGTAGGATGCAAAGCAGATAATTTTCTACTAATTGGTCTCTATGCCTGTGCCCACTGCCATCTATCTCACGCTAAATAGAAATGGCAACATTTTTGCTTTCACTGACACAGAATTGGTATCTTTTGTGGTATTGGTTTATATTTATTGGAATTGTCTGGTCAAACTATAGTGTGCCGAAGCCTTTAAAACATAAAAATCAGATTTAATTACCAAGACACATTGTGCTATACTTGTTAGCACAATGTGTTTTTTTAAAAATTTTAGTGCTGTGCTGTCAGATGCATTGCTGGTTATTTCAGTTTTTATACATGCATCCATGAAATGTCTTCCCATAATGACAGATTTCAAGAACTGTCACTTAAAAATAAATAAAAATGTAAAAGACTTAGAATTTTTTCCTGATATTTTCCAATGTCTGTTTAGGGGAAAATATTTTAATTAGATTCAAATTAATGCATGAAAATTAAGCATTTCCTCCATAGTATTGTATGTTACAGATTAATACCAATCATGAAAGCGTCTCGTGCTTCTGTGTACACTTTTTAAATCCAAAAATTTTCTTAGTAACTTATGGAGTGAAAGGCAAGAACTGTTGACCTTTCTGAAGAAAAAAGAGCATCAGGTTAATAACACTAACGTTCCTCAACACGATATTTCTTTTGACAACTTCCACAAGAGTAATTTTGAATGCAACTGTTGACTCAATAAAGACTTTGAGTTTTTTAAAGAGGTAAAACTGTATTATTAAAAATGAAGAATTACAGTTCTGAAGAAGACAAGACCTTTTAAGCAGACAAGATCCCCTCTGTAGGTTCAGCCTGCCCTGCCCACTAAAAGTCTCACCTAATCCAAAAAGAGCGGAGATATTTTGGTAGATCTGGCATAAGTACAAATGACTGGCATCAATTCCATGTTTCAGCAGCAATGTCTGAGTGTGTTCCAGTGCTCCACCAAAGAGTAATGGAACACAGGTAAAACACAAAGAATGCATAGATGACTATACTATAACCTTTAGCTTATGTAGATAATGGCCAAGAAAGAAGAAAAATATTAATATTCAGAACTTGAAGGTCACTAACAGGAGAACAACCTAATACAGGCAAAATGGAATGTAACTTAAATTGAGTGAGTAAGCCTCAAGAGGGATGAGGAGTGCTAGGCATGGTTGCTGAAGCATAGACTCTAGCCCAACGAAAGAGAGAGGGACATATCTGCAAGTAAAGCAATTCAGAACTGCATTAATTATGGGAAATTATTATTAGTGCCACTATTTTTACCAGGTACTTCTAATTTTTGTCAAGAGTGATACAGATAAAACTAACATTGAGCTTTTGACTCTATATTAAGAACTCTGAATATGTACTGGTTTTAATCATCAAAGCTTTCTGACTTCTGCTTATTGGAAAGCCCCAGCTTACTTCTCACTTCTGAATCTTTTCACCTCTGATGCTTTCAGGTTCTTGTATTTCTTGTTTGTGTGAACAAAGCCATGCTGGACATATGGATTTTTTTTTTTTATTTTTACTAATTTTATGAAAGCTGCTGTGTATATTACTACTCCGACCTATTTTGCTTCTATCTTCTACTGCTTAATATATGAGGTTTCCTTGGAGGAGCTCATGTTAAATGATGACTCAGAATGACTAGGATGGAAGAGACCTTAAAGATCGATCTGCTAAGGAACAAAAGCTGAGGTAATTATTTCTTTCAACATCCCAGCTAGACCTCAAAAAGGACAGCCTTTTCCCAGTCTCAGACTTTTGCACCAGTCAGGAAGGAGTCTTACCTTATCTGTTTAGCACAGGGCACTACTACCAGTGCAGAGGAGTTCTCTGGTTTATTAAATTAGGAAAACAAATGCAAACACATTCACCTTAGGAAGAAGCTTTAGCATAGAAATGGATTTTACAGGAACAACAGAGGTCCCAGGAGCCTGTAAGCATTGCTGGCATTGTCTAATGTGATGTCTTTCTTAGTTGTCTCCAAAGCAGCGTTTCTGTACCCCAAGGAGTATGAAGGACAATACAGGGGAATGCAGGAAGAATATGTTTTTGTACCATTAACAAATGAAATAAAAATATGAGTTTTTAAAGTAGTATTTCTTTCATCTTTATCTCATCCTTTTTAATTCCTATTTCTTGTAGGTTTCATAATGTACATAATGTGTTATTACAGTAGTACATCTATATAACTTAATTATAAATAAACATATATTGAGAGGTTGTGCTGAATTTTTTTTTTTACTTGGGTTGCATGATCAAAGAAGTTTGGATCTTCTTTGGTCATGCAACTCAAAGAACTTTGGAAGTGTCATATTGGAACCATCCTGCACTGAACTTTTGTCTGATCAGCTGCAAAGCATGAGCCTTGGTACAGATTAGGACTCCTCATGTGGCTAGCCTCAAGTAGCACTATTGAAACAGGTTACCTGTTTTTTCCACCATGGAAAATTAATCTTAGGGGTGAGTAACAGGGACAGAGCAGGCTGCTAATATAGAGACAACATATTGCTTCCCTCATACGCATCTCCATCTTCTTCTTGGATAGTATTTATATTTTAAGAGATTCTTTGCAGTTTTCCTTTCTTTAAAGGGAAGTTACATATAAATTGGAATTTCAGTGTTGCAAACCGTATGTTGGTTCTGGAAAAATGCCTTTGATGGTGACTCCAGCATTTGTGATGCAAGGTGAGTGAAACAGCCGTACAGTGCTCCATGAGTAACAAGAAAGGCTTTTGAGCTGGAATATTTTAGCAAATATTCTAAAATAGCTTTGTCGGTGATTAAAAGAAAAGACTATAAGAAGTAGGTGTAGTGGTATAACAGATGTTTGTATTGGCATCCTACAGCAGAAATGCATTCAGTAAGAAGAGACTGAAGAAACTCAATGTACTTTAAAAATCAGGTAAGACAATAATTTATTTATTTATAATTTATAAAGTCATTAGGAGCAAAAGTAACTCATTCCACAGTTTGTTTGACTGACAGGAGTATTTGATTTGTGGTAGCATTTGTTCAATACTTGTAGTCTTAAAAGATTGAGTTTGTCTAGACTGGAGAAGACGAATGTTTGGAGGGCTTAGATAGGAAGGAGCTCATTATCTCTGTTTAGGGTGAGTTAAACAGGAGATCCAAGCTTCAGACTGGATAAAGACCCATATCTGGAAGATTTTTGTTTTCTTTTTTCTTGATTAAAGGTGGCATCTGAGCAAATTGCCTGAAAAATCTATACTCCCCATCATTCTGTCTAAGAAAATGTTAGACAAACATTTAATGTCAGAAATTGAACTGATTCTTCATAGGGAAAGGATATGAAGAAATAAGACCTCATCCAACCCTATTTGTTTTGTAAAACTGTGGCAGCTATTTCTTAATATTGTTTTGAGTTATACAGGGCTAAATCTGGGTTTTTATCTACCTTTGCTCCGTCTGTCAGTGAAACAAATTCCAAAAGGATAAACCCCTGTACCCCTAAAAAATATTTTACCCAAAGTCCCATGAATTGAGGTGACGTGGTTTTATTTTTCTATATTGATTGTGTAATTTTGTAAAGCTGTACTGTAACAAGCCACTTTTTCTTAAAAATGTCTGTATGGAATTCAGGCTTGACCACAGGTAAATAAAGCTGTGAAAGAATCCCTGTCTAAGTCAATAGTTCTTTTCTGAAAACATGGTTTCATTGTTACTGATCTATTTAATTTATTTAGCTGACATGTATTTTGCTCCTGCTCAGTTGTGTAATTCCACTTGTGTTTCATGGTGCCAAGTACTTTGCATATATAAACCCATCTTAGGAAAAGGCTGAGGTTTTCAGAACTGCTTTTGTAATTTAAGAGCCTGAGTCAGATTTTGCCTTCTGAAGTCACTTAGGCTTCATAAAGAAATATTTTCCTCAGTGTCTCTTTCCAAAGACCTGCTGGTGTTAAACATGGACAAGGTTACTGCAACAGCAGAAGTGAGCAGGATGTGGACTGTGTGACAACAAAACCCAAAACTCAGAGTGCTGCTCTGTTTATTCTGCTTGTTCTTCATGAGTTTGCTTCAGGCAAAGAAGCTGTTCTTGTCCTCCTGCCTGCATATGAATTCAACAAGCTTCTGAGAGGGAAAGTCAAACTGGGGTGATAAGAACAAGGTAAGATGAGTGAGATGTGGATGCTGGAGGGACAGTGGAGTACAATGAGATGGCCTGTACTGGTGTTGACACACCATGGTCAGCTGGTTAAGGTGGGGAGAAAATTGACTTTTCTGTGGAAAGCTTTCACTGTCCTGGAAATACATATGTGACATTATGAAGACATTATTGAATTAATATTCACTACATGTAGAGCTTATGAATACTCAGGTTGACAGAGCTTCTCAAGTATTTCAGATAAAGAAATTCATTATAACTAGGCAAAAGGTTCTTTCCAAAGAGAAAGGCTAGTACAGAAGTGGGTTTGTGGTGGCTGTTTTTCTTGTGAAACAGTTAATGTGAAAAAGTCTGGTTTCTGTCTTCACTGTTTTCCTCACAGAACAGTTACTTGACAATTTAGGATAAACCCCAGAGAGCCAGTGAAAAAGTCCAATGGTTTTCACTGGTTCTTATATGACCTTTTTTAGAAGGATAACATGTTGCATAAGGAAATTTATATCTTCTATAAAAACTGTCATTAAAGGACTAAAGCAGATCCTGGAGTCTTATAGATTTTGCCCTCCACTTCTGTTTGGTATGATGCCAGAGCTAGTGAGTTCACGTCATAGCCTATACCTATACCTCTCTGGTGAAAGTGTAAATCCTAAAGAGAAATGTCCAAAATACTTCATTTTCTGTTCAGCTGTGCTCTTTTGACCATGTGCTTGCACCTTCTTGCACACATAGAGTAGCTGTATTAAGAGGATTTTTTTCCCTCAGTTTTGTGCCCTGATTTTTGTTTAGGAAATTACTGGAACGTGTAAAACCAGTATGTTCACAAATGACAGTAGCTAAAACATGAGCAAAAGAGCATGCTTTCTGCTTCCACTGTTCCATAAGGATGCCACAGCCACTGTGGGGTGGGCTGCTCCACAGGGGCAAGCCAGGAGCCAGGAGTGGCCATGAGGTTGGCAGGGCCATGCCCTCCTGTGGCAGGTCAGTCCATCAGCAAGGGAACAGGGATAAGACAGTTGTGGTGCTCATGGCCAGCCCAGAGCCCTGCAACCACCTGGCAAGGCCCCAGTGATGGGGCAGGTGGGAAGCCCAGTGGGGGCAGTAGGTGGTGGCCAGCAGGTACAGGCTGGGCACAGACTGTGGGGTAGCTTAGGAAAGGGCCACGCCTGAGATCTGGGCATGGATGGAGTTCCCAAGAAAATGGGAGCTGTAAAGTTACTTCAATGATACTTCTGGCCCTTTCTGCCCCAACTCTTTCCTGGCAGTGTGAACCCAGCCAGGCTGCAGAACCAGGGGCAGCACCTCCAGCCTGGGAGAATGGGGGCTCAGCAGCAAAGCTGGACTGAATTTTTCATGCATCCACTGAGAAATGCTGTTGTATTACCTGGAGAGTTTTCTTGGAAGCATATTGCGTTGTCAGCAAAATCTCTGGGTTCCAAACAGGGCTCTGTGGGTCCTGGAGCATGAGGCCAGCAGTGTGAAAAATCTTTAGGGTCCAGCAGGGGCCAGTGTGGCCATGGCCATGGCCCACTACTGAGGACAGAGGCTGCAAGGTGTTTGTGCAGCAGGCAAGGGGCATACTCAGTAAAATCCGTGGGGGTTTGAAGCATCAAGCTCCTGGAGGAAGAGCACCACCCAAGGTGCGTTTCCTGAGAGGAAATGTAATTTCTTAGAATCTTTGGTTTGTGAGAAATGAAGGGGAAAAGGAGTATCATTGTGTGTATAGTTTTGTTCTGACTCAGACCAAACGCAAAGTTGAAGAGTGCCTGAACTTGCCAGAAACTCAGAACCATTTCTGATCATCTCTGGAAGAAGGCTTGCTCCACTCACCATTTTGTTCTTTAGAACAAAAAGAATTTATTTCTGCACAAGTCCTTGTCAGGAAGCACATTGTTCTCTTGTGGTTGTGACTGAACTTTACAGTACAGAATATATATATTAAAGGAAAAGACTTTCACAGTAAAGAGAGGACTCTAAAGCTGTAATGAGGCAGAAAAAATTGGAGCAGGTAACAGCCTTGAATGCTGAGATCACCCTTATTTACATTTACTTCACACAGCCACAGAGATAACGACTTTTTTATTGTGGTATGGACTTACTGGTGTCAGGAAGGGATAAAAGCAGACAGTTTTAAAATCTTTCTCTTCAGACAGTAGTTAGACTGTAACAGAAATGTAAGTTGATAATAGTGTGGCTTGTTTATATTTCAATACAAAGTTTCAATGTGCTACCTAACACTTCAGTGTGAAAAAAATATTGCTATGGATATAACAGTCACAAGCATGCAAATGAACTTCATGTCGCTTGTTTTAGATGTTAAAGTCTCTTTCCAGGCAGTGATGTAGCTCATGTTATGCTCAGGTAAAAGATCTAATATGAACAATGCAAGGCTTTTCAGTTTCTTATCAGAGCTTTTTGGTTTTTTATAGATTTATCCCTACCTCACCATACACAGGCAAGTGTAGGGTGTTATTTGGATGAAATCTTTTGTGGAGAAGCAGCTGCATTGCCAAAACCACATCAATATAAAAGTCTTAGTGGATTCCAGGAACTGGTCTGTATAGTCTGTCTGACTCCTCTTAAGTGGCTTCTACTTCATTCAGTTTGCCACAGGGATGAGGTTCTAGCCTCACCTGGATACAACAAAGTAAAAATTAACATCATCTTGTTCCTTGTGATATGCTACAGGGAGGAAACAGAACTTTGTTGACAGTGTAAGTACAGTTTTATTTATGGATTGAGATTGTGGCCATGCCATAACATGAAAAACAATAGATTTGATCTTTTATGCCCTCATGTTCAAACGTACAGTAGAAAATACCATAAAATCTTCATGAGGCCACAGCATTGACATGAAAAGGCTTTAGGCAACTGGTCTGAGTCAGAGCAAAAATGTCCTTTTTTTCAGACGTGTTTTGGGTGTTTTATTACTGTTATTGGAACAGAAATATGGGAATGAGCTTTCAATTACAACCCTCCACTTGGGGCTCAGAAACCTGACAATTCGGTCATAGAACAAAGCCATGGTATTACACATGTTCTTCCTGCCCCGCTTTGGCAGCAATTCCCTGGAAGTGAACAACAGAGGATTTCAGCAGGTGCCACTGTCCCAGTCTCAGGAATCCAAAACTGAGTCAGCAGCACCTCTTGCTATGACCCTGCTCAGCCTGAGGCAGCTCTCCGACCTGCTGAGATGAGGAGGTTGCCTCTCTGTCCTTCAGTCTCAGGCACCTTCATCCAAGGATCTCCTCTGACATGGAGCCAAGCCAGCTGCACTGAGCCCTAAGCCCAGTGGTGTCCCAGAAGCTCTGAGGTAGGTGCAGGGGTTTTGCTTTCAGCATCTGAAAACTCTTGTTGCTCCCCAGCGGAGTATTCAGGGTCCTGCTTCAAAATGGCTCTGTTATGGTAGTGCATTGTATGAGCGCTGATCCCTTGCAGCATTTGTGAATTGGACTGGCTCCCTTTGAAGTTGTTCTTTGGACAGTACTGAACTTTTGAGAACTGTATTGTGTGCCATTGCTTCTTGGACTTTAACATTCTTCATATAATTTTTTTAAAGCTTTTTAAATTATACTTCAGGGTTGTCTGGGTGAAACTATCAGGACTGTTCAGCTTTTTCCTCACTTCCTCTCGTTTGTATCAAATCTCCAAATAATGCAAAGAAATCCCTAAACTGAGATGCATTGAGAATCCCTTCCCACCTTCTGCCTGTACTTCAGTATTTGTCTCTTGCTTTCAAAATGACCAGATTTTCCTACAGCTTGTGGCTCCTCAGCCCTGAGGATCAGCTGTACCCCAAAAGGGATGACAGACACCTGGGAGGAATGAGTCAAATGGAAAGGAAGTCAAATGCTTGGTATAGATGAGTAACAGTCCTGTTGGGGAGCTCAGGAAGGAGATGGAAGGCCAAGGATTGAAGATAACCTTTTGGTTTCTGAAAAAAATATTGTTAAGATGGGGGAGGGGGCAGGAGAGGAAGAGGGAAAGGGCATGCTAGTAAAAATAATTGTGTATACAAGTGGAAGAAAAAGAGAGTATTACTGGATGTCAGAGCTCACCTCCTACTCTGGGGAGAGGGACTGCAGATATACATTCCCATCCCAAGCTGTACTCTGTCAGTCTTGATATTTGCTGACCAAAACCCAAAACTTTTCCATTATTGTAACACCAGTGCTCCTGCTCATGGCTGATAAGCCCAAGCTTTTCAACTCTGAATCATCAACTGAAACTTTTGTCTCAGGACTGAATGTGCTCATGTATTCAGGGAATAGGAGAAAGAAAGTACATGGACATAGAGTCAAAAAGCTATTAATTATATCAGTAGCTTCTTTCTTGTTCTTTCCGTCATGATTACTTTACATTGTTTGTTGAAAAATAAAACACATCTCCAAAGAGCAGAAACAGATTTGCAAGAATTATTTGTTAGGGCCGATTTCTGATCAGAAAAACCCAAAAAACCAAATGAACAAAAAAAACCCACCAAAAAAAAACAAACAAAAAAACCCAAACAAACAAAAGACCCCAAAGAAAATAAAAAGCAACAACAAAACCAAACCAAACCAAACAACCGCTCAAATTTCTAGAGGTTGGAGGAGCCGAGGTCCTGCTAGAGGTACCACGGTAAACCAGCGATGGCAACTCCTGTCATGGCACCACCTGGTGGGACATGCTCATCCCTGCAGCTTCCAAATCCCTCACGTGTGATGGCAATTCCCCTGTGAGTTTTTTTTTTTTGCATTTTGCCCACAGCTGGTCTTTCAGTGGAGCCCAGATACACCCACAGCCCAGTCCATGATCGGGCACAGGCGTAGCCAGGTCTTCAAAACTTTGTCCCGTTATCACACTCTTCTGCAGGTTTCAAAAGTCAAGTCAAGTGTACTCCAGGCTCGTCCCCTTGCAAATTGAGTCTGATTATCTGCAGATACTGAGCCAAAACTGCATGTAGTCTTGTGTGCAAACAGAAAAGAAATGGAATTGTTTGGCTTGGAGTGCATTAATGAAGCTCCTCTAATGGGCAGTATCAACAAAACCTAGTTTTTTTAGCATGTATGATTGACATTAATAGTCCTTTGCATCCACAGAGGCAAGTAGAGCAAGGTAATAGAATTTCTAGGCATCCTCTGACTTCAGTCAGAGGATGTCTAGAAATAGGCATCCTCTGACTGAAGTCAAAGGAAGAGGAGGAATATAGGTATGTACTTAAAGAACAAGCTTTCTCACAGTGTTTGTGCAGGGGGAGAGTGGTTTTCATGCTATACATTTTGGCATTCCAAGCTAATTTTAAAAGTCTCATTTAATGAGTGCTTATTTTCCTTTTGGTTTTTTCCTGTTGTTCTTGAAACATTTAGCTTGCAGTCTATATCTCTGTGCTGCAGCTGCCACAATATCCTTCAGAGAAGGATTCTCCTGCATCTGGCAACAACAGCATGATGTGTTAGTGCTGCTGCCTGAGATTCTTCCACCGGGTCATATTCCAAACTGTTGATGATGCTGGATTTTTTTCATTTCACTGAGGGGAAGTCTTTCGTGGATAAATGAAACTGGTTTAGGTTCAACTCCATATCACCTCAGATCCTTTTTTTAATTGCATTAATTGGTTATTTTTTAATTATAACTTGAACTTTCTTCTTCATCTATTTTTTGCTCTTAAGAGAAAGTTTTCCATCCCCGTAGTTGCAGGAAAAGGTTTCAAGATATGGATCTCAGTGAATGACAACCATAAAGTAATTATTTAAGAAATAAATAATAAATAAATAAATTCTTTGAAACCATCTCTTACTACTTATCACATCTAGGATTTCTAGATGCATGAGACTGGCAATAGGACTTCCAAGTAAAAGTGTGAAGGAATAAAAAAGCATTACTTTCTGGTCCCATTCTCTAATTCTGCCACTTTTAATTTGAAAGATCTCTACACATAGCTAGCAATATTATAGACTTAATCTTCTAGAGCATCAGTTGCACCAACTGGTACTAACTCAGACTCTTTTTCTATTGTGTACACCCACAGAAATGTCATAATTTTATCACTTTATGAGAAATGAGGATGGGAGAGACAAAATCACTTTTATACTTGTCTGTTATCAGATTTCATCTAAGCTTCAGTCTAAAGTCATTTAGTTTTATAGACTGAGTATACCAAGGCTTATTTTGGGAACCTATATCCTGAATATGTGCTCAGCAATGGCTTTAATGAGTTTAACTCATTAAAAAACCTGTGAACTAAAACTTTCCTTTCTGGTCTGAGTCACAGAGGATGGGATTCAGCTCATGTGAATTAAACAGTCTAAAATGGGAGAGTCTGGATTAATCCTGGCAACTGGGAAGTGATAGACACTCCTATCTAGAATAGAGATTTAATTTCTTGCCAAGGAGGAAGCAAGGGAGAGGGGGAGAGAGGCAGGTCTCTTCTGGTGATCGAAGTTTTCTAGTTTCTGTTGCATGTGACAGTCAAACCAGGGCCCAGGCAGGTTCCTGAAGACATCCCAGGCTCTCCCATTCATAGTCTCAGCTGCCCCGAGAGAGGCACACTTCAGTTTGGCATTGGGTTCATGGGACAGCAGTTTGAAAATATAATCTGTGGGACAGAGCCCCACATTGCATCCAGTCCAGAGCCTGCTGAAGCGGTAAAAGCTGGGGAGAGTGTGGATAAAAAGCAAAGACTTGGAAGTCACCTAATCTGATTTTCCTGAAGCTTGCCAACAACAGAGGAGCATTGCAAACACTTGGAGTAGCATCTGGCTTGGCTGTCCCTCCTGCTGTGTCCCTTCCCTTCCCTGGGACAGCAGCTGTTTGCTCCTGCTTTGTTCTGGCAGGAACAGGAGGATGTTTGTGGTGCCAGCTGTTGCTGTAGGGAAAGGGGAGCACAGCTCATCTCAAAAGTGGGGACCCAGGAAGTTCTGCACAGAAGGAGGATCTTGCAGCAGGTGGGAGCAAAGTTTCAGGATTTGATGCTCATGAAGGCCCATGCTCTTGTAGAGGGTGTCAGTCGATACTTCTACATGTTTGATGAGGCTACGAAATAATTAAATTTAAATTTATTCAGTGTAGCTCAATGAGCTGCAATTAGTGATGCACTAGCCTTATTTTTTTTTATCCTGTTTGCTGATATTTCTTCTCCTTTATAAATTGTTATTCCCTAATGCTTCATCAGTAGGAAATGCAAACTAAATGTGCCGTAAAATTGCTGATTTCAAAAACACATTTCATTTTTCTCCATTGTTACAAAAAACAATAGATGGAGCTGAAACCTGCAGGAAGTATGCCTTATCATCCTTGACCATGGGCTCGTTAGAGACTCAGCTTCTCACATTTGAGGTATGTTTCTAAGAACAGAGGTTACGAACAGATCACTACATATGTTAATAAAAGCTAAGGCAGCCACTCATACCTGTGTGTGGAAGGTCAATAATGTCCCCACATCTGAGGCAAAGCAGGAGAAATCTGCAGGATAGAAAAACCAGGACAAATTAGTTCATGCTTTGGGAACTGGAGTAACACAAAATATTTTGCTCTTCTGGAAGCTTACGTGTGCTCAGAGATTTGAAAATCTAGCTGCCATTGCAAGTTCAAAAATCAAAATCCTTACATTTCCATCAAGGCCTTAAATTAAGGTTAAAGATACTTCAACATTAGATGTAGGAAAAGAAATCAAACCTCAGAAAACTTTATTTTAGATCTTAGCCTTTTCACAAAGCCATAGTGCCCAACTATATGGGAAATCAAGAATTTCTTGAGTATTTTCTTTTCTGCTTTTCTCATTTGGCTTCTAGCTTCTTCTTAGGAGTTTGTTCAGTGCTGAATTGGTCAATGAAAACCAAATAAAATGCTGCTGCAGATGGTTTTGAACTGAATTTTTCCTCCCAGTAAGCCAAACAGGCTTGTTTTTCTGCCACTGGATCCAGCATCCCCAAATGTGTCCAGGTCATGTAAGAGAAGAATGGCTCACAGTGGGCCATCAGGTTGGCCACCTTAACTGGCATAGCTATTGCTGCATCCCACATCTCCATTAGAGCTACAAAAATATGTTAAACAAGCCAAGTGACCTGAGCTTCTCCTCACAAAGCCTCCCCTCAAGGCCCTTCACCATTTTCATTGCCCTCCCTTGGACACTGTTTAATGGCTTTATATCTTTCTTGTATTGTGGTGTCCAACAATTAGCTGAGAACTTAGTGTTTGTGGCTTCAGGAGCTCAGTATCATGGCAGAAGCCACCAGGAAGCCACCATCACCTGTCTTCTCTTATGCTGGCCCAAGACTCCCTCTACACCTCACTAACCTCACAAACCTTGCAGCAGCAGGAGCTGTGGCAAGTGAAAATTAGCATTTCTGAGGTGGTAAATGGGTCCTTTTCAGAGGTTGGACAGAAAAAGTGAAAACCCACATGGTGCACAGGGAGGAAACCCAGGGAGGGATGGAGGAACTTCCCCTGAATTCACATGGGGATGGTGCTTTTCCATCTCCAAATTCCTCTCGCCTCTCTCCTCCAGTTTCTGTTGTGGCAAACTGTGGGGTGAGAAGTAGCAAGGAGTGACCCCTTCACAGGGGTGATGGGAATCACAGGAAGATGAGCAGCTGGGTGGTGTAAGAGCAGAGGTTGCCTTTAGGCTGATTGCCCATCTCTGTTCTTCAGAATGACAGCTGAAGCACAGAACACCTCAAAATTAGCATTTCTGAGGTGGTAAGTGGGTTCTTTTCAGAGGTTGGACAGAAAAAGTGAAAACCCACATGGTGCACAGGGAGGAAACCCAGGGAGGGATGGAGGAACTTCCCCTGAATTCACATGGGGATGGTGCTTTTCCATCTCCAAATTCCTCTCGCCTCTCTCCTCCAGTTTCTGTTGTGGCAAACTGTGGGGTGAGAAGTAGCAAGGAGTGACCCCTTCACAGGGGTGATGGGAATCACAGGAAGATGAGCAGCTGGGTGGTGTAAGAGCAGAGGTTGCCTTTAGGCTGATTGCCCATCTCTGTTCTTCAGAATGACAGCTGAAGCGCAGAGCAAGGCAGGTGCCACAAAGCTATTCCCAGCACAGTGTTAGCATGTGCTTCCCCCCCAGAGAAAGAGGGAATACCTTGACTGGGGCTAAAGACATACATTAAAGGAAATATTCAACTGGTGGAACAGCTACTGAGAATGCCTAAAAGAACACACTCTTGTGATACATTATGTACCGACACCTAAATTACTATTACAACTAGGAGACATCTTAAATACTGCAGAAAATAACTATTAAAAATATTTTTGGATGAAAATGTGTGTTGTTTTCTGAGATGAAAATGAAGAAGTGAAAAGGTTTCTGATCTGTAAGGGCAGTTGTTCCTGAAAAATATATATATATTATAAATTTTAAAAAGAAATAATGGGTTTATTCTTTACTCATTTGGTTTCTTCCATTAAAAAAAAAAAAAAAGGGCCTTCATTTTCTACTTTGTAAAGCAATTTGAGTAGAGATCACCAAACCCATCCTATGACTGTGGCAGCATTAGGTGCCAAAACAGACGAGATGCCCAAGACCAAAATCTGCACTCTGCTATGTGTGCAGCCCCTCTCAGTCCTCTGTCTGCTCATTCTCCTGCCAGCCCAGGCTTCTGGCAGGAATCCTGTAGCTGCCTAATGCCTTGAGCTTCCTTTGTGAAACTCTCTCATAAACTAACCAGCAGCCCTTTGTTTTACAGCACAAGTGCCTGCATTGCCTGCTGTTCTCAGCTGAGAGCCAGCTCCTCAGCCCTGCTCTCTGTCACCCTGCAGCTGTTGCTTTCTGCAGAAGGAGGTGATGCTCCAGCTCAGGCTGCACACAGAAGCCTCAGGCACTGCCTGAGAGCCTTGACATTGCAACCATTTGAGGTGTTCAGATCTGCTCCTCTGGTGTGCACCTTTTCCAACCCTTTAATTTAGGAAGACACATCACACTTTTCAGTGCAGGAATGACAAGAGCTAACTCATCTGTTTGTTTCCCTGACCTACGTGTTCCTTAAGAAACACTGCTTATGTTAGAAATGCTGCTTTGGCTCAAGTGTCTCTCCCTGCTCACTAGTAATGGCATCACAATTGTTCAAAAACTTCTTACTAAAAACTTTTCACTTCCTCTTGTATACAGTTCACGGAAACCAAAAAGCACAGTGGTGCTTTCAACTTTGTATTGTGTAGGATTTTTATGATGTGCTATATGCCTGAAACAGCAATAACAATAATCCAGTTAGCCTATATTGCCAAACTGAAGAGTTTGTTTGGGGTTGTATAAGCTTTTGTTGGCATTAAGCAGTCTCCACTTTGATCCTGTTGTTGTTATTGTGCTGCAAAGAGTTTCAATGAAAGGCACAAATGAAGGTCTGCAGATACATTCCTGAGACATGCACTGGAAATGAAGATATGCTGAGAACTTCCTGAGTAAAGAATTGCAGAACTGAAAATGCAGTTAATCTGGAATAGATGCACATTTCATGATATTTTTTTGGGAACCTGAAAAGACTGCTGTTTTAGACAGCAAACTGCTCTCTGCCAGAACAATTGCAACTTCTTTGGAAGACAATTACCATCACAAAATAGCTCAGTATGAATAGCTCAGTATGATCTTTCTTGGCATCAGCACACTTCATTTCTAATTCAGAGACATATGAATGTCTCTGAATTAGAAATGCAAGGTGTACATTAATGCAGGGGCCCTGTACCCTGTTGGACTACATTTCCTGGGCTTAAAAAAATTCTTCCAAAGCTTCTTTCCTTTTGGATTCCTAAAGGAAATTACTCAAGACAATACAATAAACATTCAGTCATGGAGCGAATAAATATCTGGACAGAGAGCAAAATACATTGTTGCCTGGGTCAAGGGTAATTGCACATGAGTTGACAGACCCTGCAGTTAAAAGCTGAATGGCAGAAGGATCCACAGATTATCTTCAATCTGCCTACGTAAATTTAGTTTCCTCTCTGCCATCAGTGTTTGTGCTGTTGATCACTGAGTGTTAACACACTGCATTTGCATTTCCTAATGGTGTTGGTGCTTTAACAGCCATTTCCGCGCACGGCCCGTCATGTTGCATACCCCAAATATCCGAAGTGTATGGCAAAGCACAGCACAGCAGAAAATCAACCTGCTGTTCTGCACCTCTCCTCCCTCCAGGCACTGGCTTACAGCCTCACCTGCTGCCCAAGGTTTCCTCCCAGGTCCATGTCTGCTGCCAGGGAGCCTGAGCCACAAGAGCAGCTCCATAGGGCTGTAGCTGAGCCCTAAGGGAGCCTGAGCTGAGCCACATCCGGAGCACTGTGGCTGTCCAAGCGTGTGAGGCTGCCACTCCTCTGGAAACCTGCAGCTAAAAGGACTCCCGGCACAGCAACGCCTGTCACAGCAGCACCTGTCACGGCAGCACCTGTCACAGCAACGCCTGTCACAGCAGCCCCTGTCACAGCAACGCCTGTCACAGCAGCCCCTGTCACAGCAACGCCTGTCACAGCAGCACCTGTCACAGCAACACGGGTCACAGCAACGCCTGTCACAGCAAAACCTGTCACAGCAACGCCTGTCACAGCAACACGTGTCACAGCAACGCCTGTCACAGCAACACGTGTCACAGCAACGCCTGTCACAGCAACACCTGCCACAGCAGCACCTGTCACAGCAGCACCTGTCACAGCAACGCCTGTCACAGCAACACCTGTGACAGAATCACCTGTCACAGCAATGCCTGTCACAGCAGCACCTGTCACAGCAACACCTGTCCACAGCAAGCGCCCCAGACGGCTCCTGCCCAGCTGCCTGGGCACTGCTATAAATTCTTCCATGCTGCTTACTTCCTCCCTTCTTTCCCCTCCCCACTGCCCTTCCAACACAAGAGCCATAAGCAAGCAGGCTTTTGCCTGAGTCACCTCGAAGTACGTGCCCTGCCCTGAATGGGAGAATTCTGAATGCACAGCTTTGCAAGTGAAGGCAATGAGGATGTCAGAGCAAGGCTATAGCCCCATAAGGATGTCAGGAACACTGGAATTATTCCAATTCCTTCTACCGTGGTTTACTTGCACCTTAGCAGAGCTGGGAACATAATTTGACCCTTGCTTTTTTTTGTGTGATGGTCTCAGGAGTAATTACAAGACTAAAAGTACAAGACTGATGCAATTATCTTAGGAAATAGAATCCAGGTTTCTGATTTAAAGTGCAATACAGAGCCCTTTAGAAATATGCACAACCTGACCTCCCTCTCTCACATACCTCATTCCCTTTTTGCAAGGAATGACACAAAATTTTTTGTATCTTGCAGAGAAGATTTTTTAGCAAATGTGTCTGGAAAAACCAAGAGCTTTTCTGAGTGTAATAGTGATACAATAAATAATTAATGAGCAGTAAGATAATCTTTTTTTTTCTTTTTATTTTCCTCTTTCCTTTTTCTTAAAAAGAAAGGGTAAAACCAGACTTCTCTTGAGACACCTTTAAGCAATGGTGCATGATAATTTAAGAAATTGGGTGGAGTACTTCCTTCCTGTAGTCTGTTTGTAATGAGTGAGAAGTTAGAGATAAATAGGATGTCTTATGTAACATCTGAAAAACAGCCTTTTAACAGTTAAAAAAAAAAAAAAAAAAAAAAGGTTTTCACCCCTCCCTGTTGGGGCCTAATTCCGAGTCTTTTTAAAGACCCAGATGACAACCTGGCTCTTGGTAGGTGGAATTACTGGTGCTGGCCAGCTGGTAACTCTTTCACCTGTTATTTTCTCTTCTTGCTCAGTAGGCAGGCCTGCTTCTTGCACACCTTGTCTTGGGGGTAAAAGTAGATATGACTTCAAGGTATTTCTTGTGGCAGTCAAGACTTGACAGCATCTGCTTACCCAAATATTGAATATATTTTCCCAGCAGCTGTGTGGTGCAAGATGGAGACAAAGGGAAAAAAAACACTACCAAAATCTGCAGGGATCTCACCATCCTGCATGCAACAGCCACAGCCTCCTTTTTCAACACCCTCAATTTGAGAGCAGATGGCTGCTCTGAAGCATCTACTGGCCATATTTCAGTTTGTCACATGTACATCTAGGCAACAAATCAAAAAACACCCTCACTTTTCAAATACCTTTAAACCTTTAATAAAACCCCAAACCCTGAAACACTTCAGTTGATAAAACATAAAGAAGCTTTAAAAAAACCCCAAACCCTGAAACCCCTCAGTTGAAAAAACAAAAAAAAAAAAAAAAAAAAAAAAAGCTTTGGGGGTTTTTTTTTTTTTTTTTTTTTTTTTTTTTTTTTTTTTTTAAGATGTTTTGCTTCCCTAGGTATTGACTTTTGCAGGAGCTGACCATTTTCTTGCTGGTATTGTCCAGTGGTTACAAGGATCTAGGAAGATGGTCAACCTGAGGAAAGGCTTTCCGACTTGCATGTCCTTCATTTGGGGTTGGACTAGGTGAGCTTTAAAGGTCTCTTCCCACCCAAACCTTGTATTATATCCATGACCTTGGTTAATCAGGGAACAGGGAGACAGGAAGCATCGGTTTCCTGCCCACTAGCCACTAAAGTGTCTGGGCTGGCTACTGAGGTCTGACAGGAAAGAAGTCTGGTGGGTAAGGGACCAAACAGCCTTGATAGCTAGGGGAGCAAAGTGCATCCCATTGTAAGAGATCAGGTTTGTGGCCACTTGAGGAACCTGGCTGTGCACAAGACAAGAGGACCTGATGAGATGCATCCCAGAGTCCTGAGGGAATTGGCCATTGCAGTTGCCAAGCCACTCTATGATATTCCAAAAGTCATGAGAAGCAGGTGAATTTCCTGGTGACTGGAAAAAGGGAAAACATTTTACCCTTTAAAAAGAAGGAAAGGACTGTGGGAACTACATGCCTATGAGCCTTACCTCTGTGCCTGGGAAGATTATGGAACAGATCCTCCCAAAATCTATGCTAAGACACATGGAGAATGGGGATGTGACTCAGGACAGTCTGCACAGCTTCACCAAAGGCAAGTTCTGCCTGAATAACCATCTGGCCTTTGTCAGTAGAGTGACTACAGCAGTGGACAAGGGGAAAGATGTTGTCTGTCTGGGCTTTTGTAAGGCCTTTGACATGGTCCCTTCCTACATCCTTTTTCTCTAAGCTGGAGAGAGAGAGACTCAAAGGGTGGGTTGTCCTACTCTAGTGGAGTAGGAATTGGTTGGATGAATTTGCCCAAAGCTGTGTCCCTAGTAACACGGCTTTGACCAAATCCTTGTCCAAACTGATTTCAGTTGGTCAGTCGCTAGGAGTTTCAAGGCATGATCCCAGAAACTGAGACCCAAGAATATGTCTGCTTTGGTTGGCGTGGTTTTCCTGGCATGTCCTGATGGGTATCCTGGCATCTCCTATGGGGCAGAGACCCAAGACAGAGTTTAGTTCTGGGGTAACACTCAATTCCTTCTACCACAAGAGTGTAGAGGGACCCCTGCTTTCTTCAGGACCATAGAGATTTGTCTCTTGAGCTGACCCTCACATTGGGAGGGCTTCAGAGCAGTGGGAGATGTGGCCATGTCTGCCTACTCTTAGGGGCTCAGCTCAAACAGGTGCCTGGAAAATGGCAACTACTGACTACATTTTCTCCCAACCCAAGTTACCTTGGGTAAATTTCTCATCACTCTGCTTGTCTCTCTCTGAGGGAAAGTTTAGTCTGTGAAATGCAGTAGCCTGATAGATCAAGGTTGTGGATCCTGCCTCCTTCCAACATTTCTCCCACATAATTAACACTTGAGGTTCTCAGTTCTGAGTCTGTACCTTAGGCTGAAATTAAGATGCATTTTTTTTAAAATTGACAAATGCCAAACAGAATTGGACTTTACACAACTGGTGGAAAAATATTTCCAAAAACTACACACTAAGAAATTCTGATCCCTGCACTTTTTTTTTTCCTCCTCTCTTACAATAACTGGAAAATTAAGGGAGACTCATTTATGTAGGGATAACACCCTGAAATAAAATAAGAGCAAGGGGAAATCAGTTTTAAAAGCTGACTGACTATCAGGATTATCAAACTGAAATCTGCCTTGTAAGAGTTAGTCAGACCAGCAGTCTGTCAGCAAACGTGCAATTTTCTGAACTATTTCAAAGGCAGTTAAAGGTTTTCTCAAAGCTGAGTCAATTCAAGCTAGGGCTCTAGCTGCTTTGTGCTGTGCAGGTGGATTTATTCACACTGAGCTTCTGAACCATCACAATGGAGGCAGTGATCAAAACAGCAATGACAGAGTGATTAGGACCTTAAAAACACTACCAGGGTGAGGATCAGAGACAAATATCTCATTAATTTCTACTAGATCAAGAAACATGTACATTATTTTGTGCTGATTAAATTTTTAATTTCAGTCCAGAGGCATTTTTTCATTTGGGATTTTTTTTTTTCTAAAAATGCTTTTAGCGAGTCTAGGGACAGCTAGATTCACAGGAGTGCTGTGAGGTGGCAGCTACAAACCTGGAAACACAGCTCTGGTGTTTCACAAAGTGGGGTTTCATTTCAGCTGCAGGAAACTGAGACACCTCTTGGTTCTCATTACAAGCATCACCTCCCTCCAGGAGCAGTCACCAGTCACCAGATCATAGGTTTATTTTGCACTGAGCATATTTCAATATTTTGAACAACATTGAACAGGAAAGACAAATGCTGCATCTGAACTTGCGCTCTGATGCACGCCACAATGCATCTGATGAGCCTGGTTATTCCTGATTTGGTGGTTGTACCCCCTGCTTCATCCTACTTAAGGGGCTTTTCCCCCTTTTCTCTGCTCCCTTGCTTCTCCACCCACTTTGCACATCATAGAGTATTAACTCTCCTCTGCCACCTGTCATCACTCTCCCTCTATTCCTTCACAGACCTTTTCTCACCCCTTGTTTACAATAAGGTCTCATTCACCTGAACCTTTGCTGCAAGAAAAACATATGCCAGGAGTCTGCTTTGGAGAATCCCTCTGGTTTTGCATAGAAAGCAAGAGGAAGGTGTGAGTGTGAGTGTTTGGAGGGGAAGGAGATGTTGAGACTCTGGAAGTCTTGAGACAGTTTGGTTCAGATGTGTGACCAGGACACTCACCTCAGTGTAAAAAGTAGGAAGTTTCCGTGGCTATGGTAGAACAGATCTAGTTGGAGAGATCCTGGCCCCAAAAGGCTCTGCAGTCCAGTGACTGAAATGCTCCCCCAGAGGATGGAAGGCCCATCTCAAACAAAGCAAAGACACATTATCATGTCTACCATTGCCACTCAATTAGGCAGCAGCTCTCATTTCCTATGACAGAAATTTCTTATGCTGAAATGAAAAGATGTCAGTTTGAAAACACTGATGTGAATTTTTTTGCTTTGAGTTTTTTTCCCATTCATTTGCTCTTGGGCAACATTACACAAACCTGCAATTTGGGGGTTGGATAACTGACAGACAAAATGTTTTGACCCTTGAAGGCTGTGACATTGGGCAAGGAGCCAGATCACATCTCATGTGCAAGGAAGAACTGTTAGGTACATTTTCTTTCTCATCACACCATCCCTCCATGGGCCTAGAACATCTGTAATGAATCTAATTATAAGTAATTGGCCAAGATATCTGCATATTCCTTAAGAACTGACAGGAATGTCTCCTTTCTGGAAAGCTCCATGGGTGATTTCACGTTAGCACTAAAATGAACAATCAGTCATAACTAAGGACTGGAATTTCTTCAGATGTGTAATGGCATCATAACACACAGGTCAACAGCGTTGAGCAAAAAAGAGTTTTGCCACCTGGACAATGTGCACCAAAGTCAAGCATTCTGTCTGCATGTATTCTGTCTTTCCTATCACTCTTGGCATCACAACTCAGTTCTGAGAGTGGGTGGTTGTTACACAGATTGGAGATAATCAGATTGGTTCTGAGTCAGGGGTTTCCTCATTCTTTTCACTTGTTGCCTGCCTGCCATTCATCCCTCAAAAAAGTTCACCTTGCTATGGGACAATTCATGCCATGGTTATCTCACCTGCCTAGAATGGACTGAGCACCTGAGCCCTGGAGATCTGCTCAAGACCTCCAGGTGCTGGATGACAAGCAGAAGTTCTCAGAAAACTCTTCTTTCTTTCACCTTTGCTATGATACAGGATAGATTCACCAGACCCTCTTTCCTCCCTCTCTGTTCTGCTTGTCCTCCTTCCACAGATCAGGGATTCCTCCTCTCAGTCTCCCTTGCTCCTGCTTCTTCCATACAGATTTACCCTTCTTCCATCTTCTCACTGCCAAATCACAGAACTTCTTTTTGGAGGCTGCCTGCTGTCACACTCCCATATCACTGTACTTACAGACCTCCCACCACCACCTGATCTCTTTGTGTCCCAGTGCATCTAAAGCTGAGCTCCAACCAGAGCTGCACAGCTCAGCTCAAGCCAAGACAGGAACCCCTGGGAAGGTGAAATGACAACTTGCATCTCTCTTGTTTTCATGTCACATTGTGACATTTCAGCTAACACTGTGCCATGTCCTCCCACTGTTAGACCTTCCTCTGCTTATGGAATGACAGGCTAGGTCCATCAGAGAGACCCCAAAGCAGGTCCTGTATTTAGCCTGAAATTTTGCATTCCTCCAGACCCTCTTCAGCTGCAGAAGAGAATCCAGTGTTTGCTTCTGTGGGAATGGCATTGCTGTTAATGAATGATAACATTCAGCCTTAATGCAGCTCCCCAAAACAGTTTATTTTTTCTCTTTTTATTATACTAAGGGTTGGTATGGTCTGAGGGCTGGGTAGTCCTCAGAACCCTGTGCAAATCAGATCCCCATCTGCATCTGCTTCCTCTGGGCTCCAGGAACCAGAGGCACATTCAGGTCAACCTCAAGACTGTTGCAGATTGACTGTAGAGGAAGATCTCTGCACTGGAAAGATACTGAGGAGCTTTCTAACATCACTTTAAAAAAAAGAAAGTCTAAAATGCCACCAGACTAGTTTAAAATATCTTACACAAAAGTCATGTCCCATCTCCCAGGAGAACACAGTTGAATTGAGGGTTTTTTACCAATAAAGACAGGAACCCAAATACTCATAGACTGCTTGAAACAGCTCCATGGAAGACTCTCAAAGTGAAGTCCAGAGCCTGTTGAGCCCAGTGAGAAGCTAAATGTGGACTCTAACCAATGGAAACTCACCCATAAATATTCACACTCGTGATCATTCTGAAAGACATGACCAGTTTTTAGAGGGATGCTTTCTTAGCATTTAATTGTTTTCTGAGGAAATGTTAGCATGGCCAAATGAACACCATCAAATTGGTTACCTTGTAGAAGTAGTATATTTAATTATTAAATAATGTTGTTTTCATTATACTATGTTATGATATATCACAGTGTATTGTACTGCAGCATTAACTAATAATATACTCATCATAATACTCCAGGACTGTAGAAATTAATGTTTTTTTGCCAAAAGTACATGCTGTGTCTTTTCATTCTGAAAGCTTCTTTCCCCAGTTTTAGAGAGGAAAGCTTCTTTAAAAATGGTAGTGAATTAAAAGTTGCAAAATATTAATTATTTGTAGCCTTAAAAATCAAAAAGTTGAAAACAAAAAGCTCTATTTCTAGCTTGCTATATTTGAGCCAAAAGAAGATTAAAAAAAAAACAGCAACGAAAGAAGCAAATCAAATCTCATTTTATGGAGTAGTTTTTAGGGGGTTCGATTTAATATATTATGTACTCTTTGAGGCTATGTGACTGAAACTCCTTCCTGTTTACCTGTGGGCTCATGGTGAGACTACTGACAGTTGGTTTCAATTTTTATATGTGGAAGTGAGAGGAGTTGAAGCAAGAACTTGAGTCTCTGTCCTGCAACTGTCTTCAAAGTAACATGCCCTGGTGTTTCTGCATACGAAGCTATAGCATCAATAGCCATAGCTTGAGGAGTCACACCAATGTTTTGTCCTCTGTTCCAAGACAGCACTAAGCACCTGCTCAGATCTAGGACCTTAAGTATCCTCATTCTTGTTGTGGTGTACTGTAAAAAGATAAACTTCAAGAGCAGACCAGCCTCACCAGTGTCTTGTGGGGGAGCATGCCTCTTGAGTATTTGTTACTGGAAATAATCATTAGGAAAACTTAACTTGCAAAGAATAAGGATTTTTTTTGTTGTTTTTATAAAATCTTGATTGCATAAAAAAAAATCATGCCAGCATATATATATCTATGAGAAGAAACTCTCATTTGGATGTTAAAATTCCCAGATAAATAATCTTGCAAAGGTCTTTTTCTTGTCACTGCCTGTACTCACAAGAGTGCCTTGAATGACAAACTCTGGTGTAGAAATCTACAGTGCAAATGCCCAGAGCTAGGCAAGACAGCCCCATCCCTGTCTCAGAAAACCCCAACACAGGGTCTCTCCACAGGCTCAGAAGCCCAGGTGCCACCTTGGGTTCTGTATGGAGGTGTCCACTCCCCAGAAGTAGTTTGTGCTCTTGTGGGCAGCTGGCCTTTAACAGCTTTCCTGCTAGTGAGTGTTTATAAGCTCAGTCTCAGAAATGCCTTTTAGTTGAACATATACATTTAGGCAAGGAAAACATGTTTTCCTTGAGGGGTTTTACACACAGAGGACTAACTCCTGATGGTCCGGGATGCCTGACTTTCAGCTGGAGACCCTCTGTGTATGAAGGTATCATACACCATATGTATATGAAATGCTTGTCCAGGCTGCAATGGATGCCGCTCCTTCAAACAACCTTGTTTTTTACCTTGCTCTCTTGGGCACCACAACACTGAATTCATGATGAGAATGTTGGTCCACTGCTCTAAACCTCTTCTGTAAATGAGAGTTGGGAGGTCAAGCCATTACTCTAGGTCATTTCTGCATTACATAAGAATCACTCAACAGAAAATTGTACTTGGTCACAGTTATGCAGAAGACATTGCAGTTTTTCTCTTTCGTAGAGGTGATGAGAGTCTTCTCCTCTGGCCACCTGCATATTCTCAGTATGAAACAGAAATCATGTGTAGGGCAAAGCACTCATTACCAAACAGCAGTGGAACAGTACTTGAAAGACTTTGAAGTAAGGAAGGAGTTAATAGTTGCAAAAGAGTCATTTCCTGAGTCCTTTGGTTGGATGAGTAAAAACTTTCAACTATTTCTATTTCTTCTGTGTCATTTAAGAGGCTTTCAAGGTGCACTGTACCTCTCAGACCAGGTAAGGAGTACAGCTTTTCACTTCTTGATTGTTTATTCATAATAGTTTCTCAGAGGAGTCAGACTCAGTCAAGACTGATTTTTCTCCCTCCTCTTATTTACATCTGAAGCGAGAATGAAGTTCATTGCAATTCAAGAAGTACATGTGTATCTTTGTGCCAGATGACTGTGAGCTGTAGAAGTAAAGGAAGAATTGTATGGCTTAATAATAGAGCAAAGATAATTAAGAAATTATGTTGCACATATTTAGAAGTCAGAATTATTTCAGCAAATACTGCAGTAAAAGAGAAAGAAAACTCATCACCAGTTTTAAGGAGTTCACTCTGCAGGAGCCACTAAGAAAATAAGGAGTTCTCAGGTATACAGTTTGCTTTAGTGAGGACAGTAGTAAAAATCATAGTGTGTCTTCAACTCTGATTTTAAAAAGAGGAAGAATGAGCTTCTAATATTGGGGGACAGAAGAAAAATCAAACCCAGATAATCTTGGATCAGTTTTAGTTGTAAATCTGGATCTGATATCTATCTTTAGCTATTGCAGTCTCATCCTGAGACCGCTCTGGCGGTTTGCAACATGCAACAGCCCAACATGCACACAGAAGTGACTCTGGAACAATATCATAAAATTATACAATTTCTTCAGGGTCTTTTGATGCATAAAAGCTGAACTCAGACAGACAGGCACCAGAAGAAAGTCCCACAACACAGTGCACTTTAGCATACGGCATTTATTGCCCCTTAATAGATAAGGAGACAGATTATTTGTGTGAAAACCGTTTTGTTTAATAGTTCAGAAACAAGCATAAAATAGACATCTGTGGGAAGTTATTGTAATAATGTGCTGTCATTGTGTCACCATGCAGAAAGGGAAACTATGTGCCATGCTGATCCCTGAGTAAAATCATACACTGGTATGGCATTTGTGGGTTTTTTTAAGACTCAGGCTTTTTTTGCATTTGCAGGTTTTTAACTCTTTGCTTGTTATCAGTTTTAATGTTTGGATATTGACTCCTTGAATGTTTGGTTTAAACGCTTTCTGGATTTTATACATAGTAGTCAGGAGAACCTAGTTAGGACTTTTAACAGCATTGGTTTGATTCAGACACAAATTTTCCATCCACGCTGGGACTTCATTCCTAAATCATTTCCACTTGTGAAATTGCTGTTAAGAGTAGTGACTGGACCTCTGAAATGAATTTCACGCTCAACAGACCCAATGATCCAGATGAAGTTTTGTCAGTGCATCTACAGATGGGGACTTAATATGAATCTCAGCTGGTGCCAGACTTGTGCCCTGGTTTTTGCAGCTGCCCCATGCAGGCAATCTGATCAAGAACCCCAGTCTTCCCTTGCAAACAGATGTGTCAGTTTAGAAACAATCAGAGAGCATGTCACTGTTCTGCTAGGGAAGAGGTTGTGGCAGGGGTAGAAGCATTTGCATCAGCCTTAGTCTTAGTTTGAACATCAGTGCTAAGCAATTTGCTGTTCCTTATGTGACTGTATGGCCTTAGTTGGTGAATTCTTGCAGCCTGTGCCATAGTTTGCTGAAGGAAAGGTGGCTGAGGTGTGCCTACAGTTCTGCAGTCACATTTCCCAGTTACTGAATAGGCATGGCTCAAGGGAAAGTGCTCAGCAGCTTTGTGTGGGAAGAGCAAACTGAATCCAGGCATCCCCTGTCACCAACCAGCATCTTAACCACTGCTCGTGTATTCACCTTCTGTCTTGCAGCATGGGTTTGGGTTCAACTCAGATGTGCCTGGCTGTACAGATAATTAGACTTTCACTGATGACTGTTAGTGCAGAAAAGGCCAGCTCAGGTGATATAAAATGTTTGCTTTCAGTGCTCTCTTTCAGCATCAATATCTTTGTTTGATGTGGGAAAAGGGTGCACTCCTCTGTTGGGGGGTGCCGTATGTTATGTGCGGTGGTTAGGTGTAAGAGCACTGAAAACAAACAGCAGAAAGGTCATTCATTGTATGGCAACTTGGGTCTGCCACAGTAACTGCTGCGTTGTGGTCAAGCAGCCAGAGGGGAGAAACCCAGACACAACTCAGCCACAACAAATTATTTTGTGGTAGACTCCCCTGTCCTGCTCAAAACTGAAGGCACAGCAAGACTGTGTCACCACACATCTTAAATAAAAGAACAATGGTGTTGTGCACACGTATTGCCACTTACAAACTTCACATTTGCACAGTTTCCAGATAAAAAGTTGTTTTGAAACAGAAGTTCAGGGGAGTTCACTGCTGACAACTAAGGCTTGCAAAGCTTTCAGTTGGATAGAAGATAGAAGGGAGGTTTTCTTCTCAGGCATATTTATTGACACTGGTTCTGTGCTCTTCACAGCATACAAAAGGAGCTTGAAAATGTAGCCCTCCTCTGAAAAGTGACATTACAGAAAAGACATTGCAGTTTGGACCTTTACTGCCTCCAGAATTCCTGGATGAAATGAGCTCTATTTATAGTTAAATGTCTGGGATTGTTGTTTTGGCTTGATTATTCTTACTGCCAGCTCTCAAATGGGAAAGTCAAGCTGGTGTTCCTCTTGGGCTTACTATTTATATACAGGAAACCTGAGAGGGACTCAGCCTGAGAGTTAAGGTTGTTACTTAAAATAGGTTTTAAATGGGTAATATAATCAAATTTTTGTCTAAATTTAGTTGCTAATCAATCAGAAATATCCCACAGGATTAATTTTCTACATCTTTGAATCATGAAATGTCAGTTTGATCCAGTCTCTTTTCATGTATTTTTGATTGGAAACCATCTGTCCTTACAGAAATTTTCCATTGGTAATCTTATTTTTTAGTGTTGATGAATATTTAACTAAAGCTAAATATCAGAGAGAGAAAAATCTGTGTATGCTTCATGCAACAGCTCAATAATTAAATACTGGATTTTAGCTATCATCGATATCCTAACAGAGAGATTCTGCCTTTTTGCACACAGACTGATGAGGGTCAAAGAGTTGTTCAGGCTGGGGCCTTACAGGGATCTGTAAGTTTGGTCATCAAGAGTTGCACATTTTTATCACATTTTCACACTACTGCATGAAGAATTCAGGCTCAGCAGCTGGTGAATTGAAAATCCTTGCTCTCCCAAATGCTGACTATATCTTGAAATAAGCACAGAAATTACACCTTGCTGTAGTCGTGAAGAAGCAGCTAGGGCTGCTTACTGTGAGATACCCTGCACCTGATTCACATCTGCAAAAATGAGAAGGGAGAATAGCAAACCAACAACAAGCATGTTCTCTTTTATTTCTCTTCATCTTCAGATGTCTGCATTCTGAAACATTAGTAGTCCTGCACAGTTATGTTTTACAGCTAGTGAACCATATATTTAAGGCTGTGAAAGAAAATAGGAAATGTTATCAGTGCTTGTCACTGTCACTGTTTGTACTTATCTTTAGATATGCCTTTTTTTTTTTTTTTCTCTTAAAAGATTTCTTGTTTGTTCCTTTCTGCAGATCTTACTCATAGAGGAAATCTGATCTGCTGCAACACGGAAACATCAGCAGTGAGATGGCGAGACAAATTCCTTAGGGAGCTGCTTGTAAGTCTGGTCAACATTTAAGATGAAAAGTTTTGCATTTTCTTTGGCAGGATGTTACATGCAGAGTTTAGCTGTATGAGGCAATTGCTGAGGCAATAAGGGAATATTCAGGAACACAAGCTTTCAGTAGGTGAGTAAGCACAAAGGCAGAAATAATCTTGTTAGGATTTTTTCTTTCTTCCCTGCCCCCCCACCTCCAACTTCTAAAAACATGATTAGTCTCTAAATCATGCCCCATTGGAATCCTGTTCTCCAGAATCCTGGATACACTGAATAGACCCCACTTTAGGGCTACAATATTCAGTTCAGCAGTCAAAAGCTGTGAGAATAAACCTTTTGTACTTTTGTTGCTTCACCTTGAGACAGTCAAGCAGTGCAGGGATCAAAGGGAAATCTCCCTGGAACACAGGCAGTGGTGAGAGATAGGGTAAGAGACTGTGGATAAATAAGCAGTGAAATGGTGAGGATGAGACCAAAAAAAGGAAAACTGGTAGTACAAACTTGGGGTAGATGAGGACAGAGGGTGGGATCTAGAGAGCAGTTAACAGGAGGAAGAGACACTTTGGGTTGCATACTGAGGATGATGAAAGTGGATTTATAGAGGACTTGTAGAACAAGCTGTGATTCTTTCAGGTCTTTCCCCCAAATACTGTGGAGAAACCCCTGAAATATCCAGGTCTCAGAAACATAGAAGTAAGTCTTGGAGGCAGCACAGGTGTGTCTGCACCCTCTAGTGGGCTGCAGAAAATTCATTTACCCAGCAGAAAATTACATTACACAGAATATGCTTTTACCCAGCAGTAACATTCCACTTCGTTTGCTGGGACCAGTCATATCCTGATCTTTATCATATTTCACACACCTGTAGTAACTGTTTTCATCCTCTATAATATGATGGCTGCATCCAAACGTTTTTTTCTGGGATGGTCTTTTGTCTGTCATAACTCCTGAGCTATACAAGAAGTTGATTGTGGCTCAGAGTTGTTTGAGGGTGTGAGACAAAACCGTGCCAGAACTGTAACAGCCCAGCAGTTAAATTTCATGATCTGAGCACTGTTCTGACAGTGTTAAATTTACTAATATTGACATACTTTACATGTAGTAAAATCTCCCTTGTGCAGGTGGTATACTCCTCAGAGTCCTAAGGGGAAATATTACAGAATAATACTTCAGCACAAAAAAAATCAGTGAACAACCTGTTTAGTGGGAGACCATTTCCTGTCTCATTTGCTCAGCTCTCATATACTTGCTGCTGGAGGACATGTGCTGACTGAGATGTAGAACTACAGGAAAAAGCAAAGCAGCTTTGTGATTTTTGTGACTGAGTAATGTTCTGGGAAATATGATTCTGCCACTGATTCTACCTGGAAGTAGATGCTGATAAAAGCTTTTGTGATGCTGAGAAAAGTTCACCTTTTTAAGAAAGGGATACATGTGAAATGCCTGAAATGGAGCTAGGATGGAACTTCAGAGCTTCAGCTCTGAACAGGGAAAATTCTGATGCAGCCTCTGAGTACTGGCAGATTATACCATAGTAGTTGCTTCTTATAACACAAGATAGTAGTATTTAAGATACTTAGAGACAAAAATAAAGAAGATACCCATTAGTAATAATATGAACAAATGGATTTTGACAGGACTGAGAAAGCTGGTCCGGTGCCACCAAGGAGAATGCTTAAAGAATGCCAGTGAAACTCTTTCTTCTTTACAAATACAAGTATTTGCTTTTCAAAAGGTCAAAGAGTAGAAAATAGTGTAACTCCTCCTCTAGAGCATACTCCTACGAGAGAGAGTGTGCACATTCAACTTTGTTCTTTGGAAAGTATTTAAAGGCTTATCCACCTCCTTCCGAGGTAGTGTGCTAGAACTATGGGCTGGGCTGAATTGCACCCAGCCAGTAGAAGCTGGAACAGCAAGCAAAAGAGGACAAAAAAGGTCAGAAGCCTGAAAAACCATTCAGCTGGAAGGCTAAAGACCTTATCTCTAGTCTTGTCTTCAGAGACAGTTTCACAGTAATCACTAGCTAACTCCAGAGGCCCAACTAAAGAGTAGATTCCAGGCCAGGTGCACTTACTTGATGGCTGCCTTTGTCACTAGACTAGAGAATCTCTTGCCCTACTTCATGATGTTTTCATCTTTTCCTGAGTTGTTGCATTGATAACTTTTTAGTGTGTATCACTGATGAAAGATGGGTAGTAACCAGAAGCTTTGTGGCTAAAGCAATCTCCAGCTCAGATAATCTAACTCCCACGGTCAGACTTGGAGGGCAGCTTAAGGCATCTATTCCCTGAAATTAACCACTGAATTATTGTTCAGACAGGGAAGGGAAGTGTTTTTCTTCTATCAACCTTAAAAAATTGTAGCAAATTATATGTATATATGTAGAAAAAGGCAACAGGAAATTTTAATAAAAAGAACTTTGACAAAGCCGTACAAGGCTCAGGTCTCCCTGTAGTTTCCGTGTGAGAGTAACTTCTGTGAGAATTATTATTTGTTCCTCCAATTTTTCATGTTTTTAAGGTTCATCCTCTGTCTGTACTGAATGATCTATGTGTGTGGTATGTGAAGGGTGCTGACTTCACCCTGTTCCTTATAATTTTTCTGACTGTTTCAGATCCCATTCTGAGATGCCTAAGCCTTCATCCTTCCACCCATGTGATGCTTATCTTACAGAGCTTGAAATTCTGTTTCAAATCTGGTTTAAAGGGGTTAAGCTTTCAGAAACAGGCACCAACTCTGAGTTCTTAATTTTCAAATGCATATTAAAAGATATCTGGATCTAACTTGCAGAGTATTGAGTGCTCACAAATCCAAGTATGGTCAATAGAAATGTGGCTTTGAAAGAGTAGCATTTTATTTAATGCCAAATGCTCTTAAAAATTAGGTCCCAGGTAACTCAGGACCTTCATTCCTCACATTCCTCTTTGTAATATGGGGTTAAATAATCTTTCTATAAGAGGAAGCCTGCAAATAAGAAATTTGTAGGTGCTTCTGAAGCACTTTGATGCTGCAACACTGGATGCCATAAAAATGCCCAAGAATTGTTTATTTAGTATTTAGGGCAAGAGTTTGAACCCTGCAGTTTACATAGGGTATAGCATCATTTATTGAACAATCAGGAGAAAAAAGTCTAAATTTTTCAGATGGGGCCTTTGGAAAATTGCTGGGAAGGCATTGGTTCCAATAGAATTCAAGTGGAAAAAGGCAAGCTTGAACATGTCCATTTTCAAGCCTGGGATCTGTAGAGTTTCTTGGCAACTGACTGAGTTCAGTTAGAATAGAGATAGAGAACCTTGGCTGATTTCCTGTCTTCAGCTTGTTGACTTACACCATTGCATTAGTAGGATCACTCAGCTAAAAAGCAACCAGGGGAACCTGCTGATGAAATTCTGGCTCTCAAGATCTTCAGCTGTTTATTTATTCAGGCTGCTAGAACAGTAACCTTCCTGAGATAAATGGGCATTGTGAGTATTTCAACATGGAAGGAAAAGACACGACATTTTCATAAGGAACACCTTCCATTCCTCTCAGTCACATGTCTCTGCAAAGCTGCAGTCTCTGCAAAATCTCAGTTACACAGGGTTTAAACCCTCAGTGCACCAATCAGAGCTCTTTAGAAAGAGGTTAGTCTTTGGAAAGGTTAGTCAAAAAGTTTGCAACCTATGCATGATTGCAGCTAACAGAAGCTGGCTGCTAGCACATGAATGTGAGACTGAGTTAAATAGAAGCAAGATCAAGACCTTAAGCTGGACTAAACCCTGCCTTGCATGTTGCATACAACGTCTCCTTATCAGCCTGATTTGTGACCAAAGTCTGTGTATCCCTGTCACAGAAAATCAGTGGAACCCAGTGTTTCGCATGAAGATGTGCCTTCTTGGTCACCCATTTTTCCCATGGGGCATAAACATGTCTTTAACACCTCTAAGAGGATGAAGAATGAAGTTTCCTGCTACATGTCTGGCTTTTGCAAGCTCAGCAATTCTCACCAGCGCAGATACATAATCTTAAAATCCGGTGTTGGTGAATAAAATAGCCTCACAAACTCATCACTGAGGTTTTTTATGGTAAAATGCATGTTAAATGTTTGACATTTAAAACCATATATACTGGTAAAAATTTTTTTTTGAGCTTTTTAAATGAAATGTTTCCTACCAACAGCTCTTCTCTGAGAAACAGGACGTGGCACAGTTTTGCATGTTATAGTAAGCTGATAGGTTTGCTCAACTCACATGTCTGTTTCTGCTAATGTTTGTGGGTTGAGTACATAATTACCGCCACATGACAGGGGCAGAGATCATAGCCAATATGGATATCAGTAACAAATATGATTGGTCTACCCTGAGCTTGGAGATGTTTATACTGAGTGGGGAGGATTCTCAGCACTTCCCGGTTTTCACTGCTGCAGTATTGCAAAAACCAACTGCAAACTCTCACAGCAGTGCCTGGGAATCACTTTGTTAAATGTGGAGCACCAGCATGTGGAAAGACTATTGCTGTGTCAGTTAGCAGCAGGAGAGCAGAGAGAGAAAGGAATCAATCATATTACAGAAAAATCAGTTCCTTTGGTTGTGCCTGTTTTTCTGACTGCTTCAACTTGTCTTTGGGACTACTGTAGTCATGAGTGTAGAAGGAAAAAGAAGTGGTCAGAATTATTTAGGTCGGAGAAGACCCTCAAGGCCAAGTCCAACCCTTAACCCAGCACTGCCAAGTCTGCCACTAAACCATGTCCTGAAGTGTCATATCTACACATATTTTAAATACCTCCAGGAATGGTGACTCCACCATTTCCCTGGGGAGCCTGTTCCAATGCTTGGCAACCCTTTCTGTGAAAGAATTTTCCTATAATTCAGTCTAAATCTCCCTGGGGTTTACAGGCCAACTTGAGTCCATTTCCTTTTTTCCTATCAGTTGTTACTTGGAAGAAGACACCAACCCCCACGTGACTCCAGCCTCCTTTCAGGTGGTTGTAGAGAGTGAAAGGTCTCCTCTTTTCTTCAGACTCAATATGCCCAGCACCCCCAGCTCTTCTTGTGCTCCAGACTCCATTGTCCTTCTCTGTCCATTCTCCAGCACCTCAATGCCTTGCAGTAAGGGGTCATAAAACTGAAAATCTTTGCCGTCTTCAAAATCACGTGGTCACCTGGAGATTTGGCTTTCTCAAGTCTGAAATAAAAACCTCAGTGTTGCAGCTTGCCATTGCCAACGATTTTGTTGTTCACACTAATGTGCTGCAGGAGCTGTAAATGCTCCCCTGCCCATATCTGCCGCAGCAAAGTAAAAAAGTTCACATCCTCTATGTATCAGCAGCTTAAACACTTCTAGTAAATCCAAAGAAAATAAGTAGGGGTACATTCACAAAGAACCAGCCAGAAATTCAAAGTGTGCTAGGTGTTAGAAATAAAGCCATGCTTATATATTAAAGATATTTTGGTGTCCAGCTATGGGCCCAAGAGAACTGAACGCTAGATTTCACTTCCTTCAATGGAAGATAAAGATATGGTTCATTCATAAACTAAGTCTGTCACATGTTGAGTCAAGCAGGATTTGGTGTAGGATTTGCAGACTGATATTTGTATCCACAAGGAATACTTTGTCTTCAACTCTGAGCTACATTTTTCTTGTTTTGACCCCAGACAGAAAAAAGGGCTAAGTGAAAGGCATTCAGAGCAGTTAGGGTGAGACGGTGACACTGCCCTGCAAGGGGAGATAACACCAACATGTGTGGATCCAGCGGCTCTGGGAACAGTAGAAAACACTGGTCTGTTTTCTTACTGTGACTGACAGTGGAATAATATATAATGAATATTATCCTTCTTGCCATTGCACACATCTACAAACTTCTCCTGAGTTATTATGGCCATTACACACAGAAAACCATACACAGTTGCACTAATCAGGAAAAGGATCTAAAAAACATTAGGTGGAATTATAAATGCCTGAATTCCAGGCTTTCATCCTGCCTATTCAAATTTTTTGAGAAAGAGAGAGAGGAGAAACATAGACTCATGTATATAGGCCTAAGATCCTTTTCAAACAAACCCGGACAGCAGCTGGGCACAGTGGCTCTCTGGGTTTTATTTACATTCTTGCTTTTATGTTAAGGATAAAGTGAACAAATGTGTGATACCTGTTCTGGCTGACAGCTGCCCAGGACATTTCCTTCTGGATTCTCCTGTATTACATCCTTCCCCTACAGGTGAGGATACATGCTCACCCACAGATTCCATTTGTCTGGTAAGAAAGTGTACTGAAATATCAGAGTCTTTCACTTCTAAGTTTCTGTGAATAGCGTTCACTGACTGACTCAGAGAAAGAATTGCCTGGCCCAGCATCTCAGTGCAGGTTCTCTCTGTTACCTCCAGCATGCTCCACTGAGCCCTAGTCCTCACCTTCCATTTCTGCAGCCCAGTGTCACTGTGCCCCTTTACTGTCTTCTGGGAGGGAGACAATAAATTCGGGCTGAGCCTTCTGCATGGACATTATTGTCTCAGTGCTCTCCTCCTCCTCCTCCAGAGAAATGTAGAGACTTGTGGGGGCTTATTTCCTTTTATCAGATCTGAGCCAAAGCTTAAGTCTCTTGATGTGTAGCCATCAAAGGCATTGAAGATAAATAACTCACAGTAGTGCTGGTAAATAAATATCTTGCAGACTGTTACTCACTGCCTTACAGTTTCATGCACAGTGTTAAATGGGATTATATAGAGGCAGAAAGTTAAGCTTGCAGTAATTAAACTTCTAAATAGTTTTGAACATCAAAACTAAATGTTTTATCTGTTTATTTTATATTTATTTTATTCACATATATTTCACTTAGGAAATTAATTAGTCCTAAACCATCCTTAATCTAAATCCTTTCCACAGCAACTCACATTGGTGAGAAATTATGCCATAGATTTTGGCAAGGCCCTACATATAGACAACTGCAAATGACAGCAATTTTTGAATACATCTGCAACATGTCTTATGCATTAATTTTTTTATATGTTAGGGCTACAAATATTGTATTGCTGCTGAATCACTGCTGTTGATCATGATAAATGACAAGAGTGTTTCCCCAGTGGTGAAACAGCCAAATATGGCACAATTTTTTAAAAGCCAACAGAGCACTCTCAGATCAGAAGTAGAGTATGAAAAAGTTCTTTGCAAATCAGTTTGTATTTATCTTTTTGACACTGACAGTCGCAGTGTCCTTTGTGGCAAACCTCACAAAGGGTTTTAATGTGCTTGTTCTGTTTTATATACTTTTGATCCACTTGTTCTCAAATTAAATAACTAGATAGAAAAAAATTGTGCTACCCTACTGAAAGAGTTTGGAAACCAACCTCTTCTCCTTGTTAGAAATAGTCCCTTCACTTCATGTTTCGGTCTGGTGGGTGAGAAAGTTGTGCTTGTTTTTTTGGCTAAAAGTGTAGTGCTTCCAATTCTGAAGTTCTCGTTGCTGTTTCCACTAGTTATGAACACTCACATCCCCAGGAAGAAAAAAAAAAAAAAAAAAAAAAACAAAAAAAAAAAAAAAAAAAAAACCAAAAAAAAAAAAAACCCCACACAAAACAAAAACACCTAGTTTGGGGCTCTTCTGTGTTGTTTATACAACATTTAAAATGTTAACAAGTATTTCTTAACCTTTTTCTTTGCTTAAAAGCACATTGTTTCAACCACTACTTCCTTATTTCTCCTCCCTTCCTCTTAACTCTTTAATAGAGGATCTCTAGGTGTGCTTTTCTTCTTCATTTCCAGTCTATGAATAAGTTGATCTGTGCATCCTTCCAACCAACTGGGATTATGAAAGCCAAGCAAACTTTAGGGTAGCTTTTCATCAGAACAGCAAGATGGAGTTGAAGAGTTGACAACAGTTTGCTAGGAGTGGGGAGAGAGGTGGTGTCAGACTCTGACCTCTGAAAATCTTGTAGTCTTCCCATTCATCCTTCTGACAGTTTTATTTTGATGGCCTGCATCACAGATAGCATCATACTGTCACCACGCTGAAAATTACTTGATCATCTGCTGCTTTCCTCAAACCTTGTCCTTCACAGTGATGTACCCCCATACCCACTGATAGGAGTTAGTCATGCCAGCCAGTCATGACAGGATGTCACAAAAAGCTAGCTGAGGTCTCATGCTGGCACAAGAAGGTGTGTGTGTTGTTCTCCGTGTATGTCCTGTGAGCCTTGTTCTGTTAAAAAAACATTGGGTTGATCTTTGCTCTGAGGCCAGCCGGAGCCTTGTTGTAGCTCCATGAGCACACCTGTTGTTCTCACTGGAGTCTTTTTCTCTGGCCTGGCTTCCTAGGTATTTCCCTGTGTAATTGCCCCCCTTGGCAGGAAAATGTAGTCAGTGTAAGTATGGGATCTTTCTACTGTTCTCCCATTCCAGCTAGGAAGGTGAAATGTGTAAAGGATCTTAGCAAGACATAGAGCAAGTAAATACCAATACCCCTGTAGGCTGAAGCTCATCATAATGAGATCATCCATCTAAACAAGGCAGGAAATCAGGAATCTTTGTTCAACAAGAAACAGCCCTACTTTACCACCTCCTGTCACAGGAGGAAAAGATACATGAACACTCAGCCAGGTGATTTTCAGTGAATGCATCACATCCACCTACCAAACTCATCCTCACACACTTCCACAAGTACCTTATATCTGCCTGGGGGGCATGGTGCTAAAGTGTGGAGTTGAGCCAGGTAGCTTTTCTATGCTGAATGTCTTTCCTAATCTGCTGGGACAGGATATCTGTTCTCAAAGAATTTAACAAGACATTTTAACTCCATGATCTAGAAGACTGATTGAGTGGCAGTACACATTCTGGAAGACCTGCCAGGGTTCTTGAACTAAAGAAAAGCAATTGGCACTTCAATAAAAGCAGAAAAAGCAAGCATTTTTATTTGACTGCCACTGTTTCTTACAATAGAGGATGAAGACCATCCATCCAGTGTGGCACTATGCTCACCAACGGATGATTTAGCTAGGAGCATAAGATATTCTTCTGCAAAAGGGGCATAATCCCAGGAGGCAGAGCAAAGCAAATGTGTATTTATGACTCACATTATATGCCTAGCATCAGGCCTCTGCCTGTTAATATGCCTGACCTACTTGCTGAGATCCACTCCAAGCCTACACTGAAGGAGAAAACTACCATCACAGGTGGAATTTCCAATTTCTGATCTTTATGCTAGCACTGAAAAAGGCTTTAGGGACCTAAGTGCTCTTTTGTTGTCACTAAGTGCTAAAACTCAAGACTGACGTCTTCAGCTGTTCAGCTTTCGCTAAAGGTGCCATTACAAAAATTATGAACCCCAAGCATTAAGTCCTCAGAAGCCATATATCCAAATACCCAGCTCAGGCTGAAGGCCTGAAATCACAGTTGTTGTGTGGGGGGAAGACTGTTCCTTGTGCTGCATCAGTTTGAGAACCCAGTAAACCATAAATTGCCAGAACACTTATTGGAGTACATCCTCTGTGGATGCAAGATGCAGAAAGAAGCAAGATGTCAATGCCATGTGCCCTTTAGTCCTGTGGATACATAGTCTATAGACTGTGGATATTTACCTGGCCTGATTAGAACCAAGCATTCTTGCAGAACTCCATTAATCATAATGTTATTTATCTACAAGTTGTCTTTGCTCCTGCAGCTGAATTTGTTCCAGGTTGCATGGTACCACTGTGATATAAATTCCTGTGATATAAGTGAGAAAAACAAACTCTAGTGTTTGTTTAGTACTTGAGAGGAGAAGGCATTCAAGATGCAGTTCCTATTTCAATATCATTTATATATTTTCTGTGAAGCAACTAATAGAAAATCCTATTGCTTGATGGGGGGGGGGTGGTGTAAATTTAAATCTCCTCACTCTGAAGAGAGAAATAAATTCATATTTCCCACTTCCCCATTGTGTGATATTTTGTGATATTTAGGAAGTGTGACTAGTACTCTTTTTGCTGGTTTGGATACTTCTGGGTTTTATGAGATAAGATGGAGGCAAACATCTCACTGCAGCAGAAATTTCAGGGGTAATACACGGTTGTATCTAGAGATCTCCTTGAAACCCTCCACAAAGGGTATGGAGGGTTTCACACATTTTCTCTGAAGCTTTCTCAGAGACTAAGATGTTTCTGCCTAGCTCGCTTGCTGCTCAGCGTCCTGGTTTTCTGTATTTCATGGTAAAATGCCTAATTGTGAGCTGATGAGGTGGGGGCATCTCAGACCGGACCATGGAAACTCCTTGGCAGGCAGGTGTAAAAACTGTTTCTACAACCGGAGGCAGAGTAGGTGTGGATGGTGGTGCACTGGGCTCTCTCTGTGGGTTTACATTCTGTTTTAACTCCTCTAGATACTTGCTGCTCTTCTGTGTCTCTTTTCTTTTTTTTTGTAATTGAGCAAATCTAACCACAATCTCTTTTTGCACCCAGTTTCTAAAGAAAGTCTTTTGTCTGGTTTTCAGCTGAACTGTTGCTTCAGTAGTAACAAGAATGAGACATCAGAGATCCAGTATACAAAATAATACACTGATTCTGTAATATGAGATATTCAGTCATTTGAGAACCAGAGAATCTTATAGTACCTTACAGTTTGTAGAGATTTTTCCTCTTAGGATATTATTACATTATTATAATTCATGCAAAAAAAAAAAATCCACTACCTCTAAAGAAATACTTATTTTATTTTGATAATTGATTTAGGAAGTCTCATTATATCACCAGTTAAAGTTCAAGGAAGTGCTCCGTTTCAAAAGCCACTTTAAATGTTCTCCTTATAACTCTTGTAGCATGTACAAAACAAGACACTAGTATTCCTTGAGCCATCAGCAGCAAGGTAACTGAATTGTGCAAAAAATATTAGTAATATTAGTATTATTTAAAGAAAACATTATATGAGATGGAAAGTGACTCTTCAGAAGGCATTGAGCCATTGAGAGAGAGCACTGGAATTGAAGATGTTCTGCTTATCATCCTCAAGAACACACCTACAGTCTTATCAACTCTTGCCAATCCAGTCAGCCCTCAGAAGAGACCTGATTCTTAATCATCTACCTCTTGTAATTCCAAGGAGGCATTTTCACAAAGAGACACAAAGAAGTCATTAACATTTTCATCTCCTTATTGACATGGCTCTCTGCAGGAACAATAATGAGGAAGCTCACTGCGAGTGTTGCCATCAGTCCACTTCATCCCAGCACTTTTCAAGTGCTTTTGGAGTGCCAGATCCTTTTACACAGTTCAGTAATGTGGCTCCTGACTCTAATCTAGAAAGTCATATTGCTTTGGATATCATGGCGTTGTGGGGAGGCCACTGACATACTGGTCAAAGTATTGTTGCTACGTTCTCACTGACAGTTTTGGCAGCAGGAGACAAGTTTGCGTTTGCATTTGCTTTTGCAGAAACCTGCAGGGATACTCATCAGGAATGTCACTGATAAGGACTGGTTCCTAAAATATTTGGATGCCTTCTGAGGACTTAAGGCAAAATTAGCATATTTTCCAAATATTGCTTTGCATCAGATGTGTAAACAAATGGGGCAAAAAAAACCCCAGAAAAAAACTAGTATTAATACAAATGGCAATGGCAAGGAGTTGGCATGTGATGCGACCTAAAAATAGGGGACTAATATAAACATTTGTTCAGACTAAAAAGTACTCTGTCTTGTGATTAGAGTGACCATTTCAAAATATTTCCTGTTGTGATTGTATAACCTTTAAAAAGAAAGGATAAGTTTGAGCTGGTGAATGGCTAGGTCTTCTCTTTCTGCTGGTCTGGGTAAAAAAAGGGATTTCTTTTACATTAAAGAAACAGGTAAACAAAACTAAATTACAAGCCTTGAGGGTTTTGTGTAGCTTATTTTACATCATGCTGTAACAGAATGCTCTAAAAACTATCAACCTATGCAGTACAAACACAAGTAACTTTTATATGTAGTTTATAGTACATCTAAGAAGCATCTGTAGAGATGGTGTGGGAGTGAAGGGAGGGCTGAACTGATGAAACTGCTTTTGAAAGTTGTTTTTTTTGTGTGTGCAAATTTTTTTAAAGAATTTTAGAGAATGGAAAGAGGAACCTACTGAGAAGCTAGGCCCAAGTTGTAAAAAAACTTTCCCCACAGCGTGTGGTGAAACATCTTTTATCACTGCACTCTTATCTTTAGTAGGTTGGCACTATGGTTTGCTCACCTGTATGGACAGATGGATGGATGGGGCTAGAAGGGATTCTGAGAATTTATTTTGTTTTTCCAGGCTCTTTTATGAAGAAGTAATGCACAACCTTTATTAAACCACAATCCTCAAGAAAATGAATTTATTTTAAAGCTTAAAACTCCTTTCCTTTTCTTTCTTTCTCTTTCTCTGTATATTTGTATGATGATAAGGCAATGTAAGAAACAGAAACACACAGAGAAGAAGAAAGGAAACTAAAGTTGTTCTCCTGAAAAGTATTGACTTCAGGTTTTTATAAAAGTCTTTCTGAGGTGTTGAAAATAAAAGGACTCAGGTCTGTTTCTTTCAGTTCCCTGAAAAAGCTTCAAAAGATTGGCATTTTCCCTCATTTGCTTGCCAAACCACATTAAACCCTGCCGCAGGCTGTAGTGCTCAGTGGCTGTCACAAGCACGGGTGACTTCATCTCACATGCCCCACCTGGCCTCTCCACCACCGAGCTGATGCCACCCAGAGGTGCTGCCTGGATGCCATGTGCACTTGTGGAAAATGGGCCAAGGTTCCAGGGCATTTCACATGGCTGGGGACAACATGGAGTCTTGGCAGCTCTGTGGGAAAACCCCATGAAGGCTCTGAGCCCCTGAACTTCTCAAGAGCAAGCACGAGCAACGAGTCCCAAAACAGAGCTGGGAACTGAGCAATAGTAAAAAACAGATAACCTCCACTGATATGAGAAAGAGAAGTGAGAAAGTAGTTGGTGCTGATGGTTCTTCACTGTGAGCTGAGGAGCAGGCTGTGCTTTCAAAAGGCCTATCCTGTCTCCACTCCCAGGCAGCTGAGGGTACCCTTGGGGTTTCAGAAGAGAGGGAGGATGGCTGCTGTGATGGCTGGGATCACACCTCAGCCACTGCCAAAGCATCAGGTGTCTGCCAGCGAAGGAGGTTCCAGCAGCAATTCTCTTTCATGAATCTGTGGCACTACAACAGAGTGAAAAAGAGAACCAAAACTTTTTGATAAGGAAGCCCTCATAAGAGTACAGGTTTCAAGACTGTCATTTATTAAAACTTCTCAGTTAAAGAGTTCAAGTTGTAGAAATTTATCTGCAATAGTCTACAGGCCAAAGCTCTTTGGTGTCTCGATTGGGAAGGGCAGACCCCAGGTGAGTTCTCCTGCTGCTGCGGACATTCAGGATGGCAAAGGCCTGAGCCGAATGCTGTTAATCCTCATCTTGTGAGGACCTCCTCACTGGGTCTTGAACAGTTGATTTCCACAAGTAATCACATTTGATGTGCCTGAAGACACACATTGCCAGAGTGTATTTTCCTAGTTTGGTTAGGGGTACTGGAAAGGTTTTGTTATTTCCTTATTGTTTGCTCTCATAGCCCCCAAGCACATCGCTACCATATTTACCATCCTCATTATGTGATTAATAATGCAGTCCTCCAGTCACAGCTTTCAGCCAGTGGAAATTCTGTCTTGTGTAAGGATCCTGAAGTAGCATGACCTATTTTGGCAGGTCTGTATCAGTGTGTGTATCATATGTGCCTTGGCCATATCATTCCCAACAGTCACTTTCTGTCATCAGACTTCTCAGATGCCTAAATTAGGTCAGATTCCCAGCTGAAAACCAGGGCAATCAGCCTCAGCATTTTTACACTTTTCATTTAACTGGTTTTTTATGTATCTGGGTTTTTTTGTGGCTCACTGTTTTATGTGATGTGCTTCACACACTTCACACGTAGCAACTATTTGTCTGGTTCCTTCCTGGACTTTATTAACACCTTTTCCTGTCATTTTTACTAAGACTACAGGGGATTTAATAACATTCCCACCACTAAATATGTGTCATCCTGAGCTATACACTATTCTGTGCCAGCTGGGTCTCTCTAATTTTTAGTTTAAAGGCTATAGCATTAATTTTCAGTAACAGAAAAATTGCCCTATTTTAGTTTAGGTCAAACCATATTTTCTTGATGGCACCATCTGCACCAAACTTTTCCTTTATTCTTAAGTGCATCTATACCATTTTTCTATGTATTTGTTGTCAAGTTATGCACTGAAAGTGCAGGAATGTGGTGATATTTCAGAGCACATCACTTAGAGATCTCTAGAGCTCTTAACAGCCCAAATTTTGTCTCCAAAGATCTATCTCCTAGTGCTCTACTGTTATATGTATCTTATTGAAGCATAACTGTACCAGTCATCAAAATTGCCTTAGAGCAGAGTCTACCTGGGGTGTTTGATTGTGATACAGAACTGGGAGGAGTTTGATGGTGATCCAGAACTGGGAGGAGTGGCTGACACACCATGGTGCTGTGCTGTCAGCCCCACACAAACAAGCTGCAGAACATTTGACTTCTGCCTGTGATTATTTCATGAGTAGCATTCATTATAATAATGTGTCAGCATATATATAACTATACTTAGGGTACTTTCTCCAAGCAAAAAGAGTATGTTAGACAAGGATAGAATCCAATTCTCCTCTTATTTATACATTTCAGTTAATTAAGTGCAGAGAGGACTGAAGAGAAGACCAAACCCTGAATACCATGGCACTTGCAGTCAGGTTCAGCTGAAAAGCTGAACTTTGACTTCCTGTCTCACCTGTACTTGAGGATATTAAGAGGAGTGAAGCAGGTGTGGTTTCATGGGTGCTGTTCCTGTTGGAGCTATTTGTATTAGTGTGGTCACAAAGATATTGGACTAAAGTGAAGCTTTTCTCAGAAATGTTTTTCCCCTTTTTTCCCATTTTGTAATCTCTGCTTGTTGTATGTTACCAGTCATACCTCTAACCGGTATCAGATTGCCAAGCTGAGGAGAAGTCAAGAAAAAAGTGTTAAGTCACAGAAAAGTATTAATTATGTTGGCTCTTTGCTCCTTCTTTCTTTGCATATATGCTGCTGCTTTTAAAACTAGGTCATAACTGCTCCTGTAGTCTGTTTCTGAGGTTCCTGTTACCTGTGCACTGAGCCTTTGGGCAGACGAGCTCTGCACTGTTCAGGCATTTGTGAGTCCATGTTGTGTTCTGTGCTAGCCACAAGAAGCACAGCTGCAGTTACTGGTGCTCAACATAAGCTGTGAGTTTTTGCAGAGAAGCCAGTTTTCAGTTCTTTCCACAAAGTGAACAAAGTGATCTTGCACAAGCCTAAAAACAATGATCTTGCTTCAGCTCCGAGGTGCTGTGCATACAACGCACAGAGCTGCCTCAGACTTCGCTGCAAGCTGCATGAATACCAGACCCACAGGACTGCTCCTGAGAGAAATGCATCCTGGTCATTCCATTGGGCCTCCATAGATGATATGATCATAATTAAAAGGCAGAATCAGCCAGGGTACCCCATAACTGTAGCTTGAATACTATTGAATGGTGATGGCAATTTGTTAAAAAAATTAAGAAACTTTCTCTAGCAGAGAACCACAACCACTTATATGTGACTATATACATGAGCAACTGAATATCACTCTGGAAAATACAGCTCATACATAACTCAGTAGTACAATTCAGGGTTCACATTTTGAGCTGTGACAATAAGCAGTAAAAGAAACTGGGCAAAGGAAATAGTTGTGACAGTGCAAGCTTTCTAATGGAGATGACCTGAAGTGTGCCCCAACCACCAGTCCCTGCAGGCCAAGCTGGAAAGGAAGCATTGCCCAAAGTCCTAGGGAATGAGCTCATGTTTCCCACTGCCTTGGATTGCCTACATTCCTGCCCCCTAGTCCTTTGTCAGCCCAGGCACACCTTTCCTCCTGAAATATATGCAGTAACCTATTTTCAGTGGGTGTGGACAAGAGGTACAGGAGAATGTCTGAATGCAATATCAGTTCCAGTCATACTGAAGTGCATCCAGCAGCCTGTTTTTGTATCAAAGCCTTCCAGTAAGATGTGCATTTTGACAGGAAGCGAAGCTCATTCTTTCTATATATCTATCTCCTCTATCCTTTTGGGAGCAGAGAATAAGATATGCGAGAAGGCTGCACAGTTCACGTCAGTTTAGCTCCCACAGAGCCCCTGGTCTCTTATTTTTCAGTCAAGACTGTTTTCTTTACCACTGATGGGAGAATTACTCCAAACTGACAAGAAAATCAGGAGAACACCCAGTCTGCAGGAGTTCACTGCCAGAAGGTGCAGAAGGCACCTGGGGGGAGAGCAGTGGTCAGTCCATTCCATGGTCTCCCTGTAAGGGCTGAATGATATATGCTGAGCAAGTACTGCAGCAGAAACAGAAGAAGACAAAATAATTTTTATTAAGAAGACAAAATATTTTTATTTTTTTACATGATCCTTATGATCATGTAAAACTGACTGTAGGCTTTGACACACAGGTGAAAGAAGATGGATACAGGTAAAATAATGCATTTGATCCTATTCTGTGCCAATTCATTTTCACACAAAAGCTGACCTGGTCATTTAAAAGTAGCAGCTGAGTGATCCAAGTGTGAAACGGGTCAATTATGTTTTAGTGAACTAGCTCAGATTCTGACAGATTCCAGGCAATTATGGGCCTCCAGGAAATCAGGATCTGAATGAACAGGATGTTTAAAACAGGCTGGAATCAGCTTTAAACACCTGCATTTACTGTGGAAGTGACTGCATATGCAAATACTGCAGTCACTGGAACTCCGCCCAGTACAGTAAACACTTTCCAACTCACCCTAAAATAGATACTTAGATTTCTATGGATGATAAATCCATAGCTGTAGCAAAGACCAGGCAGGAAAGGCCACCTATACCCAAATCCTGCCACTCAGTACTACTGCTGAGGAAAGAGTTCTGCCTATTCATATAGATCTTAATTAATAGGAGGAACAACAATTCATCCTGTGTTTTTACCAGTCACCAGTTGTTATGGATCCAGCACAGGCTTTTTGGGACACATTTATTTATCCGGGGAATAGAAAGATATTTTGAATCTACTGAGACCAATTAGTGGAAGCAGTGGGAAAAGGCCCATCTGAAGGCAGCTTACATGCTCAAACAAGTTATTTGATACACCCCTATAAATATTACTTCCAATTTCTGGCCCCAATATGTTATATAGCTGTTAGAATTACTCTACATTGTTCGCTCAAAACATTTTCCAAATACCACACCAAATTATCCTTTCAGGTACACTTGCAAAACTTCATGCCTGTCCTGTTTATGGGCTCAGTCATAAGCTAAATCGTTTAACAGCTACAGACTGTCATATCCTTAGTGCAAGTATGAAAAAGAACCCATATTCTGAAGTTCTTTTATTTTTTATTTTTTCTTTTTTTTTTTTAATTTTTATCTCTAAAGATAATCGTCAAGAGCACACAGCAACTCTACCTCAATTCCTTTGTGGACTGATTAGGAGAGGAAACACTTGAAGAGAGCTTCACAGAAAAGAGAGGTGAAAAGATAGAAAGTAGAGATTTCAAACAGAATATATATATATATATATATATATATATATATACATGTGCTTTTATGTGTGTATACTTATATATATTTGTTCGCTGCAAAATGCCAGTTGGAGAACACAGATTCAGTTTAAGACCACCAAGTTTCTGAAGACTGAGGGATTCTTTGTTAGGAATCTGTCATATTGTCTACCTCAAATAACTTGTGCCAATAAACTGTTAAATTCTTTTCCTGGAATTTGAGGTCAGAAGGGAAATGGTTGACTACACTTTTTCCTCTGACTCTCTCAACAGCTATGTGAGGCAATTACTTGTAGAGGGAAGTACTTGATGACCAGAAGCCATTGTCTGTCAATCCTGGATACAGACAATATTTAATACTTAAAGTTATAAAGGAAATCAGTTCATGTGTTATTTAAACTTCAACTAGATCAGGCAATTTCATCAAAGTTCTATAATAACATGTGTCTTCATCTTGCCACAAATCAAGGCCAAGGTACCTGCAGGAGGGCCCTCTGGCAGAGGATAACTCCACACTACTCAGGATGTCTGCCAGGGTTAGAGGGAGGTTTACAAGCTGATTTTTCATGGCCCTGCACCATCTGACAAACACTGTGGTCCATTTAAGTGAAGGTTGCTTGCCAGGAATCAGCAGTTGCAGGAACTGCTTGCATGGTTCTTCCCCCCTGTGCAAGATAGCATGGTTTCACCCAGAGGAAAGTTACCTTGTGCTGTTGGGAAATACGAGTGTGCATATGGGCAGTGATCACAGAGGACTCTAGGATGAACTCTTGAGCTGATATGTTGAACTCTTCTGTTGCCTTAGCTTTGCTAATCTTTTTAAAATATCAGTCTTCAAAAAATTAAGCTTATAAAGTCTGCTTATGTAGGAAAGATCAACATACATATAATATTCTAGCTATTAGCCCCTAAATTGGAACCTCTTCAAATCCAGTTTAGGATACTTATTCTTACTGAAATTTAAACCAGCCTACAAAATGTATCAGTAGAGTTACACTACTTGGGTTTCAACTGACCTAAGGTTTTGTGCCCAGCATTTTTATAAGCTGACTTGCACACTGATAAAGAAAACTGCAAACTGAATTATTTTGTAATCTAAGAAGCACTTGAACTGTAAAGTCATACTTCAGATGCTGAGAGCTTTTTGTCAATACTGGTCCACAGACTTACTATTTCCAAGAACGTGACTACTGCAGAAATAAAATCTTTTAAAGTTGTAAAGACCACATTGATGAGTTTCTCTCTGAACTGGTTCATAAACACAGATGACAGTGTCTGTGTTTATGCAAATCTCACCTAAATTAGGGTGAATGTTTCTAACACTAGCAGAGAATCCTGGCCTTGCTGATTTATACTTCAAAAAGGTGAAGGTTCAAGTGAGCTAAAATTCAACTATCAGCAAAACTGCAGAGTCCAGGACAGACACAAGAAATCTGAAAGTAGATATGTACATTTAATTTTACTACTTAGCTAGTTCTGAAGATTTGGTGCAGTATTTGCTTGTGGAGGTTCTTTGACTCTCATCTGTATTTTTTAAATTTCACAGTAACAAATTTTTGTTCAGTCTTGGAAAGTACCTGCTTTTACTCTGTCAGGCTGGAGAACAGAAGCACTCCTTAGTAGGTAGAAATGACAGCATTATTTTTATTCACTTTTGAAAAAAGCAGTTTTTCTCTAGATTGATACAGCTAACAAGCTCTAACAGGGATGCACCCCTCCACTACATGAAAGCTGGTAATGTTTCTATATTTTCTTGCTGAAAAAACTGAGGGGTTTTTACCTCTCAATGTGAAATCCTTGTGGAGAGAAGACACTCTTGTTTTACCTTGTCCCGATGGTTTGAGGTCAGAGCTATAACCACCATGGGGTTTACTTTGACTATGAATACTAAGATAAAGACTGACATTTGTTTCTGAAAGCATTTTTGGTTAATATAATGAGTATAACATATAATTGTAAAATATATACTAGCTTCTGCAGTGAAGGTATACATATGGTTTACTTATGTCCTTTATCGGAGTGATCTTTGGTGAAAAATAAGAAATAAAGAACAGGGTTGGTTTTTTTTTTTTAAAGCTAAATGGCATGGAAGATCAGGAATATCATAGCTAGTTAGATGCTTTCAGTTTTATTTTCTCTGCTCAGTAATACTTGCACACACAAGTGCACAGAGGGTAGAAGTGTCATTTCCCAAATATACTTCTTCTTAAAAGAAGGCAAGCTAAAGCATCAAATAATGCCTTTGTGATAATATAATTACAGGCTTGGCAACAGTTTCTGACCTTTGTAATAATGATACTTGGAACAAAACAATAGGAAAATAAATCCGCTAAAAGAACAAGGAAGCCCAAAGACAAATAAATTTCTTAGAAGACTTAGGTTCACATCTTCACTGGATGAACCAAGCTCTTGGCTTTTAGAGATGTAGAGAAGTAACACTGCAAGCTAAAATTTGCATGAAAGTTTTTTGCAAGGGTGAGAAAGAACCATCAGTACAAAACCTGCCACCCCTTTTGGTAGGCCCACGTTCTGTTTAGGAAACATTCAGACGGAAATGGACACATTTACATTGCGCAGTTTGGTGAACTTGAACATTTGCAGAAGTGTTTCTCTGAATCACATGCTTTAGGAACTGTACTTGAGATGTGTTACAAAAGGACACTTTTTCTTCTTGTTCTTCATACTAAAGCCCCTTACTTTATTTAAATATCAAAGTGTTTGTCACTTTTCCCACAGCTAAAGATTACCGACTCTTGGTTCTTTACCTTCCTGACTCCTTCTTCTCCTCACACTCAGTCTACAATAGAAATTAAGCATTTGTTTTATGGGCCCTTAACTCATCTCAGTGGTAATTCACACAGTCCAGGAGGGGTTGAAAACCCAGCAGGAACACTCCACACTGAGAACCCCCAAGTTGTCTCTAGTTTTATCTACCATTAAGTAGACATAAACTATCGTAACCCTTTAGCTCTTGTTACTGCTTTGTAATCAAACTGAGTAAGTAGAAAATAATGTAAAAATAAAATATATACTAAAAAGCAGTCTGTTCAGAAAAAACAAAATACATTCTTCAGCTACACTTGCATTGACGAAAAACTATTAATAGGGTTTTTCTAAGTGCTTACAATCAAATCTGTGCTTTTACTTTGCTTCATTCTAAAACTATTTGCAATTGAGTTGAAATTGCGTTTCCATTTGTTTTTCCTGTAATCTGAAACATGCCATCCTACATTCTTCACCTAGAAGGATATCTTTCTAAAAGTGTAACAATATCAAAGAATTTATGAAATAAGAACTTTTTTCTCCTATGCAATAGTGCTTTGACAGGTAGTGAACCAAAAATTATGAAACACAATTAGTTTTGAAAGGCTTTCTGCTGTGAGATATATTTTAAGAGTTATTTTTCCATCTCAAATCACAAAGCAAATCTCAATTTTTTTTATAAATCGGCAATTTTCATTTTGACTTCACTCAAGGGCTTTTCAGTTTTTCACAGGTGTGCTTGACACTGACAACAGGAAGATAATACATGTAAGAGAGAAATAACATCAGCTTAATTTAGCAGCTCTCTAAAAATAGAGACATCTTTACTGTTCCTCTTCCACACCAAAGAAGTAACACTTATCTTGTGATTTTTTACTGTTTGATTTTCAGTACTCCCTTTAATGCTTTATTTATCATCTTTTGTCAATAGAAGGGAAAGAAATCCCTATTCCCACCAGAAAAGCATTAAGCAGCTGTCACCTTAGCTTATGGTTGCAGCTTGGATGAAACCATGATGGCACTGAACTTCCAAGTGAGTTTTCTGTGCAGTTTGCCACGAGCCAGTGAGTACATAGTGTAGCAAAAAAAAAATCCTACTTGGATTTAGTGAGCTTAGTGCTTAATATGAGACTAATATAGATCCATCTACTAAATGTTTCAGAAATCAGGCAAGCAGAAAAGCTCAACATAGCTCATTCTCTGTCACAAGCTTCAGAACTGATGTAAATGTCCGTAAGACTGGATCATGTCACTTGAAGAATCCTTATTTAGTTTTTGTTTCAGTATGTCCATTGGTCTGTCATATTTTAAATATAGGTCTCCCAAAGTTAAAGAAAAAACATGTATTTCTAACAGGGAAATATGTGTAACAGAACTATATTTTGAAAAATTATGCATATGAAACCATAGCTCAGGGTGGATGTTTTAAAATCCATGCAAGCTTCACTGATTTGAATTCTGTTGGAAAGCTGAAGTTGGATAGAAAAAACTCATAAAATGTAAGAGTAGTCTAATTTTAAACCTCTAAAGAGGGATTCTTCTCTCTCTTGATGTATTACATTTACAAATTAAACCACAAGAGACAGACAGAGACTGTGGGTGCAGTGGGGGAGGACATAGTTACCCTGAACCAGATGAAAATGTAAACACAGCATTAACTAAACCCCAACAGAGAGAGCAATGGGAGTGGTACATTGTGGTTCCAGCAGCTTAACCTGCTGTTGTATTTTCAGTCGAGCAAGCAGCCAAGCCCCACAGAGTCACTCACTCACCTCCTCCACTAGGCAGGACTGGGGAGAGATTTGAAAAAGTAAAAGGAAGAAAAATTGTGAGTTGAGACAAAGACAATTTAATAAGGAAAACAAAAGCCATACACACAAGCAAAGCAAAACAAGGAATTAATTTGCTGTTTCCCATGGGCTGATAGGTGTTCAGCCATCTCCAGGAAAGCAGAGCCCATCACATGAAAGGGTTACTTGGGAAGACAATCACCATCACTCCAAATGGTCCCCCCTTCCTCCTTCTTCCCTCTACTTTATATACAAGTAATGATGTTACAGGTATGGAATATCCCTTTTGTCAGTTTGGGCTTCCTGTCTGTATGTGTCTCCTCCCAGCCCCTCATGTAGTCCCAAACTCCTTGCCAGCATGGCACTACAAAAAGCAGTGTGGTGGCTCTGTGTAAGCCCTGCATAGCAATAACAAAAATATCTCTCTATTGTCAACTCTGTGTTCAGCACAAATCCAAAAAATAGTCTCATACCAGCCACTGTGAAGAAAATTGGCTCTATTCCAGCCAAACCCCACACACCTGGGCATTTTAAAAGCAAATCATTACAAGTAAGGGTAAATTAGAGCAGGAATTTCTTCTAGTCCAGGCTTTCCTGACAAGGAATTCAGGATTAGTGTCAGGATCTGGCAAAAGGAAAGACGAAATTGGGAGGAGGATTTTCTGTACTCCACATTTCCTCAAGAGGCTATTTGCCCTCACAAATGACATGCAACATCAGTCTTGTGTGCTTTGCATACCTCCTTCCCTGCAGAAGACTCTAAAGAAGCGACCCATCATTCTTCTTCTGCTCATTGTGATGGACATCTTCATTACTGAAAACAGTGTCAAGGAGACCTACCCTTTTTGGAAAGCTCTTGTAGGCACATAATCAGTAAGTCTGGTGTCTTTCAACTCCAATTCACGAGGTGCCTGCATTTGGAGGGACTTATGTTTTACTGACAGTAGCGTTCCACGAATGCATAAAATTCACCTTCAGTCAGGTTGTGAATGCTGACACTCTTTTGCATTCGGCAGCATCTAGGCATGCATTTTTTATTTCCTTCTTATCAAGATGTTCCCTCAGAAAAAACAAGTACAGAAGAAAATACATTTGAGATTAACACAAACCAAAATGTGAGACATATTAGATAGCTTTATGACCAGTGTGATAGATTTAATGGAAATTTTCACCTATATTCCTATGTACCTGTAATTTCTATAGGAATAGCATCTAGGGGCCTGTGACAGCAAATGTCTTTCACTTGCTCAATATTATTAGAGCTCTGTGGTAACTCTGATGTGGATAACAATTTTCTGTTTGTTTTGAGAAGTATAGAGTTGTTGGGCAAAAAGGGATGCTATTTGAGCAGGATTTTTGAGGCAAGAGACTTCATGAATAAACATTTGCTATGCTAAGTCACAGACAGAGGAGTTAAAATAGAGAGCATCAAGACTTTTTTTCCAAGAGTTATGTGACAGTGAGTCCTTTTTCAAGTTAGCCTGAAAAATGAAGAATTAGTTTCATTCTTGATAGAACACCCCTGACAAGAACTAATTGCAACAGATTTGACTCAAAGGACTTTTTGCAGTTGTGCCATCTAATGATCATTTCACTACCTGAAACATGCTTGCTCTGTGTTATGTGCATGATATACGTACATCTCTGATTTCTTTGCAATTCCTATTTTCCTGTTCCTTTATCTAGGATTCCAACAACTCAGCTGGAAGCAACATTAATCAATACAACTTTCTTGATACTGACTCTCACCACTTCTGAATATTTTTTGCTGACATTTGAAGCACTATGTCAAATATATCAGAAAGAAAGAACCTCAATAAGCCCCCACTGAGCTGCTTACTGCTTAGCTGTACTTTTTTCTGGATCTGCACTCAGGTTTTTCTCAGCTGATTATCTCTTTACTGCACTAGCCTCCAGTAGAAACTTCACAATTGCCAGGCCTCAGGAATGATCAATGGTTCAGAAAACAAGTTTTTTCAGTAAAAGCCTCTCTCACAAAGCACAGTTTTTTGTCAGAATGGTTATTTCCAGCTATAGAGTTTGAGGAACTGACCAGTTACACTGCCCATGGCCTATGACCACACAAACTAAAGCTCTTTTTAAACAAGATTTTAGGTTAAGTGACACCAACTGGCACCTATGTTTTTTGATCTAACCTCCTAAGCAGGACTGTCTTGCAACAATATGCTTGGAATAAACCATGCAGGTGATGAGAGTCCACAAGCAGGAGTGTGCCTGAACCCACTCTCTGCCTGTAATTAAACAGTAGAGATGTACCCACAGTTATCGGCTGATTTGGCCTGGCACCTCTTCAGCCCTTATTGTAACTCTTTGCAAAACCTACTGTAGATCTATCCTCTGCCTTTCTGGGCATTTGTTGCCATTTCTTCACTTTTTCAATTTGTACTTTTGTGAAATTGCCTCCCGGTACTTGCAGTTTAACGAAAGCAAGCACACAAATTGAGCTGTAGGTTCTTTCTTGCAGCTGCTGAATGCTACCATGCTGCTTAAAATAAATACACTAAACCACGAGCTATTGCATCTGCCAAGAAAGATCTGTGAAAAGCAGACAGTGAAAGCACGGGTCTGCTTTGCAGACTGCAAAACTGAAAGTAATTTTGCAGAATTACAGATGATGCAAATAAGACAGCTGCAAACAGAACATTTTTAACTAACTTACATTTTGCAGAAACTGAAGCTCAATAGTTGTTTGGTTTGGTTTTTTTTTTCTTGGTAGAAAAGGGTTTCTCCAGCCTGTAAACCAGTCCAAGCAATTGCAATCTGTCCCTAGTTCTCATGTTTCTTTCCTTATATTCTGTTTATATTATAAACACAGCAAGACTCATTGAACACATGTTCTTTTTTCCCTAAGTTGAAAAAAAAAAGAAGAAAAAAAATGAAAATCCAGCCCTTATTTGAAATGGATCACAGTTTAGTTGGGGGCAGGGTGGGGGGAATGTCAGAAGATACTGTACACTACAGAAATCAAGGTTATGACATCTAGAGTAGATACAATGGATTTAGCTTATGGGCAATCTATGGACTAGTGTTCTCACACAGACATCAATAGAATTTCGACTTGTGATATGTGATTTTCTTTATGTTGCAGTAACACAGGAGGTGTGATAATGAATAGACTACAGAGCAATCTGGATAGGAGGGATTGATGGGCCAAGGTCAATGGTGTGAGGTTCAATAAGGCAAAATGCCAGGTCCTGCACTTGGGCCACAAGAACCCCATGCAGCACTACAGGCTTGGGGCAGAGTGGCTGGGAAGCTGCCCAGTGGAAAAGAACCCAGGGGTGCTGGTTAACAACAATCAGTGCTATGATTTAATTGACATGGTGATGTTTGCTCAAAGGTGCTATGATCTTGGATGTCTTTTTCAAGTTTAATGATTCTATGATTCTAAGTATCAGAAAACCATTCACCAGGACAAAGGTAGCTGCTCCAAGATAGGAAGAAGTCAGACTGGAAAAACATTATGATGATTTGGAGGGAGGCAAGACTTTTCAGAAAGTAATTTTAATGGATTGAGTGCATTCAAGGAAAATCTGTCAAACTAAAGAATTTTTTTAGTTGATTAATATATTATTCATGTCCTAAATTTCTGCTTTGACATATTGTTTTCCTCACTTGACATTTCTCCTCTAGGTTTTCAAGCAGTGTGTTCATGATATGATCAATTTGGCTTACAGGGATCAACAACCCACTTGTGAAAAATGGTTAAAAACGAATCCCACCTGGACGCTTTGACACTGGCAATGCTCCAGAATAAAACAGTCTCCATCACTCTCCCAATTGTGTATACGATGGTGGCTCTGGTCAGCATCCCTGGCAACTTGTTCTCCCTTTGGGTGCTCTGTTGGCACATCAAACCCAAAACACCTTCTGTTATCTTCATGATCAACTTAAGCATCACGGACCTTATGCTGGCCAGCTGCTTCCCCTTCCAGATTTCTTATCACCTCCAAAGCAATCACTGGAAATTTGGCGAGACCCTTTGCAGCCTTGTGACAGTGATGTTCTATTCCAACATGTATTCTTCCATACTGACCATGACCTTTATCAGCATGGAGCGGTACATGGGTGTGGTACACCCCTTGAAGTTGACCAAGTGGAGAAGAAAAAGATATGCCTTGGCTGCCTGCATAGCTATGTGGTTTGCCTTGCTACTAGCCTTCTACCCACTAGAAACTACAGACCTGACCTATGAAGTGAAAGAATTAGGGATTATAACCTGTTTCGATGTACTAAAATGGGATATGCTGCCCACCTTTGCAGCTTGGGTAGCCTTTCTCCTCACTTTATTTGTTGTGCTATTTCTGATCCCTTTTGTTGTAACAGTTGGATGCTACATTGGTATCATCAGGAAGCTAATTCAGACATCAAACAGATATGGTAATAAGCAAAAGACTAGATCCATATACCTGGCAACAATTGTCCTTCTGTCCTTCATCACTTGCTTTGCCCCCAATAACTTTATCCTACTTGCACATATGATCAGCCGCCTATTTTACAGCAGCAGTTTGTACCCTGCCTATAAGCTCACCTTGTGCCTCAGTTGCTTCAACAACTGCTTAGATCCCTTCATTTATTATTTTGCATCAAAAGAATTTTACCAGAAATTCATGCAATTGCTTCGCCCTAAGGTACTGGTCAGCGACAGCTTGGAAAACAGAAGGGAAAGTTTATTCTCTGGCAGGACAATGTCAGCCAGATCAATGTCAAGTGGACCTATGGATGGGTTAGAGGGAGTACGGGTCAATTTGCAAAGGCAGGAAAGTGTTTTTTAGCTTTAGATATGCCCAGAAGAAAGACACCTGTGAAACTTATGAGTAGACACAGAAAACATTTCCTTTTGTAAGACCATGCTCAAAATACCTTGCTCCAGGGACAGCACTCAAGCTTAAATTGCATTGCAGGATTCTCTGGTCATGGAAGTGCTAAAAGAACTGAATTTATTCAAGAAGGCATTGAAGCAAATCAAACAGGGTTAGTCTGGAAATAGCCTTGCTGCATAAGACCAAGGGATAGGTTTAGAACAGTTACTCTCAGGTTCAACTATAGTTAACCAAAGACTTGCAATTATCAGTGAATGTGAAATATTACTGTACATGGATTAGAGCATGCACCAAATCTGGTTTGGGAGTAGAGGAGTTGTTTTTTCTAAAGAATGTGCTAAGCTTTGTTTTTGTTTTTTGATTATATTTCCTTCTCTGTTGTTGTATTTTTATAAAAGAATAAAAGTAGCATGGTATTTTACCATTAATACATAATGCACAGCCACTGTGAAATCACAACACTCACCCAACTGCTTTTCAGAGTCAAACCACACTGACACTTGAAAAAATTAGGTTGACTCATATTATTTATTTCAATCTTATACAGCAAAACATCTCATACAATGAAAGGAAAGCTAACAACGTTTGCAAATACAGCTGCATTTCTTGAAGTTATTCATTTCTCAGGACTATGGGGAGCAGTTTATTTAAGGAAACAGACTTTCCCATAATAACCTATTACAGTACCAATGCTGCTCGTATGTGGATAGTATCAACTGGTCATTTTCACCAATGTGTAGGCTACACATAGAAGAACCATCCTCCTCAGCAGAATTTAGCTTTACATAGTGCCTGGGGGGTGACTTTTTCTTCCTTACAGAGATGTGTAGATTATAAACCAGATTTTCTGATGGATAAATGAAAATTCAACCACAGACTGGAGAGTTATTCTGTGCCAGCAGAAACCAGATGAAAACTTTTCCTGATGGCCAGATGTCAGAAACAGACTTTTTCAGGCAGGCAAGAAAGAAGAAAAGAACGATGAAAATAAGGCTTCAGAATGGGAGCTGTACCAAACATCCTGAAAATAAGTTATGGCAGGTGGGTTGAGCAGTCCTGTGTTTGGAGCCTTCCCCTGAAATATCTTTCTACAGCTTGTTTGCATATTCTGTGCCATGTTTAATCCTTCTCACATCTCAACAACTGCCTGCGTGTCTGGAAAGACAACTTCTACAGAACATGCACTGGGGACAGACAAAAGAGAAGTTTTCCTGTGGTATTTACGGCTTTTTACCTACATTTGACCCTCACTGACAGAGGAGAGACACAAACCACCTGAGAAGACCAGACAAGACCCCCCCACAAGCAAGAAGAAAATACACCATATCCTTTTTCTGTGCTTCAACTCCATCCAGCACTGAGGAGAAAGCTGTCTGAAGTGTTGTAGATAGTTGGTTGAGACATCTTATGCTGCACTGATCCCTGAGCTCCTGTGCCTAAGTAATAGGCAACACCCATTTTTCGTTTGGGTGTCTCATGGTCAAAAACCAATTTTCCACCACTAATTACCATTAATTTCTTCACAGTGGAGGGTGGAAAACAGCATGCACAGTGAGATATTTTAATGTCCTTCAGTTTTTGGAGCAGAATAAATGTGAGTGGACCTAGCACTACTGTTTACAAGCCAATATGAACATTCAATGCTTTGTGGCATTTCACAGTGTTAGTTTCAATTGATCTATACATTTTCTGTGTAAAAGACCAATCTTACTGATATGTAGCTCACCTAAACCTCCCACCAATTTACCCTTCACTATTCACTTTCACATGATTCAAGCTTTCTCACTATCACAATTGTTTCATTGTTTTCTGCATTTTGTTGTGGCAGATTTATTTTTTTTTACGTTTATACTGAAATCTCTCTCCTTTTTATTTATTTTTTTTTAACATGGAAATATTTTTACATTGAAAGCTTTACTTCTCCTACATTTAATGCAGAACTTGACTCTGTTTTATCTTGAACATGGTCCTCAAGTGCATAGTCCCTCCTAAAATACGCTGCAAAGTGCCTGAACTATAACTGACACAAACTACAGCCAAAAAGGGCAGAAACCTTGCACTTTGGACACCAACTGCTATATTTTGAAAAATAGTAAATTGCTTCTTTTTCAAGTGAGAAAATATGCTTACAACGGACTAAAAATGTCTTTCCAAACTCATTAAGCTCTTCATAACCCTTCATCTCTCTTCTGAAAATGTTTAAAAAGGAACAGGAAGGATGCCTCATTTGAGTACGCTTCATGCCATTTCACTAACTAGCTTCTAGTTAACTCCTGTTTGGGTCAGTGGGATTGTTCCTTGAGAAAGGAATATAGAAATGGACCCATTTACAGCAATCCTTTGAGTCTGATGGCATATTCTGTGAAGTCTTGGAGAGTCTTTATTAGAGAGGAAGAGAATAAATTATTATTAAAAGAGGCCCATTATACTGTTCTTTGATCCTGGAACTACATCCTTCTGGAGCAGAAGGAATAAGAATAAGGCTTCTACCCTCCTTGATACAGTGAGTGTAAGTTGGCATCCATATACATATATACATATAAATATAGACATATAAATACACATTGCAATTTGTGAACGTTATTGAGAAGTCCATGTCCATATTATGTTCAATTTGGGGAATACAGGCCCTGAGCAACTTGCTTACTTGTAAGCATTATTATGTGATTAATGTAATTTTACTGAAAAGAATGTAAAGGCTTCTGTTTGTTTTCAGGGTTGGGAGGGGGGTTTGTGTTTGGTCTCGTTTTGTAATGACTGTATAGAAATTTAACCTATGAATGTGCTTGAAGTTTTTTTTTGTAATATAATGATATTAATTAAAAAAAAATAAAAAGCACATGATTTAACATTCATTCCTGGGTTTTTACCTGCCATGTGTGAAAAACTTCCAAGCATAGAAGAGGGCAGGGAACCAAGTTATGAAATAAAATTAATCTATTTCTCATTGTTATTGTGGACTTTTTTCAGTTTTTTCAGATTTTTTTTACAGGATAGATATATATATATTAGAAGTTGGCATTGTCATAGACCCTTCACACAAATTTTAAATGTATCAATGCTTTAATGAGACGTTGGCTAACTTGAATCCTTCTCCTTATGCAATAGATGCACTGATACATATATATTTTTTAATTTCTATGCATTTCTGAAGGAGCCTAGCAGTCAGAGCCTGTCCCACCTCTAGCCTGGAGCAGGGCATTGGAGGAAACTGGGAACGGACAGTCAGGATCAGTAGTCATGGAATCACAGAATTATAGAATATATCAACTTGGGAAGGACCCACAAGGATCATCAAGTCAAGCTCGTGGTCCTGCACAGGACCATCTCCAAGAATCTCACTATGTGCCCAGGAGTATTGTCCAAACACTTCTTGAACTTTGTCAGGCTTGTGCTGCGACCATATCCCTGGGGAGCCTGTTCCAGTGCCCAAACACCCTCAGGGTAAAGAATATTTTCCTGATATCCAACCTAAACCTCACCTGACACAACTTCAGGCCAATCCCTTGGGTCCTATTCCTGGTCATCAGAGAGAAGAGGTGAGTGCCTGCCCCTCTGCCTCCCCTCACAAGGAAGTTCTAACTGCTGTGAGGCTTCCCCCCAGTCCTCTTCTCCAGGCAGAACAGACCAAGCGCCCTCAGCTGCTCCCCATGAAGCTTCCCCTCTACACAGTTTACTATCTTTGGGTGTTCTCTAAGAACTTCATGTCTTTCTTATATTGTGGCACCCAGGATGCAAGGTAAGGCCACACCAGCACAGAGAAAAGCAGAACAATCACCTTCCTCAACCAGGTTGTGATGCTGTGCTTTCACAAATGTTCCCTAGACTGACTATGTTCCATTTTGGGTTCATTGTCTCTTTGGCTACATATAAGCTGATACGTGAGAGGGCCAGAGATTATCCTGAAGTCAACTCATCACTTTTTGTCATTTTTTCCAGTGCAAATTGTTTAAAATAACATGAGGTCTACATTGATACCCACTGGGGTGTTATTTCTCTAAGGTGATAGGGTATGTGCTTACCAAAAGACGGGAGGGATAGCACAAATGTTTATGTGTGAAATTCAGTGTTGGTAAGTGTGAAGTAATGCACACAGGGAAACCCAGTAACAGCTTTGTGTATAAAATGATGTGTGTCAGTGACTACAGTGAATCATAATCCGTACGTCCATTCATCAGCTCAGCATCATAGAAATCCACGGTTCACCCATTCTTAGTTTACTCTCTGCACTTCTGGCATCTGGCAAGAAAGGATCAACAAGGACTAGAAAAAAACAAGGTAAGAAAGAGCATATAGTATGCTCTAACAAATTAATTTAAAATCTTAGAAGTTAAATAGCTTGATTGCTCATCTCAGAAAAGAGACAATATAAGACAGGCAGGAAAAAGGCCTTCAAAATCCTCAATGAAGTTGCAAAGGCTGATTTGGATGACTTACAATGCCTTTGCCCAATAACTGGTGAACAACATATTAAGCTAATGATCTTAAAACCAGATCAAGTTCACATATCTTCTTACAGCACACAGTATAATTAGAAAACACTTTGCCAAGAATGTTGTGTATGCACGCAGTACACTGGTCCAGAGAAACTGGAAAATAACATGGAAAAGAAGTCCATTGTAGGTTATTAAACAGACAAACCACCACAGGCCCAGGAAGACCTCAAGGAATAAAACTGCCAAAGCCTGGAGGAGTACTAAGAGGAAGTCATAGTATATGATTGCCCTGTTCTCCCTTCTCTTGAAATGCCAGTGTTTGAGGCAGGACACCATAAACAAGACAGCTCCTTGGCTCCCCTCTGGTCCATCTCACACTTCCAGTTAAGCCCTGCCAGAATCACCTTGGAGCTTGGCCTTTTCTACCCGGCCTGCTGGGGCACTGCCAGGGGGATTCAGCAGGAAATTCAGCCTGCTACCATCTTGGAAGAGGCTATTCCATATTCAGGGGAGCCAGGGGCACAAGCTTGATCATCTGTCATTTAGCCCCTTTTGACAGGTCACAGAGTCACAGGATGGCTGAGGCTGGAAGAGACCTCTGGAGGTCACCATGTCCAATCCCCGTAACCAAGCGATCCCTCATGATCAGGTCAAGACGAACTTGTGTCTTGCCCTTCAACAAATCTCTCCAGGTGCTTGTAACAGTTCATCCATTTTGCTTCAAAACACATAATTATTAATTCCATTTCTGACATACTGTCTCACCTCTGGTCTCATTTTTTCCATCACCTATCTCTCTCAAAGGCTGCTGCTCTTGGAGCTGACCAGCAGCACACCAGCTTGTGCATTTGGGGCAGGGCAATTCACGGTTGCTGTTTTTTTTTTTAACTTCTCAGCAGCCCAGTCTACTCTTTAAAGGTCACAGCTGTATTAGGGAAGAGCACAGTTCTCTGGCATGAATTGTCACCAATACATTAGCAAATACACTCAAGTGTACCTTTTCTGCAAAAAGAAAAGAAAAAAATAAAGGTAACAGAATATTTTTCAATGACCTGACAAGTCATTGAAAAAGCTAATTTAGGATGCTATGACCTGGCAAAGTCCATTAAAGTAATCAGTTTTAGTGGTAAAATTTTTAGATGTATCTAAAGTCACAGTTTTTTTAAGTGCCCCAAATGAAAATTCTAATATAAAATAACTCTTACAAGAATGATTAGGATTTAAGACTTGGTTATTGTTCTTAGTAATTAAATCCATCCTGGGGAAAAAAAAAAAAAAAACCAAACCTGGAATCTTTTATAGGAATAACTGTACTTTCCTCATTTATGCCACAGTTCATAGCCTCAAAAGGAGTTACTGAGAGCAAAATTTAAGTCATACTATTAATTTTGATATATTTGGATTACTTTCATTCTGGATTAAGTTTTTGCAGGTAATTGTTTTCTTCTTGAAAATATAAAGTGTAATTATGTAGTGCATAATAGAGTACAGCATAACGCTTATTTGAAATATCTTTTTTAAAGCTTTCTTTTTTATTTGACAAAAAACCCACAACCCTGCATAACTGAAGTCTGGACAGCCACAGAACTCCTGGTCTTTCATGACTTAGTTGCAGGTCTTCTAGTATTTTTAAGTCTAAAACCAGCTTGAAGTCTAAACAGCTAGAATATGTTATCAAATTAGCAGACTCTCAAGCATCTTTAATTATAAAACACGAAGTTCAGAGCTGCCAGACAGATTATCTTTCTAGCTTTTAGCATAAATAAATACCTCAACTCCCTTCTTGACTATCTTATCTCAGGATGATGTCTTGCAGTCAGACTTTTTCTTCTGCAGAAATTTTCAGCACAGGGACACTGATGGTTCTCTTTCCCCAGTTTCTGCACCACCACCTACATGACCTGGCTCTGGCATGCCCCAGTCTGCAGAAAGAAAAGTGCCATTGTCTTACTGAGAGCTTCCCAGGCTTATTGTCCTTTGGAGCTTTTCCTAGTATGTCCACAATCTTAACTTATGTTGTTGGGTATGGTGAAGTACCAGGAAAATGGAGAAATGTTTTGTTGAATGGCTTAAATCTGAGGAAATCAAAAGGTTTTTCTCCTCTGCTGTGTACCTGAGCAGCTTTATCAAAGGAGAAAGGATAACAGACTTATATGAAGTATAAACAGATTCAAGCTAGAGATGGAAGAAGGGTTAAAGAAGTAACTTCTGTGGCAGCTGGGCAAATACTTTAAGTGTCTGCAGAGAGACACAGGAAGTTAGTTTCTGCAATAGGCTATCTGCAGCTAGAGAATGTCTGTAAATAGTTTTTTTCATAAACAGCCACTTTCATTTTAGAAACATGGTGCCTTTTCAGTATAAAAGCTGGGAGCAGCAGTAAATCTCCAGATCTCTGCTGTAAGGAAAGGTATGTGATTAACAGACAAATAAACAGTATCAAGATACAGAAAACTCACCGAGTGACTCAAACTTCTGGAAATGTGGGCTTGCCAAGCACAAAAGGTGTAACTTACCTGATCAAGTCTTGCCCTAAGCATCTTATTGCTTGGCAGCACTCGTGATGACTGGTGACTGCCTCCTTCATTTCCTAAACAATACCTGCTTTGGTTTTTTATTGCATTCAGACATCCAGATGTCAGTAGATCTCTCTGCAGACAAACACTGGAAAAGAAATATTGGTATCCCACAGCTGTTACCATCTTCTTCTTGACAGCTGTTTTTGAATTTTACCATCTTCATGCTTGTAACAGCAGGTTACAATAATATTCCTGAGGATCCCAGCAAACACTCCAATAGGGTGTAGGTCTTTCTTATCTCCCCAAACTCACATGGCTTCAGAAAATGAAGGAAAATATATAAGCTAATGTATAAATTAAAGTCTCTTCCCATCATTTACCTCTAAAAAGAGTCTGTCCATCTTCTCAATTAGAAATTCTCTATGAAGTGCAATGGCTTTTTCTCCCTCAAAAAGTTTCAACACCACAACACCTCTGACTTGGTTTCCCCAGTTCCTTATTATTGTCAACATGCTGCCATTTTTTCCTTTCCCTATTTCATCTTGCATTCCATAGTATATGCTGAACACATTGGTATGCCACCCCATTTTGCATTTTGATGAGAAATGCAAATTTCTCTGTACACTTTCACATAAAGTGTCCATATGTTTGAGCTTTTTTAAACTCCTAAACAAGTACAAAAATAAGTTAAAATACAACCTTTAGTTTTTCTTCATTTGATTCTTCTGATAAAATTGAGATGATAGAGGACAGAAGTCTGACAGTGTTTATTGCCATATTCAATAAAGGTATTCATTTCATAAGGTAGAATTATTCCTGTTCTTAGAAACATGAAAATTTGCTGAAGAAGCCCTAAGATCTGTAGCAATCATATCTTGGCACTTAGTGTGCTTATGGTGTCTCTTTTCCCCTCTAATCTCAATGCATCTCTTTAAAGATATTGCTAGACATATTGCCATTCACATCAGCACTGACTGTCCCTAAAGGTACACATCCACACACACACATGTGCATCCATTGCTCAGCCTGGAGAAGAGGATGCTGAGGGGAGACCTCATGGCAGTTCAGAGGTCCTCTCGCCTTCCTCATGAGATCAAGAGGAGGGGCAGGCACTGACCTCTTCTCTACGGTTACCAGCGACAGGACCCGAGGGAATGGCCTGAAGCTGTTCTGTTATGTAATCCTTAAAATTAAAACTAGGATTGTGAGCGTTTGGGGTGTGTGGTCTTTAGTTCTTAGAAGTTACAGCATTTTAGATGTACTTGAAAGTTAGGGCTCCTGATCGAATAGGAAAAAGACGGGATGCACTGCCCTCCGGTGGAGATTCACATAATAAATATAAATATTTAAAGTATGTGTAAATATTTTCTGGAAAAGCTGGGATTACGGTGAGCCTATTAATATTCTCTTCTCTGCACTTTGTTTTAAGTTTCCCTAATTTCATGCCGTTGTCTTTGCAGCTATCATTACACTGTAGAAAAAGATGGAAGACTTACTTTCCAGTCTTAGGCAACTCTATATTTGTATCTTACATCATATTTGTGTACATATATTTTTCTAATAAGCACACACACACATAGATAACATGTGCATGCTGCATATACAATATATATATGTATATGCACATTTCTCCCAAAATATTTAATGTACTTTTTAATGTACTTTTCAATGTACTTTTCAAACTTAAATAACACAGAACCGGTGTTTTTTATAGTCTGATACACAGCTTCTTTTTGTCTAGAAGCTATGTAAGTGCTAATTGAAGTGAGACTAGGGCAATGCTGAGATTAGAGGTGGAACCTGCACATGCAGCAAAAACCAGACATATGACTTCAAGAGAGGCTCATGGCTTCAATACAATCCACTGCCTGTCAAACACACAAACACACAGATATCTAGGGATGTTGTCAGCAAACACTTATCCTCCTGTCCCAGAGACTACAGGGTTATTAGATTCTGCTCAGTCTTCCCTTCTGAGGGAAGCTCAGAAGCACAGACAAACAAAGCTGCAGAGCAGAAGTTGCTCTCAGCAGTGGACACTGGCTGTGGCAACAGCTGGGAAAGTCAGCACTGGCACTGTGTGTAACTGTAATGCTGTTTCTATGTCGTCTAAATTGGGATGTGCTTGCAGCACTCTATACTGGAGGATGATATAGCACTTATTTGATATCAGGTAGAAACTAGCAGGAAGGAAGCATTCTTTTCTTTCTTTTATCTTGTGTTGCTGCTGTGGACCTGGCAGCTCATCGTCTTGGACAGCACAGGCACAAAATCTGCCATTCTGTGCTCCTCTTACTAGGACTTCGTTGTCTTCACACTGAAATTTTTTCAAGGCTCTAGGCTTCTCCAATTTACAATTGAAGAAGCCTAGAGCCTCTGTGGAAGAGCCAAAGCAAAGTTAGTTTGAATTCCTAACATTTTTTCTTCAATTATTCTTGGAATGACACTTTTTACACTATTTAAATGTGCTGGCCAAGGATGACTCTTTGGGGCTTGGATAATGATTTCTGTATTGTTAAAAGCTGCTTTGTGATGCATGGCCATGTCCTCCCACTGGGCATTGCTACATCCATGTTTGATATAGCTGCTTTTCTTGTCCCAGGAGATGGGCATGGAGCTGACAGACAAATGGGCTCGTATTCTTCTGGTACTAGTTATACTGCACTGCCTCAGCAGTTGTACAGTTTCTTCCCAAGGTATGATGTCTTTTGATAACTATGCTGTGAAGACAAAGGTCTTCAAATTAAGTATGTGTAAAAACATTTACAGGGACATTATATTTCCTACAGCCTTTATCCTACAGTGTATTTAAATCTTATTTCATCCTGTGGTCTCCACAAAATGTCTCTATATGATTGTAATACTACTCTGCTTCAAATAGAAAGGAAATTCTGGGATATGGTCACCTAGAGACATTGAGATATTACAAGCCTTCCAATCTGGACAGAAGAGGAGGAAGGAACATTTGTACCTGAGCTGACAAATTGATAGGGATTCTTAAAAATGGCCTATGAGATCACAGAGCTAAGCAAAAAGACTGTGAAAGAAATCTAGGCCATCTGCTCTGAAAGCACTCCCTGAGTCTGGAAAAATCTAGAATACCCCTTCATAAACCAAAGATCTAGTGGAACATGTAAAGCAGTCTTAAAATATCAAGGAGATGGAGTGCTGTATGAAGCAGGTAACTCTGCTCAGAAGGCTGCTAGCTAAACACAAACTGTATATAAAAAGACAAAAATAAAACACAGGATGGAGAACATTAAATAACACCATGATTTTAAACAGTTACTTATCATTAGCTGATGAAATAGAATCCATCAGCAAACAACTAAAGATCTTTCCCCCTACAGTAACAGAAACAAGATGTATTAATTAATTCATAAGTTAGGCAGACACATTATACTATGGTAAGGATTTTGGTGGCAGAAAAAGGTTCCTTGAAAAACATAAGTGTGAGCTGTTTGAATTGATGAGGTTACCCTAGAAAAGTCAAGCTGTGCAGGGTTCACTAATTTCCTCACAATGGAAGTGCATTGTTCCCCAAACCGGATGATCCTGTGCTTGCACAGGTGGCTCAGCTAAATTATACATCTGGGTTGAAATACATACACTCATCACAATACACACAAAAGTAGGCACAAGAACTTAATGATCACAGTGTTCTTTACATGCTTGAAGGTGTTACTGTCATGGCCACCAAGTCAATGCATAGACAGAAAAGCAGAGAAGTCCAGAACAAAATATCGAGGTCTCTGCAGTTCAGAGCTTTAACTGCTGTTTTGCTTCTGCTCAAAATACCTTGGATATTTGAAAAAGTCAATAGTTTCATAACCAACCTTGGACAAGCTAATCTTTGACTAGCACAGTCAGCCACGACACAAACTTTTCTGATAACTGCTGGTGTCATTGATCTCCCCCTCGGTCAGCTCGCTGCAGCCTCACACTTGCTGTGCCTGGCTTGTGAGGCCACCGTGGAGCAGCTAACAGCTCACCGCCAAACCTCTCCCCACCGTGGCAGCTTATGTGGTGTGGTTTAGCTTTTCTCACGGGGTTCTTTAGCTTGACATTTGGACCAGCAGAAATAACATATAAACACGGTAAATGAAAATATGTATTTTAACAGGTTTGTGGTTTTGTCTTTTAAATAAAGAAAGTCATTATTTGCCATGTCAGTTTAACAGAATAACAGATTTAGTAATTACCACTCCTTAAAAATAATCATCCAAGAGCCACATCTCACTTTCTTCAAGTAAAAAACTCTTTTGGTGGTCTCTCGTTTTGGGCACTTTCTTAACTTTCATGGAAAATATATAGAAATTCCACATATTTCCCATTTATTTGTTTAAGTTTCAAAACATCTGTTGTGCAAAGCAGAATTCAGTTAAGGGAAACAAATCAGGCTTGTTTTACTCTTCAGTTAACGGGATGCCATACCTAAGAAAAAGGAGTTATGTTGGGTGCATCTCTAAAGGCTCTACAGGTGTCTAGAGACAGATCTGTCTTTGTTCCTCTCTCTCAAAAGAAGCTGCCAGGACCAGGTGTTCTTTCATCTCAAGTCTTTCCTTTATTCATACACACAGATTGGGATGCAGTCACAGCTTCACTGCTCTGTTGCTATGACAGCCAAACTATATTGGAAGACTGAATAAAATGAGGAAAAAAAAATTTGGCCTGTTGTTTTGATATATAAACTTTTGCATTATCATCTTAGTCCTCTGGAGTGTCTGCTTTTAGTTTACTATGCTTGCTTATATTCAGCACAAAGCAAGGCATAGTATAGAAAGACGACTAGATAAGAAATATGTCCCAGATTCTAGGAACACCCATACAATTGCAATTTCCCTTTCTTTGGTTAGTAATGCAGTCACATTTAATATGTACATATATTAGGATTTACATTTATTTTATACTTGCAGGGTGGTAATATTTTTTCCCAGAGGAATAACTCTTTTCTGGTGTGTGCCAGGAAATACAAGCTTCTGTCACTTGATGAGATCCTTGTCCTTTTATTCCATCAAAAATTATACTGGTATCATAAGAAAGATACCATGGCTTTCATTTCTGCAATATCTTTCAGACCTGTCATTTGCAAGGAGCAGTGTCACACTTTACAGCCCTGAAAAAGGAACAGTGAATTTGTCCTGACAAGCGTACACTATTTCTTTTTCACACAAGCCCTATTTTCCTTGCTGACTCTCCAGATATTCCAAGACTATATTCAGTATTATGGATATGCAGAGCACAGCTGCCTATGTTCACAGTTGTACTTAATCTAAGTTTTTAATTTCTGTTTTCAATTCAGCATAATTTCCTTAGATTCTTTGCATTTTGTAATAACTTGAGAAAAAAATGTCTTCAAATTTTCAATTCTGCTCTCAAGTCACCATCATGACTCAAAAAAAAAAAAAAAAAAAAAAATTAAAAATTGAAGTTGAAACCTTAAATCCTGGTACCCAGGATGATATACAACCTGTCAGGTTATGGTGATACATGGCTGATCCCCATGCACCATGACAGGAGCAGGAGGGCCAAGCCTGAGGGGAGCCCCAGCAGCCACATGAGGCCAACAGAGCCCAGCCCCTCCAGGTGAAACAGGAGCCCTGTCCAAGTTGTTCTATTGGGGGTCCACATATACGATAGGTAGGTGGGGGAATGTGTGTGTATACAAAAAAGTTTTTCATCCTGATCTGCCAGAGGGGAACAAAGAGACTCCTGGTGGTGTTTGTGCCTGTGTGAGTTCTTGGTGTCCCTGTCCGTGTTGCTTCGGGTGGTTTTCCGTGTCTCCAAGTACACGTGCCATACAGTGTGTGCATGCCTGCCTGCTGGCAATGGAACTCACGCTCAGCCCTGCACCTGAGGCATGGGGCTGTGGCAGCCTCACCTCCGCTGGGCTGTCAGATTTGGCAATCCTTAACACAAACCATGGAATCACAGAATGGGAAAGGTTGGAAGGCATCATCTGGTCCAATTTTCTTACTCCAGGGCCATTCCAGAGCATGTGTCCAGGTGGTTCTTGAATATCTCCAATGTGGTAAACACCACAATCGCTCTGGGCAGCCTGTCCCAGTGCATGGTCAACCGCACATTAAACTTCTTCCCCATACTTGGGTGAAAATTCCTGAGCATCAGCTTCTGCTTATTGCCTCTTGTCTATTGCTTGGCACCACCAAGAAGAGCCTGGCTCCACCAATGAGACACATGATCCCTGAGACAGGCGTCAAAAGATCCAAATATGCTATGCAAACTGCTGTTTTAATGACTGGACATATTTTTAATGCTAGAGGCTACATGTCACTTTCTTCCAAGCCAACTGAGAAAGCATGCAGTATCACACTATTTGAAAGTAATCTGAGTTTTTATGTTCTTTTTCTACCACTTTTTCTACTTTTTCACTTAAAAGGCCACATAGGGAATATTTAAAGTTTGACAAAAATGCAGCAGGTGATAATGAAAATAGAGTCACAGCATCATAGAATGGTACAGGCTGGAAGGGACCTCAATGATTCTTCTGAATGCCTAACCTAAATTTCCCTCTTTCAGTTTGTACCCATTATGTCCCATCCTATCACTCCACGCCCTTGTGAAAAGTCCCTCTCTGACTTCCCTGTTTTCACCCTTCAGGTGCTAAAAGGTTGGTGTGAGGTCTCCATGAAATCTTCTCCAACAGCCCCAGCTTTCCCAGCCCTCTTCATAGCAAAGGTGTTCCCACTCTGATCAACTTCATGGCCTCCTATGGACTTGCTCCAACACTGTGCCCTTCTTAGGTTAGGGTTCCTTCTGAGCTAAGAAAAAGTGGTAACACCTCTGTTGCAAACACTTCATGCCAGCATTAGGGGAGCAGAAAGGATGGGATGCTAAACACGATGTGTGTCCTGTACCCAGCACTGGTAAGGCCACCTCTCAAGTACTGTATCCAGTTCTGTGCCACTCCATTCAGGAGGGACATAGAGGTGATCGAGTGCATCCAGATAAGGGCAATGGAGATGGTGAAGGGTCTGGAGCACAAGTCCTGTGAGGAGCGACTGAGGGAGCTGGGGTTATTAAGCCTGGGAAAAAAGGACGCTCAGGGGGAACTTTATCACTCTCTGGAACCACCTGAAAGAAGGTTGTAGCGGAGGGGGGGGGGGTCAGCCTCTTCTCCCAGGCAACCAGCAACAGGACAAGGGGAAACAGGCTCAAGCTGTGCCAGGGAAGGTTTAGGTTGGACAGAGGGAAGAATCTCTTCACAGATGGGGTGAGGGATATTGGAATGGAATGCCCAAGGAGGAGGTGGAGTCACTGTCCCTTGAGGTATTTAAGGAAAAGCTGGACCAGTGCTATGGTCTATTGGTGGTGTTCAGCCATAAGCTGGACTCGATCTCCGAGGTCCTTTCCAATCTGACCGATTCTGTTTCAAGGCTGCCGTCAGCTGGTGCGCAGGGGATGACCGCGACAGCTAAAACCCTTCCCTCACGACAGGACAGCTACCGAACCACTTTCCCCACACACGGCCGCCCCGTGCCCCAGGGATTTGGCCCCGAGCTTCTCCTCCGCCCCGGCCCGGCCCGGCTCCGCCCCGCGGCCCCGCCGCCGCATAAAGCCGCCGCCGCCGCCTACCCGCCCCCGACCGGCGCCGAGCAGTGGCTGAGGGCAGCCGGCCGCCGCCATGGTGTTGAACCCGGTGCTGGGGAAGCTGGTCAGCAAGCGGGTGGTGCTGGCCAGCGCCTCGCCGCGCCGGCGGGAGATCCTCACCAACGTGGTGAGTGCGGCCGGCGGCCGCTGGGCTCGCACGGGCCCGGGGCCGGGCGGCGGCGGCCGCAAGCGCCGGCCGGGCCTGCCGGGCCCGCCGGGCCCGACGCCTCCCGGCCCGCCCGCTCCATGAGACCAGCGGGAGGGGAGCGGGGCAATAAAGGAGAGATGTCCTTTCTGAAATGCACTAGTGCAGAGCAAAGGAGGCCGTAACCTGTCATTCAGACCGTTCAGCCCCTGCGGAGGAACGTGTCGGCCTCGCTGGGCGGGCTGCGGAGGCTTTTGAATAGCAATTGAGTATTACCTATTCAACTTGGTGTTACCATTCTTAATAATTCAACTGATATTTCTTCCACATTAGTTCAAGTTAACTTCAAAATACGAATGTGTGCAGAAGCACCGAGGTTCAGTCATGCACTAAGTTATCAGAAACATAGCATGCCTGCTGGGTGTAGTAAATGCACAAGTGTAAGCTGGAGGCAAAAGGTTGGAAGAATAGTTGGGCATTGTTTGCCGAAACCAATCAGAAACTGAATGGTTTTGTTTTCTATTTATCATGTGTGTAAGGTGCAGTAAAGCTCCTGTACGAATATGCACTGCTGTTGCATGAATAAAGTGCTATGGATGGATTCAATAAAAAAAAATCCAGTAGAATAGTCTTGTGTTTATGAAGTGTGTAAGCTTATACTGTTAGTTATTATATGAAAAGAATAATGAAATTTTTGATGTGATTAGGTTCTAATAAATAAGGGCAAAATCAATTATACACATTAATTTCAAAGTTCTGATTATTTTGTTTTAGATTGCGTGTAAAGGATATTTATGCACTAAACACTGATAGAAGCACTGGGGTTTTTTTTCCGTGTGTTTGGGTGGGGGCGGGGGGGGAGATGTGTTAGCCTGTAAAAAAGCAGATGTCAAATTTACTATTTGCTTAATATGCTTTGAGAGCAATGTTTAATAATGAAGTCAGATTGACTGCATCACTTTCCTGTGTTACAGGGCCTGCGGTTTGAGGTGGTTCCATCCTGGTTTAAGGAGACACTAGAAAAGTCATCTTTTACAGCCCCTTATGAGTATGCTGTGGAAACAGCAAAACAGAAAGCTCTTGAAGTAGCAAACAGAATGCATGTAGTAAGTTACTAGCTATTACAGCATTGAGTTTTTTGTCTTTAGGTGGTGCATGTTACTGTGATTTAATTTGCCTGCACTTCTTAAGTAATCCCTGAGTCTTTTTTTCTCCACTGAAGGCTAATGGATGTTTTCCTGTCATTTGTGAAGATGGTGTCTTGAAATTGCCTAATCAAAAGTCTCCTCCCTGCAGTTCAGGCTTTCCACAAACTGAAGCGGCCTGCATCTTTTGTCAGCATCATACCTACTCTTGTGCAGGATATATATTCCACAGTTTCTTTCAACACTTAGGTGTATGGCTAACTTCATTCCACATATTTGTTGATTGTGGAGACAGACTCCACAGAAAAACACTGATGTGATCCCAGTGCTTTGCTGTAGCTTTCACTGAAGGAGTGACAAGAATAGCTCAGAAATTGTGTGTACTGGAGGAAAGCAGAAAAAAATTACTTTTTCTTTGCCTAGAATGTTTTAAAACAGAATTTGTCTATCTAATTTTAAGAAGGGAGAAGTTGATATTATTTCAGATTCTGTTACACAAGGCATCCATTTTGTATCCTAAATTTTATCAAAACTGGTGATGCAACTTACATTCTCAGTGGTGTTTGACTTATGACCTTGGCTGTGATCACTGCTTGAACACATAAGGCTCTTTGCTACCAGAACCTGTTTAAAAGTTGAGTGGATTAAATCTCACAAAATGAACCATAATATTTTCTTAATAATACAGCTCTGAAACAGGGGTGTTTGCTGATCCTATTCTAGCAGCAGAAAAGGCATGTTGAAAACTTTAAATTAACAGTGTTGCCAGATGTCACCATTCTTCAAAGCAAATATTGCATGATCTCCAGTGTAAATCGTTACCCAGTTTTCTGTCAACTACCTTCCAGACAATGGTACAACATAGGAGAATGGATTTTAAACCCAACCTTGCTAAATTACTTTGGGCTTTCATTGCAAAACACTGTGCTGGTGATAATGCTAGTTCAGTGGATTTCAAAATGCTTCTTCATACAGGAGTTAGTAGAACTAATTCTAGACATCATTAAACAATTTTGAGCACAGCAAGTCTTTGTCTAGAATTGCCTCCCTATAAATGTTTTATTATAATAGTCACCATTACAGACAGGTTTCATGTCATGCTGTGATAAATAACAGTGGTATACCTTAAAATATGCAGGTAAATCAAAACTTAGCTGTAAGGACAGATACTGTTTAAAGTCAAGAAAGGTTTACAAGGAATTTTTATATATCACTACCTCTCATATTTTAAAAAAATAGATTGTGTTCCCTTTTAAGAGAAAAACATGAAGTGTAGCTAAAAAAAAGGGATTTATTTTTCAGTAAAACTTTGCTTGGAGAAATGGTCCTCAAGGGCTGTATTCTCTGGCTTCCCAGTACTAGGGACTTCCTTTAAAGGAATTGTTTGCCACCTTGAAGACCAGATTGACTTTTGAGAATGCACTTTATTTCCTGGATGCATTTATTTATCAGTAATGTATTTGGGCAAATTTGTGGCTTGAGAATGGTGTGTTCAAGCCTCACTTTTATGTTGGTATAAATGTTTACTCTTTTGCGAACAGTGCAAAAGGGGAAATACTGTTTTGTTTTCAGGCCAGTGTAGAGCCCTCCTTCTAAACCAGTAAACTGCTATTTTCTCACCTTAGGTCTTAAAAGATTTTGTTCTGTTTGCATCTTCTGACAAATGCCTTCTTTTGCTTTTGCAGAAGCATATGAGAACACCTGATATTGTCATAGGAGCAGACACTATTGTGGTAAGAAGCCTTTCGTGATTTAGCATTATTTTAATTTAAGACAAGTGTAGAAAATATTTGTAGCTTTAGGTTTAAGTTTGAAAACTGCCTTCACTGTGAGGTTATACCTTCATTATGATACATTTTTTTTTCGGTCTGTTGATGTGGCTTTTAGGGTTTTTTTTTCCCAACAAGGTAATTTTTGAAATCTTGAGAGCTAGAAGCCTCGATACTGGTTTTGGGGACACTTAATACTGCCATTTAATAAATATTGCCTTGGATCTTCTAATATGGAATGGAAATTCTGTTCTCAGGTGATTTGTCTGTTGAGAAGTCCAGATCATGTGAACAGTTCTGTGTTGCGCCTTGTAGGAGGAGGTCACTTTGTACCTGACATCTTCACAGAGACAGTGAACTGTTAAGGACAGAAAAAGTTGAATTATCCTTTTGTTTGAGAGGTGCAGCCATTGGAGGATAGAGTAGCACTCCTGTGCTTGACACTAAATTACCTGTTCTACCAAAGTATCTGTACTTCTTGCTCTACTCAATAGAGTCAGGTCTGAAGCCCTGGCTGAAAGCATGATATCAACATAATTTCTGACCTCAATTTTTGAGAAATGAGAAAAAGCAGCATACTCACTCTGTTTTTCTGTTTTAGTCTGTAGATGAGCAGATCCTGGAGAAACCAGCTGATAAGCAAGATGCCTACAGGATGCTATCAAGGTCTGTAGTTTTAAGTAAGATACAAAATTTGAAGATGCAATTTCTCCATCACTTAGATTCTCAAAAGGGTTCCACAGAAGGCATACATGCAAATTTTTGGGGGTTTTGTTTTGTTTATTATAAGTTTAATCTCTTAATTAGGGATATGAAAAGCACTTAAATATTTAACTTTTTAGAACTCCAGGAAAAAGGGCAGACAAGATGATGCATCTTTGCATATATCCAAGGTGTCAAATGAAAATTTTCATGCACTGTTTCACCTTACAATTTTGTGTGGAATCTTGTCGGGGACAGAGCATGTGAGATGCTGCTGATCTCATTCAGAACTATCCTGGCTAATCTTTATGAGATTATTCCTTAAATAGCCTCTTCAAAGATTCACAATCCCTTGCTATTACACATCTGTTGCTTACACAGCAAATAAAGTCCTCAGAGCTAGTTGGCCACAGCGTGGCACTCTGGAGCCGCTGCAAGAGAGAGCCACGGGTAAGGGAATCTGGGCTCTTCCTCTGCTCTCTGGCTTGCCATGGGATCTCTGGGGGCCAGTCTGGATGAAATGAGAACATATGCTCTAGTTCCCTATTACATGTTTAGTCTGAGTTACATCACCTAGCTATTTGTTGCCAGCTTTCAGTGAAACAGTAAAATGGCCCTAACAGTAGGGTTTAATCCAGCTGGCCTTTTCTAATGCATTTGGAATAGTCACTTTTTTGATGTACAGTGAATGAGCTGATACCATGGACTCTCTTATACAAGTGGTATTTTGGAGACTTGAAATTACTTTTGGTAGTGTTTTTTTATGTGGTTATTTTTTTGTTTGTTTTGCCAACATCTTTTCAGTGATACTGAAATAAAATTTGTTTAGGATGCGTGTCAGATCCATTGAGTGATACATTAATGTAATGATCTGCTTCTCAGGCTGTAGCAATATATTAATGTAGAACATTTCATAATTGTTGCTTAATGGACATTTTTTGCCTGGCAGGTTAAATGGGAAAGAGCACAGTGTTTTCACAGGGGTGGCTATTATACACTGCCGCAGTAAAGGTACGCATCATTTTATTACAACTCAATATTTGTTTTAAAAATTACTGTCATGGTAACTTGTACAAGTAAAGAAACAGGATGAAAATGTTTCATATACAGTCTGAATTGGTTTTCTACTCAAGAACTACCTTATCAAAAAATAAATTGAAGACTCCCCGCAAAAGCCAACCTTCTTCCTGTATTCAGTTTTCACACAGAAAGGAAAGCAACAAGACACAATAGACTTCAGAAATACTGTCTCAGAAAGTTATGAGACTAATTGAAAGGCCAGTGTAAGTTGTGGAATATTCTAAATTAAATTCAAGTAAGGTATTACAGACTGTGAGACTGAGCTGAATGTGATCCATATCAACTTCATTCTGTGTTGTGCTTACACCAGTTGAGGATTAATGCCTCAGACTGTTAAGAAGCTGTAGGGAGCAATACACCAATGTTCTTTATCACATCATTTGTAGAGAAAGTGAGTTGTTTTTATGGAAACTGTACCATTAATAAAATTTGAGGAGTGCTTGAAGGGCATTGTTTGATAATTGTGCCAGTAGTCTTTTAGTAGAGCTTTTGCAGACATTTCAATGGGCATAATCTTTCTGTACACAAATTAAGTTTTTAATCTTTTCTGGAATGATTGCTCTTAACTCTTGTAAAATAGAATTAAATTTAGTGATGCAGTACTGCTAATGTGCTAGTACAGCAGAGGGAGAGCTGCTGCAAAAGAAATAAAACATGTTACCACGGGGTTCCTATGAGCATCCCAGCAATGTAAATAACACCTTTAACTGTTTACTCTAGGAAGAAAATTAAGTGCACCCAACTGTAGTAGTGATACTATAACAGCACATCTCATTTGAAGTGTACAAACTTGAACTGAATCACAGTCAGATGAATAACAATATACCTTTAGTCTGCAGATTCCCCAAGAGATGCAACCAATAGAACAGTTTTGTAGAATTACTATAAACTGTATTTACAGTTTATAGTAATTCTACAAAATTAATACATGGAGAGAATGTTTTGGCAAGACTACAGCTTGCAATAAATTCCTACATATGCTTTTTGCAAGGTGATGTTTACTATGCTAGTTTATAATTACAATGTGTTTTTTAACTTGTTAAAGATGAAGTTTTTTATTTTGAGCTGACTAGAATTTGTTATCAATACTGAAAGACCTGGTAATGTCTTCATATGCACAAATGTTATTTTGTTTGGGCTTCACACTATCACCATTAGAAATTGCTTAGCATTCTTCCTTTGAAATGTACTGTAGCTATTTCTTACTCTTCCTCAAGCATTTCCACTACTGCCAGAAATGTGGTAATAGGAGATGCTTGATGTTTATAGAAAAGATTAGAGAGAGCTAATAATCTGCAATGTGCACACTCTTTTCTGCAAGGCTGTTACCTTTTGAACATGTTTCGGAAAAGCCTCTGTCTGCAGTGACAGCAGGGTCACAGTGTACCACATACAGCAGGGTCCATACCCAGGTCTGCAGTACTTTATTGCACCTTCCCTCATCCACTTCCACTACAGAAGTCTGAAATAATATTGTTATCTCTTCAGAGATGATAGGAAGATGACGGCGATGGTTCTTGATGGGACTGCTGGATACCCAAGTCTGAAGTGCAGGTGCAGCTGCACATACCCACTTTTATGGCAGCTACATGTTGAACTCTGATAGGTTGTTAAGAGTTCTTTGACCACACTCATAAAGTTGGAAGGGTGGCTGTAGCCTGCTTTGTGCTCAGTGCTGGATGTGTGTGCCAGAATCCATAAATAGCTTTGTGTAAGCACTGTTAATTTAAGAGTATATTCCACACAGGAAGAGTAGTCTTTTATTCCTGAGACAGGACTGCAGAAGTTTAAAATGCAAATTCATACTGTTTTGGGAAAGTTGAGTCCACTGTCCCTGAAGAACATTATTAGTCATTTCATACATCTGTGCAATATATTTAATTTTTCTCAAGCAAAATTGTCAAATGATTAAGAAATACAGCCTAGATGTTACGCTCTCTAAACTACAATTCCTGTTTCTAGTAAAACCTTTTTCTTTCTGTAGACAGTCAGCTAGAGATGGAAATTACCGATTTCTATGAAGAGACTAAAGTAAAATTTTCTGAGCTGTCTGAAGAGCTCTTATGGGAGTACATTCACAGTGGGGAGCCAATGTAAGTAAGACCCTGATGCCACCACACAACACTTGAGAATAGGACTTAGGGTACATTATTAAGCCAGTGTAAAACATTGTCTTGTGTTCTGTGAAATTTTGTTCTGTTTATGAGAAATGATAGTATGGGTGATGCAAGGGCACTATTCTTTTGTTCTTGTGTAAAGCTGTCATTTCTCCAGTGAAAGTGAACTACCTTTTTAGAACCCTAACTAATTTGAAAAGTGAAGACTTGAAATACTCTGGATTAGGAAAAGCACTTGTGCAATATACAATTATCTTTCTGTTAGCAGAGGCATTCAGGGATCAGGATGCCCAAGAAAATGCATAATTCATTACAAACAGGTGAAAAGAGTTAGTGTTGGATAATCAGGGCATCATGGAACTGCATTGGGAGAAAGCTAGAACTTGGTGTATTTACTTTATCAAATGCACTGCTGTAATGCAAGGAACACCAGCTTAATGCTTACTTATCCTGGGAAAAGTGAAAACACAGTTTATGCATGTTGCTGTGTCAAAATTGTCCTTCAGTTTATGTGTTTCTGCTACACTGGTAATACTGTTAGTGATCTACATAGGCAACATCTGCAAAAACAATATACCAGCCAACAGTTCCATGGAAGAAATAGGATGAGAACAGAAGGCTTGATTACTACTCCTAAGGTGAAGTTCACTAGATTGCTAAAAAAAAAAGAAGAAAAAAAAAAGAGTACTTATTTGGAGACAACCAGGGAAAGGAGTTTGTCTTCCCTTTGTGTTAGCTGGACCTGCCTGAAGGCATAGTTAGCCCTATGGACTGCATATCAGGTGATCTGATGTGAACTTTTGTCCCTGTAGCTTCAATTCTGACCATGTAAGAAATTGTGGTGGTTTTTAAACTCATTTGTGCTATAAAACAATAAAGCCACGTTTTACTGGGGAGAAGAAACCAGTGTAGACTTTGGATATACTTCAATGCTTATGTGTAAATGAGGCATACTCTGTGAACATGTGAGGTTCACAGCTTATTGAATAGACTGATTTTAAATTGGATTATATGGAGAGAATGTTTTGGCAAGACTACAGCTTGCAATAAATTCCTACACATGCTTTTTGGAAGATGATGTTTACTATGCTAGTTAGTATGATGTTTAGATTTAGTGGGCCATAAAGTTGCAGTTTGAAGGAGAAATGACCATGGATTTTTAGGAAGAATGTGAGGTTGAAAATTATTTTGGAATATTCTGAATATTTCCTCTGGAAGCAAATAGCTGTAGCAGTACTTTGCTGCACCAAAACAGCTCATAAGCAGTGCTGGGTTGTTCTGTTCATCCTCCTAAAAAAAGGTGTGTAACATCAAGGGTTTCTCAGGGACCAAAGGTTCAGAGAATGTATTTTATTACTCTGAGGCAGAAGCTAATTGATCTTTGTTTATATAACCCTGTTTATATATCTTCCTATTACGTGTATATAATAGGAAGCACTTGTTCTGACTTTGTAAAGGAACTACTAAACACAGTGTCCTGTAAGTTTTGCAAAATTCAGTAAGAAGCATCTCACAGCACTTTTTTTCTGGTTATTTTTGTTCCCTCCTCCATGTGCACTCATACAGGTTACACAATTCTATGCATACAGGTTTTTCTAAACAAAACGTGACGATTCCTTGTTTTTTTTAAAAAATTTCCATGGCAAAATATTTTTCTGAAATAATACAAGACTTAATAATCACATGGAAAAAAATAAAAGAAAAATTACTGGTTCTGTTGAGTATTAAATTGAGTTCTTTTTCTAGCAAGAGAACAATTGGTATATATATTTAAGTTGATCACTGGTGACAGAGAGTAATACGAGAAATACATAGCTGACATGAAGTATGGGTAAGGAAGGAGCGGAAATTGCTGTCTAAAGGTAGTCCATGATGAGGCTATAAAAACCCTCAAATTTTGGCTTCAGAAAGATGCTTTGCTTTTTGTTTTATTCCTGTTCCTCTTTCTAACCAAGGATTTTCTCCTTGCCAGCACTGCTTCTTTCCTTTTCTTTCTCTGTGTCTGCAGAAAGAAGGCTGTGCCACAGTAATCCTAACTGTTTTGGGCTTGTATAATGAGTAGACTTTGACCCAGCTTTTTATTTTGTAATCTTTCCCTTATGAACAACTTTATCTGTCTCTGCTTACAACTGCTGGCCTGAAAATCCTATGTGGTTTTAGTAGCTGTCCTCTGATGGCAGTGAAACCAAAGGACTCTACTGCAGTCTGGGAAGGAGGTGATGACACCTTCCAGCTCTACAGCTGGAAGCTGTACAGCTTCACACTTTACTGTGAAGGAATAAAATGAAGAATATAAATGTTCTTTTCAGGATCCAATCCTAGAACCTAAAGTGTTGCAAAAAAATAAATATGTAGCCATTTCTATTAATGTTCTTGCTGGGAGTGTGACACTGCTGCTTTTGATGGTTATAATGTTTTTTGCCTACCTGTAAGCATATACCAAAATAACTATAGCTTCATTGAAAAATGAGAAGACATTTTAGTCATTATAATATTCCTAATTTAGTTTATGTAAATCATAAGAATGTTATAAAAGAAGAAATAATTTAAACAATGACAAAGTTATAAGGTAGTGCTTACAATGCAAGATTAAAGGAAAATTCCTATTCCACAATTTATAGCAATTCAGAAAATCCTACTTGCTGTATACTGATTCCTCTGTTTGTTTTAGCATGCTGTTAGAAAGAGAATCCAGAGGTAAGTACTAAAAATAAAGAGCTACTGATCAAATCTTAGATGAAAACATTAGCAGTGATTTTTTTTGTGTAGTAACATTCTTTCTCAAGCAGTTTGTGTAATTCCATACTACCTTAAGTTAATAGATCTGAGACTGACTGACCTTTGGTTTCTAAGCTTGCTGATGTAGGCTTTCAGATTGTGCTGTTATGTAGGAAACATACTTTCAACTGCCTTGTTCCTTGTATGAGAGCAGTAAAATTGTTGGGTCTACTGCAGCTTATCTGACTTGTATATATTTTCATTCCAATCTGTGGAATTTGCATAATTACGCCTAAAGACAAATTGATTTCCAAGCTTAGTTTCTGTGCATGTACATTCCTGTGCCAAATTACCAGTATTACCATGACATCTAAGAGCACAGTGTTGTGAACCACAACTCTATTCTGTCTCAGATGGTTGCACAAGAGATGGATGGATAGGGCTAAACAGAGTAGTGGATCTTACTTGAATAGGTTGCTCTTCTCCAAGAAAGACCTGTCTTCCCAATTCTTGTTTTAGGTATTCCTGTGACTGTGATCTGCAATGTATGCAATCTGCAATCTCTGACTTCAGAACTCAGTTGTTTGTGTTCTAAAAGGTCGTCTTTGTTGAGCTCCTTTGGGATCTAACATTCCTGAAGGTTTTTCAGACTTCTGTGGAATTGGGTGAGGGTCAGTATGCATCAGAGGCAATGTTGCTCTTGGTGACAGTGTTACCTTTTTGGTAACCACAATTTGGTAACCTATGACAACACACTCTGCAGTCACCTGCTGCTTAGGTGACTGTTGCACTTGCACGGTCTGAAGCATCAAGACCTTTGGCTCCTCACCCTTAGTAGAAATACTGATCCTTATATTTATCTTGTAATTTACAAATTGAAGCATTGAGCCTACCTAATAGATTTAATCTGCGTGTAACTTAGGTACACTAGTCTTTATTCCAGCCTCTGCAGTACTGGTGTATCATTAGTATTCTGTGATATCTCTGCTCTTAACCTTAATGAGATCTGTGCTGGTTTTGCTTTCTCTTCCTCAGGGACAAGGCTGGTGGATATGGTATCCAAGCCCTTGGTGGAATGTTAGTTGAGTATGTCCATGGAGACTTCTTGAATGTGGTGGGATTTCCTCTGAATCACTTCTGCAAAAAGCTAGCAGAATTGTACTATCCCCCCTCTAAACATAACATACAACATAAAAAGTATGACTCTATCCCTTCTGTGGACACTTTTGAGAACCTAAGTGATGGAGAAAGTGAATCTTCAAATTTCACAGAGCACAAAGTTGCTAGTAAGTTGGACCACAGTGGGATGCATTCCTCAGGACCTGCTTACACTTCTGAAAAGACTTCTGCTGTCAGAACTGGTTTTACAGTACCTTTGGAAAATCAGAATGGAGTGTCACAGAGCGCATCAAAGCTTCCATCCAAAATTCTAGAGCTGATGGATGGTTTTAGAGCTTCAAAGGTAAGGGAAAAAATAAAACTACTCATAGCATTGTTGTCTGATACATTTGTTTCACTGGACTTCACTATGTAACAGGCATTGTGAAATACTTCAGCTGGGAAAAGAATGTATTACTAATTAGTAAAAAAGGGCCGCAGACGTTCTGGAGAATCTTAAGATAGCTGAAACTTGGTGCAGTGCAAATATTGCTGGGTTTGTCTTTTTGTATTTATTTTTATGTGTTCTATGAAATTTCAGTTACCTATTGGATAATTTTATCCCTTGAGTTGAGAGGGAAAAGAAGTTGCAGATTTTTCTTTTTTTTACTGATCAGAAGAACACAACCAAGCTGGAATTATATACTCTTCAAAAAAAAACCCATTTAATGTGGTTAACTCACCTGACTTAAAACTGTGACAAGAATTGTATGTATTATATTTCCTTTGTAACTTTTAATGCTTTGCATTAGAATTCCGTGGGAGATCTTAATTTTTTATTGCCTCTTCAGAATACTATTTTTTAATAACCTGTTTCAAGTTCTGGATGTGTTTAACTGATAATATCCATGCTGTATCTGATGGAGGCATATACTCACAACAGCTCACAAACAAGGTCACATGCTCTGTGTTTCAGCCAGGTGTGATGAGAAATGCATAGCTGGACTTTTTAAGTACTCCCAGATTTTCTACATAGTTCCAGTGTGGCAAAGACAATAGTGAAGAAGAGGAAGAAGAAATGAACAGTGATCATTGTAATAGATCACTGGTCTCCAAGTTATTTGTGTTTTAGGAAGATACAGGGAAAAAAGTGCTAAAGTGGCAGTGAAATGCAAACTTGGAGCTAAAGATCAGCAGCTTGGAGGTGAATGGAGGGGGGCACACCAGACAGTGAGCAATAGTTTTGCTGAAACAGTGGAGAGTTGTGCTCAGCTCTGAAGGAAGACTGTAGTGTGATCATGTGGTGTGGTTCTGTGGGTGTGCTGCTTTGTAGGCATACAAAGCTGGCCTGAGAGGTTTGGAATGAAGTGGCTTTGAGGGTGCTGCATTTGTGAACTTCTTGTGTACCTATGGGGAGTGACATATTTGAATGGGTGAGATGATGCTTAGCATTTCTTCAATTTAAGTAAAAAATATCGAGAATCATTAGCATGTGGCTGTACATTTCTTACACTGTTTACAGTGATGTGATGCTGAATAGTTTTGTGCAGTTAAAGACAGTGGAGGCTGGAAACAAAAGGAACAACTTTCTCACTACTCTAGTGTAAAGTCATAGTATGAAATACTGAATCACGTGTTGAACTAGTGGGATTTTTTTCCCCACTAAATGGATCTTTGTAAAATTAATGACCAGTAGTGATGTATTGCCATCTGACAAAACTCATCGTGTTTCCATTTGCAGAATAGGTATAAGTACACAAAAGCATTTATTTCCAGAAAAACTCAAGTTTTTTTTCATTTTGATTCTTGGGTGTCACTTCAAGAACTTTATAAAGCAGAGTAAAATCTCCTGCAGGTGAACGTATTGCTGCCTATTTTCCTCTGAACCGCGCTGTTGCAGAACAGGAGGAGATCAGGGTTAAGTACTTACAAGTTAAAAAACTTGGAAGTTTACTGTGTTCCAAATATACATAGTCTGATCTGTACTTAAATCTTTTACATTTTTCTTTAATTCCTTTTTTTTTTTTTTTTTTTTGGAACTGAGAATTACTGAATGGGTTGGTCAGCCAAGTTTTCTGCCTTATCTTCTCACCTTCTTTTTCCTGTTCTAATAGTTTCCAGTTGGTATCAGTCCAAAGACTGGGCAGGTCTCGGAAGCCATCTGGTTGTAAACTGGGTGTAATTGGCTCAGTATTGTGAAAGCCTGAATTATAATAAATCCCAGCTATATGTTCTCACTAGAATAACAAAGATGTTATAAAATAGAATAAAAATATGCGAAGATGATAGAATATAAATACATGCAGTAGCAAAGCTACCTCTCAAAGTTCATCTCTTTTTCTCCCTTTGATTTTTATTAAGCAGAATGTCAAGGCCCTTCTTTTCTTTATTACCTTTCGATTTAAATTTCATTATAGTTGCTTGCAGTTGTAAATAAGTGGGTTCTGTAATTGCTGCACTTGACTCTGCTGTCATGCTCTCCATAAGTTCCTTGGTTTTAGGTGTTTTACCTGCTTCAGAATACAGAAACTATAGAATTGCAAATTAATTTTGAATGGAAAGGTATATATTACCATACCTCATTAACTTTACTCTCTAGTTTGTTTAGCATGTCTTTAAAAAAGTTCAGATAAGGTTTTCAATTTAAGGCAGCCATTGCCCATGAGCTTTTTTCACCATCAAGCACTAGCTGTTCTGTTGTCCCCATTCCATGTGTACACATCCTGTTAAGGGGTGCCTGTAGTACAGTTATCCTATAAAGTTTTACTCTTCTTATTATTAATATTTTTGGGTTTTTTCCTTAATTTTAATAAAATAAAGACTTGCATTTTAGCAATTGAAGCTGTTACACTATCTTAGTCGGGAGTTTTGAGTTCCTTATGCTTTGGGCATATCAAATTTAATTTTTAATAATTATTTAATAGTAATTTTTATTATCAAATTTTGGTATTGGTTCATATGCTTAAGAATGTTCCATTATGTCAAATAGCCATATAGATGGGGAAGTGCTAAATATCTCAATAAGGAAGCGGGTCTTCATACAAAATTTGTAGGCTGCATTCCAGAATACTGTGAGTTCCCTCCTCTCCCAAACACTATTGTTAAAGGTTACTTGGCCAAGATACTGAAACCCTCTGAGAAGGAAGGGAGCAGTTTTTAGGAGGTTTGTTAAATTGTGTTCTGGTAGTATAACAGTAGTTGTGTAAAATAATTCTAGGCAAACAATATAATTCTTCTGTTTTCTGATTGCAGTCTTTTAAACACAGCATGATAACAATTTCTTACCTACACATAGGCTCTGTTTGTAGCCTCTAAGCTGAAGATATTTGATCATCTGAAAGATAAAGGTCCAGTGAAGGCTGTGGATATTGCAAATGATGTTGGAGCCTCTGTATGTGGAACTGAAAGACTCCTTGATGCATGTGCTTCTCTTGGATTACTGGAGAAAACACCACAAGGTGATTAATTTACCCTCCCTGCAACTGTATATGGTACTAAAAGACAGGCAGGACTGGAAGAGATGCTTTTAAGGTCACAGGTTCTGACTTGATACTGTGGGTAACTTGTATTTGGGGCAGAGGGGAATAGGTTCCTTTGCTTTCATTATTAGTAGCTGGGATTGTTTCATGTGGGGGAAGGCTTTATGTAATGAACACATTCAAGTCTCCTTTATGGAAACCTTAGATTGTTTTTGCTCTCTGGACATAATACTGACCAAATTTCTAAGAAAAGGTTGCATGGACATTCCCAGGGAACAGTGTAATAGCTCAGTCACCTGTACTTGAGTCACAACAACCCCATGCAGCACTACAGGCTGGGGGGAAGGTGGCTGGAAAGCTGCCCAGTGGAAAAGGACCTGGTGGTGTTCAAGAGCAGCTGAACATGAGCCAGTGTGTGCCCAGGTGGCCAATGAGCATCCTGGCCAATATCAGCAGTAGTGTGGCCAGCAGGACCAGGGCAGTGACTGTGCCCCTGTGCTCAGCACTAGTGAGGCCACAGCTTGAATCCTGTGTTCAGTTTTGAGGCCCTCATGACAAGAAAGACACTGAGGTGCTGCAGCACGTCCAGAGAAGGGTAATGGAGCTGATGAAGGGTCTGCAGCGTAAGTCTGGTGAGGAGTGGCTGAGGAAGCTGGGGGTGTTAAACCTGAAGCAAAGGAGAGTCAGAAGAGACCTTATTGTTCTCCACAGTTATGTGTGAGGACGTAGCCAGGTGGGAGGTGGTCTCTTTTTAAAAGTAACTAACAGCAGGGTAAGAGGAAACTGCCTCAAGGTATATCAGGGAAGTTTTAGATTGAATATTAGGAAAAATTTATTCCCTGAAAGGATGGCCAAGCATTGGAACAGGCTGCCCAGGGAAGTGGCTGTCTCACCATCCCTGGAGGTATTTTAAAGGTGTGTAGATGTGGTACTTGGGAACCTGGTTAAGTGTTGGACTTAGTGCTGGGTTAAAGGTTGTAGTTGATAACCTTAGAAGGCTTTTCCATTGAAGTGATCTAAATCTGTCTAAAGTGATTGTCAAAATTCCATTTCCTGCTGCATCAGTGCCAACAGTTTTCAGCAGAGGATCAAGCTTTTAATAGGGAAAGTTCTGCAATCTGTCCATCTTGGTGGACAACAACTTAAATTTTAGTGCTCCTAACTGGAGCCGTCCATGAACGTGTATGTAAGTGAGGGAGTCAATATTAGGACTAACTTTTTCAATCAACACTATGTAGTTCTAAGTTTCCATATGTATAATTTACATAGTAAGACTTGAAATGATTAGGTGTGAAGAAAAGAAAATAAAGGAGTCTTTTTAACTCTTGTTAGAGGACAAGACAAAGACATAAAGACAAAGAGAAAGCTTGAATTCAGGGTAGAAGCAGCCATAGTCTAAACAAAAGTACAGTCAATAATGAGGAATTTCTAATACTGTCCCTTGAATATTAGGTATCTAACTGAGGTACTCTGGTTAAAAAAAAAAAAAAATAAAAATCAGTGTATATCTATATCTTCCAGCATCTAAAGTCTTTTTTTGAAGCTAAGTACTTGCTCCTTTAAGGATGACAAGACTTCCAGAATTACTTTTTGTGCAAAATTGTTTGTAATAGATCATAAGATCAGGATTTACTAGTTTTTATGCAGTGAAACATGCCTTCATATTTTCAACAACAGTTGCAAAGTACTGAAACAAAACTGGTTAAAACTGTGTTCATCCCGTAAGGTTACAGTAATACAGACTCAGCAAATACCTACCTGACCTCAGATGGCAAATACTCACTTCATGGCTACATTATCCATTCTAATGACCACCTTTGGCCTCTCTTCACAAACTTGGAGTCTGCTGTCAAAGAAGGGAGCAGGCAGAATCATCGAGCCTTTGGAAAGAAAGCAGATGATCTATTTAAGGTAATATAAACTCTTACTAGTATCAAAACCAGCTGTGAGGAGCCCAGAACTGATCTAGGGACAAATGGAGACAGAGCTGTCTGAAGAAAGTTTTGTCAGCCTCAGAAATGGTAGAAACACAATGCAATTCATTGGTCCCAGGTTTCTGTTCCCTTCAACTTTAGGCTGTGAAGTAGTGGAGCGATCACAGAATATATTGGGAAATTTAAGTGCTGACAGAAATTCTCCAGATGAAGTGTTGCCCATCCCAGTGGGACACTCTCAGAACAATCTCTGTGACTGCTTAATTTACATTTGTGTCCCTTTTATAACACCAGATAATACCTTACCACACATGCACTCCTTCCATATTGGATGCCAGTCAGTTCATAGTGATGTGCGTCCAGTTTAGGCTGTGCTGTGTGGTCAAAGCTGGTTTGTGTTGGTGCAGTGGAGAAGGGATCTAATCTCCTTTATGAAGTTTTGTAGTTTTGTATAAGCTTCAAGCTGATATCTATTACTGATAAAATTGTAATCCTTCTACCATCTGTTTCAATCTGTGGTATTCCTTTCCTAATGCTATCCCAAGTCAATGTGATCAGACTGAGAATCACTTGGAGGTGTAACTAGCCTAACTTGTCAACTACCCATCTGGTGAAGCAGGTTGAGAGGCATAAATATTTGTGCCTGTGTAAGCAGAGAGCTGGTAGTGTGAGCAGGAGAATGTCTTTGACAGCACTGCTGGCTTAAACTGTACTTCAGACTACCTTCTGAGGTCCTTAATTTGTATTAAACTTCAAGATGGTGATGAAGGCAGTCTCCTGAAGGAGATGTCTACATCCCTCATGTATAGCCAATAAGGACTTCTGGAGACTTAAAAGCTCTACTAGCTTCATTTTAGTACTTAAATAACTGGAGGGCAAAAAACTCCATTGGAAATCATTCAAAGTGTCTTAAAGGGAGTTCAGATACTTTGCTTTAGGATAGCTGTTGCAGTATATGTCTACATTTATATACAATTAAGTGGTTTAATTAACCACTGGAGCTCATCCTTTATTAAACATCTGGCTTATTAACTTTGCTTGGGTGATGCTTGTGTCCAGTTTGGACCTGGGTACAGGATGTGTACAGGATGATGTGCTTGAGGAGAATCTGTGGGCTGCCTATGGCACTATGCACACCACAGCCTGGAGATACTTCCACTTCGTGGTTGTTGCAAAGCCAGCCATAACTGGTGAAATCTGTATAAAGGTGAAAGGTAAAGGGATTTGTGTGTATGTGTCCTTGAAAAGGTAAAGGCATGACATTCTGCTACTGATTGCTCACTTGTTCCCTAATCAAAAAAAACCAGAACGATCTTTAATGTTTCTGATTTATGGTATGGTCCAATTAGCTAGTTATTTTTCTGTCATGGGAAAACAAATGTTTGAGTGAAATGAATGCAATTTGTGAGGATATCAAGAAGGAGCACTAGAATTTTTCTTTCATTCTCCTAAATCTGTCCTTTCAAGATGTCTGTGTGATCAGAATTCTTGAGGGGATGCAAAAATCTGCTTATCACTGCGGCAAAGGATTTGGATGAACAAACAGTCAGTGGCACTTTTAATGGACCTTTTCATTTTGGGAATTCTGATGTTCACCATGTTCACCTACTGCCTTGGTTGTACGTACTTTTAATTAACTATGAAAATAAACTTTAATTACACTGCTTTTCCCCCTTTTTAGGACTATTATCACAGCCAGGAGGTAAAGCAACGTTTTATGGCTGCCATGCACAGCATTGCTCACCTGACAGCAAGAGATGTGGCTACAGCGTTTGATCTTTCACGGTTTAAATCTGCTTGTGATTTAGGAGGTATTGCTTGTAGTTGAACTTGTATACAAATTTAAGAGAAAAGCTTGATTTCAGTTCCACATTTTGTTACTTAAAAGACATTTTCACTAGAACTGCAGTAATAGTATTTACTGTTGTTTTTCTGATACTGCAATGTCAGGATAAAAGAACAGTGCAGCTAATTGAAAGCAGAGTTACCTAAATGGTATTAGAATAGCTTAAAGATAAGTGAATGTTTGTCTCAATCAGTTACACAATTCAAGGCTGAAAATAAGATAGTGGCTCAGGTGATACAGCATTGTGCTGGGAGTGCTATTTTCAGCAGTGTTGCTGCTCTCCTTAGGCACATCCAAGATCTTCAAAAGTAATGCAAGTAGTGAATCACCACTACTGGGGTGTCAAACACTGCACTGCTAAAACAAGAGTTCTGATTCTTTTCTGATGGTTTTGTTTTTATGTATTGTTGTAGTTATTAATATCAAATATGTCCATCAAAATGTTGAAGACCAATGATATACCTGAAGAAACTCTGCTTTTTAGCATTCTTTTTTTTAAAGGAAATTCTGTGTTTAGAGCTGCAGAGGGGAAGTGTTATTATATAGGGAAAGATCCACTGAAGGAAGAATACTTCATTTAGTGCTTGAAGAGGTGGACAGCATCTCGGAGGAATTAACCCAATACTAGTGCAACCATTGCCACTTGTGCAGAGGCTCCAGAACTTGATCATCTTTACTATGCTGGGGAGTGTTTGTCAAATTTGATGTGTCAGTGCTTTGTATATGCTAAACAGTTAGAGGTGTTCTTCTTCAACAAATAGAAGTATATGCTTTTTCATTTACATTTTGATACTCCCCAGAAAAACCCTGAGGTACTGATATCAAAGGTCACATTTGCAGTTCTGTGTCAGTAAGGAGTCATGCCTGCATTCCATAAGCTTTAAAACCTTGCTCTATCAACCAGGGAATCTTGTTGCCTGTGTTCATTGCTGAGCTGTCTACCTCTGGTTCTGGTTGGATGTCTCTATTTCACAGTGTTACATACAGTCTTGTCTTTAAAAATGTCTGCAAAGTCTGGGAGAAAATACTTGAATTGATTTCTTTAAACTCTTAACAGGTTGCACGGGAGCTCTGGCTCATGAATTAGTACAAGTATACCCAAATCTCAAGGTCACAGTATTTGACCTTCCAGAAGTCATTGAGAACACCTCTTACTTTCAGCCTTCAGGACAGCACACTGCTCCAGTGACATTTGTGTCAGGTAAATGTAGCACATGATGATTCTTCTGGTTTCTGTTATCCTTGAGCACAAACAGGCTCTTTTGCTGCTGCTCTAACCCCAAACATAGCTTAGTACAAGGCAATTATAGGTTCACCCATGCTAAATGGGGACATAATACTTTTCAAGACTGTGGGGATAAAAAATGGTTGGAGAATGTGGCTAAATAGGTATGAATTAGTCATTTTTTGAATACCACTGGAAGCAGAGGCTGCATGTGCTTGTCTGAGGTATTTTATTTCTAGACAAGATCAAAATGGCGAGTACAAAGAACTTTGTCTCCTTCCTTGCTTTATGTTTGCTCTCCATTTTTTTGTTAGACAATTCTTGCCTATGATCTGGTCTTAACTACACTTATCTGCAAATCAGGGCATACCTGTACCTGTTCATTCTTGTTACTTTTGTACTCTGCTGAAGTGCCTTGTTCTTGCAGTAAGTACTCTGTGGTTTCTCTAGGAATGTACTAACTCTGTTTTCCAACAGGTGACTTCTTCAAGGATAATCTTCCAGAAGCAGATCTTTACATCCTTTCACGTGTTCTTCATGACTGGCCTGATGAAAAGATACATGTGCTGTTAAGTAAGATATCAGCTGTTTGCAGACCAGGTATGTTTTTTTCCATCTTGTGAACTTAAAGGTGCATGTTAATGTACCTTTAATAAGCACTGACTAATGCTTTTCTAGAATGAACTTACTATATTTTTTGTTCAGTCATAGTAGCCTTTCCTTGAATGTGTGGGCTTGCATTATAATAATACCTACTAAGAAAAAGAAGGAAACAAAACTGCAAATAAAACTATATATAATAAGCTTTTACTACAGTTGCAGGCTTCACATACAGTTGTATCATATCCACAGTCTCTGTCATGTCCAGTCTTTCTTACTAAGCCCTGTATCATCAATTAAGTAAGCATGTGCTTATTTCTATACATAAAATTCGCCTAACTAAAGTTCCTTTGGGTAAATCAAGAAGCAGCAGTTTGTTTTGCTGTTGTTTTGCTATCTCAGTAGTGTCCAGAATATGGTAAACTGGCTAAAGTTCAGTACTACTTTATGCACACATACCCTAAGAAATATGCAACATCTTTGACTTTCTACTACATTTGAATCGTAGAATCATCGGATTCTCTCAAGTTGTAAGTGACCCATAAGGTCATCAAATTGAACTCCTTGCTTCTCGAAGGCTTAACTAAAACTAGTTCATATGACTAAGAATGTCATCCAGATGGTCCTTGAACTCCAGCAGGTTTGGTGCTGTGACCACTTCCCTGGGTAGCCTGTTCCAGTGCGTACCACAGATCAGGGGACCTCAGCTGCACCTCATGAATCTTGGCCTCATGGCCCTTAACCATCTTGGTCACATACACTGAGGCACCCAAAATTACACACCAAATCAAACAATATGCTGGGTTCAAAGGGACCCATCAGGATCCTCAAGTCTAACTTCTAGCCCTATGCAGGATTACCCAAGGGTCACACCATGTGCCTGAGAACATTGTCTGAACACCCCTTGAACTCAAGACAGTCTTGGTGCTGTGATCACTTCCCTGGGGAGCCTGTCCAAGTGCCCAGCCATCCTCCGGGTGAAAAGCCTTTTCCTGATACCCAAACTAAACCTCCCCTGACCCAGATTCATGCTGTTTCCTTGAGTCATGTCACTGGTCACAAGAGTGAAAAGATCAGTACTTGCCCTCCATTACCCCTCGTGAGGATGTTGAGGACCACAAAAAGGTCTTCCATCTATCTCTTCCAGGCTGAACAAAGCAAGTGACCTCAGCTTCTCCTTATAAGGCTTTCCCTTTAGACCCTTCTCCATCTTTGTGCCCTCCTTTGAATGGTTTCTAATAGTCTGATTTTTATTTTTTTTTTAATATTATGCTGCCCAAAACTGGACACAATACTCAAGGCAAGGCTGTAGCAGCACAGAGTAGAGTGAGACAGTCACCTGTTTAGTGATCACCCGACTAAATCACAGAATTTACTGATCCTGTGCTTAGATGCACCGCAGAACATGGTTGTCCCTTTAGACTGCCAAGGCACACTGCTGACTCGTATTCAGGCAGTATTAAAGATCAGAGAAGACAAAAAGCAGAAAAGCCTGACCACTAAGATCATCTGATGCCTTAATGCGAGTGTAGGTCTGACATTTGTTTCAGAGGAGAGGATGCAAAATAAGACCTAGCCTATAAACTATAATCCTGATTATAAATAATGAAAGAAAATTTTGGGTGACTGTCTTAATCTTACGCAAAGTTTGGGTTATGACAGATGCTTACAGGAGTTGTTCGGTTCAAATGAAAGCAAGGCTGAGTTTAAGAGCATAGGCAGGAAGTGATCTGAACTTCTGCAGACAGTGCTCTAAACTCTCCCTTCTTTTTAACAATTAAATGGTTGCTTCCAGGAAGAGAGGACTGAAAGTAAACTTCTTTTACTGATTTCCACTAAGACCATTAAAAAAATCAACCTGAGGGGATTCTGTAATTGTCTCTGAAAAAGCAGTTTAAAGTTGAAGCTAAAAATACTTACACAGAACCACTTTTGGTTGTTTTGGAAATGCAGGAAGTGCCTTGCTAGTGGCAGAAACTGTGCTTGATGAACAGAAGATGCACCCTTCTGTGGCTGTGCTACAATCCCTCAGTATGACTGAAGGCAAGCAGAGAAGCAGCTCAGAATATAAACAGCTACTGGAGAAATACGGATTCACAGATGTACAAATTAAGATCACAGGAAACTTATTAGATGCTGTTCTGTGCTTCAAGAAGAATCTGTCACTGTAGTGGGCCCAGAAACAATCTGGGATGCTGAATTTTCACCCCTTGTGCAATATACCCATCATCAACCAGCTCATATTGGCAGTTGAGGATCATTCTGGCCCTTTGTCTGAAGCATAGTTGTTGCAGGCCTTGGATACAAGTCGGAGTGCAGCTTCTGCCAGAGTGAATTCTGTGCATTTTAAAAAGCATCTGGGGCAGGCTGACATTCCTGCATGTGAAATACCTTAATGTCCAATTCTTCTGCATACTGTATTAAACTTAGACTGGGCATAGCTGTGTATAGCATGTCAGGTTAAAAATGCAAGTACTGCTTGTACTGAGCTACATTAATACCTTAGTTTTCTTGGACCATAAAACTAAAGAGAATTTCTCCTCTGTAGTGTGTTCAGTGGTTACTACTAATTTTTATCAGAAATTAAAAATTAATATTGTACCATCTGCCTGAATTTGGGGATGATAGTCCTCTTTTTCACTGCTGTGTGGGACTTTACTCCAAAACATCTCATATATAGTCTTTTAAAGCACTTCTTCTACAAGCAAAAGTGAAAACAGAACAAACCTCAAACATGTTCCTACAACAGCTGTAGTGTCACAGTTGAAATTTCAGCAGCCTCTGGCCCTCAGCCACAGTATGTACCTGCACAGGCTGCAGCTGAGAGCTGTTCATATTGCTTATTGTCACTTCTGGGGTTTTCTGAATATGGTTGAATGGCCATATATGCTTTCTGTCTCATTAATTGAGATGAGTTTTAGGATTTATGTATAAAACTTTGTATGAAAATGAAAAAAATAAAAGTTTCTTCATGCTTCAGTCTTTAATTGGAGAAGTGCATGCTGTATCCAGTCTCTTCAAGAAATTTTTCGCTAATGTCACCTCTCCTAATGTTTATTTCTTTCCCGATACTTCATTGATATTTATTTTTTCTTTTTAAGGTGTAATGGAAGCCTCTCTGGAAATTAGAGTTACACTTCCAAACTAGCTTTCTTTCTACCAGTTGTGTGGTTTTTGCCTGTCACTTGTACAGCAGTAGTCCCAGTAAGCCAGTGTGCAAGAGGCTGTGCCAATACTGAATCGCCAACCTCAGCAAATTAGAGAGGGTTGGTGAGGAAGGTTAAGAGTTGCATCTGCCCGGATGTTAGTTAATCAGGAGTTACTCTGCTCCTTGACCAATGGGTAAAGAAAAAGTGCCACAGTGGCTCAACTCATTAGGAGAAACAGGCTTCCTACAGAGCATTTCAGGTGTACAAAATCAGGGAAGTGTCAAACTTTACCACATTGGGGTTTTTAATTCTTAGCAGAAGGTTTCTGTTAATGGTATTTTGACTGATCTCATCTGTACAGACATTTAAAATAGATGAGGCTGAATATTCAACAAATTAATAAATTTAAAATGTTTATTTCTGTTAATGGAATTTTGACTGATCTCATCTGTACAGATGAGGCTGAATTTAAAATAGATGAGGCTGAATATTCAACAAATTAATAAATTTAAAATGTTTCTTTTCCACATTGACATGAAGCTTGCTCTTAGCTTAACAGCTTTGTATGTTGAGAGAGACTCACCCTGTCAATCAGATGTGTCTCATAGTTACTCATGAAGTTCATAATGCTGTTCCTTAAGCTGCTCTAAGCTGCTTGAGTCAGAAACAGACAAATCCTAAAGCTGGCACACCTGTAACTGTCACAGACTTTAAAACTGTGCCCCTAAGAACTGTGTCTCTGACTGTAAAATTTTAATAGAATGTGTTTGGCTACCACCCAGCCTTCATTTACTCTGTGATTAATGCACAACACTAAGCACTAGGCCCTTGGGCATGGTGTCTGTGGTCATATACCACAGCTTTGCACTCTCAGGATAATTAAGTGTTGGAGCAGATGGTCCAGGGAGGTTGTGGAATCTCTGTCCTTGGAGGCTTCTATGTGTGAAGCCAGTCCTGAAAAAAGCTGAGCTGATTGGAGAGCTGCCCTGCTCTGAGTGGGAGGCTGGACTAGAGATCTCCTGTGGTCTGTTTCAGGCTCAGGTGCTCTGCAATCATGTGATGCAGCCCAGTCATCTGAGGAATTATAAGCTCATTTTACTAATATACAAATTAAGTTTTTCACTTGCTCTGAATAACTTTTGCTGACTGGTAGAAGTAGTGGGTTTAATAGTCTAACACTGAAAAGATTCTAAGCAATATGCATAACTGAGGAAAATATTCCTGACATGAAGAATGAGGGGAATTAAGTTTTAAAACATTTTGATGATTATTGAATATCTGAGCTGTACAAGTTGGAATGGCTCTGAGAAGATTGTCTTAAAGGTCAGAAAGGTATGAATGTTATGCTGCACTTCATAATAAAATCACTCTGAACTGCTGCTATTTTGATCTGAGTTGGTGTCAGGCCAAAAGGCAAGTATGTATCACAATGCTTTTGTCAGTAGCCCTCTCTTGGCTTCCCTTTCCCCTCACAGGTCTGAGTATGGAGAAGAAGACTGTAAATCAGATCATTTAAGTTCTGCTTTCATCCTTAGGTCAGTCCCACCACAAAGAATTTGGGTCCTACAGAAATAACATACAGAATGTATTGAACAGAAACATTCTGTTTCTGAAGGCTTCTCTGCTTCTGTAATGCTTGCCATCCACTCTTCTCTCTGTTTGGCATCATTTCAATATGAATGTGAAGCAGCAATATATCCCAAAGAGATGCAACTCTATTGCTATCTTACTGTTTTCTATAGTCCTCATGCCAAGTCTACAGAAGTCATCCCCTTTTCCCCTGAAAACAGAGATGTGATTTGACTTGTGAGTGTTTGATCAGTCCATAATGGGAAAGGGAATTTCCTGCGGTTTGTGAGAGGAGTGGATTATTCATTTAATAGTGGATTAGTCATTTAATAGGAAAGCAAATCCATAAATGATAAAGCAAATCACCCAGGTCTTGTAGTTTGCACCCCTCTATACGGCAGCAGAAATTTTCTTGCCTGATAACGGATTAGAACTGTTGCATGTGTTTGTTTTTAAATTAGGCTGTGCAATTTTGCTGGCTGAAATGGTGTTGGATGATGAGAAGAAGAACAGAAGCAAAGCTCTGCTGCAGTCTTTGAACATGCTTGTGCAGACAGAGGGAAAGGAGAGAAGTGGCTCTGAATATCAAGCTTTGCTGGAACAACATGGATTCACAAATGTCAAAATCAGAATAACAGGAAATTTGTTAGATGTCATTCTCTGTGTTAAGACCTAGAAAAAAATGCACTAAGCAGTAGTCTGGATGTCTTATACTTGTGTTTGATGTTTTGTAATTATCCAAATACATTCTCAAATTCCCAACAATACCATAAGCAAGAAATGTAACAAGAAATGCCAGCGTTGTGGTATTGCTTTTAAAAAGGGAGAAAGATTAATTACATTTATTTTAGACTTCAATAGAATGATGCAGGATATTGTGTGGCTGCAAAACACGTGTGGGACACAAATGGTGTCATCAGCCCTTCACTGCTGAAAAGTCACTTTCTTCATAGTTGGTGCAATTAGTAGAGTTTTTAGACCAGCACACATTGCTTTTCCCCTGTTCCAGGAGGTTAATGCTGGTATCATTTTAATGCTCCATCGCCATCCATTTTAATATCATTTTATGTCACACCCTCTACTGTAAATAAACACCTTCTAATCAAGTCTGGAAACTGCTACTGCAATGGTGTAAGGTTGGAAACAAGAACTGGAGCAGCAGCTTCCTGAGAGAGTCAAGACAGACTGCTCTGCTTTGAGAGAGGCTTCCAAAAAAAAGGCAGTTATATAAAAGCACAAGTTTCCTCTGTGATTGTAATTTGATATTAAATGTGAGGGCACTGAGTTTGTTTCAAGAACATCATCCTACAGCTTTTTTAGCCCTACTTAATTTGTGAGCTGTTATAAAAGTAGATAGCAGAATATGAGATAATGAGGAAAAAAAAGGTGAAGAAACAGAAGAAAAAGCATGGTGATGTATAAAAAGGATTCCCCCAGTCATATGCAGGTGAGCTCCGAAGCTGAACAGAACATGACAACTACAGACTGAACAAGTTCCCCATTACAAGTTATGTGCCTTTTACCTTCATTTTTCACACTGATAATACTCGAGAGTCTTAGAATATGAAGTTCTTTTTAAATCAATATAAAAGTTTATGGTGAACAAAATCTGTCTTGCAGACAAGGTATTGTGCTAAGAGCGTATTAACATTCAGTTATGAGCTTTTTTAAAAGGAAAAATTACCACACTGTGTGTGCCTCCCTGAATGAATGTACCACAGCATTGCATAAATTATGTTCAGAATATGGTCTTCTAACACCCTCTGTGCATAACCCTCTGTGAGCACAGGAGTCACTTCAGTCAATCTATTGTGCTTCAGAAGAGCACACAGTTTACTTTTGATCTTCTGGTGTGCAAAAAGAAAGTATATGACATGTCTTGTGTGAGAACAGAGACAAAGACTATTCCTGGCACCTTTTCTTCTCACAACATGCCCTCTGGAGAGACATGCTCTCATTTTGAAATCCTGCAAAGTACATACACGTATAGGCAGTGGTTACTGGCACCTCAGCTGCTGCAACTTTGTGGTTCACCAGTCATCTCTTTAAAAGAAAGGTTTGGCCTTATTTACTTTGGTTGGAAACACCCATAAAAGTGAAAGCAGGTGATGTGAACTAATGTCCTCCAGCTAGAACAATTTCAACACATTTTAGAAAGAATAGGTATATTTTCAGACAGAAGTTTGAAAGGTCCAAAATATCAATTTCAGCATACAGTAAAATTAACAAAGTTACTGGTGGAAACCAGGCCTGTCTTGGTAGGGCCTGAGTCCCTGCCATGATTGCTTGCTCTGACAGCCTGCAGAGGAGGTTTTCACAGCATCTAACTTCAGTGCCCATACAAGAAGCTGGAACCACCCTGTCCTATTGTCCCACAGGAAACTGCAGCTAAGACCTTTGGTATTCCATTGTTTTGGATCAGTTCAGTGACATACAGAAAAGCCCCATGATGTGACCCTTGGCACTGGCTAAGGAGTGCTAAGGAGGAGGTGGGAACAGAACTTGAGAACAAGGATATGCCATGGATCAGCATTACCCAGAGGGTGGTGAGTGTGGAGAAAAACTGACAGTGCCTGGACAGTGCCTGAAATCTGCACCCCTCCACCTCCACAGCTGCTGCTGCCCCACGGGGACCCCCTGCAGAAAGCTGTGCCTCCCTCCTAGACTGGCTTCCAGCAGTTGCTGCAGAAAGAGTCTCCCAGTTCACTTGCTTGTGCTGCTCATTGACTACTGCCTGGGCCCACAGACCCAAACCCCAAAGCCAGTGCTCCAGCAGCTCACACTCAGCTTCACAGAATCAGAATCACAGAATCAGTTATGTAGGATAAGAAATCTCAGATCATCAGTACAAAACTGACCCAAAACCAGGTCAGCAGATCGTGGCACCAAGTGCCACATCTACTCTTTCCTTAGAGACACCAAGGGACTTTGACTACCCCACTTCCCTGGACAGTCCATTCCAATGTCTCACCCCCCCTTCTGTGAAAAAATTCCTCCTAACGTTCAACCTAACCCTCCCCTGGCACAGCTTAAGGTTGTTTCCTCTTCTCCTGTTGCTGGTTGCCTGGGAGAAGAGGCCAACTCTCACCTGGCTACAGCCTCCTTTTGGGTGGTTCTAGAGAGCAATAAGGACACCCCTGAGCCTCCTTTTCTCCAGGCTGACCAGCTCCAGCTCCCTCAGTCACTTCCACAGGACTTGTACTTCAGAGCCTTCACCAGCTTCATTCCCCTTATCTGGATCCACTCCAACCCCTCAATGTCTTTCCTGGATTAAAGGGCCCAGAACTGGGCACAGTACTCGAGGAGTGGCGTCACCAGTGCCGAGTGCAGGGGCAGGATTACTGCCCTGGTCCTCTTATCCAGGATACCATTGACTTTCCAGGCCACCTGGGCGCACGCTGGCTCATTTTCCGACGCTGTCACCAGCACCCCCGTCCCTTTTACGCGGGGCGGTTTTCCAGCCAGTCTGACACCAGTCTGTAGCGCTGCACGGGGCTGTAGTCACCCAAGTGCATTTGGCATTTGGTCTTGTGGAACCTCATACAAGTAGCGCCCACCGATCCAGCCCGTCCAGATCCCTCTACAGAGCCTGCGTGCCGGGCGGTACGGGCACCCGCCGGGCTGTGCAGGCTGCTGCGGGCGCTACTGGCTGTGTCAGGCAGCGATCGCGGAGAGCGCTTGGGAAGGCGACCGAAGTGGGGACAATGGTGTGAGCAGCGGGCGCACCCACAGCTGCCCCGCGGGGGCCGGCCCGGGGCGGTGGCGGTGGCGGGGCCGGGCCGGCCCGGGTGACGCGGCGCTGCGACACTGGCGCCGCAGCGGGGCGGAGGGCGAGGGGAGGGGCGGGGGCGGGGCCCATTCCTCCCAAGCCCCGCCCCCACTGCGAGCTGACCAATGGGGCAGGGGGGCGTGGCCGGCGCGGCCCGGCATTAAGCCCATGCGCGGGGGCGCTCCCGCCCTTTCGGCTTGAGCGGCAGCAGCGTTTCCCTCCCGGCGGCTCCGGCGCGGCGCGAACATGGCGGACCAGGCCATCTCCTTCCTCAAGGACTTTCTGGCGGGCGGCGTCGCCGCCGCCATCAGCAAGACTGCGGTGGCGCCCATCGAGCGGGTCAAGCTCTTGCTCCAGGTCAGCGGTGCGGGCGACAACGGGTAGCGCGGGCGGCGCCCGTCTCTGCTCCCGCGGGCGCGAGGCCGGGCGAGGACAGAGGGACGGGCGGGGGCGGGAGCCGCGGCCAGCACGGGACAAAGGGCGCGAGCGAGGCGGCGGCGGCTGGCGGGAAGGTCACGTGAACGGCGGCGGGGAAGCCGAAGCCGGTTCCGCCATGCGGGGCGGGGAGGGGAGGGAGGGCCGGGCCGAGCGGGGCGGCCGCCGCTGGTGTCACTTCCTGCCGCCCCCGCTCCCGGCGCCGAGGGCACGGCAGGGAGGGGAGGGCGGCCGCTCTCCGCCGCCATCTTTGCGGCCTTCACGTGATGCGCGCCCGGGCCGCGATTGGGCCGCGGGCGGGGCGGAGTCGGGGCGCGGCCGGCGCGCGCGGCCCGGCGTGACCCGGCGGCGCCCCAAGGTGACTCGAGTGACCTTCGCTGCGGCCCGGCCCCGGCCGCGGGGCTGCGGAGCCGCCCTCGCCCCCAGGCCCTGCCCCTTTGGCTGGCTGCTCTGTCGGCCTGACGCGGCTCTCTCAGGCGATTCCCACCGCAGGCCTGTCTTTGTCAGTAATGGCTCTCACCTTTATGTATGCCCGATGTATTTGTCGTGGTGTATTTGTTTTATACTTGCCCTTGTACCTCCCAGAATCAGTTGGGTAAAGACCTCAGAGAGATCATAAAGTCCAACCTAATGCCACGTAGTCTAATTTAAAGTAGACTGTGGCACTAAGTGCCATGTCTAGTCTTTAACACCTCTAGGGATGGTTGCTTCACCAGTCCTAAGCAGTCCATTCCAAAGTCTAACCACTTTTTGTCCGAAGAAATTCCTCCCCTAGTTCCCTCTAAATGTTCCTTGGCACAGCTTGACGTTGTGTTCTCTTGTCCTGTTACTAATTGCCTGGGAGAAGAGGCTGGCCCCCATCTTGCTACAGTCTCCCTTCAGGAAGTTGTAGAGGAATTGCTCACAGTTTTCTGTTCTTGTTTTGCCATGTCCTGATTTCTGAAAAAGCTTGGAGGCAATTTTAACTCTTTTTCTTTATGATACCAACAATGGCCACTCAGAATTAACAACTTTCTTTTGTAGTAGAAGCAGGTTTAAGCCTAGCTGCAGCATAGACCTGTCAAGGCAAGTGATCAATATTTGTATTTTTATTTGCAGGTGCAACATGCGAGTAAACAGATCGCTGCTGATAAGCAGTACAAGGGCATCATCGATTGTGTTGTGCGTATTCCAAAAGAACAAGGAGTGCTGTCTTTCTGGCGAGGAAACTTGGCAAATGTCATCAGATACTTCCCAACTCAAGCGCTTAATTTTGCCTTCAAGGATAAGTATAAGCAGGTGTTTTTGGGAGGTGTAGACAAGCACACTCAGTTCTGGAGGTATTTTGCTGGTAACCTGGCATCTGGTGGTGCAGCTGGAGCCACTTCCCTCTGCTTTGTCTACCCCTTGGATTTTGCAAGAACCCGTTTGGCTGCTGATGTTGGAAAAGCTGGCGCAGACAGAGAATTCTCTGGTCTCGGGGACTGTCTAGTGAAAATCACCAAGTCTGATGGTGTGCGTGGCCTGTACCAAGGGTTCAATGTCTCTGTCCAAGGCATCATCATCTATAGAGCTGCCTACTTTGGGATCTATGATACAGCAAAAGGTAATATATCAGAGGGGATCTGAAAAACCTAGTTTTAGAATTGTATTGTCTGGTTCTGGATATGTGAAGGTGAAGGGGGATGTCAGTGCTACGTCTGTGACAGTGCTGTATACAAGGAGAAACGTGTTAATGGCAGCAGCCTTGCCTGCAAGTACTGGTTTTGTACTTCAAGCAGTTGCTCTTAATGCCAGGAGAGTATGTTGGTGACCAGACACAATTAGAAAAATTTCTTTTCTGTTCGGTGCATACTGAAGTTACACTGGGCCAGTCCAAGTGTGTTAAGCAGAATGGGATTGAGCAGTGATTTTGCAAAGTAATTTTTGAGTTTGACGTCAGGGGAAATAAGCCGTTGATGCTAGTTTGTAATGTAGTGTTATCCCCAGGGACAGTGACTTAAATTTAGTGATGTTTCTTTACTAAAAGCATAGTGAAGTCTTTTCATGCCAGGCTAAAAAGAATGCTTAAATTGTAATTCACTGTGATTACTGAGAAGAAAATCGTCTAAATATGTCTTCAGTATGTGTAAAGTTTGTGAAATGTTATGCTGCAATTTTGTTTAGAGTATGGGTCTACAGTGTTTCATACTAGTTCCTGTAGTAGAATAGCTGTCATGCAGTCAGTGAGCCAGAGGAGGGTGTGCAAGGTAAAAAGCTAATTGCCATTTTTGTTTTACTGCAGGCATGCTCCCAGATCCCAGAAACACTCACATTGTTATCAGCTGGATGATCGCCCAGACAGTGACTGCTGTGGCTGGCGTGGTCTCCTATCCTTTCGACACAGTGCGGCGTAGGATGATGATGCAGTCAGGACGCAAAGGAGGTAGGCCGTAAATCCACAGAGCTGTTCGTGCTGTTGAAACAGCATTAACAAGATGGAGTTCTTTTTTACTAATAGCCATCCTCAGAATTACAGTTCATTGTTCCATAAATCTGGTTTATTATATTGTACTCAAATGAGGAAATGCAGTAAGGCTCAACCTGAGATTGTCAGGATGTGTACTGAGAACTTTTCCTTATGGAACGTGACATGGAAAAAATGGACTGCTTGTTTGCATTGTTAGATTAAACAAAGATTAAAAAGGAGGCATAATATTTTTAGTAAGTATTGTGTTAGATTTTGAAATTGTGGTTTGGGACATCACAAAGCAGTTAGGTGAAACAGGGCAGTTGTTAAAATCATTTGAAATGAAACGGGAATTAAGAATAACTGTTTGCTCTTTTCTTGCAGCTGATATCATGTACTCTGGAACAATTGACTGCTGGCGGAAGATTGCAAGGGATGAAGGAGGAAAGGCCTTCTTCAAGGGTGCATGGTCTAATGTTCTCAGAGGCATGGGGGGTGCTTTTGTGCTTGTGCTGTACGATGAATTCAAGAAAGTAATTTAAACAGCCTAAATAGAATTGGAAATCAAGTTGAGCAGATCATGTAGAATAACCACCATTATGGACCATTGACCTTCAAGAAATTCCTGTGAGTCTTATTTATCGGAGCCAGATGATACTTCTAGATGGGGCTAGAAACTGACATAGAGGACTGATCCACTTCTCTGTAACATGCATGAAAACACTGAATCTGGCAATTCAGTGTGAGTTTTTCTTTACAGCAGTAAGGAATGAGTGGCATTGGTTCTGGGTCCAAAGTTGTTAGGTCCAATTGAGGCAGGAAAAAAAACATTTGCCTGTGGATCAGTCTTCAGTTTCAAGTCCTATCTTATAGGACCATAAAATTGTATTTGAAAGCATTTGCTAACAAATCATGTTTTTTTCCACTTGTACTGAAGCACTATGTACCATTTTGCACAGCTGAACATCTAGCAACTTTGTTCTTAAATTGGGGCATTCTGCTGTAAAACAATAAACATACTTACTCGGTCTGTGTTGAAATTATTACATAAAAGCTTTGGAAAAGCCTCTTGTATTTGAAAACTTGTTTCAGGTAATGGGTCCTCTGATACCTTTACACAAATAAGCTTTTTAAAAAAATAAATGTGACATCTTTAGGAGGAGGGGTGGGGAAGCATGGGTTGTACTAATAGAAACCACTCCCGTTCTTTGTGCCTGATAGTGTATGATGGGCTGCTGCAAGTGGCTTTTTGCATGATTCTTAGAGATTGATTTATAACTTCTGTCATGATTTAAAATTATGGGGTGGGGTTCAGCTGTAGTGCTAGGAAAACCCAAAGTACCAAGGACTGTTAAAAAGTCATGCTCTTGCCCTTGGTAAAACAGCCTAAAATAAATAATTTTTTGTCAAATCGGTATGGAAAGCATCATGGCATTCATGCAAAAACCCAGGAACCCAGTAAATGCCTTCAACTTCTGAGTGTCCTATGTATTGTATTGTTGCTGCTGGTTGGAAATGTTGATGGTGCCATTTAGGATACTGTTTGGCCTTATCTGTAGCAGTGGGCAGTAGCTCTGGAAGGTTGAATTTAATCTGAAATGAATTGCAGTCTAATGGGTGAAGTTGAAGGGTTGTGGGGGAGGGAATGTGTGCTTCTTTGTAGCTGTAAAACAATAGATCAAAGTATGTCAGCCTTCAGTATTAACTGATTAATGTTTAGGGATGGTCAGAAGACCAGATTGAGTCATTTCTCATAACTGCTCTTTGAGATAATGTAATAATATTTGAGATAATGTGCCGTTCTTCATATGTATATAATCTTTTGTACTTTGTAACCTGCAAAGACATGGAGGGACCAGTAGAGGAAAACAAGGTGTTAATCTTCATGTTTTAAGAGCTCTCCCTATATCTTGAGAAAGGAAAATTATGTCATTGTATGACTCATTGAAGGCTGACTGAGCTGTCTTGAGTTCTTCTGTGTGCCTTCTGAGATTGCTATTCCAGATGAAGTATTTAAATTACCTGCTTGGCTTTGGCTGGTTATTACCTTCCTCTTGAGTGTACTTTACCTTTTTCCTTTCACTGTTGCACAAGCACTGCTTTCAACATCTTTCTGTGAATGTAAGGACATCACACAGCTACTTTGTACACAGGCTGCTGGCAAACTTCATGTACCTGCTGCAAGTGGTTCTTACATCCTGTGCGGCAGTAGCAGCTCCCTGTCGTGCAGGCAGGTCATTTGGTGTTAACCCTGCCAGTCAGTGTGCTGGGGAGCAGGGGAAGCCATTCTTTCTACATAAACATATTAATCAGGTTTCTTTCTGTATCAGTGCCTTGCAAGGGTAGAGATAATGGTGGGATACCTCCCTGTGAGAGAGCTTAATCTTTGTGGGAAAAACCAAATGTTACTTCAGCAGCCCCTGACAGGGACAGGGCTTTTACACCCAATCTCCCCTTCAGAACAAGGTTTAACCAAAAGAAATAGGAAAAGAAGCAAATCCTCCCAAATTTACCCTAAACCAGGACAAAGAGTTTAAGTCGAACTGCAATTTCCCTGTGCTGTACATTCAATATGAACTAATTTGTGGTGTTCAGGTTTGTTTTTTTTTTAATATATGGCTTCCCTTAGTCATGCAGCAGCAATTTCCAATGTGTGATGCAGTTTAGGGATGTAAGAGGCAAACAATAAATGAGACTTTTAAAAAAAAACATTTGTTCTCTGTCTTATTGAAACACTGAATTTCATTCATTTTGAGAAGTATGAACAGGAAACTAGCATTTGTAAAAGAAAATACTGGCATCTAAAGCCTATATTATTTTTTAAAAGCATTGGAAATAGCATTTGCACCCTTTGAAGGGAGAAACAAATACAGTTGTGAGGAATTTTTGCATTTAATATCTAGCTATTAAATACTAGATTTTATTTCATTTCTCACAATTATTGGATTTTTTTGAAGGCTTTCAATGCTATTTGTGTTACTTAAGCGCATACTAAAACTGCACAGGATCATCGTGTTGCAGAGGTCTCTTTACAATTGCAATACTGAGCTCATGAAATGGCTGACTGAGACCAGTATTAATAATTATATTTTCTGTTCTTGTCTTGCATAAAGTTAATTGTACATATTGGGATAGCTTGGTGATACTGGTTGGAAGATCAAAGACCAAATTTAAACACATTCTAAATATCTGGTTTGTGCTTTAGAAAATAACTGGGCATATAAAAATTACAGTAAAATTGCTGTGGCATTATGCAGCAAGGCTGTCAGCCTACAGGAAATCATAATGGAAGAAGCTTCATGGCAATGATGACAGGAAATAACAGTTTTATTCTGGTTAAGAGGGCTTGTCTGACGTTGTGAAGAACCTCTCAGCAAGGTTTAGGCACTTCTTCAGAGTAGATACTTGCAGAAAAGCTTAATTGCCAGGCGTTGTGGGTTTGAACAAGGGGAAAAGAACAAATTTCAGTGATTTTTCTCCCTTTTTTTCATCTCCATTTAAGTGGGTTTTATGGGGACAAACAGTTCTGTAGGTGATTGTGTCCTTTTATAGGCTGGTTTGAAGTACTTGTCAGCAGATCCATAATTTTCGTGTTGGGGAGTCAGGTGTGTTTTTGGAATGTTGGATCATTCTTCAATTGTAGTTATTTTCTCAGCATGACTTTTTGTTGGTAGATTTACATACTCTGTCTAAAGGGAAAGAAAATGCTGTATCATGCAGTAAGCTACAAGTTCATACCATTCTGAACATTAGTTTCAGCAGTACCAAAGGCATCTTAGTCTTTTAATAGGTAATAAATGATTGCAAGGCAGGAGAAAACAGTTTAAGGACATTTAATGAATGTATTAGTATGACTGAGCAGTACTAACTGTTAGCAGGAGGAAGAATAGAAGCTGGTTTAGATGCTGGACAGCCTTAGCTGAGACAACAGAAGGAATTTATTCAGTTACTATTGGCTGGATTTTCCATATGTAGGCATTGGCTAGGCATGTAGATAAAATATTTTGGTTGCTATCAAACATTTTTACATTGGCTAACCTGGAGTTCTTGGAGAGTGCCTGCTGCTAAGTAAGATTGTAGTCCTCAGAGCACTTGGAGTTTAAAGTTTCGAGGGAAGATAAATAATTGAAAAAAAAAAAAAGAGCTAATACTGGTGGGGAAAACAGGTTAAAAAACAAGCTTACTGTCATACTGAGGGTATGCTGCGGAACATTAAACCATGGTGTTCTAGAGACTTCTAGGAAAGCTGAAGAATGAGTAAAGCACTGCAGGGCTTTGTGGTCATGGTGTTTTGGGCTACTTTACTGTTCTCCAAGGAAAATGCGCAAAGAGTGTCTTACAAAAGTTCCTTGGAATATATTTAACTCCAGGCAAGAGGCAACAAAACTCGGTAATGGTGAGGAAAGCATATGGGGAGAATGACTAGAAAATCATTGGTCTGTAGTAAGATGAGTAAAATAAAATGGATTAGAGGAGTGCAATTTGTCTGACGCACTGAATGATTTGGTTGGTAGGATCTTAAAGCAAATAAAATTGGCAGTTCTTTAACGTGAGTGTTTTAAGGATGCAGTGCAGAAAGTAAGGTTTTTTTGATCATGAGCTTTTCCAGCGATCTCAGGAAAAGCATTATGTAATCAGAGAAAAGAATTAGAAAATGTGAAAGGTTGTTGAGTAAACAGAGGGAAAATGAGAAAATGCAAGCTTTAAAAAGGTGTGATTAGCAAAGGATATTGCAGGTTTCAAAACAGCTCAAAAATCCATTAGCATGAAATGTCAGGGAGAGTGTTTGGTATTCAGTGGAGAGCTTTTGAAAATGTACTTTTTGTACTGTGTTATTTTAATAACTGAAGAATTACAACATTCAATCAGTGTTAAAGGTAGTGAGTTTGGAGAGAAGAGGTAAAATAAAATTAGGTTTTAAGAGCAGATCAAACTGTTTAAGCATGTCAAAATCATATGAATTATCTTCACAGCTGTGGTTGGTAGGCGTGAGGTAACATGAGGGCTTCATTTAACTCTGGCAAACTGCTGCTGCTGCATTGCTCCCTGCACAGAAGTTCCTGTGCCACAGTTGGGACCTCATCCACAAAGGCCTCTGGGTTGTAGTGGAGTGGTTTGAGTGTGTTTGGTACTGTATATGCACAGGAATTTGGAAGCCACTCAAGTTCAGGAGAAGCAAGCAATCAGTATGCAATTTTCTAAAAACTGCTTGTTACTTTCCTAGCTATTATTATTTAATATGATGGGCTGTATACTGCTGCTACTCAGTAGCCTTAGCTCTGGCAGCCTGGTAGGAAGTGAGAAACCATGTATTTATGACTTAAGGTGTATGAGGAAACCTACCTAAGTCACACTCCTACCTGCTTTCTGTGAAAGCCAAAGGTGGTAGGACCAAACACAGTCAGGACAGCAAGCTGGTATATAGTTATGAAAACTAGAGAGTTTTAGTATTCAGAGATTTGGGGATTCTTTGTAAATGATTGAAGGAAAATTTATGTGTCACTTTAGGAATCCTCATTGAACGTGTGGTGTTGCCCACTGAATTTTAGGCAATTAATGACTAACCTGACTTACTGATTTCAAGTATGTCTTTGCTTTAGCCAGCTGAGGGAAAGCGTCCCTTCACTGTGCAGTCACCATACAAACCACTGCTCAAATGGATGGATTTGGGAAGCATGAATGGTTTGAAGCCTGGTTGTCGTGATGTGTGCAGACAGACAGAAGAGTTACTTGCTGTTGACAGTGTGCAGGTGTGTAAGATACTGTAAACAGGAAAGGAATAAGGGTAAAAAGTAATGGATTTTAAGTGTGTTAAACCAAGCTATTAAAAAGGCTTTTTAAAAGCTAGGCTAAATAAACACACAGAATAGGCTGCACAGGGCTGCTACAGGATACTGGTCAAATACAATTTCAACAAAACACTGAAATTGCAAATCCTGTGTTGATGCAAGAGGAAGGTTAGTTTCACTGTTAAGTCTTTCCAGCCCTGTTGATTTGCACTAAGTGTGGCAGGATTTTTATATGGGTATGGGTCAGGCTTGTGAAATATATATCCACCTTATATTATGACCATTGATGTCTGAAAATGTTAATGGAATACATCCTCACTTTGGTTCTTTTTAAAGTATGAACAGCAACCTTGCAAAGCTGGTACACACAGAAATTAAAGTAAATTTAAACTCAGTAAAAGTGTAAATTCTGGTCTTAAAATATGTCTACGAATACCTCCAGGACAATCTTTTGTTTTAGTACTGGCATAGAGCATTTCAGGTTTCAAAGCAGAATAGCTTGTGTGATAGAAATTAGTTTTGGACCAAATGTTAACACTTATTTTTATAAGTCAGTTCTTCTAGTCTTTGGCCTGTTGTGGTTTGTAGTTAACAAATTTGACTGAATTGAAAAGAAATCATACCTGGATATCTTCATCAGTTAATGCATTGAATTTGTCTCTTGGCTGTGGTATGGGAGGAAATAGGTTCTTGAAACTGCAGTACCTTTGGGTAGAAAATGGGATTGCAGAGAATTTGAAAATGCTGCTAATATAACTTACACAAACATTTTGTGCTGTAACTTAAGGACATTTTTTACTTTCAAGATTGAATATCTATTGCTCTACAAATTAAATGAGAAATAAAATATTTTCAGTGGGGTAACTGGTGGGTAAGTATTATTACACTTAGCACACTTATTACACTTAACTTTGGGTTATTAAAATTTATTTTGTGACTAGAATCACAGTAAATAAGTGATTAGTAAATTACTTTGAATAAATCACATGACATAACTTTCACCACTGAGTGAGAAGTTTTCTCAAAACAACAATATGTTAATTTGGATTCCCTCTTATCTGGTACTGTATGCAGCCAATAGCTTCAAAGCTACCTGGATGTTAAATGCTTAAAAGTAAGAACAAAAAAGCTTTTGTAGAAGCTGGTAGAATCTATCAGTTAATAACTTCAACATCCTTTCCCCCTTTTCCACTTAGTGATTTTGCATGCCAAAGGGCCCTCCACAGCAATCCTGGTGGTAATATTCTTGACATTGATAATCAGATTATTTTAATTTGCAGGTAGGAAAGTGGGAGGTTGGAGGAATGTGTTTCATATGGATAATACTCTGTCAGTAGTGTCTACAGAAAAGAGGTTGACTTACCTTTTGAAAAGACAATACAGTAGAAGCGTAATTGAGATTGTTCCAAGTGCAATCAGAAATAAAATAACAAAAATAAAGTAATCTTTCCCTTGACCTGAAACAGCCGAGAGAGAAATATTTTAGAATGGTAAAAAGCTGCCTTTGTGACTGTATGATGCAATGAATGTGAATTTCATTACATTTCTTGAATGTTCTAAAGGACTTCAGCTTGACGTCATTATAGAATTTTGTCCAAAAATGCAGATCGACTTGATACATTTTAAACATTTTCAAATATTTAAAATTTAGAGAAGCAAGATTTGGAGAATTTTTTTAAAAAAATTCTGGAAAAAGAGAAGAATAAACAGACTTACAGAACAATTAATAGAGCAAAATTAGTGTAAAGTGTGAAAAGAAAGATGGAGGAGGAAGGGGATGATATCCATGTAAAAACTTAAGAGAACAGAGAAGCAGCCTCATCACAGCCGACCAAAGACAAGGGTGGGTCTGTCTCAGACTGTTTCTGTAGCCCTGGCTCTGAGTAACTGCTGCCTTCACAATCCCAGCTAATCAAAGGCTCTGCTGCCAGAGTATTGGAGCTACTCCTCCACATTAATATAATCCCCCCGGTTCTTCTGTAATTGGGTAAAAATTAGGGTTTTATTCATTTCTGTGACTGTGAGGAAGAAAGGGAAGCAAACAAGGTAATACTGAAAAAAAAAAAAAATCATGGTCTTACCAAACTCAATGGGTTCACTCCATTCCCCCCAGTTTGAGCTTACAAGACAGTTTTTTCCACGTGCTCTGATTTTCAGAGTGTATCTTTTTTTCTCATTGTAATTTTGGAATTCATATCTGTCATTCCTTACCTAAAAGGAAAGTGATCAAGCTCTGCTTTTCACCTCATAGGTAACTATTAACAAAGTTTGTGAGTAAATTTTCTGGTACAGTTGCTAAAAAAAATTATTTGTATGTTTGGGTTTTTTTAGGTATGTACTATCTTGCAGCAAAACTGGTTTTTGAAGGCAAAAATATTTTTAAGTTTATTTTTTCTTTGATTTCTTTTATTATGCTTTATGGACACTTTTTTTTTTTTTTTTTTTTTTTTTTTTTTTTTTTTTATTTTTTAATGGGCCCTAAAAAAATCTGAAAGACACAAAGCAGAAATTGGAGAAGTACCCTGTATACTCACCTTGCAACCTTCATGGGGATTAAACAGGTATGGATGGTGTCTGTCATTGATTTAGTGTTCTTGAGATAATACGATAACAGATATGTAATAGTTGGCATCATGATACTTTATACAAAGTCTGGAATCTGTCAAGCCCTTCCAAGGCTTACAAGACCACTCATTTGTCAAGGGAAGACTGACAGTATTTATTAAATTCCCCAGGTTTTGAAGATTGCTGTACTCCCTTTGCCTAGCTGTCCTGAGCTAACAGTGGTATTATTCCAATGAGAAAGAGTGTTTCAGATTTTTCCTCTGTCAGGAACAAAATCTATTTGTGCAATAGATGGAATGTATGAAGTTTTGTGAAATGCATGGAAAATTTTGCCTATGCCATCCAAAAGGGGTATATCAAGTTTACATTTAAAGATATCACAGGAACATATTTTTCTGAATTCTCATTGGTGCATTGATACAAAACCTGTAGTTCTATAAGCAAGTGTATTTTCTGTGATGGTATTTATATGCTTAAGTAGGCAAAAGCACAAATTGTATGTGACAAATTTTGACAAGAATACTTACACGAGGAAGCTTTTTCTCTTCTTTGGGCTCATCCTGCAAAACAAAGACAAATCTTAATTTTTATTATTTTCTTATCAATCAAATATTTCTCTATATTGTTCTCATTTTCCTGCTTTTGAAGATCATATGTTATTTTAAACTGAAAAATCAATTGGATAGTATTATCCAGTAATGTCCCAGAATAACAGCACTTTATTCAGAGTTTTGTCTTCCTACATTTTCTTTTAGAGAAGGAAGGAAACATTATTTATCAGTAGATGTGAGAAGCTGCATTTGCCACTAAGGGTATTTTTATGCATACTATGCATTCTCATCCATATCCATATTACACAAGCAATCACATCATCCTACAAACACAGCAGATCTGGAAGATGCAATCTCACAATAGTTTGTGAAAATTGATGTGAATAGCAAATTTACCCTCCTTCCAGTCAAAGTCTCTGTTAGACTTATCCATGCTCAGGGGCTTTCTGTGAAGAGCTGCTTACACAGCCTATAAAATCAAAATTTAATTGACTGGAATCAAACACTGACCTGGATCAAAGAACCTGAAAATTATGAAGAAAAGGATAGGTTCAAAAATGAGTGAACAAATTCAACAGCAGTGACTTTTAGCAATGATCTCAGAAAGGATTGAAAAGCTGAGGTCCTGGAAACATCTATCACATGTAATATCAGGATAGCCAGCATTATGGAAAAGTCAGAAAGGTATAACTGGAAGGAATGTCTCATTACAGAAAATGCACCCACAGTGTGTTTTTTACTATAAAGCAGACTATGTCCCCAACACTCATTGTCAGCTGAGTGCTTTCAGCTTAGGACATGATGGAAGTCATCAGCCTGTGCTGGGAATGAGCAGGGTGTAAAAGAGTTGCTTGAACAGATGTGTAGTGCTGCTTTAGCTCTCTTACCTTCGTTGGCCCCTCCTGAAAGGTTCTAGCTGCCCTCTCCATGTCAGTACTGCTGGTACCTTCAGCACCTCAAGGGCTGTGAGGCACCTACTGCTCCACAGCAGGGAGCCCTGATGTGCACTGACCCTTAGGAGATATTTGTGCTCCTGTGCAGACACTACATTAAGGTAGTGTCAGTCTAGGAGATGAATTTCCTACCCAAATGTAGAAATCTACACTGAACCCCACCCATTCTGACTGTGGTGCAGGAAACAAGACTTAACGTGTATTTTTTTCAAATAAATGTTTTCACAATACTGCTATATTGTGATCTATATCTTTATGTAGAACTTTGTAAGCATTTCGCACTAGATATTATTGTCAAATTATACCAACCAGCTGGAAAGCTACATTGCTGCAATTGTTCCTTGTACCAATAGATACTAAGGTAGATACTATTAATGCATGAAAGATACACAATCCAGATATTCCAATCAGCTTGCAAGGCACTGGTCTCATTTTTAATAAACAACATTTAATGATGTGTTGCTTTATTGCAGTTGTATATTTATGTTTAACCCTTAGCTGATCTTTCCTGTAATGGTCTTGTGGCTGAGCAATTGCTACCATGGTGAGCCTCTGAGCTGCAGAAGTTCATGACAGGTGGGATATGAAACCACAAAAACTGTTACAGGAGGACACTACAGCTTATGAGAGAAAAATTAACAAATAAAGAAATCAGAAATGTACATATTATAGATTTTCATGAGCATAGGTACTGTGCCAAACACAAACCAAGAAATTGTTTTTACCTTATTTTGTATGCTAATTTCATACTGAAAACACTTTGTATTTTCAACATGACTTGTAAGGGGTGGATGCCATGTAATTATGCAGCCTGTTGGATCTCTGGTACAATGGGCAGTGACATTTAATGGAGCAGTGAGTATTTCTGGGGAAAAAATGGAATAATTAATATAGGCATAGTCAGTAAACAGCTACAATTCATGCCTTCACAGCAAAATGCATGTGAAGGTGAGGCAGCTGATGTACAACTGTGTGCTGCTGGTGCTAACTGAAGTTATCTGGCAAAGAGCAATAAAATACCTAACCAAAACTTGAGAATATATCACTGAAGTTTTTGGACATCTGAAGTAAATGAAGTTCATGTAAAGAAAAGGTATGAAAGATTTTGTGTAATTCAGCAGTGAAATCAGCAGAGTGCCATTTTCTTCTACATCTGTTTTCCAACCTCACATTGACAGTGCTAGTTTCCATAGGAAAAAGGAAGGAAGTTTTTGTATATGTAGTATTATTCATGATGCATTCGAGACATCTGCATTGGAGTGCCTATAATATAGCTGACTCAGTGAGACCTGATTTCTCTTGGGGCTTAAACACCTAACTCACAGAGGTACCCACATACTTAACTAACACAGTACTAATTTGGAAACTGAGCCCAAACTCTGGTTTTAGGACATGTAGCTCTTGTGGCTCTCAGGTGTGAAATTAAGGCATGGTAAAATAGGCCCTTAAGAAAGGTGGCCTTGAAAAATCTAACCATTGTGTTTCATTACTTGGAATCCATGACTATATCCACACCTCTTGTCTTAGCAGTTTTTTTCAGGCTGCCTCTGCCTCTGCTTGTTTTGGTCAAGTTTTGGAGCTGTATTCTGCCAGCTGTTGGAAGCAAAGAATGCCCTGCAGTGCAGGGTGCTGCAACAGCTACAGACTTTGGTTTTTTTAATATGCTTTTCAGAGAAAAAAATCCCCACTTCCTTATTTAATAAAACATTAATAAAATAAAATATTAAATTACTTACCAATTTCATACAGGTCAATGTACTCATCATAGAACTGGATCAGAGAGTCTTTGCTAGACCCATTCACCAGGAAGTAAGCTTTTTCAATCCCTATGCTCACGTTTTGGAAGATACATCCCACATTTCTGTAATTTTCATCTTTAATGTAAAGCTCACATTCCATCTGATTGTCCTCTCTGCATACAGCAAAATATTTCAGTTAAACATGGGCACTGTGATGTGTTGAATGAGAATTCAGACTTCCCTGTCTCAAGTTTACCTTGATTTCTGCCAGTAGAGAAAATACTGTGTGTCTGCTGGAGCATCCCTTCCTGCCTGCCAAGTGCAGTTCATGAGGAAGATGTTATAAAGCACACAGGAGAAGTTTTCAATGGCTGACCCCTTCATGCCTGCAAACACAGGAATATCCATGATGAGGAAAATCATGTCAGTGAAGCATTCCACAAGTAAAGGAAGGCACATTGCCTTTTAATACCGTCCATGCTGCTACAAAGATAAGTATTTCTCCTTTTCCGATTAATGCCCAAGAAACCACTCCTGACAGGTTTACACAGAGGATTAAAAAAGCAGAGACTTTATTTTTAAGGTTGGACTTTTTCCTGCTCTCCAATCAAGCAGGCTCCTCCTTAGATCTTTCTACCTTCATGTGGGTGACAGCGACTAGTTCTTTTGCTTTTCTGGATCACATTGAAATGGGAACCTCGTTTCTTTGCAAGGTCCCTCATGGTTGGGCTGTGCAGGCATGCTCAGCCTCTTCCTCTCTTCTTCAACCATTTTTCTGCTTCTTACTGTGCTATGTCCTAAATTCAGTGAATGCATGGAGGTTTCCTCTGCTACTGACTCCAGCCCTCTCCGGTGCCCAATAAACAGAGCAACCTTGTGGAAGAACAGGGGAATCCCCTGGGGAAGCTTCACACCTGGAAGGTAATGCCAGCAGGGGAGATGCAACAAAGTTTTGTGTATTCTGGTTTATATTTTGAGGGTCACCATGAATGTTTCTGCTGGCAAGTCTACAGGAGGAGAAGAGCACCGTGCATTTCTCTGCTCAGACATAAGAAATCTGCTAATCCATCGCCTCTGTCATATCTGAAATACCCCAGTTACACACAGCTGCTGCACCCCTGGTGGCTGGGGAATTTTAATGGAGAACTCTGAGCTGAGAAGGAAGGGAAAAATGGGTATCAACAAACTCCCCAACGGCCCAGTAGAAAAGCATTCAATAAATAAGTACTAACATCTTAATTTGTGACAGCCAGAAGAGTTATTTGTATCCACCTTTAAACTACTGTAAATTATTAGTATTTTTGAGACTTAGTATAAAGGAAAATAATCCAATTATGAATACAGTTGTTGTAATACATCTCTTGCAGAATGATGGAGACATTTATTACAGAGCAAATAATTTTAACAGATCTGAAAATAAAAAGCTTTTAATAGAAAATATAGCAGTTACCTATTGTGTAAGTAACAGTTTTCTAGGGCAATGTTTACCTTTAAAAGATTACAAATGCATAAAACCTCAGCCAGATCAAATACTTTACCTCCAGGAAGAAAGCTGCATTGTTTTGAGATGTTTGTGTTTGGCACTTCAATGATAAAGGTTACCCCTTTGTGCATAGGCATGTGTAGCTCCACTGGAAAGCTGCATAGTGGACTATCCACCTGAAAAGAGAACCTGATATTTTATTTCTCTGCTTTTGCTCTTCTGATTTTAGATGAGGCTGGCTATGGAAGTGCAACTCAGGAATGCAATTCCATGTATATGTATGTTTTTGGTTCAAAAAATATCTCTCTCCTTTAGCACTCAAGGGTGATACAAAATGGAACTGAGGAATCAAAAACATAACTACATAAAAAGCTTTGCAACTCAGGAGTTGGATGCTAGACTAATGTGCCACTATTTTAGGAGACTAATAGTAGCCCAACGGCACAAGAGAAGATGGCAAATACATAAGGGAGCCACAAAGGAGTTTAACCAAAGGATTAAGCAAAAGTCCTCAGCTGATCTGCCCAGGGGGTAAAAAGTGTCTATGGTGTTATACACATAAATGTCAATAAAGATGTGATCTATTTTGTACTGTGTATTTCTAGGGCACCTGTTTTGCTAGGCTAAACAAGCCATCTCTATTTGTCGAGCTTCCTATTTTCCTCTTTGGATAATGTGGGTTTATAGCATAGCCTGTGCTACAGACATGGTTTACTGGGAAACAAGTGAAGAACTTGAGATAACCATAATCCATGGCAGTGTTTCTGGCGTTTTTATTTGTGGGGGGTCTCTTGCTATGTCTCTTTAAAGTCTCACTTAATCTCACAGCCCCCCTTTTTTTAGCAGCTACATCCCTACTCATGACTCAACATAGCTGCAGTTCAGGCTATCACTTTCTTTCTACTTTGGTGTCAGAATTTCAATTCTTTAGTAAGCATTGGGTGCTCATCTCACAGTAAATGCACCCTGGCATTGCTGATGATTTTCCACAGCCCCTAAGAGATCAAGCTGTGGGCTGCAAAAAGCCACATGTCAGATGTTATCTGCGACATTCATTTTTTTCAAGGTAAGTGAAGCTGATAAAAGGTACAATTGTTTATCTCAATGAATAGCAAGTTTACCTCTGTGTCCATATATTCCATGTCTCTGTCCATGATGATACATTTGTACTCAGAGAAATTCCTGCTGGTCTCCCAGGACAGTTCAATTTTTCTCCAGTCCACATTCACATTTGTAATAGGTGATTCCTGTGCATCTGCTGAAAATGTAGCAGCATAAGTTCAGTAAGGATATGCTATTGCTTTTGTTGAATACAGAGGATAGTATCTGTCAGGTTTAAGACAGCAATTGCCAGTTTCAGTGCAAGCATCTCTGATAAATGAAGAGTTAAACCTTGTTTCTCAGATTATATTTGCAAAAACATACTTACACTCCATACACTGGATATCAGCATGCAAGGGATGAAATAGCATCATATACCACAAAATCATACAAATGAGTCCAAGAGTATCAAACATATTTCCTTCTCTGGAAAGAGATAATTAAACCTTCAGTAAGAAAAAGGAAAATATTTTTTAAAATTAAAGGAAAATAATGTTGAAGAGTATTTTGGTTTTGCAAAACTTAATTTTTAAAAAATATTCTTTAGAAAAGCCAATCAGAGGATATGCTTCAGGCACCTCTTCTTTGAACTGAATAGCCATGATACTGCCTAAAACAACGTAGCTTGAGATAAAGAAGCCACAGACTCTTATGATGATAAACACACACACTGTATTCAGTGCAGGACCATGACTAGAATTACTTTTTCCCACATATCTATCCTAACTGTACCATCAGAGAGTCAGGCTTTCTTGCTTTCTGATCCTGTGAACACCACAATGCTTTGTACTAGCAGCTAGAATGGTGTTGATAACCCACCAGTGTTTTGGCCGCTGCTGAGCAGTGCTGGCACAGCGTCAGGGCTGTCTCTCCAGCCCCATCCCACCAACTCTGCAGAGGCCAGTGGGACGGGCATGAGCCAGAGGCTGGGAGGGAACACGGCCAGGACAGCTAACCCCAACTGATAGAGGTAGCCCATATCATACGGCAGCATATTCAGCAATAAAACCAGGGTGATGGAAGGATGAGGCATTTCTTGTCCAGACGTTTGACACTTCCAAAGCAGCTGCTATGTGTACTGCAGCCCCCTGTCTCAGGGAGTGGCTGAATATTGTCTGCTGAGGGGAAGTAGAGAATAAGGAAGAGGGGGAGTGAGAGAGCAGCTTGGTAGGCAGCTGGTGGCCAGCCAAGGTCAGGGCACCACAGTATTTCTTCCTGTTTGCTGTCACAAATGTGTCTCCACTTTCAAACTACATAACTCTCACTGTTCTTAGCGGTTTGCATCCATACAGAAGAGTCTCCTTCAAATTTTTCTTGATTCAGTGTCAGAAACCAAGGAGTCAAATGAGTTCCAGATCACTGTAGGCAATTTAAATTACTAAGGAAGTGTGAGCACCTGCAAAGGACAACTCCACATTCATTCATGTTGTATGGAGGGCTGAGCAAAGCTAGTCAAACACTGGCAACAGGTCTTGTCAAACATTTCTCATCTTATGTACAATTTTCTTTTTCTCCAAGGAGGTGAAAACTCTTTAGAAAAAATTTCTCTATTTCCAGCATTTTTTTTTCCCTACATAAAGAAGCAATGAAGCAACTCTGGTTAAATTTTTTTCTGCTTTAGCATTGTCTAGCAGTGCAACTTCATAGCAGCAATTTTCTTGATTACAGATAATACTAAAGATAATTCTAAAACGGAATTAAATTCATACAAACTCAGGAAAAAAGAGAAACGTGGTAATATTTTATTACTAGTCAGCCCTTCTGTATTAATTTTTATGGTCATCTCAGAATGCTGATTTCAAACTGACTCCACTTGTGGCGAGAGCAAAAACCCACCCTTCTGTTCCGAGTAAGTCATTCTGTAATCTTGAATATTTTCAGAAGGCATGTCACATTTCCTGGAAATTGGCTTGATGTGACATTTCCATCATGGTCCCCAGGATTCAAGCTGGGCCAGGACACCACCCTGGGGTTGCAACAGAGACAGACTCTTCACTGCATCCTGCTTATCTCTTGCAGCATCCATATTTGTAAATCACCATACTACAGTAAGGATGTGGCCAAGGCTGCTGGGAAGTGATACTGAAGAATCTCAAGTACAAACAGTATGGAGGACTGGCCACTGAATTCTCTATGAGATATTGTCTCAATAGTTATTTCCACTTTCCCATGGTCTCAGGGACCCCCCCAGTAATGCACACGAGAACCTTGAGACCTGTTGTCCTTCTAGTTAGCCTCTTAATCATGTTTTCTTTGTTTTTGGTCTCTTCTGTTCAGTCACTCAACACTTCCCCCTTCCTTTCCTCATGTTCCTTTTCTAGGCATTTGTTTTCCTATTCTTTGGCAACTGTCTGCTCACCTTTCCTTTATTTTCTTTTTTTTTCCATTTTTCTTGAGATCTCCCTCACTCTGTTCTGATTACTCCTGTTCTCTCAAAATCTCCCTCAGGTTTCCTACACATGACTGCAGCCCCATGCTGCAAGAGCCCTTCATGCTTTTTCATGGAAATGCTCATCTGGGACACTGCCATAGGAATCATCCACAGCCCTGTCTGCTTAGAGAAGTGTTTGCTGGCATCATTGTCTCCACTCTCTGGACATTTCATTGGACATGCAGTGGGAATAGCAGGGCCTGTAAGCATTCCCTTTCCTCATAGAAATTACCATCCCAGCTGAATGACCCAGGTTCTTTGTTTTTTCTCTGCCCGCAGGCAGCAGGGGAGGATGTAGGAGCTGTGGTGAGCCCTGAGCCATTCAGCTGAGCAATCCAGACCTTCTGTCCAGTGGCCAAACAAGTGGCTCCAGCATCATATTTTTAGGAGTTTTCTGTCTTCAGGACCTCTACCCTCTCCCAGACTCATCTTCTTCAGAGAGGTGTGGTCCCTCTGGTCTGAAGTCACCTCAGTATTGAAGGTGCCAGGAAGAACACTTGTGTCAAAATGGTTGTGGGTGTTATTTGGAGGATCAGACCAGAAGAACCATACATATTCTGCTGTAAGCAGTATTTCCTCATATTTCATCAAAATACAATTTATTGGGATGAAAATGCCCAAACTGGATTTTTTTTTCTGCCTTTCTTCTTTCCTCTTTCTCCCCTGGCCAGCCTCAGAAGTGTGTGTCTATCCTGCTACACAAGGAAGAGCCCCAGGGGGTACTCAAGCACCTGTTTTCCAGAAACCTCAACTCTTAGCTCACTCCCTAGCTCTCTCCAGGGCAGTTTGTTATAAGCCCAGTCTATCCACCTCATCAATGTGTCAGAAGTAAAATACTGTCAGGTAGCCTGTAGTGGTTTCTACAGAAAGCATGCACTAAATACTGACTTAAGCACTGTCAATTCTTACCCTTTTAGTGTATTGTCTTTGCTCTTAGGTTGCGAGTGCAGGATGGTACCAGAAAGTATCACCTGAGACCAGTCACTTATTTGCTTCAGTGTCTCCGGGAAAATTACTCCTGCCCTTGACACACTTCCAGAAATGAAACTTTGTATTTTTCTTATAGGGTCACATGAGGATAAACTGACACTTATACATTGCTGAGATATGGAGAATATCATACCCTGGCTAAGCCTTCCTGGAAGCATTGAAATAGGAATAGAAACCTTACAATGCATACCAAGCAATGAAATATTATTATCAAATTGCTGCCTAAATACAACTATTTCAGTTTTTAGATCAGTATTCTGCTTCCGGTAGCTGATACAAAACTGGGAGGAGTGGGTGCCATGCAACTATTTTTGTTTCAGAGGGACCTGGAGAAGCTGGAGAAATGGGATGACAAGAACCTTTTGGAATTCAGCAAAGGAAGGTGCTGAGTCCTCTGCTTGGGGAGGCACAACCAGCAGAGGCTGAGATCCACCTGGAAAGCAAAGAGCACAGGCTGACCACGGGCCAGCCTTTCCAGAACAGAAGATCAAAAGCACCCTGGGCTGCATGAGGCAGAGTGCTGCCAGCAGGTCAAGGGGGGTGTTCCTGAAGTGCCAGGTCTTGTTCTGGGATCCCCAGAAGAAGAAAGATAGGGTGCTGCTGGAGGGAATCCAGCAAAAGGGCTCTGACACATGAGAAGAGGCTGAGAAATCTGGGGTTATTCATCCTGGAGAGATGAAGACCCAGCAGCTGTGGGGAATGAGAAAGAGCCAGGCTCTGCTCAGTGGTGACAACTGACTGGACAAGAAGCAATGGGCAAAAACTGAAACAATGGAAACTCAATTTAAACACAAGAAAACACCTTTTACTGTGAGGTAGTCACAGTAAAACTACTACTTCAACTGCTTGAACAGGTTTTCCAGGAAAGCTTTGAAGTCTCCAGTGTTGGAGATACTGACTGGACAAAGCCCTGAGAAACCTGCTGTAGCTGCCCCTGCTCTAAGCAAGGCTTGGGATAGGACAATTTCCAGAAGTGCCTTCCAGCCTCAATCCTCCCATGATTTTGTGATCTGCTTTTCCCCCCAAGAAATAGAAATCTACATATTTCTGGTTAATTCATAGAAAGGGTACAGAAAATAGCATTTCTTTCAGTTATTGAAAAATAGATATCACAGACAAAAAAAGTCAAATAGTGCAATAGATATCACAGACATTTCATAGTCTTCCTTGGATCTTGCAGAAATCTTTAAAAATTTTGTATTTACACATTTCTACTTTTAATCAAACAGGTAAAAGAATCCTCAAAATATTCTCTAGAATTCCTTAAACTCAAAGGACACTAATCCATATTTTGTACATGTGAAAATATGACTGTACCTAACCCTGGAACCTGTACTTAATCCCTGGAAAATATTTGTATCCTGCAAAAAATCTTCTGCGGCACAAAAATATCAACACACAACACAGAGAGACGTACCTCCTCTTGGAAAACTCTCCTCTTTTACCTTGTTTGGTTTAGGTTTGCAGCAACAAGGACGCTTTAACGTGTAGTAGTATTCACATGCAGAAATCTGAAAATGTTTTGCTCTGCCAGTTAGCTTTGTTTTACTGCATAACAGTATTAAGTAACAAATGCTGCAAGTTAGAAAGCTGCTTACTTTATCATTTCCCTTACTGCTTTTGAGCTTCCTTAAGTTTCCTGATTGGCAGATGTTAACAACTTCACGTGAAGAGATCATGCAAATAACTCTTCCTTCCTGTTATGTCAGATGAACTAAGCATTAATGTCACAATATGCAAACACGTTACCCAAAAATACATAAGTACTCAGGAGGGTCACTGTATATCAACATGCTCATAGAAATACCACCTCTGTAAATAATCAGATTTTCATAAATAATATGTTCTGGAAATAACAGCAGTGTTGTGTGACTAGTCCATGTTTAAAGTGACTGCCTGCCTGCACATGCTCAGGTTCTCTTTCTAGGCAGATCAGTCCTTAGCAGGTATATACAAACAGCCAAGAAATTTCTGTATTGCAAATTTGCAGGCAAAGAAATACCAAGGAAAATACCAGACTCAAATTTCTGAACTTTCTCACTGCCAACTATGGGCTGGTTTAGTTTGGTTCATCTTAGGCTGCAATATCATGTTAGGTGAAAAAGTGTCTGACTGCAGAAATTAAATTTCCAAAGCATTTACTGAATAACATAATGTTGCATTCGCAAAAATCTTTGCAGCCATGAGAGGATAATCCAATTTATTTGCTTTAACTTTCAGCAACTTCAGATGTGGCTCTGACTGTTAGTCACTTCCCCATTTGTTTTGCATGACATCTGACATGCAGTTATATAATCTGCAAGTAATGGATGGTTTTTTTATTATTATTGCTTGGATGCTTTTAGCAAACAGGAGTTAATTTAACCCCTGCCTTCCACTCCCAACAGTGGCACAATAGCAGGAACGTGAAGAATTCCCCAGCCTTCTAAGGAGTGAGGGAAGATCCGTAGTAGTCAGTCTGCTAAAGGAAGAACTGTTCTTAACCCGGCTATAATTGAACCAAAATTGTAGGGCAGGTTTGATTGTTTGTTTGTTTTCCTAGTGTATGTGCCCAGATCCACCAACAGCAAACTAGAGACTTCAAATATTAAACCTCTTTGCCTTTCAGTTCTCATTGCTCATCTTGCCCACCTTTACCTAGTGATTCCCACTAAAAGGACATGTTAACATTATTTTCCTTTTCAAATCCTTGAGTGAAAAAACTAGGTAAGTGAAATGAGTAACAGTTTAGTCACAGCATGTGTGAGGCAGAGCTCAGCTGCAGAATTTTGTCTAGATAACCACATACTGACATTGGCTTGGTCTTTGTCAGCTTTTCAGTACCTTGGGAGCAAGACATGAGTGTTTCAAATCTTCTACTCACTAAAGGACTTAATTTACTTATTTTATGTAGCCTAAAAGACACATGTCCAGTACATGTGTAGTCCCAGTTCAGTGTGATCTGAAATTGTTTATTCATCAAATGTGCTCTGCATGGGTGCCACCACCCACCTCAGTGACCACTGCCACCTTGACCTTCCATGTCACACATATTTGTGATGCAAGGTGTGTGTCAGGGTGCCTGATTAATTTTGATGAGGGATTTGCATGCTGCTGTGATGGCATGTCTGGGGAGGTTCTAGGTGATGTGAAGGTGGTATTACAGTATCACCTGACCTTCAGGCTGCCCAAACAGTGGTTGAATTAGTTTTAACTGATCCATTTGTAAGCCATATGAGGAGTGGCTCACCATCCCTGGAAGTGTTCAAGAAATGACTGTATGTGGCACTGAGTTGCATGGCTTTGTTGAAAAGGTGGTGGTGCCAGGTCAAGGGTTGGACTCCATGATCTTGGAGGTATTTTTCAACCTTGATCATTCTGTGATTCAATGATTTTACATTGTATCCTGGACTACTTCATCAGGGTTCTGTCTGTAACACCTTTCCTGTATCAGTTGAATATGTTATCCCTCTCCAGGAGAAAACAGAAAACAAAGGAACAGTTTGTTTAAGTTCTACTTAACAAGACCCCCATGCCATCTCTTGAGTGTCTCGATACTGTCTTTATTATATTTTACTCTTCCTCGGGTTGAGCCACTGAATGGTTGTTCACAACTCATGGCTAGGTTTTGGTGGACTGGAGCCAAACTATGCCTCACTCTGGCAATTTTGCCCAAGAGGAGAGTTACTGTGCAAGGTTATGTAAACCAGTCTGTTAGAACCTCACCAGCCTTTTAGCAAGTTATTGTGAGCATTTCCACTCTGACCACTGCTGCATACTGGGAAAAATACAAAGATGGTTTACAAGTGTGTCCAGCATGAATTCAGCCTCTTTTAGAAATTTGATTTTTGTTCTGACCTGCTGCAAAAATCTTCCCAGGTGAGTCTTTGACCAAAAGGTAATCATTAACTGTGTCAAAGGCAATAGGTGTGCCAAGAGCTGTTTGTGTTCAGCCACGGTATAAACTGCAGAAAGTACAGCAGTGGAAGGCGCCCCAGCATTGGAACATGTCCAGGAACAACTGTTCCCAGCATTAGTTCAGCCAGGATTTACAAGTAATGTCCTGAACAGCTCCTGGACATAGTCCAGAGGTTAGCTCAGGCCAGGGCTAATTTCTAAAGGTAGTTTGCATGTGTCCGCTTTATTTAGGGGTTTAAGAAAGTGTGTCTGGACTTTTATATGTGAATTGGCGCCTGTGCAAGAAAATAGTCCCAGGAATGTTTAGTCTAATAATAAAACATCTAGTACCATTATAAAATTAGTCTAATAATCAAATAGTGATGTTCAAATGTCTAGTGTAAAAATCTGAGCGAATCTCATTTTTCTAGTTGCCCATGTGTACTTGAAGAGCTCCAAAGAAACTTCTAGTATGAGATGACCCATTTTTGGCAGTAGAACAGTGAAATTCAGGCATCAGAATTTTAAAAAAATTATTAAACTCAATAAATTAATAATTAATCTTTTTAATATGAAATAGAAAGACAGTTATTTTTCCTTAAGATTAAAGCGTAACTAAAACTTCTTGAATAAAATATTCCAATCATATTTACAAAATAGAAGATATCCAATAAGGACAACTTAACCAAACAGTTAAAATTAGCTAAAAATAAAAGCAAATACAATGGCATTTAAAAAGATTGCATATGAGGTATCATTCTCTCTTGGCTCCAACATGCTTTTATGTGAGAAAAAGAAGAAAGTAAAGAAATTAAAGAAAGTAAAGAAAGTAAAGAAAGTAAAGAAAGTAAAGAAAGTAAAGAAAGTAAAGACTTTCCACAGGGATACACAGTTTTCTGAGAAATGCACTTTCAGACTCCTTCATTTTTCTTGCTTATCTCACAATGTCAGCAACTAATACTATCTCTTCATTTTCAGATGTTATTGACTGTATTTTGCTCTCCATCAGCTGAAAGGAAAATAAAAACTTCCATCAGTTTTATACATAATGTTTGATCAGCCTCTACTAATGCACAATTCTGAGAGTATTTCACCTACTTTTGCTGCGTGTGACCACCACAGTCTGTCCTGTTTCCTTACAAAATTCTATTTTGAACTGTTTTCTGTGTCACCTTCTTTTCTTTCCTGCGTGTGTAACTTGCTAGTGGGTAAGTAGGCAAGGTGTGCACCTGGAGGGATTCAGGCTTGGGGGGGGGGACGACCTGGGGGGGCACAGGGCTCAGACACTGGGGTCAGGTGTGAGGAACTTTATGGTGGTTGTAGATGAAGAGAGCAAGGAGATGTGCTAATCTCACTGGCAAATTCAGCCCTGCTTGGCTGGGGAGTAGCAGGAGGACTGTGATGTCTAGAGCCCTATTTTAGAGACTGCTGCTGGTGTTGATGAGGTGCTGGTAGAAGCAGTTGTGCTGGTTTTGTTTCTGACTGTCTCACTCTGTTGTGTCATTGTCCATGTCCTCGTGTTGGGACAGTGAACAGCCCTTCCTGCTGCCTGGATCTACCAATGGGAGCATCAGCCTGAGCACCTGTGAGACTGGAATGGGAGAAACCCCGTGGTTCTGGAAGAGCACTGCATTTGACTTCCCTTAAAAAATTCTCCTGCTGATTTTCTTTTCTTTTTCTTCAGAATATGGCAAAGAGAAGAATAATCCTCAGTAATAAGTTACTTATAATTTAAAATTTCAGCCAGTAGAGTCTTGTATTTATTTCACACATTTAATATAAAAATAGAAAGAGAGCATACCTCTGGATTTGTATCAGCCAGTGTAAAAAAAGCAGGTTTTGGTCCTGGGATCTGTGGAAATGCTGTCTTCCAACAGCCAGTCCTGGAAATCAAAATGTATTGAATAAAAAATTAAAATTGAATAACCATAATGTGACAGCACCATTGCATCCTTGAACCAGCTCTTATCTTCTTCTCCACTCTTAGAAGTAAACTGAAAAATATACATAATCTCAACACAGAATGAACATATATCAGGAAAACATTAATAATTTAGAAGGTAATAGATTAATTTTTGATTGAAGATTTACTAGTAGTAAATTTCCTTCTTTGACAGAGAAAGAAATTTCTCCTGCTACGTCACTACAAACAGTGAAAAGTGGGGGTAAAAGTTTTAACAAGTTGAGAGAGCTGTATCTTCTCTAAATTACTGTACATTTCTATGCAAAATGCATCATACAGGAGAATGTTTCTTTCCATTTCTGTTTCACTTATGGTGTTTATTTTACCTATCCTACAGAGACACCTCCACCTTATTTGTTTAAAAACTTTAGGTGTTACACACACACAGAGAAAATAAAATAAATGCATAAATTAAGTTTACCTCTTGCAGAAAAAAAATGTGATGATTGCCATCAAGGGTGTTGCAACTGCTACCCCAAGTAAAATCCATAATGAAGAAGATATAATTTCCTCATTTCCTGGAAGCGGAACATTCATAAATTAGAAGTAGTAGTAGTAGTAGTAGTAGTCGTTGTAGTTGTAGTAGTAGTAGTAGTAGTCGTAGTAGTCATATGAGGAATAGTTACAGAACATGGAACAGTTTGGATTGGAAGTGATCTTTAGAGATCATCTAATTCCAGCCACTCCGCCATAGTCAGGGATGCCTTCCACTAAAGCAGATTGCTTAGAGCCCCAGCCTGGCTTGGAGCACTTTCAGGGATGGGGCAACCACAACCTATCTGGGTAACCAGTGCCTCATCACCCTCAAAGGACAAATTTCTTCCTAAAATCTAACCTAAATTTACACTCTTTCAGTTTCAAGTCATTCCCCCTTGAACTATAACTACATGTCCTTGCACAAAGTCCCTCTCCAGCTCTCTTGTAGCCCCTTTAGGTACTAGATGAGTGCAACAGGGTATCTCTGGAGTGTTCTCTTTTCCAGGTAGAAAAACCCAAGCTTTCTCAGACTGTGAGAGGTGCTCCAGCCCTCTGATCCTTCTCGTGACCCTCCTCTGGACTTGCTCCAGCAAGTCAGTATCCCTCCTGTGCTGGGGATCCCAGAGCTGGATGCAGCACTGAATGTGGGGTCTCACCAGAGCAGAGGGGCAGAATCCCCTCCCTGGCCCTGCTGCCCACGCTGCTTTGGATGCAGCCCAGGACACGTTTGGCTCCCTGAGCTGTGAGTGCCCATGGCTGGGTCATGTCCAGCCTCTCAGCCACCAGCAACCCCAAGTCCTTCTCAGCAAAGCTCCTGTCAATTCCTTCATCCCCCAGACTGTATCAGCAGCTGACCTGACCCGACCCAGGTGCAGCACCTTGAACTCAGTCTTGTTGAACTTCATGCTGTGTCAAATATCTGCTGTGGTGACTGACTGTGCTGAATGTCTGAAAGGTTTCACTCGGTATAAAGATGAATTCTTTCATTTATCACTTTAGCAGAAATGTCTGATGGGAAGAATTAACATTGATCCTGTTTGTCCACCCCCTGGAGTAAGCAGGAGCTCACTACAGCTGCAAAGGTATAATTTTTAATGTTATTTCCAGTGTTAGAAAGTTAAGAAATCGATTAAGTCTCTTCCCACTCTTCTCTGTAGTGTGATGTGAAACAAAACATTTGCCAATCTTTTTTATGTGTGTGTGTGTGTCCATAGGTGTGTGACAATGTGTGAGGCAGACAGGACATCCCTGTCTGTAGCCCAGGGCATGGGTTTGTTCTTACCAAACTCAACAGGTGCACTCCATTCCCCCCAGGTTGGGTTCACAAAGCAGGCACTGCCAGCTGCTCTCATTTTCAAGACGTATTTCTTTCTTGTGTTTGATCTTAGAAATATGTTACTATTTCCCCCTTCCTAAAAAACACCCAAAAAAATGAGTTGCTTTTCTTTGTTCCTTGCCTGTGTTGACAATATGCATGTGCTGTTCACCAGTGAAACTTTTAAGAGGCTGTGAAAGCATTGCTTATTAAAGAAGTCTGCTTTAATAGAGAAAAAAATCATTATTATTATTTATATAATATATACACAAATATGTATCTCAAAAATAACCTGACACTCATGTAACTTTTTACATTTAGAAGCATTTCATCTTTTACACTATAAAAGTATAACCTGTGATTTCTTATTATATGGTTTGATTTATTGATAACTTCCCTAAGCACATAGAGAGGTAGAAAAACTATTTAACACTCATTTTAGTACTGCTAGAACTGAGTGATTTGAGGAAAAAGGTGTCTGTGCACCAAACTCAGTCTCTGCACTATGAATTTTCAGAAAAAGCATAACTTTCCAGCCAAACCTGTAAAATAAGTAGATGACTGCAATACTCAGTGTTACCAGAATTTAATGTAATACCCTTTCTATTGGTGGTTTTTGCATAGAGGTGGGATATGCAAGCTGCACTGGTTAAAAGGAGGTGCAGCATGCCTGGATGACAGCCTCCAACCAAAAGGACTTTTGTGGTCTATGTTTTTCATAAACAGAATTGAATTCCTAGGAGATACTTTATCTTTTCTCTGTAGTCAGTGATGTGTAAGTTCAAAGTCTGTTCCAAGTATTTGAGAAGGAGAGTGAACAATATAAGGAAAAATTGGAGATTTTTCAAAATACTTGTAGAAAAGCAATAAAGTTCTGCCCCTGAATGTATGGTAAATTACATAAGTAAACATGCCATGATGATTCAGCAGTTTGTTGCATTCATGAAATTCATAAATAAGGTTCCCATAAAGCACAGGACACTGAGCACATACTGGTTTAAAGGTATTTGCATACAAATACTTTTCACAGCTGACAATGAAATGAACATGTATTGCAGATTAATAAACAAACAGACTCACTTGTATGGAAGTATATATGGGTTTTCCTTTAGGATTATCCTGTAAATTGAATGAAAAAGAAAAGTAATTGACTTTATTTTTATCATTCCTTGTTTTATGTTTCAATAATAATTAATTTTTATCTCGTATTCCATTTTTCTGCATTCTCAAACTAGTGATTTGTATAACACTTAGTATCTAATAACTAATTAATCTACAATGCCAAGTTTATATAGTAATTAATTCTGCTATGGAAAGATATTTGTTTTGCTTGTCATCACAGTTGAGATATAAATTTTATTTCAGTTTGAAACACAAAGCAAACCAGACCTAAATGAAAATTATAAACTTATACACACTAGAAAAAAAGAAAAAAAGAAAGAAATAATCTGTGAAATAAAATTTTTCATTTACATCTAATGTTTTAATATTACAATAAATGTCACTGTATGTAATTGCAAATATTATGTAAATAATATTTTGTTTTCTTTTAGATGAAAATATTTGCCACTAGCATGGACTGACAGATATTTTAGGTTGCCCCCCACTATATTTTTGATAGATAGAATAAAATTTGTTCATCTTATTTGGATAGCCATAATAACTACCACATAATGTACTGGCCACACACAACTGATGACTGCAGAATATATCCCCTCCATTAGACAACTAGTGAGGTATTTTTGTAATTATTTTGCAATACACCATTTTAGAACAAAACTCAATTAATCCAGACTTATTTTTTCAAATAACTGCATGCCTGCTCATGTGGCATCTGAACAGGAGGCTGTTCAGCCTGGAGAAGAAAAGGCACTTGGGAGAGCTTCCAGCACATTCCAGCACCTAAAGGGTCTGACAAGAAGGATGGAGAGGGATTTTTCACAAGGGTATGTGCTGATAGCACATGGGGGGATGGCTTTAAGATGAAGGAGGGTAGGTTTAGATTAGACGTTAGGAAGAAATTCATTACTGCGCTGGTGGTGAGGCACCGGGACAGACTGTCCAGAGAAGCGGTGGATGTGTCTGGAAGGGTTCAAGGACAGGCTGGATGGGACTCTGGGTAACTTGTCTAGTGAAAGATGTTCCTGCCATGGCAGGGGGATTGAATTAGATGGCCTATGAGGTCACTTCCAACCCAAACCATTCTAAGATTTTATAAAGCAAGCTGCTGTCCAGGACACCTTCTAGTATCTGCAGTCAAGCTAAATTATGCACAGGGATCAATCTAGGAGAAATATCTGGCCAATGAACCCCATGTTCTTTATTGATGCAGGAGCAACCTGAAAGTTTTCAGTGAAGTGATTACAGAGCACTGGGGGAGATGGTGAAGGGCAGGAAGTCCAGATGGTGTCTCCTCAGGCCTTCCAGTGAGAGGGAAAGGCTTGAGAAGAACTGCAGTCATCCAGCAGGTCAACACCTGACTGAATAACTGCTGCCACAGGCAGGGCTTCGTCTTCTATGACCTTGGGATCCTTTCTGAGAAAGAGGGGCTACTGGGAAGGAATGGGATACGTCTCACCAAGGAGGATGATTGCATCCCTGCAAACAGGTTTGGACAACTGGGCCTTCTGCTGTGTATAAAGGAGTGCCTTGTGTGCACAGAGCTCTGTCTTGGGATAAATAATGAACCAGTAAGAGAACTTGTGCGTAGGCATGACAGGACAGACCAGCAGAGTTGTCAGTGATATAGCAATACATTTGGCAGAAGATATTTTTATGGATAAATATTCCAAAGATATGATTATAGCTGCATCTGATAAGTGTCAAAGGAGCCTACACTGCTCAATTGCTGGAATAATTGTTGTACCTTGACATAATTAGCTTGGTGAAAACTGCTAATGATGATGAAAAAATAACTAGAAATTTCAGACAAAGTATGAATTGAGTATTCTTTATAAAATGAATATTACATATATTAAAAGTTATTAAAAAGTAGGTATTGCATTACTGCAATAGATTTTATTCCAATGTCAGACAGAGTTTTCAATAATGTTTCTTTGTTACAACAGCCAAGAGATTCAGAAAAGTAATGCTGCTTCACGGCAGTTAGCTGGGCTTTGCAAAAAGCCTCGTCTGTGAAATAGTAAACCCAACCCAGACTAAGAAATTCCAAACTCCAGAATGCCTTCAATCAGTCACTGAGTAGGTGGCCAAATCTGGTTGTAGCTCGGGAAGATATTTCCTTTGCAGTCTTTGTCTGCCACCCTGTGGCCCTTTGGTGCAGCTCTGCCGCAGTGGAGCACAGCAATCCCATTCCTTCCCTGTTGCTGCCAAATGACTTGTAAAAGGTTACCCACCACTAACCTGTCCTTAATCACGCTGCCTTTCTGCTTTCTCTCACATTTATTTTCCTTTTGTTTATAATTTTATATCTTCAACTTTTGGACCAACAGGTGTGATGCTTATATCTGAGTAAGCATTTAATACATGGATAAATAATTCATTTCTATTAATTCAATTGTTAAGTGAATGCCCATTTCTATTTTCACTTTTAAAGCCCAGCTATGGCCTTCCACAGAGATCCAGTTTCCACTGGAAATACTCCCAATCCAGGACAACTCCAACAAATTTCAGTGAAAAAACTACTTTTTCTAAGCACTGTCAGAGAAAAAGATGTGTTGTATTTGAATCTTGATTTACCATGCTTCTTCTCTGGGACTGTCCCAGACATCTAGTGTATCTCCAGCAGTGTCTTACTCAAGAAGGCAGGGATTAAAAAAAAATAAAAATGGGGCAGTATGACAGAGCAGGATTTGTTATGGGCTGGAAAAATGCAGTCACAAAGGAATAAGGAGCTATGTATGGGGAAGGCTGCGCCATAGAAGAGAGGCTTATTTATTTTTCACTCGTGTATTGGTAATTGCAAATATATGAATTAATGTTAAGTGTAAATGAAGACATTCTTACCTTATACTTTATGCTAATTTCATATTTAAAACACATGTCCTTGTTAGAATGACTTATTTGGGGTCGTTGCCATTGAATTATGCAATAATTTTTAATTTCATCACAGTTGACTGTGATATTTGATGGAGGCATGAGCTTTTCTGAAATGATATAACCAAGAATTCATATAATTAAAATCACTTGATCTCTTTTTTATTTGATGAAAGAGAGTGAAATTGCAAGTAACACCTCTATGAAGAAAGACACCTGTTTTTCTTAGGACCTATTAGAAATAGTTTAAAGACCAAAGTTTTCTAAATCATGTACACAGGATCACAGAACAAAAGAAAAGGGACTAAGACAGGAAACATGATATAGGCACATACAAAGAAAAAATCCCCTCCATTTATTTTTCTAGAGGAGTAAGTTAAAAGATTGTCTTCTTTTTAAGAGAATTTATTACTGTGGATGAACTAGCTGTTGCTATCCCTGAAGTAAGAAATTAATTTTTTTTTTCTCTAAGCCCCCTCATGATGCTTCTGCGGCATGAAGGTTTTGCTTTCAATCTGTTGTGAACTATGCAGCTTATTCCCTCCTTGCAAAAGAAATAGACATACAAAATTCACACAAGACACTAAATTTTTAATAGTCTAGCCAACCTCTTCATGTGTTGCCCCCCACTTCATAGATGTAAGCAAAAGTATGAGGACCTTTATATTTTGATCATTGCCAATGACTTGATTATTGGAACAGCAGAAGACAGTCACTTATGGCAGAAAGGGTGACAAAAGGCTGATAGAGGAAAGTTTAGTACCAGCTAGAATACTACTTTACATCAGTCTTTAGGGACAGGACTGACCTGTTTGTGATGGGCTACTTGGTCAAAGAACAATCTTGTTTTATCTGCCATGAGTGACATTACAGCTCAGTTTCTTCTTATAGAACAAAACCTTTTCTGTTCAATCTTTTAGCACAATACCAGAAGCAGTGTGATATTTCCAGTGAGACTTTACTGTAGTAACAGAAAATGCACAGGATGCTTTCAAGTACAACACCACATGCCTAAGGTATGTTGTCCATGTCTTAATTCATTTACTACAGGGTATGGTGTCCTGTATGTCATCCCCACTGGCAAAGAAAAGCAGAAATTAGTGCTCAGATAAACTCCTAAAAAGTCTCCTCTGCCTTCTCTTGAGACGTTTTTGGCCACCACTGAAAGGGCAGCAGGAGAAAGTAGTTTTTAAAGTCTTGTGGACCTTGCTTGAGAAAAACCTAAAACTCATAAGGGTAGATTGCTACAGAATCTGAGACAGAATGCAGCTGTGGAGCTTTCCTGTTTAATTCCCCTCTTTGTCTTTTGCTTGAGGAATAGGTTTTCTTGAAGAAGCCGCAGTCTCTTACTCTCAACTCTAGGTGAGACAGGATACATAGTTCCTCCTCAGGGATAAATGCCCTACTATTTTCATACAATAACTGAAATAAAGCTAAAATAAATTAGCTACTTACCAATTTTATACAGATCAATGTACTCATCATAGAACTGGATCAGAGAGTCTTTGCTAGACCCATTCACCAGGAAGTAAGCTTTTTCAATCCCTATGCTCACGTTTTGGAAGATACATCCCACATTTCTGTAATTTTCATCTTTAATGTAAAGCTCACATTCCATCTGATTGTCCTCTCTGCATACAGCAAAATATTTCAGTTAAACATGGGCACTGTGATGTGTTGAATGAGAATTCAGACTTCCCTGTCTCAAGCAGACCTACTTACCTTGATTTCTGCCAGTAGAGAAAATACTGTGTGTCTGCTGGAGCATCCCTTCCTGCCTGCCAAGTGCAGTTCATGAGGAAGATGTTATAAAGCACACAGGAGAAGTTTTCAATGGCTGACCCCTTCATGCCTGCAAACATAGGAATATCCATGATGAGGAAAAATCATATGACTCCTCCAAGCTGGAGGATCATGGCACACACTTAGGTATGTTAGACTCCAAGTGGTTATTGCTTGGTTTAGGAATGACTTATTTAAATTTTTTTTGCTAACACTGAAAGACATTTGCCCTGATATATTCAGTGAAGAATTTCTTTATGGATAAATCCCCCAAAGTTGTGATTATAGCTGCAACAAAACAATTTGTGTAGAAAAAAAAAGCTGGTGATGTCAGGAGCACTGCATAGACGTTATAGACATACATCGGATGGCTGCTATTTTAAGGTCTAAATATTGTTTTTCTGCCTGCTGTGTATAAAGTTAAGGATGAGTAGATGTAAGGCAGTGAGTAAATAGCTGCGAGGAAAAATATCAAAATAGGTCACAGTAATATCCATCAACTCAAGTTACCCAGTGCTGAATGTGATAAGTTTGCTGAGGGTGTTAGCTCACGTGTTTTCAAGGATGTAGATCAGACAGAAGGAAGAAAACCTTTACTGTGTGGGCAGTGAGGCAATGGAACAGGTTGCCCAGAGAAGCTTGGATGCACCATCCTTGGAAGTATTCGAGGCTGTTTTTGTTGGGGCATTGAGCAACCAGGTGTACTTCAGGGAATACCTCCCTGAAGGAGTTTGAACTAAGTGACCTTCAAGGTCCTTTCCAACCCAAATAATTTTGTAAATATGATTCTATAACAGAGGAACACTCACTTCTAAAAATTCAGTATCAAACCCAGTAAAAAAACCAAAATTGTGTCCAGGATCTTTCTTAGCATGCAGCAGGTACTTTATTTGTAAAAAAACCTTCATTCAACTTAGTACCATATATTCCTCTGACAACTTTTTAAGTTTTGTCCCAGACATTCAGACACCCCTCCAGTCTAGAGACTCAGTAAATACCTCAGCAAACAAAACAGCTGGAAAGAAAAAGATGGACCTACCTTTTATTTCAAAATGTCTTTACCTTGTTTATTTTTCTGTTATAATCTTCAGGTTCAGAGGAGATGAAAAAACTGTATTTTAAAAGACTGTATATCTATAAATAGGGCTGTCTCCCTTGCTGCTTGTGTTTTGGGGAACCATCTTAGTGTCGGAAGTGTTGCAAAATAAATGTTCATCACTTCCCCCCTGATTCATAGCAAATTTTGTAATTGCCCAACTCAGGATTTCTTATAACGTGAACAAGAAGTTAGCTGGTTAAATTTCCCCTTTTGTTGCACCAGAGTATGGTGGTTTGGTACTCCAGAATGTGCTTAAATTTGCTTTTACAGGTATTTCTCTCTAGCTCTAAACAATACTGTCAAGTACAAAACATCTCTCCATAAAAACCACCTCTGGGGGATGGAAGGTGGGGGTTCTCCATGGTCCTTACCATCAGGGTGAGGCCTGGCAGTCCCAGCTGGCACCTCCAGCCCAGACCAGGGCAGCTGTGGACCCAGGGCAGCCCCAGCCCTGACCACCAAGCATGTCCAGGCAGGGCATGGCTCTGGGAACCTGGAGAATGGCTCTGCTGTGGTACCAATGGGCAGGGGCTGATGGGTCTGGGGGCTGATGTGGGGTCCTGGGCTCTGGGCATGATGGGGAAAGCTCCAGGGACAGGGCAGGGATAACCAGGTCTGCGGGGGTTCCCAGGGAAGTGACTATGTAAACTGTAAATGTTCTTTAAGCAGATGGGAACAGGGGATTTCAAATCTTGTATATGATGTCTTCAGATAAGATATATCACTACTAGAAAGTGTCATGTGTGTTTGTCCTCATTTCATTTCTCCCGATGTGAAAATAGCCAAACTACAAACTGCCACTAAAACAGAAAAAAATTGCAGGTAGTAAGCATCCAACTATAAACAGTGGCTCCAGGCCCTGCTGTTGAGCATTTATTACCTTTTTGGGTTACAGCCGTGCATTTTCTAAAGAAGAGAGTTATTATAAACAGTATAAAACATCAAAAGCTCCTTTGAACCATTAAAGGCTTTGTTTCACAGAAGGCAATGTAATTTGTTTAATATGGAGATTTAAAATACCTGTAAAGTAATTTCATTTCTTCACATTGAAATTGAAGCATCACTAGAAAATATGACATTCTTCAAACATCAAGATATGTTAACATTTCCCTCTTAAAAACACGCAGATCCTTTCTGCTTGGAGTTAAAAACTTGTAGGAAAGAGTACAGTCCATGTACTTCTCTAACACTCCCCTTTCTTGGCTACTATACATGGAAAAATTCACCTGTTGCTCAACAGTTTTCCAGGGCAGTCCAGAAATTGCCTTTATCAAAATGCCAAGGACATTCCAATCCTAAAGTTTCTTTATTCTTTATTGGAATGATTTAACCATATCAGCAGTAGTTCTTACATACCAGCTATTCACAGATGACTGGGATAAAATTATGTCCAAGAGTGGAAGCCAAGGGTAGCTCAGTGCTGTCTTTCCTTGGAGACAAAGAGGGCTAACCTTCTAGAGATCCAGAAATGCCCAGGCTCATGAGTATTTCTTCTTTCTGGATTCTGGCTAGAGTGTGAGATTATTGACTGATGAGCTAGAAGTGGGCAGTCATTTTCTGGGTTCATTATCGCATGTTGACTGTAAATATTAGTCATACCGAGTTGTTTCTGAGGCCAGCCAACACCGCAAAGAGGATATCTGACATGCTTTCTTCTCCTCAACAAGTGTGGTTTAAAGTGAACAGGTGTAGTGAAGCAAGTCTACTCATCATATTGGAAATTTTTTAACTGCAAAATTATTTTCTACCAAAAAAAACCCCAAAAAACAACAAAACCAAACAAAAAAAAAAAAAAAAAAAAAAAAAAAAAAAAAAAACCCTCAAAAAAAACAAACTCCAAAAAAACCCCCCAAAAAACCCCAGCCTTACTACCTCACTTCTGCTCACATGCAGTACTAAAAGCACAGAGCAAGGCATGAAAAAAGAATTGATGCATTAAGTGGCACTCTATGGTTGTGTTCACGCATTTAATCACATCTGTTAGTAACTCAGTGTTAACTAAGGAGATGAACAACTCACTTTGAGCATCCAGACCTTCAAAAACTCCAGTCATCTGTAGAATCAAGAACCATGAGAGAATTGACAGAGCTTTGCCTGGTCTTTTGTGGTTTCAGAGGGAAAGACCTAAAGCAATGTTGGCTCTATAGGGACCAATTCATGGGCACTCACTCTCTTCATATGCTAGTACAGAATAAAAATGTGGCAAAGTTTTTCTGAAGCATATCTAAGAGACAAAGGGTGGGAATGACAAGCATGTATGTATTGATGGATATTCTACCAAAAAGCAGATTTAGTCAAATAAGTGGCTCATTTTGGTGAGAATCACTATGGCTGCTCCTATCACATTATAGATGTCAACAGACAAAGTAAATGAAAGCTTGGACATCAGGTCTGAGCCCATTACAGTTGTTCAGAGAAAAAAGAAGTCCATTTTCAGAAGGTTCCCTGTACTTCCAGATTAAATAAATTCCAAACATAACCATGTACTTTTTTTTTTTTCTTTTTTGAAAACTGACTGTGCTGTAAAGAGAGAAGAAAGGACTTCTGATCTCAAAAAATGCAAAACCCCACAGTTTATTGTGTCTTCATCTTTGGAAGAAAGCACTCAATTTTGTGGTGGTAATACACTGCATTTCATGGAGAAAGGGAGTGACGAATACCCATGTAATAAAATCAGAGCTGTAAGAAATGTCATGGAGAGTCAAATGGGACTCTGGAAAATTAAGGAAGTCAGAATTTTTGTTTGCCTGTTTTTCCATGCTCTCACTCTGCAGATCTCTTGAGCCTGCAGAGAAGGCAGTAGGGAAGCAGTGTGTTTTTGTCTCAGATTATGTATCTCTGAAACACAGTGAGGAAGAGTGGAGTTTGAGGTTTTGATTTGGCTACTTTGTCTTTAAACTGGAATTACTGCAGCAGAACAATCCAAACAACCCAGAAGGACAGTGGTGTTTTTGCAGAAAAGGGAACTGTTCTACCCAGGGGATTTTTTTCTTGTCTGTATTTAAGCAAACTCCTTACCTAAGGCTTTCAAAAATGCAAACAAATTAAACATATTTTAAAAATTCCCAGGCAAAGAGGGTGCTACTAAGGGTGCGACCAAAGTCTGTCAAAGACAACTTGAGTGGCCTTGATATCACCCATGAATTGGAAGCAAAATGAGAAGAAGAGAAAGACAAAAAAGAATAAAGGAGAGAAGAGAAACCTGGGCAGAGACACTAGGGCTGTTTAGAGACTTTTGGCTCTACAGGGAGCGAAGTCGTTGCAGAAAGAGTATCAAACCAAATGTTTCTCAAAACTCACAAAAGCTTGAAGAATAATTTATGGCTCCAACAAAACCAGCAGTGTTCTCAAGAGCTGTCTGGTGTTTCGCTGTACTGGTGTGTTGCAGCTTTTGCGTAATATCACAAAAATGCAAATGATAGACAAGACCATTAATTTTTTCCTTGCAGCAAGAGCTTTCTAGTTTTTAGCACAGAAGAGAGAAATAGCCATAGGAGACCAGTATCAAAGACTTCTTTCTGTGTGAGCATCCAAGGCGCTTAGTTAAAAGATTCTAAAGCCTGACCATCCTTTCCCACTGATTTTGGCGTCTTTGCCCAGGGATGGTAAAGTGATACCTTAGTCCCGCAACTACTACCACTGCCACTGTTTCATGGCTTATAGTTTTCTTGCTAATGTGCTGGTAGTGAACAAGTTTTCTTAATGACTTTTCTGTCTCAGCAGCTTTCACAGTGAAAGCAGTGGGGATGTAAGGGGTGCACCAATGGCCATGATCAACTCTGTGTGAAGCAAGATGGAGAGGATCCAGTAGACTGTATCTGTATAATTGTCCTTAGGTTACAGTGAGTGTTTGCTTTAGTTTTCCCACTTAATGCAGGTTTTTTATCTTTTGGCAATTTTAACTTAAGTAGGAAGATCCTTCTCTGATTCTGTTTTAAAAAGATATTAAAAATAAATTTTTATGGAAAGCTCATTTAGAAATTTACTTCCAAAGATGATCTCTTGACAGTAACCCAGTCTAGTGGAGTTTTATCACTGAGAGGACTTTATTTTCCATGATAGCTATTCCATTTCAGCTACTTGAGATGACTTTAACCATCTTGAGACTTGATGGAATTATAGAATCATAGAATACCCTGAGTAGGAAATGACCCACAAAAGTCATTGAGTTCAACTCTTGGCCCTGCTCAGGAGAGCCCCAAGAGTCACACCATGTGCCTGAGAGTGTTTTCCAAATGCTTCTTAAACTCTGTCAGGCTGGTGCTGTCACCACTTCCCTGGGGAACCTGTTCCAGTGCCTAAACACTTTCTGGGTGAGGAACATTTTCCTGATACCCAACATAAGTCTCTCTTGACACAGCTTCAGGCCATTCCCTGGGTCCTGTCACTGGTCATCAAAGAGAAGACATCAGTGCCTGCTGTTCCACTTTCCCTCACAAGGAAATTGTAACTGCAATGAGGTCTCCCCTCAGTCTGCTCCAGGCTGAGCAGACCAAATGGCCTCAGCCATTCCTCATACAGCTTCTCCTCAAGGCCTCTCATCATCTCTGTAGACCTTCTTTGGACCCCCTCTAATGGCTTTATATCTTTATTATGTTGTGGCCCCCAGCACTCGAGGTGAGGCCACCCCAGAGCAGAGCAGAGCAGAGCAGGACAATCCCCTCCCTTGCCCAGCTGGCTATGCCATGTCTGATATAGCCCAGAACAAGGCTGGCCCTCCTGGCTGCCAGGGCAGGACTGACTCATATTCAATTTCATGCAAATGGAAGGTCAAAATATGTGATTAGCACCCAAACTGAGGGCTTTCTCTCACACCTCCTTATTAGTTGGAGGATTCAGGCTGCTATGCTTCTGTTTCTTCCAAGTGTTATAAAAACACACAACTTGCCTGTACCACAATTAGCAAGTGACAGGCTTCTGCTGGAGAGTTCAAATGCTCAATTTCCGACATTTCCCACTCAATACATATACATATGTACATCTGCTACCTGTTAGCAATAATATATTAAGTAATTTTTTCATCTAACAGAGATAGGAAGGGATGAATAAAGGGAGGCAACAAATAGACTTATGGGAAGATGGCATCCAGAGCTCTTGAATAATACTCACTTTGTATGAGCAAGTGATCTTTCTTAAGAGGTTTGATCTTGGATGGTCTTCATACAGTGAGCTTTCATACAGATGTCAAATTTCATTCCTGAAATCTACAATCTCCGTATGGCTGCGCCTTTTTTGATACACTGAACCAATGGAGATCCTGAATAAACCCCTTAAGTTTAGTTGTTCTTACTTATTCTTTTGCATGTAGTTGAAAACAGTAAAACAGCTTCCAAAGCAATACTGAAATATTTTTTTCTGAAATACTGCAGTATTCATCATAATAAAAACCAGAAATAGTCCAAACTGTTCATAGAAAATGCAACCAAATACAAGGAGGCTTTTAGAAATAAGATCTTGGGGAATTCTCTTTACAGCCAATGCTCTTCTCCCTCCTTCCAGGAGAGAATATGAAAAACCTCTTAATTTTTGCCAATGAGGTATATGACCTTGAAGAAAATCAAGTTGCTCATTTCACTTGCATTCCATCACTTCTTCAATATCTGTTATTTCTTCAGTTTCTTTTTCTTTTAATAGATTCATATATTCTGTCTATTAAAGAAAGAATATAACATTTTGTTAGTGCTTCATGCTAGAGATTAGTCATATGGTCATGATTTATGAATCTGCTGTCATTCAAATTTGTTATTTATTGTATAAAGCCTGTAGGAGGACTCTGTCAATTAGAAGACCGAGGTAGACATGTCTAGATGATCACTCCACATAGCTCCCAAAGAGGAGCAAAAACTTTTCAAGTAAAAAGCTGGGAAAATAATCTTTTAAAACATAGAAAAGTTAACATGATCAAGGAAGAAAAAATAAAAGTATTTATAAAGGCTCACTCTATAAAGATTCAGCATATCTCTGCAGACAAATTTTGTCTTCCAGACTTGCCTGAAGCCAACCTAAAGACTTTGCAAATTGCAGCAAACTACAACATGCTCTACAGAAGGGCAGTTCCTGCAGTGTCTGTCTGTCTGTTCCTTCTCACGAGTCATTCCAGCATTCCACATAAGTTAGCACCTCTGCTAACATTCTGCTCTACTTTCCTGCTTACCGTATTGTAGAAACTTCTACCTCCTTTAGCATCATTGCCAACTACTAGCATACTAAAACTACTGAACATTTCTTTGTCCCTTCTCTCCCTGCCTGATTCTGTATTATTATTGTGCTGAGTAACTTATGCTCAGCATTATTTTAGTGATAGCATATGGCTTATAGGGAGAGCAGGGTGAAACTGCATTTTCTGCAATGCTCCACGTAGACAGATGACAATTATTTCATAATGGAAAAGGTAAAACAGACCTGTTATTTGTGTGTGGACTTTCTCTGTCCATAGCCCAAGAACGAGAAAAAGAAAGAAATTTGATTCTTACTTGTGTGCATCTTTCTGACAGTTAGGTCATACCTTTGAGACTAAATTTTTAAATTTCAGGCAAATGGAAAGAAAGCATACCTGGAAGTCCATTGGAGAGGGCTCACGGAATGGGTCTCTTGGCTGTGGTACTGTAGCAGATGTTTTTTTCAAATAAGCCCTTCTACAGTGACAAAAAGGTTTGGTGCAGAAAAGACAGTTTGCAAACACATGAACACTTACTATATAACAATGCTCCTGATGTACTATTTTATTTCTCTAAGACATAAGCAGTATTCTTCTAATTCAAAAGTAGCTAAAAATTACATAGGCTGAATACAATGTTATAATTTTGTTGGTCAGAATTTAGATGACAGTTATTTGTTTTATAACTTCCTAAGACCTTATAAGAAGTTGGTTTTTTTAAGTATGTAAAAAGAAAATGTTGTCAAAACATGGAAAAATTTCATGTACCACCTGTCTACATTGCAGGGTCTGATGGTAGGAAAGAGGTACTGATATAAGGTATTAATATTAATATTGGCCAGTATTGGAAAACATTGTGTTATATTAATCAAGTGCATAAGAAAGTTGGGAATCAGAAGTATAGAGCATACTTGAGGAACATCCAGCAGATGATTCCTAGTATAGCTCAGTGTCAATTTTCTCCCCCCCTCGTCTCCTTTAAAAAGAAGCCAGAAATTTTCTGTTGGGGGAAGTGTTATTTTAACTATAGAATAAAAATTTTGCACAAGAAATAAGGCTTACACTGTCATGCAAAGGAGAAGTGTGAGACCTGCTGCCAGGCTTGGTATGAGAAATAGCATATCTGATGAAGTAGATGTAAGCTGTTGTGTTCCTGAAAATCAAGCAATCATCAAAGTGTTGGTTAGCATCACAGGACACAAATGATTACACAGCTATGTGCATTGCATCAGAGTGTCAAACACTGTATGAAGGGATGAAATCTTTAGCGCAGCACCTCTTTGCCCTGTGGCATGCAAAAAAATAGAACTACTGAACAGTACATGGGCTGTCCACAGGAACTTGAAACCTGAGGAACTGAGCCCTACAGAATATTTAAATATCCAAGGTGGCAGACAGTAACAGTAGGAAAAAGGAGATTATAAATCAGGAGCAAGAGAGAAGAAGTAAAACAGCTGGCAATAGACTTCAAAAAGGTCGGCTTCATTCATTATCCCTGTGCAAGAAGCACTGTCTCCCAAAAATGATTGGAGAACCCCCCAATAATAAGAGACACAGCCATTCTTCGACTCTCTTTGTCCTAGCAAATTAATGTGCAATTATTAATGTGGTTCCATCTGTAAGCATGACGGAAAAATAAGGCAGACAGGTAATAACTGTACAAGGTCAAGGAAGAGATTTTTATTCTTACCAAACTCCACAGGAATACTCCACTCTCCCCAGTTTGGGCTTACTAAACAAAAGCCTGCATCTGTTGCTCTGATTTTGACGCTGTACCTTTTTTCTGAGCTGAAGCTTTCATATAGGTAGGAGTTATTTTCAATTATTGCTGCCTAAATGCAAAATAAGTAGAGTGAGAATTTTTGCATTATTTTAATATAATTATGATAGAATTTTATATTTTACATTTATATAATCTTTCTAAGAACAGACTAGAGTGAAATAATTAGAAAACTATCCCTTAGTTAGATTGTTTCATCTTAGTTCCTCTTGTTGGAATATTTTTATTATTGGGTAATATGAAGATGAAATTTGCTATATGTCTGGCTCCTATTTGCTATATTGTCTGGCACCTTAGACTCTGCTAAGCAATGGGACTTAAAGGAAAAAATTCTTTAAAGATCTGGCACTTTGTTACAGTGGATATTTTCAGAATCAGAGTAGAGGTCGATAGCCAGATTTTTTTTCTTCCATCTTTATATTGGCCTAATCTTAGAGGTAATATTTTCTGGCCTCTTACATCTCAATCCTTTCCAGAGAGTATTAAAAAAGAAAAAAATCCCCACATTGTGTTACACAGAATCATGATCCATAGTTTTACATATATATGAATCTGTTACGAAGTAAAAAAGAATGTAAAATGGAAGATTTTGTGAAGTCATGTCAATGTTTACATGTGCAGGTGTTTTTGTACCAAGTTTTATAAACAACAGTTTAAAACTTCAGATTTAGAAAACTTATCAAAAATAAGGCATGTGCAGTACATTGAAACAGGTAGTGTGAAACCAAACCAATTTATTTGGAGGACATTCTGATATAGACAAAATTTCAATATAGCATAAATCTTAGATTAATACAGACTTACTGTTTGAGATGTAGTTTTGGTGTTTTTCTCAGCATCAGCCTAACAGCAAGAGAAAAGTTTAATTTTTAGAATTATTCTTTTGTTACTATATGATAAATGGTCTTCTCTCATGGATGTTTGATTTTCAGGAAGGAAAAGTGTATGTAATATTTTAAATGCCTTCTTTTAAAGAAGGCATTTAAACTGTGAAATTTAAGGTGTTCTTCCACTAAGTGGCTTTTCCTCTCCACTGATGCTCTGAAATATTGCACCATTTAAATTTGGTTGCAGAATTGAGCATCAAAGCACAAAACAAAAGAAAAAGAAGGCTCAGGCTGACAAAAATCTTTATATTTTAATTGTTAAAACAAAGTATCTAAAATTTATAAATCAACTCGGAAAATGTTTTTTCCATTGTTTATTTGTCTTAAACATTTAATTTAGCTAAGTTATGTCTCCTTTTTTTTTAAATTTTTCACTGTTGGAACAACAATAAGCTCACAAATATTTTGAACTTTATTTTTGAAAGATACAGTATTACTTTCCATATTCATTCAAGCTTTCAAAAGGAGGGGATGAGAACGGGTTGTATGGTGTTATGTGTGGAAATAGAGACAAACAAAATGCTGTTAAATGTCATAATTATTCTTACCTTGTTTTCTATGACAATTTCATATTTGAAACAACTCTTTTTTTTCACATGACTTGTACGAGGTGGTTGCCACCAAATACTGCATCTGTGAGAAGCTTCTGTGCAGTTCACTGTGACATTTAATGGAGGGGTGAGTTTTTCTACAATAACATAGCCAGAAATACTATTGATTAGTAATAGCTCTCTTCACTCTGCCATTTTAAAAATATAGATAGGTGTTCAAGCAACTGATCTAAAAAGATGCAACTTTAGTAGAATTTCTATATTGTCCCCATGTTCTGAAGCAGGACCCCCTGATTCAACATTTCACTTGAGGAGCCTGGAGCATCAGCTGCAACAGTAAGGAAAACTAAAAAACATAAGACATGTATTACATTTTACTGAATTCAGCATATGATTTCTGCAGGTTTGGTTTTATTTCTTGGATTTAAGTATTTTTGTATTCAAATTAAACAGATTTTTTTTATTAACATTCTTGCATTTAAAAAATGGGAGTTTTTGCTCACAGCATTAAGGTAACTGGTTCTTTTCATTATGTGGGTGAACAGCAGTATGAGATAATAAGACCAAGATCTAGATAGTCCCACTCAAGACTTAGCTAGTTAATTATAAAAATGACACCTTTCTCTCAAAGAATAAATATTTAACTGAAGTATTCAAAATATTCTGACCTATGATTCCGGATTGTTTCTGTATTCATTAGTTTTTATCCATTCTTGTACTTTAGGGCTGAGAAAAAGTGAAAAAACTCCGAAGGTATTCTGGGGAGAAATATTTTTTAAATGCATGCTTTTTCCCAGGATGAAATCTTCATTCTTTTAGCATATAACTGGAAATTAAATCAACAAAAATGATTACCAATTTTGTATAGCAGTATCTTCTTCTCATATGACTGAATGCTTTGTCCACTTCTGGATCCATTTACCAGGAAATAAGCATTGTTATTTTCTATTGTCACATTTTGAAATTGACATCCTATGTGTCTTCCATAGATATCTTTGATGTAATTTTGGCATTCTGTGACATCTTCTTTCCTTTACATGAAATATTGTATCAATAAAACATTGACAATGTCGTATGTTCAACCACAAATCAAAATTCCCAGTATTCAAGCAGACCTACTTACTTCCAGGACCTCCAGTACAGGAAATATTGGGTGTCTTCTGTAGCAGTCCTGCCCACATGCCAGGTGCAGTTCATGAAGGAAACATTAAAAATGACACAAGCAAAATTTTCAATGGCTGTCCCATTCATGCCTGCAAAAACAGAAATAATACCCCTTGTCCACTCCGAATAAAGACTGAATAACTGTTCAAATAATTCAGGTCTTTGCAAGTTTTTTTAGCAATTTTTTAGCTACCTTTAACTTTTCAACCTAACTCTGAAGATGCTGTTAGGTGTGAGGTGGAGTTTGTCTTACTTAAACCTACCAAAAAGCTGTACAGATGCTCATAAGGGAACCAGTAATTCTATATTGCCTTAACACTGCCTGGAAAATAAACCCAGCTACTTTAGACGAGTTTATTCAATCCATTCTAGGACAAGATGAATAAGGACTTTACCATATTTACTTTTTCCCATTCACTGAAAATATAGCTCAGAGGAATTTCTCTAATTCTGAGCTATCCACCTCTGTCAGCTAAATCCAAGAGGAGTCATTCCTTTCCGTTCTTACCTCATCTGAAATTCACATGTAATTACTAAACAAAAATACTGCCACTATTATTTTCTCAACTGAAAATTTATTATTGAAAATGTCTTTTTCTCCTCATTCTTATACCTATGCAAGTATCATGTGCTGCTTCTCTTCAGGAAAACAGTTGCAGGAGAACAGTACTATTTTCCTCAGAGACATTTCAAACTTCCTTCCACATCTCAAATAGTTCCTCTGCAGATTATTGATGAAAATCTTTAGGAAAATCAAAGTATTTCTGTGAAAATTGGCTACTGCTAGACTCTGTGCTACAGCACAAATTTTTTCTCAGAGAAGCCTGAACCCTTCCACAGGGGGTAGTTGTGTTAGGAATTCAAAAGCCGAAATGCTGCTGCAGTGTCCAGTCTCATCTACGTTGATTCTAGAGGTGATTAGATGAGAATAAAAACTGTCCAGTAACCTGCTCATATGAGTAACACAAAGCCATATATTTTATCATATTTTCATCCCACTATCATTTTTATAGCCAATGAAAAGGAAGGTTTGTAACTGAAAAAAAAAAAAAAAAAACAAAACCCCAAATCTTATACTTTGTTTTAATATGACTATTTTTTTCGTTAAGGGAAAGTCTGTTTTGAATATAGTACATTAAACTAGACCTCTGAGATTAATTTCCCAGCTTTGCTCCTGAAAGATTTTGAAAGACATTATTGTCAGTTGGAAAATATGAAATTGAATTACTGTTTCCATGTTGGGTGTGCTATGAGGATGTGCTACGTTGGATGTGTTAACATTATGTCTGCGTTCCTGCAGGATTTTCAGGGAATTGTGTATATGAAATCTTCTAAAGTATTAAAATCATGAAAGAGAAAAGACACTGACATTCTACTGGTGCCTAAATGCAGAACTTCTAAAGGAGTTCACTCCATTTAGTAATTTTGCTCTATGGATGCAAAGACCTAAAATCCAAAAATTTCCAATTTGACAAGAGACTAACACAGGCTCTCTAATTCTGTAATTCAGGTTTAACCTAACAAACAAAATACTGCTATGTGGATGAGACCAGTACCACTGGAAACTGGAAATTTTAAAATATAATTATACTATTATTTTCAGATTGTAGAAAAAATACGCCATCAAAATATTGGCTAAGACATTCATCAGAGGAAAGCAGGCATTTGCCATCAGGTAGTGTCTATCCAACCCTCACAGTTATTTTTACATTAAGACTAGCAGAAATGACAAAACTCAATATTTCCTTCCTAGCTTCTTTGGAGTAAAATAAAGGAGAAACAGAAAAGAAAATAGAAAAGAAAACCAGACAATATTAAACCTACCTTGTCCTTGAGATCTGTTTCCCTGTGATGCTTACAGGAATGGAGAACCAGAAGGACAGAAACTATGACTTTGCCTTGGTGTATTTTTGCATGTTTTGACAATGTGATTTCATTGACTCATTTCCCTTATCCTTACTTCCGTTAAACCATGGGGAGAAGCAGGGTCCCTCCCGGCCTTGGGACAAAGGTCGGAATAGAGGGACACCCTCTTCATTACTTCATTCACATAATTTTCAGTCTTTTCTGTCACACATTTTTCATATAAATGTTTGTACAGGGCACGACGACCTGAAGGATAGGTGAACATGGGTCTTCCTTCTGGCTTGGGTGAAGGCCAATTATCATTGCTTCAATCCATTCCACTGTTTTCTGCTTATTGCTTAGGGATACTGCCATGTACAAGAGTATCAGCCCACTGCTCTGGCCTGCAGAAGAGCTGCTCCCAGCTTTGCACTAGCCAGCTTCGTTCCCTGTAGGTGGGTAAAATACCATGTCACCAGTCTCGACAGCCTTCCTGCTTTGTGTCCACATTTTTCTGGGTTGGGTAAATTCAATGCACAGATCAGGAAAGTTTCTGTATGTATGAAATGTCCTGAGTGTACCAAACCAACAGTATGTCACTTGTCTGTGCTGGTGTCCTGGAACTGAGAAGCACAGGACCTGCCTTTTCATATACCCCATAGTACAGTCTGAGTACAGAGCCCTCTGTCCTTCTTCATCTTTAATATTTTTAACAGAAAAATGAAGTCATTAAAGTAGACAACAACATTTAAATCTCATTATTTATAGTGGTCACTGGGTGTACTACTCTTTGGTGTTATATCTCACTGGAATAGTGGTAAATTATACAAAATCTGTCCTCCTTCGTTTGTCTGTGTGTTGTACATCTTAATTCCCATCAGTCTTTGTTCTTGCTGTTATACTGGGCAGAGAAGGAATAGGTAGGGGATGGTTCTTGAGATATTTCCTCTTCTTTAGGTCTCAATTCCTCAATTTTATTCATAGAGTAAACAGCAAGACACTATCATGTACCCTGCTATGACATTTCATTTTAGGACCTGCAGAAGTAAGGACTTCTGATTGCTGCTCTGTAGAGGAATTGAAAGAGGTCTGCTTGAGGACCATGATAATGCCGAGACTTTTGTAACTACTCAGTTTCTGTAATTCTTGAAACTGGACCCTGTTCTGTTCTCAGAACAGAATTATTCTTGGAACCCTGAGTCCCAGTACTAGAGAAGTTGGGTGATGGTGTAACTGCTACAGGGAATGAGGTTACCAGGAGCTGAGCTGGAATAAAAGACTTAATTTATTTTCAAGTAATTTTTCTTAATACATTTTTTAATATAGATTGGAAAAGGTGGAATCTTCAATATTCATACACAGTAAACAGCATTCTATCAGCTTCAGTGTAGGCATTTTAATTAATTGTATGGAATGTAAAACTTCATGGTTATGCCCAAAATCACCTCTGCAGAGGATTTGGGGTACTACACAAACATCCCAGTCTTGTCAGTTAGAGTTTCATAGCAGTGTTTGACCTAGACATGGATGACTTCACTAAGCCAGGCAACCTGATGATGAAGTTCTCCTTAGCTGCTATGCAGTCTGAAGGATGATTTGATTTGATTTGATTTGATTTGATTTGATTTGATTTGATTTGCTTAATGAAAGGGAGGGGAGTTGCATGCCAGAGTAGTCTAATGGCATCCTTTTCAAGACCAGCACATATTACCACAGAATTTTTGGGTCAATCTGTATTTTTTTTAAAACCAGAATAAGTGTACAAGTGTACAACTTTTATACGAATAGTTTTGTAGCCTTTAATTTAAAACATAAGAATTCTACAATTTTCATTTAGTCTTCTTCATAGATAATGCCAAGTGTGAACATTGCAGTTATAGTAATGAAGAGGTTAATAATCAAAACAGAATCTTTGCTTCATTTCTGATTTCTTTGCTCTGGTTTAATCTATTTTAAACTAGTCACCTTTTATGTGAGGTATGTAGAAACAGGAAGGAAAGTGTAAGCAGAAGTTTGGTAGATATATATTTGTCTGTAAGAGGACCAAAGAGCACCAAACACAGCAGGTCTCAGTACAGGGCTATCACTGTAGGTACACTTGGCAGTCCTGTTCTGGATATTACAATACCTGAAAGCTGAATTAAATCTTGGGTTCTCACTGTGTGGGGACGATGCATCCAGATATTTGTTTTAGTTTACAAGTATTAGTTTTCCTCCTTATTTCCTTTACTTTCTTGATTTAGTTTGTTTGTACCTGATCCTAGGCTACCATCATGTGGCCACTTTGAGAATCTTCCCAAGTAACAGAAACAAAGGCTGATTACTCACTGAGCCTGGAAAGCAGCAAGGCACTCCCTGCACACAAGATGAAGGCCACTTGGAGATTTCTGAGGGCATAATTTTCCTTCTTGGTGGTACTCGGTCATCCCTTATTTAGACATTCTCTTCTTTGGTTCGTGTCTGTTTTATTCTGCTTTTATTCTCCCCCCTACAAATACTGAAAAAACACACCTTATTTCAGAAGGAAAATTTTTCTGTAAGTAGCAGCCTTGGGTCTAAAACATGTTTCTACCCACACATTTCAAACTCAGTTTCAAATCACCCCCATGTAAATCCCTTCTGTAAGTCCTCTGATATTGTCCCCCTCAACAGCCTTGCCTCTAGGATGGAGAGACTTCAGTTTGACAGATGGATGGTTAGATCTGGATGGGCTGGATGGGTTCATCCAAAGACTTATAGTCAGTGCCTCAATGTCCAAGTGGAAACCAGTAACAAGTGATGTCCCACAAAGGTCCATGCCTGGTTGAGCACCATATTACCTCTTCAGCAGTTCCACAGGCAGTGGGGTCAAGGGCACCCTTCAGTGAGTTTGTGGATGGCACCAGGCTGAGTGGTGCCGTTGTTGCATTAGAGGGAGGGGATGTCATCCAGAGGGAGGCTTGAGGCCTGGCAGCTTGAAGCCTGGAGGAGCGGGCTCATGTAAACTTCATGGAATTAACAAGGTCCTCGTCTCAGGTTTGGACAATCCCCAACATCTGTGAGCAAGTTGCTCCAAGAAGCTGTGGATGCTCCCTCATTGGAAGTTTTCAAGATCAGGTTGGGTGCAGAGTTGGACTAGACAATGTTTGAATATCCCGTCTAATCAAAACCAGTCTTAGATTTTGGTACTTTATAAAATGTGATTGCAGTAAACACTCTCCAAAGCTCATGCATCTGAGCTAATATTTCAGACTGTGACTCAGATATGGAAACATCTGTTTCTATATATTTGCAGTTGTCAGGGTAGGAACAGAGATCTCTAGGTCACACAAGGCTATACTGTGAAGGAAAACTTTGCACCAAGTAAAGGTACTTATAGTAGACTCATTTTTATTCATGCAATGATAGAAATAGTAATTGAACAGTAGTTTGAAAGAAACTACAGGGTTGATATATTCATTGCAGAACTAAACTGGTTTATTTGTTATCAGGCAATAATCCACACTGGAGTTGGAGTCTACCACAATTTGAAACCTAAATCCAGCTTCCAGCCAAAGTGGATATTTATTGTGGTGTTAACATTTCACCTTAGGCTTTCTCTTGATGTACAACAAATTGTTTAAAAAGTGGAAAATTGGAAATAGTTTTGATAAAGACACTGGGGCAGAACAGCATTTTCCTTACTTGATAAGGATAGTTTAACAGAGTAACATCTTACTCTTATCAAGGACAGTAGAACAGAAAAACACAGCCTTGAAGAAATAGATAAAGGATGTAACTTAGGCAGACAGAAATCATGCAAAATGCAAGCAGGATGCCAGCTCAGCTCTGCAAGGCTGACAGAGCAGTAGTTATGCAAAACAATGATATTGTGCTTACTCAAATGCAGGGATTGAGGAACAGCCACCTAAAAAGGACACTAGGAATTGAAGATAGCCCAAAGAACAGCCTAAAGGCTTCCCATAAGGGGTGTGATTATGTAAAATAAAATCAAGGAGGTGGGGATAGCTAATGAATATGTAATCAGTACAATCTCTGTCCATCTGATGCTCAGAACATTTGATTAGAGGAAATATCCTCGCAGTGACCAGCATGCTGCAATAAAAATTCCTGTTTTCTACTACTCAAAACTGTACTGGAAGGTTTCTATCCAGCCAATTTCTGTATCAGAATAAATAAAGGTTTTGAGCTACTAATATCATTAGTTCCTAGTCCTAGATTTTATTTTAGTATTTTATTTTATTTTAATATTAAGTATTTTTTTTTCCAGAATTAAAGCTCCGTATAGTGGATGTATGGACTTCAAAGCAGCAGACTTCAAAGATGGGATTAATTTCTAAAGTGTAGATTAAAACTGCATATTGTATTCACCTATAATTTAGTTACGAGATTCTGTGCTAATTTTAAACTCTGTGAACAGAAATGGATTCTTTCTGGGTGAAAATGAACAGGGGGAGAAGGGTGCTGTTTTATCAGAGTGTTTTAATTTTAATTGAATTTATTGAATTAATTGAATTTCAATTTATTTTAATTGAAAATAATGATAGCTGAATTTGATTTGTGTAGATAAAAATATCTTGACAGAAAAGATTGAAAATTCTTTATTACAGAATTCCTTTGCCTTTCAAGTTACAGTGACATTTACCTGATTATTCCTAGAAAGATGATATGCATCAGTCTAAAATTGTGGTTCTACAGCACATAGGTACTTGAATTTTTTTCTCACTCCATATTGAACTCTTTCTCGTAGGGAATTTTGCTAAAGTCACTTCCAGTCTAGGCTACTCTGAGTTTTGTGTGAGAAAATATTAAGGAAGTAAATCAATTACGTGCTTTCTCTGCCATTCTGTATTTCGTAGAAGACTTGGGCTTATCATGTTCTAGTAGTGATGCTCTGCATTTGAGCTGTTTTTGTTCTTAGATGCACCTCATTCATTGATTCATCGTTGAAGTTTGTGAGATACATTATCCAAGCAAATTCTGCTTTTCTTTTTTTCCTAAGTCTTTTAAACAACTATTTTCCCTGCATTTTTTAATTTGTTCTAATTTTTCCTGTGAGATTTTTAGAAAAGATACAGTGCTCTTAAAACCCTAAATATTGAATAGCTCTTAGTGTGCTTTCCACCCATATTGAGGGCAGTCACTCTATTAAAGTATCTCAGTTTTTAGCTGTAAAGGAAGCAGAAAAGATCCTTGACTGCAGTCCATCTTTGCTACATTGGCACATGCTTTTCAAGTTTAGCAGCCTTATTTACTGACCTGTTGACCACAATTTTTCCTGATTTGGCTAATCCTTTTGTTCAAAGGACATGTACAAAACTCAGCCATATAATCATAGGTCTGATCTAATGGGAGATAATCAATGTTAGTATTTCACCCAGCAGAAAGGATGGCTCTAAGAGAAAAACACCTCTTTAGAAAGTTCTCCTGAAGGTATTGGTAAACCTACCTGAGACAAGGCAATGGCTTTAAACTGAAAGATGGTAGACTTAGATGGATAAGTTTGAAGAAATTCTTTCCTGAGGGAGTGGTGAATCACTGTAATATGTTGTCCTTAGAGGTTGTGGACTCACCACCCCTGGAAGTGTTCAAGGCTGGTTCTGTTGGAATTTGAAGAAGCCTGGTCTAGGGGAAGATGTCCCTGCCCATGGTGGGGGGAGGAATGAGATGATCTTTGAGGGCCCTTCCTACCCAAACCATTCTATGATTCTGTGTTTCCTCAGAAACAAAACTTTGTTAAACTAAGAAGCAATGGTTTAAAAGGAAGATAAATGTTTAGCCGCACACACTTGCCAGATAAAAATTAAGTGGAAGTGGCTAAATTAGTGTGACTCAACCTAGTGCAGGGAACAGTTTAAAAGAGTGATGACCATCCTGAATCAGCAGGGGAAACGTGCGAACTCTGATATCAATAGAGCTGGTGGTAGTGCTTGCATGATAAAGTGCACTGGTAAGGGCAGGGGGGAAAAAAAGTAACGTCTGTGACTGAAAAGGCAGAGATCTGACTGATTTACCAGTTGGTTGATCTGATTGCACACAAGGAGGTGAGTAAGTTGATCTATGGGAAAAGGGAAGTAACATTGGACAGAATGCCAAAAAGGATTTGAAAATGTTAAGGCAAGCTTGATCCATAGTGGGTTTGAGAAATCATCTCAGAATGAAGAGTATGTCTTATCGGGACTGCCCAGAACTCTAAATGGGGAATTATATAAGCTTCACAGTTGAAGTAGCATCATAGAGGGCTGCATCCTCTCATCTTCTCCATCAGAAAAGCATGTGTCCTTCTTGGGGCACTGAAAACCATGGATGGACTGAAACTGCTGTGAACCTCTGCCAAAGGTAAGTCCTAACAACATTCCTTTTTAGAATGTCAGCACAATTCACTCCCTTCTCTCAAGGTTCCAGAGGCAGGAGCCCTCCCTCATTTCTCTGTGCTGGAGCAGCCTTTCTCTGTCTGACAGATCTAAACCCAGCTTCTCCCCCACCCTCATTGCTTTTTATCAATCCTCAAGCAAAAAATTATATTTTAGTCAGAAAAGTCAAGTTCCCTCCACTGGGATACTGAAAAATAACTCTCACTCTGCACTCTCAAGTTATTTTGAGGCACAGGTGCAGATTTCAGATGGCTCTCATTACAAATCTTTCTAAAATTTAAAACAAAACATACTTATTAATGATGTAATATTTTAGGACTTTATCAAAATATTTCCTGGCTATTTTTTATTTTACTGATGACAAACAACAGCATCTGTAGATAGGTCAATCTTTTGGGTGAGAATATAGTTGTTTCAAATCTCACAGCTGTTACAATCCAACTCAGGGAGATTAGAGTGAAATGACATTGACTGATAGGTGAACATAAATAGAAATAATAGAAATAAATATAAATAGGCAGGGTTTATTCTTTCTCTTGGTTGCAATGGCAAGCAGGTTTTACGTTATTATCCATAGTAATATAAAAGCATAAAAATAACACTTAAGAAAATGTATATGGGCAAAGAGAGAAAGGATAAGAGTAGAAAGATATCACCACCCATGGACCCCAAAACCAGACTTGATTGTTGCAATTTTGATATCCCTCATGCCCGTTGTTCAAAGTGATGGTCACAGTCTTGATCCATTGGGGATGGTGGAAACCCAAAAACCACAAAGCTCAGCGCATCAATATATGCTCAGGCTCAGTGAGAATGCTGAGACACCACCCATGGGGCAGAGAGTCTTCCACTGTCTGAGGCAAGACTGTGGATCAGGAGGCAGTAAGAGGTCTTCGGTGGTTTATGACACCTTATAAGACATTTCAGCTGCCTCTGTCTCACCTTAGTTGAGCCAATTATGGCCCATCAGATGGGATAAATATCTTCAGGCCACATCTGAATGCCCCAGTACCTGGGAGGGAGTTTTCACTGAGTCCTTTGTGTAAGGGAGGACACATGACATGGTAAAAGCACTATCTCACCTCACATCATCTGCTTCTTACAGGCCTCTTCCCTTACCTGGCTCAAACCCCAGCTTGTAGCCTCTGGGGGTGGTCGTGCACCCTCTCTGCACCAGGATGATTACCTTGGGCATGGTCAAGGTAGTCAAAGCACCTGAAGCTTTTGCAAATGACCTGTTGTTTTGAGTCATCAACAATTTTAACATTCCAGTCTCTCAAAACTGCCTTTCACTGGGCTTTCTTTCTCAGTGTATTGGCCTGAGCAGAGGCTGAGACAACACAAGACCTCTGTCGTGCTTGGTGCCCCATGTGTGGAGATGTGAGCTCTGACTCCATGTTTCAGAAGCTGGTTTATTATATTATTATATATATTGTATTAAAATAATACATTAAACTATACTAAAAGAACAGACAGAAAAAAATTCATCAGAAAGCTAGAAAGAACAAGAATAAAATGAATAACAAAGACTTGTGACTCCTCTAGAGTCTGAGCCAGCTGCATCTGTGATTGGCCCTTAATTAGAAACAGCTAACATCCACCAATCACAGATGCACCTGTTGCATTCCACAGCAGCAGATAGTTAATGTTTACATTTCTTTCCTGAAGCTCTTCAGCTTCCCAAGAGGGAAAAATATTAACAAAAGATTTTTCATAAAATATCATAACTACAGACCTCAATGGAAGAATTTGTATTAATGAGCTCCAGGTTAGCAATAAGCACAATTATCAATGTTGACCAATAATTAATATTGATGAGCAGAGTGCCTAGAAATGTGTCTTTCTCTAATACAGAATGAATTTCTGAATATCTTTGGGTGAAGTGACCAAGAGAAATTATTTTCTTATATGGTTCAGTTGTGAAGAAGCTGACATATTTTGAAACTGAGCAAAAGCTGTTCCACAAACAAGTAGTTTATTTACTTTCACTTGGCAGATGGATGGACATTTTCCCTCTGCCTGCCTCTGATGAATTTTATATCACCAGACTGTTTGGCTGAGAGTCCATTTTCTTTCAACTGAGTGTTAAATGTTGAACAAAGTGTTCACTGTTGTGCTCTTGGGCAGACAGAATTTGGTTGGGAGGAGTGTTACAAGGGTAAGAAAATTTTTCCTAGAATGATGGCTATAGCAGGTGGATAGACTTTTTTTATCGCCATGTTTGGTTCTATAATGAACATTGACGTATTTGTCTTCATTGAGAATGTCATCTGCTCATAAATGTTGTCATCTTTGGTTAGGCCACAAGCACCTTATATGAGCACTAGAAGATGTTTTATTTAATATCAGGAATCTAGACAGGAAGCAGATTTTTAGTAACTACTTGTAAATCAATAGGTGTTTTGCCAGTGCCTGTCCTAGTTCTTGATGGTGGCATTATTAGGAAAATTAGGATCCAAAGCTTAAAATTGTTGTAGGGAGTGTTTTTTGAATACCTGAAATGTTTTCTGCATACTAACAAGGGACAAAAATAGAATTAATAATTCTGAAGGACATTCTTATATTAATTGTATAGAAGCAACATGGAGATAATTTAACAATAATTCATGAAAGGAGTAGAATGGAGAAAATTGTTCTTGTTTTAAAGGTTTTATCCTAACAGGGGGAGCAGACATTAACTATTCTGCTGTCAGTACCTGGATATCTGATTAGGAATAGTTGCACAAATTAATAATCAGGTGATGATTTATATATTCTGAAGGGTGTAGGAATTTTCTATGTATTAGGCTATGTTTCACCAGTTCCCTTGAAATAATACAGAAGGATATCTTTCTAGAAATATTGAGGATTCATAGCTATTTTTTTAATGATAAAGGATAAATCATTCTTTCAAGCCTTATTCTCTTAGACTGCTTGTAGTCACAACTATTGTGATGCATCAGTAGTCTGACCATCATCCCAGAGGAAATTTGTGTGCGTAATGAGGCATCAGCTTCTGACCAGTGTTAGGAGGTTTTTTTTTATGTAGTTCATTAAATTTAAAATGGAAATGAAAGAATAGTAGCAATTAGCTATTTCAGATATAGCTGGTGTGATTTCGAAAACCTGTATAATCTCTCTGTGCTTCAGTTCCTCATCCAGGAAAGATTAGAGATCTGTTTTAATGCATTCATGCCCTCCTCCATCTCTCCCATTAAATGCAGTGGATATCCTAAGGCAGGTGTTAAATGGGTCTGATCTAGTCTAATAGTTTTGTACTCACAACACTAACAGCACTGTTCTCATTGTTGAAATCTTTCACTGATTCCTCTTGATTAGCCAAGGCCAAACATGGCTATATATTGCACTCCTTTATAGGACTCTTTCTCACCCTGATGGAACACCACCATACCCTACAGTGTATGGAACAGAGGCATTGTCTCTAAGGCTGACTTTCACTGTCAACAGCTGGCTATTTCTTGCAGCTGATAATTTTCAGAAAATAAAGAGATGTCTCCTCCAGGAGATCTCTTCTCAAGCCTGGCACTGGTGTATGAACATACACATAGTTTGACAAGCATTACAAAATAATCCATGACAAAAGAAACGTTACATTTTGAGACTGCAGATGCAGAGCAGAAGGCTGCATGACAACTGCCATCCCTATTATATGAAACACAAACATGAGATCAGATTTAAAACAGAACTAACAGACCCAGATGGTGGAAATTTAGTCACTGCAGTAGAAAACTGTGATTTCAAAATTCCCTTCTTTTAATAAGCAAGTATCACTTTCAGGACACTCCCTCTATCTTACTGCTATCCTTCAAGCCCTCCTCACTATTCCTTTGTGTGAAATGTGTTACTAACAGCCCAAATTTCTGAAACTTCATTTTCACTTCAATACAAAGCAAAAGATGAGCTTTTCCCCTCTTCCTCCCTTGCTGTAAACAGAGGTGGAACTCAAGAGCACCCCAAATATCCCCAGCATGTGATTGCAAGCACTAGCTGTGTTGACAGAACAAACTAGACTGCAGGGACTGTGAGAAGGGAAAGACCTTGTCCTTTAGTCACAAGCATGGGACTTCACTGGCCCCACACAGGGCTCAGAGGACCAAGACAGAAAGGGCTGTCAAGTACTAAACACTGCAGTCATTCCTTTCCACAGGCACCTAAACCCTGCTGAAGTAACTGCAGAGTGCACTGGCTTTAGGGATATTTTTAATTACAAGACTTGCTGTTTTGATCAGCCCAAATCCACACGTGGTTCCAATGCATCGCTTTGATGGACTGAAACTCTAACACAACTCAGTGTGAGAGCCTATTAAGGATGGAAAAAAAAAGTGTTAAATTCCTACCATTCCTACTTTCCTGAATAAATCAACAACATATGAAGATTTGAAAAATAAAATAAAAATCTTTAATTTTTTAAAATTTTAAGAGAGCTCCAGAAAATGTGTGTAAGGTAATTAACTTCTTTTCTCTGAAGTCAGTAATGGCAGTGAGTTATGGTGTAAGAGAAGAGGAAGAAACCTACTGCAATTGTGGAGGTGCTACCATTAATTCAAAGTACAAACCATGCCTTAACCAGACAAAATTTTCATGTTTTTCTAATAAACAGAAGGCACAAGGTGAAATGAAGTTTTCTACATTTAAAAATTTGAGTCCTGGACTTTTGGTCAGGTTTGCCACTATTACCATTGGATTTGAAATTCCAAGTCACACTCTTCTCACTTAAATAAGACATACTTCTAAATATAGTCAGAGTTCTCCAGAAGCATTTACCTTCCTTTATCTTAGTTCATCATTAGAAAAATGTGGGTTTTGTACATCCCCACCATAAGATCATGTCTGATTAACACCAGAACAAGCAAGCAATTGGCTTCAAGCATTTGAGGTAAAGTTGATTTAGCCTTACTTTGAATTGAACTATCTAGCTTTAACAAGAAAATGAAAAAACACATGGACCTAAACATATCCTCTTCTAATCTAAGATCAAGAGTAACTTATTGCACCCATGTATCAGGAAAATCTAGATATAAGTCAGTCAGAGTAATCACTGTCAAAAATATTTTATTTAAAGAAAGAGGCACCCAAAAGACAAAGCAGCTGTTTTTAAGACTTTACTATTAACAAGCAAAACATGTCATTGATCTTCTCTATAACATTTCTATAGTTAGATTTTTTTGTTTATTTGTTTATTTGTTTGTGTTTTCTTTGAAACATGTATTTTTAACACACATACTGAAAGGATAAAACTGTTTCCATACATAACTGTAACAGCCTCTACCTGAGATGAGAGTGAAGATCTTTAGGTTTTTAGCACTTCACTGAATAAGTCTCAAAGGTGTTTTATGGGATTCTTCCTTTTTCAACATTTCTCTGCTCTGTGTCCAGTACCCAAAGATGGGGAAAAGCAAAGAAGGGCTAGTTTCTATGCTCTGGAAAAGACCACACCAGCTAGCAAATGATAAAAACTATATTACTTGATCTCTCAGCCCTTTATAGAAGGGATTGTGAAATATTTTGTCTAAATTTGGCATTTTTTGAAAAGGCAATAAATAATGCAGTCTTGACACCTTAAGTTCATTTTTGCACCAAAACCTGGGGTCAGACCCTTAGTGAATAAACTTTTTAATGTGAACAATGAGTCATATCTGTTCTAAGTCACATTTGTTCCAACAAAAACAAAAAAACCCAAAAAAAACCCCAAAAAAACCAACCAAACAAAAAAACACCAAAAAACCACTACAATTTTTATCCATTATTGCCCCTCCAAATCCAGCTTAACATGGAAAGCTGGAATGCAAAATATCAGTGTGTCTGGACAAAGTTGTTGATTTCAAGCCCACTTATTATCAAGTCAGTCAACTCCGCCCAGAATGACATTTGTAAGTTGTCACTGTGTCTCGCAATTGCATTTGTGATAACTGGAAATTAACTTTATAAAGTAAGCCAGTTAAAAAGACAATTTCAGAGACTAGGCTGAGCAAGCCTTCAGATAAGAAGAGTTAAACAGACAGTTCTACCTATTCAAGATGCAAGATTTATTTGTTCTTTTTCCTTATTAGTTCTGTGACTTTTTTTTTTTTTTTTTTTTGTCTAATTTGATGCACACTGAAAGATGCATATTAGCCACTAAAAACCAGCAGAACAATGGCAAGCAGGGTAGGATCTTTCTGGGATTTTAATTTCATAAGTCACACTTGAACTTGTGTGACTTAATTTCTTCTTTAATCTGACTTCTTCTTAAAATATAAAAGCTTATTAAAATGCATAAAAAGTTTTGAAACCTTTCTCTTCCATATACAAAAAGGGGAAAATAGTAACAGCTCTGACTTCTGAGTTAGTGATGCAGAGATGTGTCTCCTTAGAGGTCCAAAGACCTTGGGTGAGGTTCCAGGCAGTGTTTGTTTTATTCAGTGTTTCAGCCCCTCAGTAGGAAGTGGCCCTTGCAATGGGCTTTTCTGAGGGAGTGCCTTGCAAAAAGGGAAGTCTCTTGAATCAATTTCTCATTGTAGTCCTACATCAAGACACTCTCCAGTGCTGATCTGTCCCCCTTCTCAGGCCAAACGATGCAGAGGTGCCCAGGGTTTAATAAGCATTAAGATCAAGGTAAGTTTTGAAAAAAAGAATGTAAATGGTACTCCTCTTTTGACTCTTCAGCTACTAAGAGATTTAAACTTCATTTGACCTATATTGCTCATTTAATAATTTATTGATCAATTTCTACATTTTCTGCTATTAAATATGGGTTTGGGTTGGGGAGTGTTGAAAAGTATGACCTGACAACCTTAAATGAAGTCTAAGTTTTAGGTAGTCTTAATCAGACAAACAGTCCCAGTGATTTCCTTTACTTAAGACTGTGCATTAGAACAATGAATAAAAGATTTCACTGTTTAATGGTTGCATTTACTTTCCAAATTTGGCATAATGTAATTTTCAAGACCACCTCAAATTGTCTTTTTTGACAATTTTACTATTTATTGAAAAAAATTTATATAAAAGCTATTTCTTAAAAAGAAAAACTTTTGCATTTAGGATGATATAATAATCAGCCCCAGAAACTTTTCAAAAATAACTTTATTCAAACACGTATAATGCAGATTTAAAATTAAATAGTTTAATAGTCTGCCACTTGAATTAACAGCTTTTAAGTTTTATGAAGCTAGTTTAGCTATTTTCATTTTTCTTTCTCTGTCTACTTCCCAAATTAACCAGGTGGGTTTTGTACAAACAACATCTGCAGCTGCAGTGGTGGATGAGCTGGCAGCTCCTGTCAGTTCTATTCCCTTTCTTTCACTCCAGCAATGAACTACTGTAAACCAGACATAGCTGGGCACCAACCAACAGGTATCAGCTGTAGTTGAAGCTCGGAAATGAAAGAGATGGGACAAATTAAAAAAAAAAAAAGTGGAAAATATGTGCAGTATTTTTGAAAGCCCCATTTTTGACAGGACACAGCTTGGATAGAATTTGGGGGTTTTTGTTTGTTGTTTTGCATTATTGTTATTTTTTATATGATTTAGATCGTTGAGATAATTTCTTTCTCACTAGATTAACTGGACTGTCTGCAAGTATATTTGGCCAGTGTGCATTTTTTCAGAGACAAAAGAGCCAGAGAATCTTATTAGAAAAAAAATTGTCAGGCAATGAGTTTTATTTTGCACATCATGGACTGAATTTCAGCACCAAATGCTAACTCAGACCTCTTTGTAGCACAGGATGAGGAACACAAAGTCCTGTCTGCATACGTCTGAGAAGAAATGTTCTGTCTTTCAACTCATCTATGCTGGCATAAATAAAAATATGTATTCTTTGACAAGTTGTGAATCAAAAGCTTTTTATGTATAGACAGGTTTTGTTCCCTCCCGGTCACTTTGGGTGTAATTATGCTGCAGTGCTTTCACTTTACTGTTTTTTATGGACTAATCAATTGTATATAAACATAAGAAATACCCTGTGGGGTCAGCCCAGCTGTCCTTCTGCTGTTCTGCCTGCAGCAGTGAGAACAGGAGATGTTACTCAGAAATAATCCCCAACTCTGCCCACCTCCTGCAGCCCATTCCCTAAGTATTCCCACAACACCTACAGCTGCTGAATTAGGGATGAGAGCTTGTGCATGCACCTCTAATAGTTTTTATGGTAGCTTTCCATGTACCTGCTTTCCATGCTTTTGCCTGCTCCTATTTGCAGCCTGCTCACACTGTCCAGCATCCCGGCGTCGGTGGGAGAAGGTGCACGTGCTCACTGCACACTGAGTGGAGAAGTGCCCCTCAGTCCTGCACAAAAGGTACTCCTAGCAGCAACTCACCTTGGGGAAACAGCACTGCTCTCACCTGAAATGCCTTTCTTCGACTCAGTTTGGTTGGCTTTTTTCTGAGCTTGTTCAGACTTGCTTTAAAAGACTTCTTTGTCTGCCCCTGTGTGTCCAACTATAAATGCATTAATATTGCTGCACAAATTATGTCAATTTTTGTTTCTAACACCAAAAGACGTTGCTACTGTAAGATTTATTTTGTTCCTTTTCCTGTTCCACATCCCCTTTTGACTTGTTTTTTCAAAAAATTCATGTTAATATTAGCCACAGGTATCTTAACTTGCTTAGTGTTTTCCATCCTCATTTTTCCATTTCTGCTTATTTAAACAAAGTACTTACGTGTTCCTAGGACTGTTTTTGATTGCTGCATTCCATGGAGAGAGATGAGCCACTATGTGTTGAATAGTAAACCATCAAAATTTCTTTGTTTTTATTTTATACTTTTCCTGACTTTTTCCTCTTGCCACACACCATACTGTTCTAGGAGCACAGCAATAATGGCACAGCTCACCCCTTCCCTCTCCAGACAATTAGAACTGTCTTCTTACCAGGGCACATCAAGCAGGAGAATTTACTCTTTTTTTGGCTGGCCATGTGCATAGTGTGATTTGCACACTGTAGCTGCTGCTGGTGCTACAGCTGAGATAACTCCAGAATGAACAGCATGGGGAAACCTCTGCCTTACAGCTTTCTGCTATGATTTTTTCACAGCATGTCATAAACAAAGGCAGCATTTGTTGAGTGGCCTCTTTTTCACTGCATTGTGATAAAACAGCATTATAAATTAATCTGTATATGTATGTAATTTTAGGTGTATGTGTATTTCTTTTCTCCAGGAAACCTCATTGTAGATTTTTCTGATGTGCTGAACATGCACACGTTTTCCTCTACATGAGCAGTGCCACTTATTAGCCAATGTATTGTGACCCTTTTGATATGGCTCCAGGTGCTGATCCCTGGATACACTATGTCTGAGAATTTAAAAGTGAAAACAATCACAGCCAAGATAAATCAGTTAGTGAAAGTCTCTGAACATGGAGGCATATAAACACAGAAGATATCAAATATTGTTTTACATTAAAGCAACCTCTGAATGAGACTCTTCAGAGAAATAACAATGTTGTCTTGCTAAAACCAACTTTGACCAATCTGAATCTCTTTGCTCACTGTATTCCAAATTTAGCAAACACCTGAAATTCTCTTGCTGATACTTTTTCAAATGGCAGGATTCATCTCTTAAGGTTCATATCCTCCTAAACCAGGTCACAGTCTAGAAATGACAGTTCTCTATGGTCACAAGAGGCCAGATAACACATACAAGTAGAGCTACTGGGCTTAAGTCTTGTCATGGTTATGTCAGGTGGGAACTGCCTAAGCACTTGCAGTGTCAGTGGTGTCATATCTGTGCTGTTGGCTTGCAACCAAAGCTGTGCTGTCACTCAGAGCCAGTGCTCTGTGGCACATGTTCTCTCTGGCCCTGGCACCCAGTCAAAGAGTGGGCTTGAATACAAACATCCTGGCAACAGCAGGGACCAGTCAACAAGACCTGTCAAATAGATGTCATTTCATATTTACCTTTTGTACTTTAGACACCTTTTAAGCATCTAGGTGACTGTTTCCTAATATTTCACAGATGCAAAATGAAAACATCATGTTCTAACATTTTCAACCAAACTTGGAAGTAAAGAGTCTCAGTTTCCTCAGACCTGCAGCCCAAAACATTTGCTATGGCACGCGTTGCAGTCATTCCTGTCCTGCTGATATTAAACTTTTTCCAACATAAGACATTGTTTTCCACAATCCTGGCAACTGGAAAAGAAGACATAAAGGGTAAGTACGCTATTAACAGTTCATCCTGTGCTAACCTTCCCAGATGTCTAATCTGAACTTGTCAAGGCACTTTCTACAGCTCAGAGAGAGAAACAGAGACCTGCAGTAGGACAGGTGTCCAAGACAGGCCAAAGTGTCAATGAATTTTGAGAGCTGCAAAGAGCAGCATGATTCCCATCGCTGAAAGTCATATTCAACAAAGCTCAGAAATTCCTCCTCCATGCATGAACAGAGGTCATGGTGGAGCTACTGGGCATGCAAGCCTTGCTGAGAGACAATTCCTTAGTGTACACAGTGGAGGATCCTCTCTCTATGTAATATCATTGTAATTGCAGATGCACTTAGGCTACGTAATGTTTTGTGGGCCACCAAGGATGATTCAAGAGTTATTTTGTCCTGGAACAATAACCTGACAAACGAAGAAACCAAGAAATACACTGTGAAGTATATTTTGAGTTATAAGTTCTTCAATACCACTAAGGAAAAGAAAGTAAGTTCTTCAGAGGTTGCACATAGTGTAAAGTAAAATAATATATTGCATTATTCAGTAGATGAGTTTGCACAGTTTCTCTTTCAATACTTAGGACTGTCTGCCTTCATGGAATTTCTTCTTCCTCTTCTTAGGAAAGACTGCAGGAGAAGGAAAAGATAATACGTCTTCAATTACACTCTGGTTTTAATGCTAAAGTTAAGACACAACTTTTTGTAAAAGAAACAGAAGACACAATTGAGGAGAGTGACTGGACAGAACTTACTTACAAGGCACCTCCAGGTCAGCTATTTCCTGCTTGTTGTTAGGACTTTCAAGCACTTATGATAATCTCCTGTCTTACTTGGAGAATTTCTGAAATCTCATTATTATCTTCTGCTACTTTTTTTTTTGTACAGATATGGTAAGAATATGGTTCATAATACCTTGAGATATTGCAGAATTATTTCCTTTATTAGATATCTTCAGATTCAGAAAACTCCAGCTCTGCTGAGCAAGATGTCAGTATGACCCAAACACTCTTTTCATTTTCCCTAGCAACTCATGTATCATAAAGATTGCCTTCTGTATCCCATTATTTCAGCAATTCTTAAATGATCAGAGATTTTAATTTATTTTTAAGTGGGTTAGTAAGGTTTTGATGTTAGTAGCTGATAAGCTTCCCAGTCTTCACTGTCTAAAAAACAAAAATATCTATTTTTTCTCATATAGTACTTTTTCATGCTTCTAGAAATAAGCCAGTATAATGGGTTTGTAAAGGCAACCATCAGGTTGTTATTCAGAAATCAATTTACAGTGAACATGACTTTCTTTTTACCATTTCTTTGTTGCAGTTTACATTCAGAATCTTTCGTGCATCATATATAACATTTCTTTTTTCAATTGCACCTGGCACATCAAAGCAGAAGCTCCTGAAGATATCCAGATCTTTTTCTCATACAAGTAAGGATGTTTTGCAAAATAAGTATGAAACCATGATTTTGAACTAAGTCTTTGAATTTAAAAAAAATAAAAAAAATATTTCCTTCTCACAGACATGTAGGAAAGGTTTTTGCATGCCAGCAATATATAAAAAATGCAAGGAAGAAAAATATTGGATGCTATATGAAACAAATGCATTTCCAACCATCAAGGAAAATAAATTTAAATATAACTGTGAGGAATCTGACAAATAGTTCAAGAGGACCATCTTATTACAAATCTTTCACACCTCAGACAGTAGGTAAATATTGTCTATTATTCTATATTATTAAAAGTTTGTTTATTGGTTACTTCATGAAAAGCAAAAAAGGAAATAAGCATGACAAAATCATAATATTAATTCTAACTATTTTGCCATTCATCTTAGTGTGAATTTGCACAAAGATGAAACAAAATGGATTAGGCCAGAAGTATTTTTAATTTTTTTTCCTGATTTAATAACATTGTTTATCTATAATTTTAATTTAAAAAATATAGGCTAATGTGAGGAAACAATATTTATAAGCATTGCACCCTTGTTTCTCCATTTTTTTCTTTTCTATCCTTTTTTATAGTGCTGAGCAAATGTGATTAAGAAAAAGAACATAAATAGTCACAAGTCTCGTTTGTAACCTGAATTTAAGAATATGAATGTTCTCAAACATTAGTAGCATTTTTATTTATGTTTTAAGTTAGAAATAACTAGGCAGTTATTTTTAATTATTGAGAGTTTTGAATGATCATATAAAATTACTTTTCCTAACTTCCCTGGTAAGTTTGAATTAATCTCATGGGTAAGAAATTCACCTGAAATTTAGCAAAGATTGCAAATTTAAATGCCTTTTAAGTCTTTAACATGTTGATCGTCTTCCAGACCTGTAACCAGGGAATTAGTCATAGCTCAAGGGATTGCAAAAATATAATTCAAAACTCTAAATATTTATTCTGAGTTAGATTTCATCTAACCTTTTCTAAGACATTAGAGTTGTTTGCTTACCTAAATCTTTACACTGAAATCAGAGCCAGCTATAATCTGACATATGACAGAAGGATGAGATGAAATTGCTGCCTATTCTTGACATCCTTACAGAAGGGAGAATGGTCTGGCAACCGTCTTTTAGAGACTAAACATAAACCCCCTGCTTCTTCCTCTTCTCATGGCTCATGTCTCTTCAGGGCCCGTGGTGTGCCCCCACCCTCAAAGGCTGCTAGAGCAAGCACAGCAGCTGCATGGACCCGTCGTGCTGACACTCACCCTCGCTGCCTCTCTCTGGCTTTTCTCATATTGCAGACCTGTCACCCCCAGACCTCACTGACCCTGTCCGCAGAAACTTGCCATGCACTTCTGCCTCTGCTGGGAGGGATTTTTCAGAAAAGTCCAACTGGAGTTCCTCCTTTCACAGAAATGCAGCAGCAGCTGAGAAGGACTGAGGAGGCCTGAGTACTGAGCACACACTCAGGAGCAGTGCTCTAACACTTGCCATGCTAAAAAATAACTATATAGATTTTATTATATTAATCCAAGGCTGAAATCCTGGGAACCCAAACGTCCCTTATTTCCAATACTGTACTTCCTCCAGAGCAAGTGCTTGCTTGCTCCTCTACAGGAGAGAGAGAGATATTTCTTAAGTGTCTGCAGAAATCTTCCTGTGTTGAATCAGAGAAATTCTCTGGGCAACAGGTTGTTCTGAGAAATTGTGGATGCCCCATCCCTGGAAGTGTTCAAGGATAGGTTCAATGGAGGTTTGAGCAACCTGCTCTAGTGAGAGGCGGCCCTGCCCTGGGCAGGGGATTTGGAGCTAGATGGTCCTTAAGGTCCATTCCCAAACCCTTCTAAGATTCTATGAAGAATTTCTAAGTGCCCCTTCTGTAACCCCTCTGTGAGAGATTAAATTCCATTTTTTTAAAGTAATAATACCAGTACTGTGGGTAGAAAAAACCCATGTATCCTACATGACATGGAGCCAATAGCAGACTCAAGGTCTCCTCAACACCAACACTGGCTCCGGAGAAGGCCTTCTTCTCCTTCCCACTCTTTCTGCCTTTCCTAGAAAGATATGTGAAAAACCCCAACTACATCCCTTTGTTTTGAGGCACTTACTGAGCAGCAACTTCAAAGAAAATGTGTCACTCACTAGACTGTCTTCTTTGGGTGGGGCAAATTCTGAAACACTTATTAAGTTGTTTGTCCTACAGCCAGTTCTTATAAGCCCTAGAAAAACACTTAATACACCCAAGGATAGCTCAGCTACACTTTGGGGGCATAAAATAAGCAGGATGGCTTCTGCGGTGGTGTTAGAAACAAAAAAGGTTTAATAAAGGCAAAATAACAAACAGAAAAACTCGAGCCAGGTACAGAGGTCTGCCCCTGGTAGAAACACTTCACACAAAAGCCCCTCTTCTCCTTTGTTCTGTTCTTTTCTACTTGATTGATCAGGTGGGACTTTTTGGCTTCTATCCAATTAGGTGTTCTCTGGTGTTTGGTGAAGTCCCTGAGGCCCTATGAGGTGGCTTTCCACCTAACAGTTGAGAGAAGCTTCTGGGCTTCTTTCCTTTTTTGGGGGACAAAGGTTAGTTTTTGCCACTCTGTCATTAGGAGGCGCATTCCTACAAACACTCAGCTGTGTATTTTAAGAACTGATGTACTTTCATTTGTTTTACATCTGTTTAAATAGGAGAAAGAGCATGAGGTACAGAAGGTCTCTCTGTGCTCTTTATTTTTCAGAGAAGCTGAACCCACCAATCAACGTCTCAGTTTTGACTGAAAACACAAGTATTAAAATTCACTGGAAACCTCCACCTACTATTGGTTCAGCAAAGAAAAAGTGTTTTTTGTACCAAGTGAAAATAACAGATCACAAGGTAATCAGTTTCCCTGGTAGTACACTTAGTCTATACGACATAACTTCCACAAAAACAAGGCATACTTCGAATGAAAAAGAATTTAATCTCAAACAAACTTTAAAGAAATCCCATTGTCTTTAATGAATAATCCAACATGTCTTTCTAATAAAAATGAAAAATCAGTACATTTTATAAAATCTTTCAGAGTCAGGCTTGCATTGAAGTGAATTTGAAGTTTTTGTCTTCTATATTAAATTTGAATTGTACATTATTATCACATAGATCGTATTGACCTTTTTTTTACAGAAAAAGAAGTATCATCAGAAAGCTAGGAACGGTTGTCAAGTACCATGGAAAACAAGATTAGAATTTGAAATTCTGGTTAAGTCTGAAATCAACAAGGCAAAACTCAGTAATAAGGAAAATCCTATGATTAGGAAATACAGGTCAAATATGTCAACACAAAATAAGGAATTAAAATATAGGAGTCATCACAGAAGAAAGAAGGTTGTGGACTGCATTGAACCACAGACTGAGTCAATCATTCTGTGTTAGGCAAAGGTCAAATGTTATTCTAGTGTATATGACCAGCATGTCACATGTAAGATGCAGGTTGTGACTAAGTTGCCCATCTAGATGCTGAGTTTCGCCTGAAGTTTCATATTGTGCTTTGGGTACCACAAAATATTAATAGACACCAGAACTAGAAAAGCTTTAAAGGGAAGAGAAAGAAGTGACATGGTGCACAGAGTCAAATCCACACCACATCAGTCAGTATGAAGAGAACAGATCATACTTTCCTAACACCAGAGAAGCAAAGATTCCATGCTTCTCCATGTATGAGATTCATACTTTCTACTTCTTTGCAGCCTTTTAGCATCACTTTTAACTTCTACAAGCAAGAACTTTCTCTCTTTCTTGTTACCTCTAAAATTTTTTTAACACTGTTTATTTATAGAAGTTTGCTTCAGTATTTAAAAATTATTAGGGATTATTTAAAGATCCCTCTGCTTTAAATTCCACCATTTCATGTTTGGACTTGATCTTTTGAAGTGATGTGCTTTTTTTTCATAGGGACAATTAAAGATGTTTCAGGATAGCCACAAAAACAGTGGATATTCTTCAGCTGAAAGATGAATTTCATTCTAACAAAGAAGCAAGTGTAGCACACTACCCACACCAAAATCTTGAAACTTGCAGTTCCATAGTTACTGTGTTCATCCTATATGTAGTGTGATAAAAAATGAAAGGGGAATCAGTGTTTTCAAATTCCTAATGTCCTGCCATAAATGATACCGCCTTGCATCTTATCAGTTCCAGTCTCTCTTCATGTTCAGTTCTGAGTTTTAACACACATCAGATGAGAGTTAAATTGTATCTAGACATAAGAACTAGTTCTGAAAATCTCTTCCTACTAGTTAGAGATGTAAATAGTGGTATTTGACATCCCTAGTTTATATCTGTTTGAACTGCAATGCAAAATATTTTAAAGTAATCCCCTAAACCTCTCTTGATAGATTGCAAATGTCACTGCAGAGAACTATAAGTATCCATTTCATAAGCCAGCAAAAAGATGTACAGCACAAGTGAGGGTAAAGAAAGAGATTTGCATAGCAAACAAGATCTGGAGTGAATGGAGTGAACCAGTAATTATTTATGATGGTAAGTTATGTACTTACTACTCATAACTGTTTTCATGGTTTATGTTATTACCATTCCCTGTCTTTACTTCATTATTGCCTCTGTTCTTCTCCAGGCTGGTATTGGGGCATAACTGTACCTAGGGGTCCATGGCACACACCAGGCTCAGGCGGCTCTGCTGTAAGGAGAGTCCTTAGTCTGAGTTCTACTTCTGTGGTCTTTACAGAACTGCTGTCCTGAGTTAAGTTACACCCGACTCTCGACAGCCTTTAGGAAATAATAATGGACAGCAGCTGACTAGGTCCTAACCCCATCATCCCTCCACCCTGTTGCCTTGCCCTGCAAAGGATAGCCCACACATCTCTAAAAATACTTTCAACTGGCGTTAGTAAGCCAAGAAATCCACAAAAGTCCTACCATTCATCAAACCATACAGCCTTTAAGGACTAAGTCCAGAATGTCCCTTATTACACCCATGGAATAATTTTATATCTGACAGAGATGGGAAATGGTTTAGCTCTTATTTAAATATATGTGCTCTGGCCCCAAAAGCTCACACAAGCACAGAGTAAACAAGAGCCTTGCAATACTTTTCCTTCAACCTCTATGAAGAAAACCCTTAACACTGGTGTGCTTTCCATGACGAGAAAAAAGCCTCCACATGCAGAAGCTTCCTGCCATAAGATCAGGGAGAGGGGAAGTAGTACAGTGGTGTGAGGCTGTATTTATAGAGAAAAACGTGAGTGTCGACACACACACAAAAAAAAAAAATAAAAACAAAACTATAATACTATGGATGGTAAAACAAAACATGGTGAGTTTCATTATTTAATACAACAGACTATATTTTGGAATATGTCCTCTTGATCTTTGAGCTTCAAATACATATTTTTCTGAGGACAGGAAATACCAGGCGAGACATTATGTTTGAATGGTTTGAATGTAAATTCACTTATAGAGTTTACTGGATACTGGATGCCTGCTCTGTCAGATGCCTCATTGAATCCCACTGGTCTGCTGGAAGCTTTCTTGGCCTAAATTCATTCATTTAATTTCAAAAGCATTCCACTTGTGAAATATCTGGAGAAAGAAACCTAATTGCCCTTCATTTTCCTTGTGCTGAAGGAGAGACATTTTCAGGCCAAAAGAGTCTTTAGAGATTCCCCTTTCTTCTCACTACAGACTGAGAGAGCCTAGGACCACTGCATGGCCTGGAAGGGGGCTGCCTGGTCTGTGTGCCTGGCATCAGGCCAGACACATCTGATGTGTAGACAGGGGAAATCAGAAGAGATCCTCTAGGAGGAGGTATGTAGATTTACTCATTCCCAGCCAGCCTTTCAGCAGAAGAAGGAAATGGAGTTGAACAGTCACCCACTCTGGTTCCAGCCTACCAAACCTTGCTCTCAGCATCTGCCAGTCTCCTTTAGCTGTTTCCAACACTACTGCCTTCCCAGCTTCCTTTACAGCTGTTGCTGAGGTTTGAGAATCACAGCATGTTTCCTCCACTTCAGGAAAGTTTATGATGAACAAGACCCCCATGGCACATAAGCTGTAATATCTGTATGTGTTCAGTGCAGCAGGATGATTTACCCTGGAGCATACTGCACATGTGGTGCAGCAATTTCCCTCCTTCCTACTCAGGAAGGATCAGTGGTTTTTATAAAATGAATCTGTGGACATATTCCATTGGAGGGTCAGGTGCTCAGCTAAATCTCTTTACATACCTCCTTTCATGCTGAGACAAATTTTTCTGTCAATTTTACTCTGTATTCTGTGGAAATTATTCTATTTGCTTCTAATTGGAAACATGTATAAATGGATATTGTGCATGTAACTGGAAAAGAAAAACATCTATTCTATATTTTTGTCTTGGAATGTGTCGATTTTTCTGGTATTACAGGATCTCTTTCTACTGAAAGTCTTGAAGAAGCTTGGCATGACCTGCTTTCCGTTTGCATCTCCTTGACATTCTATTGTTTCATCTAGGAAATGTGCAGCATTTCTTTAATAGGGCATTTTAAAAAGGCATTTTAGCCTTTATTTAAAAAAAGCTGAAACATCAAAATGAAATAACATAATTCAAAACATAACTAAAATATTTGTTCTGAAATGTTCCTTTGACATGAAAAGAATTTGCTAATTTTCTCATGAGGAAAACATTAATTCTCCTTTGGAATTAGCATATGCCCTCAAAAAAAACCTTCACAATTTAACCTGAGCTGAGCTGTTTACTAGAGAAACTTTCTGCTAAAAAAAGAAATGTTTAATCAGCTTATTCATATGTAGAAACTTGAAATAATTGGTCTAATTTTTAGAGCTGATGAGCATTCATAGATCACTTTGAAGTTTGTAGTAATTCAGAAGTGTTCTGCATTTTTGCAAACCAAGCCGCTTGTTTTGGTTTCAAAGTTCTGTTATTTCTGTCAAACTTAAAGCATTTGCATCTGAAAAAAAAACCTGAACAAACCCCACCATGAAATGGTCTACCCAAAAGAATATGTGTGCTTCTTTTTCTTGCTGCTTTCCAAAATGCAAGAAGTAAGAAAGCAGGAGAAGCAAACCTCTTTGTGGTTCAGCTGATGATAAGAACAGGACTTCCTCTTCTCCTGGGTGTGTGCATGATAGAGGGTTAGCAGAATGATGCAGGGAAATTACCACAAACTGAAAAAAAAATCTACTACACAGTCCCGAGGTGATTCAGAATAAGTTTTCTGAGCCCTCATCTCAGACAGCAAGAAGAAAGTAACTTCCTTTTGATCTTAAAGTGAATCAAGAGTGGTTTTGTACTTTAAATAAGGCATATTCTTAAAAGTTCTGCCCACAAGTTTCTGAGTTTTTTCTTGGTTTCATATGAAATTTGTGGAAATAAATGGGTTCAAACTCAGAACTTTTATTCTTTTATACTTTGATTTTTAATCTAGATTGATCCTAAAACCATTGTTTAACTGGCCTCAGACTTTAAATATTTTAAGAACTGTCCTTGCCTGGTTTTCTTCAAAATACTTAGTTAAAACCAGTCCAAACTAGTTGTGGTTCTGAAGCTAGATATTAAACAAGAAATAAAATTTCCCAGAAAAACCTTTCTGAGTCAACCAAATACATTGCTATTTTGGGTATTTTGGAGGAAGAAATGCAAGGTACAGAGTGGTAGTATTTGTTGAACAATATAAATATGTATTGATGGCATTTCTTTAGCACTATGCCAAGCAGGGCTAAAAAGGTAAGTATAATAGAAAACAAATGCTGCTTCTTGAATCAAAAAGAATATTTTGCTTGACAAAATGCTTTTATTTTCATTTTGCCTTAAATCAGTTACAGGTGTGCAGTGGTGAGGAGGCAGAAATGGGGGACCCATGGTGTGTGGAGATGGGAGGTGGCAGCAGTAGGAACTCGGGAGCAGCTGGAGCAGCAGCAGAAGTACCAATAGCAGACAGACTGAGGGTTTCATATCCAGAGGAATCAAGGCTGTGTGGAAACATCCAGTGGCAGGACAGGCCATGCCCAGGATATGAGAGCAGAATTCCAGGAAAAAGGAGGGAACAGAATGAAGCAAGAGGAAGTGTTGGACAAAGACAGCAAGGCTGAGGGCTAAAAGGAGGAAGGGGAGGAAGGAACAGTGCTGAAGCCCTTTTCCTCTACAAAATCTCCAGGAAATGTTTCTTTAAATCTGTGACTGTTCATGAATAGAGCAATATTTATGAGTCCATATGTAATTCATCAATTTATTAACTATCCTTGTCTCTCCCATATAATTAACATTACTTTTCCCTCTTCTTTTTCCTCTTTTTTTTTTTTTTTTTAAGAAAAGGCAGTGGATATCCTACTGCTAAGCCTCGCTTTGTTTTGTGCTCTGGCTTTCCTTGGAGGTCTGCTGATACATGCTTGTAGAAGGTAGTGTACATTTCTGATGATTGCATAAAATTCTGGTGGAAGAGGGGTCAGGATGAGAGCAAACCATAAAATGGATAAAATTCAAACACGGATTTTCTCAGGAAGCAGTTAATTGTGCTTTTCCAACTATTGTTCTAACAAACTAGTGCTTGATGTTATGACCTAGTGTAAGACACTGGCACTTGTAATTCTTCTCTTGCAGCTCCTACCACAATCCCCCACAGATCCAGTCTCATACCTTACTCTCTGATGCATTTCTGCCACTATAAATGAAATTTTTTAATCTTATTCTGACAGCTGACTTTCTATCTTCAGTGTGACTTTACCCCATGCTTTCACAGGTTCTGCATTCAAGGCCACCTATATTAATCAGACCACAGATGAACTGCATGTCATGCTGTCCAATTTCATTTCATAATCCATGTGTCTTAT